>NC_057389.1:33543859-34156485 GCF_019320065.1 Cervus canadensis
AATGCAAGTTATCAGTAACTAACACTACAGGATGCTCTTGTCAAAACTCAGCAGAGCAAAATTTCACAAACCTGTTGACAATATTACTCCTATATTCTCTATAGACTCCTAACAGGTTCTTAATATGTTTCTGTGGTTATAGTTTTCTCAGCAACATCAGCAGTATTGAATGACCTCACCTAAGAGCTAATCTTACAAAAATAATAATAATAATGGGTGAAGCCAGCAGAGTTATGAAAACAAAGGTAAATTTTAATTAAAAAAAAGGAATTTGAGACTCAATGATATCATACAGTGTATGAATTATCAATGTCCTTGCATCTTCTCTTAAAATTACATATATTTCACATGTTTGTGCTGGCAATTATATACATATACTCTTATGATAACAGTTTGCTGGTATGACTATCACAGGACATGTTTCTGAATGAGTAAATTACCCCCACATTGTAATAATGTGATCAAACTCTAGGAGTTATAAGCCTCATCATTGGTTCCTCTAAACTATGAAAGTTTAAAAAATAGCACAAAACATATATGTACATCACACTGCTGTTACCCGGGAGGGATTGTAGCATTTACAAATGATAGTGAATAATTTGGTACATTTAGAAATAGTATATACTATGAATTGCATCTCAGATCACAGTTTGAGATTAAGTTCCAACCAGGAACTCAGAGCTCATGGAAATGCAAACAATCACATACACTCCTTTTAGGTGAGATATGGTGATTCCTTCATTTAATTATTTTTTTTAATAATATTATTTACTTGAAGGTAGACTAATAAACAAGAAACAGAGCACTTCCACACATACAAGGCATTATATTAAAAAGTAGTCATGATTCAAGTGTGTGAAACTACAATGATGTCACTAGTAGACAAATCTTAACTGTATCTTACCTGTAGTAGCAGAGTGTCTTGATAGTGTTGAGTGTGGAAAAGATGCAAGTCTCTAAAATAGAAAACAAGGGGGTGTTTGCACCCCCAGTTTTAGCAGAGCTAGAGTAATATATTGCCTCTTCAAAGTCGTCCTGACGACGGTGTTCATGAGCAATAGTTAGAACCACTGCCCAAAAGCTTGCTGTTGCCGCTCTGCAGCCGTCCGCCTTTGCAAAGAGACCTAACATATGAGTGTGCTGGAGAGCATCCTTTCCACCCCCTTCCTTCCCCCTCCCTTATGCGTGGTTTTTCTTCCTCTGTATCTCAATGTGCCTCTTTCTCTCTCTCTCTCTGTCTCTCTAATGGAGAGTTACCATTCCGCTTTTTCCGCTGACAGTCTAAGAGGACAGGCTGGCAGGCAACTGTGCATTCCTCCCCCCCAGCTGAGACACATGAATGTGTTGTGAATAAAGACAAAGCCCCGAACCAGTGCAGCACATTACTCCCTGAAAAAGCGCTGCAATGATACTCTGCACCGCAACTCCGCAGGCAGCCAGGCAGTCAGGCTGAGAGGTGAACCGCATTCCAGTCGCCTCCCTCCCAGGAACCTGCATCATAAAGTTTGGTTAGGACTTGGCTTCCCCTCTAGGAGACCTTGTTTTCTGCGGATAGAAGTTCTGTTATTAACTGTCTGATCATCTTTAACAAAAGCGTTTCAGGTAGTTTTCTATTATGTTAAACTTAGAGAACCTAGCTAATACTCCGAGTTGTTGCTGAAGTAACTGAATTTTCTAACTTTTGAAGACAAAGATAAAGATCAGCTCTGTTTGGCCTCCAAATAAATGTTTTCATGGTAGTGGAAGATGGATTTCTCTAGTCTGAGTATTCCCAGAGGGATTGAGTAGGGAGGGGGAAGGAAAGAGATCAGCAAACAAACAAAAAGCATCAGTATCTCAGAGGTGCCAACAATAGAAACTGAGATAAACTGAAGTGAACTTGATGAAGGAGTCTGGAAGAACCTAAGTGCAGAAGAATGAACCAAGGGAATAAATGGGACACACTAGCTAATACGCAGCTTGATAACAGAAAAAGATCTTACTTTTATCACTTATGTTTTGTGCTTTTTGCAAGTATCAATGTATAAATAAACATAGCTAACATATATCCTGTATTCAGGAAAGATCTATTAGCTAATAACCCGCAGGTACTTGCTTAAGGAAAGTTAGAGAATCTTTTCATATTAAAAAAAACTACAGGGAACTGTGGATATAGAGCTTTGGGTTGCATACCCCTAGATGTTGGTCCTAATCAATTAATATTATGAGGATGAGTCTTCTAAAAAATAATAATATAACCCAGACATTAGTTTCTGGAAAATCAATTAAGTGTAAGTTTAGATTAGATTTATCTATAAATGCCAAACACCTGAAATAAATTAAGAGCTAAATAAACATAAATTCATTTCTATCCCTCATGACAATAAATTCTGGAGCCTAATAATCCAGGGCTAGCTTTGAGCTCCAGGATCAACAGGGATCTAGGCTCCTCATTACTCAGTCATCCTCAACATGGTCCAGATGGTTACTCAAGCTATGGCCATCAAATTGATACTCAAACTTCAGGAAGAAAGATGAGGAGAACACACTTTCTATTTAAAGACATGTTCTGTAAATTGCACATGACATTTCTTTGACCAGAAATCAACCATATGGACAGAGCTGACTGCATGTTGGTCTGAAAAGATAGAGTATCTTTGTGAAATGACCATGTACATGGCTAAAAATCTGAGTTTTGTAAAAATCGGAGTATCATTAAGGAAGAAGGAAACAATGGAAATAGACTGTCTGCCATACTAGGAAAAAGGACAATGAATATTGTGTTACCACAACATCCATTCCATTTATTCTAGTGGATAGCTGCAATGTAACAGAGGGAATTGATTCCAACTCCAGCAGGGAGTTTATTTCTAAGCCTGTTTATTCTAAGCCAATCATAGTGATAGCATCATGCTTGCAAGAGGTTGTTAAGGAACAGAGGTCTGAGCCATTCAGAGCAGCATATTCATTTGGTGGCAGTTACCGGCTCAAGGATAATATATATTTTTAACCCTGACCCAATCAGAATGAAGGGAAGAAGAACTGTTCAATGTGGAAGAAAGGATTTAGAATATGGTTTAAAGATGAATATAAAAATTAAGAGAAAGAGAGAAACGTTGAGTATTTGAAGAAATCAAAGAACATTTGAATTAATCAACTCTGAAACCAGCAGTAACTCTACACTTCTAGATATATGCTCCAATATGTTACATTTTTTAAAGACACCCTGATAACTTTTCTGTTAGTAATCAAAAGCATTCTCAATTCTATGAATAAAGCACTGTTATTAAACATTTGGTACATAATTCCTATAGCTCATTGTACTATGTCTTAATATTGTGTGTGAAACTTCGAGATTCAGTAATAGCCTTTCTCTTTTAAAAAAATTAAAAATAAGAAATATAAAGGACATATTAAAACTCTACTTACACAATACTTTCAAACTTTCAATTTATTTATTTGAAATGGTATTTAAGAATTCAATTTCTAATTTTTCTAACAGCTTAATTTGAAATTCCATTGGGATTATTGGAAATCCAATTTGTTGATGAAGTAGAGACATGCCACAAGCCAAGTAGATTTAAATAACTGCTATTTTTCATTATAATTATTAAGTCTTGGGATTTTACCAGAATAATAGACTATCATGTGTGCTTTTGATTTCACTTAATTGCATAAAAATAATTATTATATTCTAATAACTGTTATCTGTGGGTGTATTTACCCAATATCAGATCTTGCTATAAGTATTTATAATATATGAACTCTTGTAATCTTCATATCAGCTTAATGAGGGGTTTACAATTAGTATCCTTTTACTCATTAAAAAGTAGAAACACACACATAACTAAAACTGGCAGAAGCAAAGACAGGAAATAGGAAAATCTTAATAGTCATATGTCAATTAAGGAAACTGATTTCACAATAAAAGTCCTTCCCACAAATAGAACAAAACACTCTAGGCCCAGATGACTATACTTGTCAATTCAGCTTTCAAGAAAAAAATGACATCAATTGACACCAAAACTTCATAAGCCCTTTCAGCTAATAGAGTCAAAGGAAACACTGCCCAATTAACTTTAAGGAGTCAGAAGTGATGCCAAAAACCAGGAAAAGGTGTCATACAGAAGAAGAGGGCAAACAAATATCTCTCATGAGTTAAAATAAAAATGTCCTTAATAGAATATTGCAAATAAAATTCTGCAATATATTAAAAGGATAATATATTATGACCAAGGGAATTTTAACTCAGGAATTCAAGTTTGAGTTAATTTTAAAAAAGAATTTAACATATTAACATAATTCAGGGGAAGAGTCATATTATCATCTTAATAAATGCAGAAAAAGCCTAAAATATTCAACATCCATTTATGATAATTAACATTCTCTACTCCTTCCCATTTTCTTCACCTTTGTATTGGATGTATAGCTTCTACAATAAGATAAGAAAAAGAAATAAAAGGCAATGAGATTAAAAAGAAGTAAATTTATCTTTATTATCAGTCAATACGGTTATGTATATAGAGTATTCTAAGGAATTTAAAAAATAAAAACATATCAGAACTAATAAGTGAATTGAGTAATAGCAAAGAATACAAGTAATTATTTGGGACCCCATGGACTGTAGCCTATCAGGCTCCTCTGTCCATGGGATTTTCCTGGCAACAGTACTGGAGTTCCCATTTCCTCCTCCAGGGGATCTTCCTGACCCAGGGATCAAACCCTTGTCTCCTGCATTGGAATGTGGATTCTTTACCACTGAGCCACATGGCAAGTCCAAAGTATATGTGTATATATATATACACATACATATATACCTAATCTATATACTTTAAAATAACATCAAAAACTTGAAATACTTAGGAATACATTTAACAAAACATGCAGTACATGCACATTGAAAACTGAAAAACATTGCTGAACAAAATCAAAGATTAGTTTCAGGTTCATTGCTTGAAAGACACAATATTGTTAAAATGCTACTTGTCCCTAATAGACCCATGTGAGTGCTCAGTCACCTCAGTCATGACTGACTCTTTGTGACCCTGTGGACTATAACCCACCAGGCTCCTCTGTCCATGGAATTCTACAGGCAAGAATATTGGAGTGGGTTGCCATTTCTTTCTCCAGGGGATCTTTCCCACTCAGGGATCAAATCCATGTCTCCTGCATTGCAGGCAAATTCTTTAACACTGAGCCACCAGGGAAACCCAACAGATCCATAGACTGAGCATATTTTTAGAACTACAGCTGAACTTTTGAGAAAGAAACAAGCTTACTCTTAAATGTATATGGAAATGCAAGGAATCTAAAATAACCGAAATAAAGAAAAACAGAGTTCAGAGATGAACACTACCTATTTGAAAACTTATAACAAAGCTATGTTAATCAAGATAGTGTGGTATTGATATAAGTATAGGTATAAAGATTATATAACTGAATGAAGACTTAAGTTATAGTTTTGCACATAATGGTCAATTGATTTTAAACAAAGTTTCCTGAGTCTCCTGCGTTGGCAGGTGGATGGTGAAAGGATAGTCTTTTCAAGGAGACAAGAGAAAATCTCAGGGTTAGACAAAGAATTACTCTACAGGATCAAAGAGCAGAAATTATGAAATAAAAATTTTATAATTAGACTTTATAAAAGTTTAAAGTTCTGCCATTAAAATGACACTATTGCTTTAAAAATGAAAAAGAAAGTCACAATGTGAGAAGATATTCAGATATAATAAAGACAGATTCAGAATATTTATTGTACAACTCTATAATTATAAGAATAATAATTTGATTGTAAAAGGGACGGTTAAATAATACTTAACCTAAGAAGATATACAAATGGCCCATATGCACATGAAGAATACTCAATGTCATTAACTGTTAGGGCAATGCAAAATAAACCCTTCATGAGTTTAGTACACCCCAATTAGAATGGTTAATATGCAAAGGACTAATGTTATGCTACTAAGTTTTGGTGAAGATGTATATAACTGGAACTCATACATTGCCATTTTAGACAGTTGTTTACTAGTTTCTAGTAAAATGAAACATGCCTGAGCCAAGAATGTCAGTCCTCAAGGTAACACCAAAAAGAAATGAAACAAAAAAGTACCCCCCACCCCACACACACACACACACACACAACTTGCACACAAACGTCCATAGCAGCACTATATGCATAATGAAAAAAAAAAACCACAGAAAAAAAAAAGAAATTTCCATCAACACATGACTAAGCAAATGTGGTATATTTACACAGTGGAATGCTTCTCAGCTATAAAAAGAAACATACTATTAATAGGTGCAACAAGCATAAATCTGTAAAATTCTGTAAGACTGAACTTACATACAATGCTAGAAAAATGAAAATAATTATAATTGACAGACAGACAAAAAAGATGAATTTTGGCCTGAAGTCAGGGTTTCTGCATGTATGGGGTGACAAGGAGACAGCTACAGAACAGGAGGAAGGAACTCTCCTAAGAGCTGATTGTGGTGGTAGCACAGACTTCTTCAAACTCATGTAACTGTGCATTAAAAATGAATATATTTTATTTTACATAAATTATAGCTCAATAAAGTTAACTTTAAAAAAAAAATGAAAGAGAAACTGAGCCACTGACCATTAAGCGACTTTTCTTTTTTCTTTGCCACACCACATGATGGATCTTAGTTCCCCAACCAGGAATCAAACCAGCACCCCCTGCAGTGGAAGTGCAGAGTCTTAATCACTGGACCACCAGGAAAGACCCACCATTAAGCATCCTGCTAGAGGTCACACTGTAAATAGCAGAATTGTAATCTGAACACTAATTTATTTTTTTCCCTCTTAATCACTTATTTGCACTGACTCTTGATTAAAGAAATATATTTTTGAGTTGCAAGAATGAGGTATTTAAGGTAAATGATATGACAAGGAAAGAGAAAAGGAGAGAATGGTGGACATTCACCTGAACAAGAATTTGAATGCAGATCCAATCTGAGATAATTCCAGGGATGACATTCCCCACCCCACCATCGATCTTTTTTTTGGGTGTCATTCTAAATATTTTGACTCTCACTACAGATGACTGATTCTTACTCTTTTATCTGTAAACTTATTTTGAATTTCAGCTGATTTGCCTTAGTCACTGTCTCATCTAAGGCTGCTATAACAGAATACCAGAGACTGGGTTATGTGAACACTAGACATTTATTTCTCATAGTTCTAGAGGCTAGGAAGTCCAAGATTAATGTGCCAGCAGACCTGGTGTCTATTGAAAGCCTGCTTCTGAGTTTGCAGATAACCATGTGGTCCTTGTAGCCTTACTAGCAGAAAATAGAGGGAAAGATTTCCTGTCTTCTCTGTTTAAAAGGGTGTTCATCCCATTGTGGAGGCTCTACCCTCAAGATCTGATCTTATTCTAATTACCTCCCAAATACTATACCTCTTAATATCATTCCATGCAGGGTTGGGGTTTCTGCATGAATTTGGGGGGATATAAGGCTCCCTGGTGACTCAGTTCTGAAGAATCAGCCTGCAATGCAGGAGACACAGGCTCAATCCCTGGGTCAGGATGATCCCCTGGAGAAGAAAATGGCAACCCATTCCAGTTCTTGCTTGGGAAATCCCATGGACAGAGTAGCCTGCCAGGTACAGTCTACATAGGGTCCCAAAGAGTTGGACATGGCTTAGTGACTAATCAACAGCTGTGCACTGCATAATAGTAATTCTTTATTCCTAATGTTTTTCATCCTATTTCAAATTTCCAAGAGAGAAAGTCTGATGGACCAAATATATTTGGGCTAATTCATGATAAGGGGCATCCCTGACAAATTGGTAAAGAATCAGCCTGCAATGCGACAGAGCCAGGTTTGACCCCTGGTAGGAAAGTTCCCCTGGAGAAGGAAATGGCAACCCACTCCGGTAGGCTTGCCTGGAGAATTCAACGAACAGAAGAGCCTGGTGAGCTACAGTTCATGGGGTCACAAAGAGTAGGACATAACTAAGTGATTAACACATTTGTCAAAGGTCACAAGCAAGCTATCCTTTTCTTGGGAGTGGTACCTATTCTTAGATCCACTAGGTGTAGCACATAAAATGAGGTTTATATGGTAAAAAAAAAAAAAAAAATGGCTGCATGGATGGGAAGCTTTTGAATTGTGGTGCTGGAGATTCTTGAGAGTCCTTTAGACTACAAGGAGATTAAACCAGACAATCCTAAAGGAAATCAATCCTGAATATTCACTGGAAGGACTGATGCTGAAGCTGAAGCTGCAATACTTTGGCCACCTGATACAAAGAGCCGACTCACTGATAAAGACCCTGATACTGGGAAAGATTGAGGACAGGAGGAGAAGGGGACAACAGAGGATGAGATGGTTGGATGGCATCAGCAACTCAATGGACATGAGATTGAGCAGAGTCTAAGAGATGGTGAAGGATAGGGAAGCCTGGTGTGCTATATAGTCCATGGGGTTGCAAACAGTTGGACATGACTTAGTGACTAAACAACAACAATGGATGGAATTATGAATGTGTTAGCTGTTGTTAGCAGCATATCTATTATACTGTTCAGTATACATATCAGTTTCAGTTTCCTCTGAAATTATTGTCTATATTTGGAAAATATGTATATTAATATATTTATAAATGTATGCATGCAAACATATAAACACACATACCTATACATATACACATAAAGAAATATATTCCTCTTGAATGGCACCGATCCTGATGACTTTACAGTTTAGTCCAGATGAAAGCCTCACATTCTTTCTTTCCCCTATCCTTCCCCTATTTATTTTTATTAAATTACTCCTTTCTGCAACTTTCAAAAGTGTGCATATATCTGTGTGTATTTGTATGTATGCTGTGACTTAAAGATAATTAATTTATTCCTCTTAGATATGTCACAGAAAAATAATGCAAAATGTTCAACCTCTAATGTTTTCTGTTGTAAAATTTTTGACATGCAAACAAACAAGATTCCTTTTAATTTTTAAGATTCTTAAAGAATACTAAATTTTAATCTGCAGACCCATTCCAAGCCTCCTACACTCTAAACTCCTCCACAAGTCAAATTAGTGAATGATGATCCATAAATAGATAATTAGAACAACAGAGAGGCTAATAATAAGTAAACATTAGTCATGCCTACTGAACGGGGTGAGGATAGTTCATCCCACTCAAAATTCTGCTTAGCAAATTAATTTCCAATAGTGCAAGGAAAGCTCATTATTTCATTTGCCTCCTTGAATTTTTGTTTGTTTTCTGAATAAATGGAAAAAATGCAACTATCAAATAGTGAAATAAAGAAACTTGAGCCTCACTAAAGCAAAGTCTGAATTGGTATTAATAATTTTTTGTTACAGAGTAGAAAATATTGCAAGTTTGAACAATGTATAGAATCTAAGTGCAAAAACAACATTTGTGAGAAAATATGTATTCCTGTATTTGAAAGTAGCATTATCAATGTTCTTCCATGTAGCTAGAAAAGGCAAAGTTGGGAAGGCAGGGTGGTCCAATTCATTTTCATGCTGTGACTTTTTCTTTTTTTTTTTTTTACATTTTTACAGAATTTACTGTTTTTCATGATTGAAAAAGCAATTCATTGATGGAACATTTGAAAAACACAGAAAAGCATAAATAAATAGCAAGGGCAGTTGTAAGGCACCATCTAGAGATAAATATTGATAACATATTGGTATTGATTCTATTGTTGTAGGATAAATAATAATTTGTTGGCTCTGTGCACACATAAAATCTAATTTGTTCATTTAACTAATAATCTCCCATAGCCATAAATATATGTATGTATGTCAGTTTTTAAGTGGAAAAATTCCAGCCTATACATATAACATCCTTAATTTAATCAACCCCTTGTTAAACATGTAGATTATTTCTCCTCTTTTGTTATTATAATAATACTATGTTTTTTATGTTTTATATATTCATTTTTGAGTACTCTGGTGAATTTTATTCAAGTTCTTTCTAGAAGAGAAATTTCTAGATACAGTGTATGTACATGTTTACATCTTTTGATGTGTCTACCCTCTTCCCATGACTTTCCCAGTGGCTCAGTGGTAAAAAAAAAAAATCTGCCTGCACTGTAGGAGACACAAGAGACCTGGGTTCCATCCCTGGGTCAGGAAGACCCCCTGAAGGAGGGTATGGCAACCCAATCCAGTATTTTTGCCTGGAGAATCCCATGGACAGAGGAGCCTGGCAGGCTACAGTCCACAGGTCGCAAAGAGACAGACACAACTGAAGTGATCTGGCCTGCTTGCACACACCCACACCCTCTTCCCATCCATCTTTCCCTAAGGTTGTAACAATTTACAAGATTTTTCCAGTATGGGGGAAGCCTGTTTATTCACATCTTTGCCAACACAAGGTAATTCACTACTGTAGACACTGCTCATTTTCCAGTTTGGTTGTGAAATGCTATGTCATCATTTCAATCAGCATTTCCTTGACTGCTAGACAGGTTAGACATTTGGTCATTGGTCATTTTTGCTCTTTCACGCTATGCCATTTTGAACAGTAAATGTGAATTTGTTATTACAGCCTTGGCCTTACACTTTGTGAACTAAATACTTGTACTGCCCTGAGTGATACAAATGACAGGAAGCATATTGCCTATGAGAGATATTATTTTCAATTGGCTGACATTATCACACATTTTTATAAGATTAATATATAAATAAACTTCCCTGTAAATCCCAGTGTCTTGTCTAAGTTTTGCCTTCTAGAGACAGACTAGTCTCCACTTTTTATGCTGATTCATATGATGTTTGAAAAGAAAACACCAAAAATCTCTCATTTACTGGCTCAACTCCTTGCCTCATCTTTCTCTTGTTCAAGCAAAACATGACTAATTTCCATTAATTTCTAATATGATATGGTTTAAAGGGTTTTTATAATTCTCACTATAGTATATTGAATTCACTATGTTTGTCAAAAGTCTTTTAAAAAATTTGTCTGCATAAAGTAGATAGTTTCATTTTGCCTACCTATTTCCTATTCTCCTATTTATGGTAATATCTGGACTTCCTTTTGGATGCTACCCAATCTTGCTTCTTTTAAGTCATCCTTGTTTTCAAAAGATTGGGGTAGGGTGGATGGTGTTGAGCCCAACCACTGGCCACAGCAACTGGTTCAGAGATGAGCTCAAGATGTGTCTTTCTGAGCTAACTTGGCACTGAAATTTCAGCTATTGAAGGAAAACAATCTATCTGCATCACTAACCCACAGATATAATGTTGGATTCATGGGTAGCTATATTATGTGTATTTTATCTGAGCAATAGTCTACCACAGAGAAAAGGTAAGTAACAGGGAGAAACAAATCCCTCACACCGTCTAGATCCAGTTGAGATGGAAGCCCCTCCTTGGACTTTTCAACTACTGCAGACATAAATTCCCTTTTACTTAAGCCAGTTGAGGAAGATTTCTTTGTATAACAACTCAAAAAGTCTAACACAAGAGATAATCCTAAAGAAGCCTGTCAAATGTAGAAACTATGTTCTGATGGAGCTGCCTGGGATTCAGCCATCTTGACTCACTGCCATCAGACATCTCCCCTCTTCTATTACTCCTGGGAAGGCAATTTATTGTACCTAAATGCATGACGATATTCCTGCTTTTATTAAATTTTACCTCATTAGTTTCAAAAATTAGCTGTCCTATGTGACATTAGGATCTGAAGCGTTGATAGACAAGCTTTTCCTATCTTCACCCACAGTACTTATCTCTAATGTTGAGCAGGATAACTACCCATGCTAGGCCATTAGTGACCACCTGCAGATAGAAATGGATCCATTAATTAGCACTCTATGTGTGGCGATATGGTTACAGAGTTACATACTCTATTCTGATATTAATTTGGCAATTTCATCTGAGACACAAAGACACAGTAGATATAACATTACACAGTCTGAAATTGTCAAAGGATTTAACTCAGAAATATTTGAACTAGAATGAGTTATGAAAAGGAGTAAAAACAATGATAGATTTATGTGAGGAAGAGAAAAGGTGCTGTATATTCCACCCC
The DNA here is from genome assembly GCF_019320065.1 of Cervus canadensis. Taxonomy (NCBI): domain Eukaryota; kingdom Metazoa; phylum Chordata; class Mammalia; order Artiodactyla; family Cervidae; genus Cervus; species Cervus canadensis. Next base: position 33,555,870 of record NC_057389.1, read on the forward strand.
TACAGCAACTGAGTGGTGAGTGAAATGAAACAAATCAAAAGAGAGAAGGTTATAGTGATATTGCAATTTGGTCTCTGAAATAAGACCAAATAAGGCCAATTTGGTCTTTGCAAAATCATCTCTAGTTTACGAATAAGAAATCCGAACTTGGTCTTTGCTTCTTTTCTGGCACAAAGCTCCTAAAACCCTTGGAATTTCCTAGTACCTCTTGTTAAGTCAGTGACGACTTTTGGACTACAGCCAACAATGGGGCTTGTTGCCAGGAGAACCAGTCACGTGATTAGAGGGCTGGAACTTTCAGTCTCAGCCCTAACTTTGGGGAAGGGAAAGTGGCTGGAGATAATCAATAGCCAGTAGCTCACAAAAAGATATCAGCTCACACCTGTCTGAATGACTATCAAACTAAGAACATAAATAACAAATGGTGGTGAAGATGTGGAGAAAAGACAACCCTTATATACTGCTGGTTGCACATTGATATAATCACTGTGAAAATCAGTATGGAGGTATCTTAGAAAACTAAAAATACAACTACCATATGACCCAGCAATTCCACTTCTTGGTATTTATCTGAAAAAAACAAAAACACTATTTTCAAAAGATACATGTACCCCAAAGTTCATAGCAGTACCATTTATAATTGCCAAGTTATGGAAGAAATCTGTGTCCATCAATAGATGAATGATAAAGAAGATTTTGTGTGTGTGTGTGTGTGTGTATACACAGCCAGAAAAGAATGAAATTGTACCATTTATTGGAGAGCATTATGCTAAATGAAATAAGTCAAGGACAAAGACAAATACTATATGTATTCCACTTATATGTGGAATCTAAAAAAATACAACAATCTAGTGAATATAGCAAAAAGAAGTGGACTCAAAGCTACAGAGAACAAATTAGGGATTATCAGTGGAGGGGAGGGGCAATCTCAGTGTAGAGCAGTGGAAAACCCAAACTACTGAATGTAAGATAGGCTGAAGGATATGTTGTACAATAGAAGGAATATAGCCAATAGTGAGTAATCATTGTAAATGGAAAGTAACCTTAAACATTTTATAAAAATTTTTGAAAAACTAAAACTTAAAAACTTTTTAAAAATTGTCAGTAGTCAGTGCCTATTTGAAGCTATACCATTTACCACAAATTTAACCAATCATAAATATGTAATGAAGCTTTCATGAAAACTCAGAAGGACTAGGTTCAAAGATCTTGCAGGTTTGGGAACAAGAGGAGGTACATCTAGACAGGGCATGGAAACTCCATGCCCCTTAACACATATCTTGCCTTGTAAACCTCTTCTTTCTGGGTTATGTCTTTTTATAATAAACCAATAATCTAGTAAGTATTCCTCTGAGTACTATGCACCAGTCTAGCAACTTAACCCAAGGAGAGGATCTTAAGAGCCTCTTATTATTGGCCGGTGAGCCAGAAGTATAGGAAACAACATGGGCTTGCAACTGGTTCTGCAGTAGGGTGGCAGTGAGGAGCAGTCTTGCAGGACTTAACCTGTGGAATATGATGGTATCTCCAGGTGGGTAGTGTTAGAATTGAGTTGAATTGTTGGATACCCTGTTGGTGTCCTGAGAATTGCTAACTGGTGTGGGATCCCTCCCCACATTGGAACTGATACCAGGAACTAGTTGTACAAGACTGAGACTGATGGAAGCTACTGCAGTTAAGGGATTCTTTAAAAAATCTAGGGGAATGAAAATGGGCTGCCTAGGTGGTGACAAAACAAAGCGGTGTTGGGCGTGGGGAGCATTTTATTGATCTGGAATTTGCCAACTTGCATTCCTATAACTTGTCAGAGCACAAAATATGTGTGTGTTTTCCACGTGCAACCAGAGAGAGAGAGAGGCAGAAACAATGGAAAAGAGTGAAAAGGAGAGGGAGATGGAATCAGGGCCTGAGACAGGCAGGATTGGAGCCATTTAAAAACATTTTATTAGATATAATAAGTAATCTAGAGATGATTTTAATATATGGGAGGAGCTGGCTTAAAACTCATCATCCAAAAAACAAAGATCACGGCATCCGGTCCCATCACCTCATGGCAAATAGATGGGGAAGCGATGGAAACAGTGACAGACTATTTTCTTGGGCTCCAAAATCACTGTGGATGGTGACTGCAGGCATGGAATTAAAACATGCTTGCTCCCTGGAAGAAAAGTTACAACAAACCTAGATAGCATATTAAAAAGCAGAGACATTACTTTGCCAACAAAGGTCTGTCTAGTCAAAGCTATAGTTTTTCCAGTAGTCATGTATGGATGTGAGAGTTGGACTACAAAGAAAGTCAAGTGCTGAAGAATTGATGCTTTTGAACTGTGGTGTTGGAGTAGACTCTTGAGAGTCCCTTGGATTGCAAGGAGATCAAACTAGCCCATTGTAAAAGAAATCAGTCCTGAATGTTCATCGGAAGGGCTGATGCTGAAGCTGAAGCTCCAATACTTTGGCCATGTGATGGGAAGAACTGACTCATTGAAAAAGACCCTGATGCTGAGAAAGATTGATGGCAGGAGAAGTGACAACAGAGGATGAAATGATTGGATGGCATCACCAACTCAATGGACATGAGTTTGAGTAAACTCCGGGGGTTGGGGATGGACAGGGAGGCCTGGAATGCCACAGTCCATGGGGTTGCAAAGAGTTGTACATGACTGAGCAACTGAACTAAACTGAACTGAAGGAAAGTGTTGCTGTCCTGGAGCCAGTTCCTTCTGGATGCCTTATGGATATGTCTGCCCATCTCTAGGTAAGTTTAAAGGACATGTGACAGGTAAAAATAAAGATACTTTCTGGTCTCATCACATGAGTCCTGTTTCTTCAGTATACTAGTACCTTCCTGCAGTAATCCTCATTGCTCCATCTTATTATATTCATGGATGGAGTAAAAAATATTGACAATAACCTTACTAAAATCCAGATATTCTCTCTGCATTCTCTGAATCACTCTAAATTAAGTAGACAATTTTGTGGGTGGTGGCTTAGTTGCTAAGTTGTGTCTGACACTCGCGACCCCATAGACTATAGCATGCCAAGCTCCTCTGTCCATGGGATTTCCCAGGCAAGAATATTGGAGTGGGTTGCCATTTCCTTCTCCAGAGGATCTTCCTGACCCAGGAAGAATAACCTCATCTCCTGAACTGCAGGCAGTCTCCTGTATTGCAGGTAAATTCTTTACCAACTGAGCCACCAGGAAAGCCTGGGGAGACAATTTAGGGACAGAAATAGTTATTTTGTATTGACTAGTTTCAGTGGAAACACGTGGCTGCCAAATAAGCATCACTTTTTTTTTTCCTGAATATTTATAAATGTTCTGATTAATACTTCATTCTAAAGTGACTGATATCAGGTTTCAGTTCAGTTCAGTTGAGTTGCTCAGTCGTGTCTGACTCTTTGCGACCCCATGAATCGCAGCACGCCAGGCCTCCCTGTCCATCACCAACTCCTGGAGTTTACTCCAACTCATGTCCATCGAGTCAGTGATGCCATCCAGCCATCTCATCTTCTGTCGATAGCAAGTTTAGTCAGCTGTAATTGCTGACTTATATTAGGGTAACTTGAATATGTTTCCTTAAGTGATTTTACCAGCATGTAAAGGCTTACAACTGAGTGACTAAGCAGAGCACAAAGGCTTATGAGGGTTTCCCAGCTGGCACTAGTGGTAAGGAACCCACTTGCCAATGCAGGAGACGTAAGGAGATGCAAGTTCGATACCTAGGCAAGAAGATCCCCTGGAGAAAGGCCCAGAAACCCACTCCAGAATCCTTGCCTGGAGAATCTCATAGACAGAGGAGCCTGGCAGGCTACATACAGTCCATAGTGTCACAGAGTCAGACACGACTGAAGTGACTTAGCACGCATGCACAAAAGCTTATGAAAGGCTTTCCTAAGGACCTGTGAAAATGAAGATTCATGTTAAGTTGATAAAACTTTCTGAAACCACAGAGAACAGTTTAGATAACTCCCTGTTTGTTTCATTGTTGTTGTGTCATTTCATTGTTGACAGTAACTTGGTTGAAGAGTAAGTTCTCAAATATAATATGTACTTCTGAAAATACTTTAAAATATTAATGATATGTTTAATGGCACTAACCCTCAAGTCATCTGACTGTGTTAAATGTTTTTTGCTAATCCAGAGGACAAAGTGATCTGGCTTGATTACTTTCACTTTAGTTGCATATGGCATTTCACAAATATGGTCTTAAGTAGCTACACTGTCATAGAACTACATGTTTCAAAAACTTGCACAGTCAAGAAAGGCAGCTGAGAATATTGACAGAGTAGAAGAAAAGCTGGTCTTTACAAGGCCATTATTTTAATTATTTTATTTATTCATTTCTTAAATTGACAATTTTACAATCAATCAGACTGCTAAATAATTGGAATGATTTTTTTTATATTAGGCTTTTAAAAGGAAGTCCTAAATGATGAAGAAAAATATTGCAAACAATGTAAAAAGCTTTCACTGTAGAATTCCTTACACACAGTAGACACTCAGAAATACATGCAGAGCAATTAAAGGAATTTAATAATAAAGTAATTTCAAAGCAATACCCTAAATATAGATCCTATCCTGGTACTTCAAAATTTATCTCTGAATAAATAGAATAAACTGTTTGTATATATTGAATACATGAAATTGCCAATATTCCAACTTTGTTAAAGGCTTTATTGAGGTATAATTAGCATGCAATAAACCACACCTCTTTAAAGGGTTCAGTTTGATAAGTTTTGACCAATGAAATCATGATCACAGTCTAGATAATGACTGTACGCATTTTTCCCCCAAAGTTTCCTCTGTCACTTTGTAGTGCTCCCCTCCGGCTTAAACTTTTCTTGCATCCTCAGGCAATGACTAGTCTGCTTTCTGTTACTACAGATGATTATGCATTATTGAAAATTTTTACAAATGGAATCACATAATATTTAGTAGGTTTTCTTTTGGGGGCAGAGTTCTGGCTTCTATCACTCAGCATAATTATTTTAATGAGACATGTTGCTGAATGAGTTGTTTGTTCCTTTATATTCTTGAGAAATATTCCATTGTATAGGTATATCTTTTTGTTTATCCATTTATCTATTGATGGTGCTTGGGTTGTTTCTATATTTTGGCTATTACAAATAAAGATACTATTAATATCCCCAACCAAGTCTTGATATGGACTATGTTTTCTTCTCTAATACCTGGGATTAGAATGGCTGAATCATAGAACAGATGTATGTTTAATGTAAAAAATTGCTAGGACTTCCCTGCTGGTACAGTGGTTAAGAATCCCACCTGCCAAAGCCGGGGCCACAAGTTCAATCCCTTCTATGGGAAGATTCCATTTCCTGTGGAGCAGCTAAGCTCATGTTCCACAACTACTGAGCACCCTAAATCCTGGGCTCTGCAACCCGAAAAGCCACCCCAAGGAGAAGCCTGAGCACCACAACTGAAGAGAAGACCCCACTCACTCTCTGCAACTAGAAAAAGCCCAGTGCAGCAACAAAGATGCAGCACAGCACAAAAATAAACTAAGTAGATAAACTTTAAAAAAAAAACACTAAATTGTTTCCAAAATAGTTGTGCCATTTTACACACACACCAGAAGTGTAGGGAAGTCCCACCTCTTTCACCTAGTGTTAATACTTGGTATATTCAGTATTTTTAATTTTAGCTGTCCTAAAGGTATATAATAGCCTGTCATTGTGGTTTTAATTTGTAGTTCTCTAATTATGTTGAGCAATTTTTATGTGCCTATTTGTCATTCCTATATCATTTTTGGCTTAGTAACTGCTCAAATATTTTGTTCAGTTTTGTATTTGAATTATTTCCTTATCACTGAGTTTTGAGAGTTTGTAATATATTCTCAGTTTGAGTCTTTTATCACATTTATGCTTTGCAAATATTTTCAACCCGTTGATAGTCTTTTTATTCTCCTACGAATGTCTTTTGAATACCAATAAATCGGAAATAATACAATTAATTTATATTTTATTGATAGTGGTATTATATCTACGATGTCTTTGTCTAGGGCATATGGTTTTTGCACCTATATTTTACTTTAGAAGTCTTACAGTTTTAGGACTTATATTTAAGCCTATGAATCATTTTGAATTAATTTTTATATTTGGTACAAAATATGGTTCAAGATCAATTTTTGTGTTGTATATGAATATCTAATTGTTCTAGCACCATTTGGTGAAAATATTATTCTTTTTCCACTGAAGTGCCTTTATCCTTTATAAAAGATCGATTGTCCATATACATTTGGGTTCATTCTGGACTCTTTTTCTGTTTCATTGGCTTATATGTCCACTCTTTATGCAAAGGCTACACTATCTCAATTACTATAGCTTACAATAAGCCATGAAATCAAGTAGCATTAGATTATGCATCCATTTTTTTTTCAATTCTTCCAACATCATTTGGCTACTCTATATATTTTTGCACTTCCATAAGTTTTAGAGCCATCATGCCTGTTTCTACCAAAATGTCTGTTACTATTTGCTTGGGATTTAACTGAATCTATAGATCCATTTTGGCTTCCCAGGTGGCTCAGTAGTAAAAAATCAACCTGCCAATGCAGATGGAGTTTTGAACCCTGGGTGGGGGAAACAGCAAGCCACTACAGTATTCTTGCTTGGGAAACCCCACAGACAGAGGAGCCTGGCAGGTTACAGTCCATCGGGTTGCAAAAGAGTTAGACAAGACTTAGTGACTTTTCAGTAAACAACAATAAACAACAACATAGTTCCACTGGAGGAATGATAACATATTAAAAACATGGAGTACTGAGTTTGTCAATATTGAATACTGAACAAGGCACTCTCTGTCTTCATCTCCCCAATATTTTGTCATTATCATTATAAGTTTTTCACATTTTCATCATATTTAATCTTGAACATTTGGTAATTTTGATGCTAACTTAGAGGGTATTGCCTTTTATATTTCAGTTTCCAGTTGCTACTATATAGGAACACAGTTGCTTTTTGTGTACTGATATGGAGCCTGCATTCCTGACAATTTCATTTCTTAGTTTTAGTACATTTTGTAGAATCCGTAAAATATAGTTCACAGATGATAATGTCATCTGCACATAGAGACAGTATTATCACTTCCTTTCCCAGCTAAAGTTCTCTTATTTCTTTTTGTTTGCTTGTTTGTTTTATGGCTCTGGCTTAGAATCTCCAGTAGATCTCACAAATTCCTGTTTTTTTCTGCTATTAGGGAGAAAACATAGTTTTTCACCTAATATTAAGTATACTGCTAAGTGTTAAGTTTAACATAAATACTTTTGACCAGTTTGAGGAAATTCTTTTGCATATGTTGTTTGCTATGCTTTTTTATGAGGAATGCCAAATGGATTGCTTTTCTGCTTTCTTTTTTCTTTTCTTCTTTTGCTGGAATTGAGAGGATCCTAAGGCGTTTTTTTTTTTTTTTTTTAATTTGCTCATTTGTTGAATTGCATTGAACTGAATTTTCAAATGTTAAACCAGCCTTGTATTCTTATGATAACCCTACTTGATAATGTTGTATTATGCTTTGTGTACTATTAGATTTGCTTTGCTAAAAGTTCTGTTTAAAAATATTTGCACCTGTGTACATTAGGGATATTAATTTTTTTGTAAGGTTTTCTTTTGTGTAAGTTAACTCGGAACTTGGGAAAGAAACTTTGGAACTATTTCCTGCTCTTAAATTTTCTAGAAAAATTTGTGATAAAGAGTATTACTTCTTTCTTAAATATCTAATAGAATTCACCAATGAAACTAGTCGGCCTGGAGTTTTTCTTATAGGAAGATTTTTAAGTACCAATCCAATTCCTTTAAGAGACATAAATCTATTCAGGACACTTTTTCTTTCTTTTAAATTGGGGCATAATTGACATACACTATTATATTAGTTTCAGGTATACAACATAATTTGATATTTGTATATATTGCTAAATAATTAACAAGTAAGTCTCATTAAATTATGTCACCATGTATATAGAAAATTTGTTTTCTTGTGAGAGACTTTTTAAGATTCTACCCTTCTAGCGACTTTGAAATATGCAATAAAGTTTTAACCATATTACCTGTTATACATTAAATCCTCATGACTTTTTCAAGTTTCTTTTTGAGTGAGCTTTGTAGCTACATCTTTTAAGAAATATGTCTACTTCATCTAAGTTGTTAATTTATAGGCATAAAATAATTCACAATATTTATTTATTATCCATTTAATATTTGTAGAATCTGTCATGATATCACCTCTCTCATTCCTGAGAGTGGTAATTTGCATCTTCTCTCATTTCCTAATCATTCTAGTTAGAGGCTTTTCATTTTTGAGGCACTTTGTTTTTTTTATCTCAAAGAAAAGCTTTTCGCTTCATTGATTTTTCTATATTGTTTTTCTATTTCTATTTTATTTTCCTTTTTGGTTTTATTTGTTCTTTTTCTGGGTTCTAAATATAGAAGATAAGCTCATATGAGACTCTTCTTCTTTCCTAAAATAGGTAGCTTTTCCTATAAATTGCCTTCTAAGAAACACTTCAGTGGTATTCCACAAAGGTTAAAAGGTTGTGGTTTTACTTTCATTCAATTCAAATTATATTCTAATTTCCCTTTTGATTTCTTCTTTGATTCATGGTTATATATTATTTAGTTTCCAAACGTTTGGAGATTTTTCCAGATAGCTTTTTGTTCTTATTATTATTTCTAATTAATTCCATTTGGTTAGAGAACACACTTTACATGACTTGAACCACTTTAAATTTAATGAGACTTGTTTTATAGCTTGTAATTTTTGCTCACAAAGAAAATCACAAGAAATTGTGAATTTTAGTCTGTTGGGTACTGGGTATTTTTATATTACTATATATACTTTTGAGGTAAGTTCTAGAATGCAATTAAATTACTTAGAAACAGTTTGATCCTTTTCATTCTTGTGTGTCCTCAGTTGCTCAGTCATGTCTGACTCTTTGTGACCCGGTGGACTGTAGCCCACCAGGCTCTTCTGTCCATGGGATCTTACAAGCGAGAATACTGGAGTGGGTTGCCATTTTCTCTTCCACGGCTTTCATTCTTTCTCGTAAGATATGTTAGACTATACCAGAGCGATGCTTAGTTTAATTTTTCCATACTTATTCCCTTCTAGTGATTCTAGATCCTTCTATGTACTCCACCCTATGCTCCCTGAATTATATGGTTCTCAAATCTGGCTGATAGAAAGAGCCATTGTTCCCGGTCCTGGATGAGCACAGTGCTCTATTCTCACCAAACCTTTCCAAGGGTTCATTCTCCAGCCTTGGGTGGATTCCTCCCATAGTTACTCAGCTCAGTACACCGAGGAAATTGTCTACACTGCTCCAGGGCTCACTTTCGTAAAACTGTCTATTTTGGTACTCTGTCCTATAAAGTTTAAGTACCTTAGTCTCTGTAGATTCTCACCTTCACCTTCTCAACTCAGGGAGTCCACAAGGTTTTGTTTGGGTTTGTGTACTTGCACCATGGCCTGGAAATTCTCAAGGCTGTAAGCTGGGGTAAGTAGGGTTGATCTAATTATTTCCCAGCTCTCATGGGTCACAGTCCATGGTTGTCTGATATCTAGTCTTGAAAACTGCTATTGTCATATTTTCCCTTTTTTTATTGATTCAGGTGGTTTGGTCCCTGTTATTCATTTTGACCAGAAATGAAAGTGCCTTATTCCATTTTAAATCCACAAAATTTGCAGTTGAATACTTTTCAAATAATACATAATAAAAATAAAAAATCCCTCAAGTAATCACATATTGAAATATGATTCTGAAGATCTTCTGATAAATCAGAGATTTGTATTCTATATTCTAAATATTGATATCTTTCTTCCAAATTCTTTCATTTACTGAAGACATTTTTGAAAACTGGCAACATATATTTTATGTTAAAATTCAGCAGTTAGAAAGGGAATAACGTGGAAAGAAAACCTTTTAACCTTAGGTTACAAATATTTTTAATAGTTACCAAAAGATGCTGCTGACAGTTGCCAAGTGACAGAAACTATGTAAGGAATTTGATGATCCAGATGAAATTTTTCTTTGAGATTGATGTTACTTTTTTTGAATCTGTGTGTGCTGTATGTTCAGTTGCCCAGTTGTATCCAATCACATCTATGTACCAAGATTGCTAACTTCTTCCACCTGTGTAATACCTTGAATTCCTTTAGCATTGCTGTAGTTGTAAGTGAAACCTGTCAAATTTCAAAAGCACTGCTGCAAAACTATGGATGCTGTATCACTTACTCTAATTTTAGCAAAGTCTTTTCTTTCTTCACCATAGTTAACAAACATGAGAACAAACTTAAAGTAAGCTACCTGTCCTAATGTTTGCATTTGTTCATTAGAATGTTAAAAAAATAAATAAAACTGCATTAAAAGGAAGGAAAAAAAGAAGAAAAAAAGAGAGGGGGTTGGGGAATGCAAGAGCTCTATAAATTTCGAGCAAAGAAGAAAAGAGTGACTGAGACTATTATTTTCTATAAGGTACATCCAGTTGTTCTTCTGTACGTCTCCCATTTTCCTTCTGAGGAAAATTAAGAGACTTTTTATAAATATAATACCTAGCTAGCTACTGACAGACAGTGGAATCTGTATGGAAGATTTTTGCATCTTCATGGTAGATAAAATTTTTAAAAAATTATATCAAATGAGATCTGCCATTATCTCAAAGAGAAGCAATTTTGACTTCTCACCGTTCAGTGCTAATACTGTGAATTTATTCACTGAAGCTAAGAATTTTCTTAGACTGGCATCCTTTAATTCACTGTACAGATTAGTTTTTAAAAAGTCAGTGGTCTATGAAAAATGAAATTTAACTCGCAAAATGTGCATTGTCCCAATTTATATTCTCTCTTCACTATCTGCATGTCCTTCTGCTGATTGTCTCTTTCACTTAGCACACAGCATGCAGTATTTCCTTTTATGAAAGTCTATTTAATCTGTTCCAAATTTCTCTCTTTAGCTTTTTTTTCTTTCCTTCTATAAAATGGAGATAACTCATGATGTTATTGTGAGCATTTGTAGTGTCTGGTATATAGTAATGCTCAATAAATGCTAAGTATTTCTTTTCCCTCTACTCATTATCTTTTACATTCTCCAACACAACTCATCCATTAGTGTTAGTCAAATACATTTTGTTCCCTCAACACTGTTCCTGCCTCCATGTTGGACCCTACCCAGAAAAATCTCCAGTAACGATAAACCCAACTTTTAATCACATTTTACAAGATCTTGTTCCAATCCTGTTAAGTCTTCTCTTCTAATATCCATTTATTGCTCTCTCTTCTAATCTCCTCTGATGCTCACATTTTTGTATTTGTTTTGTTACTTAACAATCTACTGTCTTCTACAGGGTTTGGATATGCACTGTGTTGTATGTGTTTAGTATTTTATCTTTCCAACAGGACTATCTGCTTCTTAAAGGCAGTGATTCCTTTTTATTTCCTTATCCCTACTACTCCCTTGCTTCAACCTTGTTTGACATTTAATAGATACTGAATGAACACTTGAATGAAAATGTAGACTCCTTCTATATACATTTTTAAAGAATAAAGTAATAATAAATACAAAAGAAGGACATACAGTTCCATGTCTCTCCTCCAACAAGCACATCTTGGTTTTTCGCTGATGCTAGTCTTCTACTTTTGTATTTATTTTTAAGTTTGCTTTCTACAGGCAGAGCCTTCTACTCTGATGTTTCTGCTCTAATTAAGGGTCTTTGTGTTGTACTATGGGCTTCCCCTGTGGCTCAGTGGTTAAGAATTTCCCTACCAATGCAGGAGACACCGGTTCAGAAGATCCCCTGGAGAAGGAAATGGCAACCCATTCCAGTATTCTTGCCTGGAAAATGCCATGGACAGATGAGCCGCTCAGGCTATAGTCCATGAGTTGCGGAAGAGTCAGACATGACTAAACAACTAAGCAATAGCAACATGTTGTCCAATAAATTCTCCTATATGATTGTTTTTCTTCCTCAGCTTTATTTCCCCTCTCTCAAATAAAATCCATAATCTGACCCCTCTGAGAGCAGTGACAGTTTGCAGCTAATCTAAAAATATATATATTTGAAAGAAGTATGACTTTGTTGCAATTTACTTTTGGTGATACTAACATAGGAATAGCCACAATAAGAGAATGATGCAAAAGACAAGGACAAAAATGTAAATAATGGAAATTCTGTCCAAAATACAAATAAGTAAGGAGGAATATTATTTCAAAGCTGGTATGTCTGTATGAGTGCATATATGTGTGGGTGTAATATTCCCATCCAGCAATTTATATTATTTCTGTATAAAGTTGATAACATAACATCTATGTCTGCTTTATATTCTTTGGACATTACTCTTTTATGAAGATAGTCAATGACATTTATAAAACCAAAGTTTTGTCTGTTTTCTATCACCAAGCTTCACCCAAAGAAAGATACAGATGTTCAATTTAGCTTCTAAATTCTATTGCCTGTAATTTGCATCAAGTGTTGAACCCGCAACCCTAAGGGTAACATGAAAATTTCAAGATTTTTATTGTATAATAACTGGCATGCTGCAGTCCATGGGCTCACAAGGACTTGAACACGACTGAGCAACTGAACTGAACTTATCACAAGACAGGTTATACTAAACTATATCTCTAGCATGGCAATTTATCAATCAATCCAAGTATAAATATTTCCTAAATTTCACTATGTACAAATTTTTGTTTTAAGTTGAATAAAAAGTGGTATTAAGCAATTGTTTAAAATGAGTTATTAAAAAGAAAAAAAAATACCAAACAAGCATATCTCTGAATATCTTTACAAAACAGATGACATACATTATAAGCGAGTATAGCGATCACACTTTTTCCCACTTACTGGTATGGTTGCTTCCCATCCAAACCAGTACAAATGTGTTAGATTTGAATTCTTAACATAGAAGGCATATTTTTGTTTGTTTGTTTGTTTTATATGAAAGCAAATGGATCTTGGGATGCGGTCTTGATTCGCAACCTTTTTTAAGATTAATTATAATAGACACTGGAGAAGGCAATGGCACCCACCCCAGTACTCTTGCCTGGAAAATCCTATGGATGGAGGAGCCTGGTAGGCTGCAGTCCATGGGGTCACGAAGAGTCGGACACGACTGAGCGACTTCACTTTCATGCATTGGAGAAGGCAATGGCAACCCGCTCCAGTGTTCTTGCCTAGAGAATCCCAGGGACGGGGGAGCCTGGTGGGCTGCCGCCTATGGGGTCGCACAGGGTCAGACACGACTGAAGCGACTTAGCAGCAGCATGATAGACACTAACTACTCCCTCCCCCCAATTATACTTAGTAATTAATTAATAGTTAAAAAATGCCCAAACCATTTGGCTTTCAATACTGATAAAACATAATATTTCTAGGTTTTCTTCATATCCACTAAACATTTTAACAGTTCCTTTGATTTAGTACATTATGATACAATTCCAGATTCATTAGTTTTCAGCACAATAACTGTTCAGCACCCTATAAACCTAATATGGATCCTACATTTTACAAATAGCTGTAGTGCTTCATACACATACACTTTATCTTTTCTAACATAGGCTGTTTTCAATAATTTTCTCCATGAGAACTGAAGAAAGATCACCAGTATCTTTCTTAATTACGCTTGTTAACTGTACGGTTAGTCCTTTCATTTGAGCTTCTATAGTGTTTAAAATATGGTGTTAAGTTAAAAATAATTTAACACAGTTATGGCCCATTTGACCCATGGAGTTCTTTCTCCATTAATTTCTATGCATTATGACTATGTTTTCCTAGAATCTTAATATCATATAAAGTCAAGGATGATATGCTTATATGCTTGTGTGTAATATATGGTAGATTGTTAAGCTTTTATCATAAAAATGTTTTAATTAGAAGTTTTAAAATCAATATGCTTTCAAAATCTTGTGAAAAGTCACTAACATAGTTTTCTTAGGTATACAAATGCAGAGCAATAGGCCTTCATTTGCCTAAATGGATTATAAAACTTTGCCTGCTGCCCTGGGTATACAGAACTGTTTTTTTGGAGGGGGAGGGGAGAACTCTTTATTAAATATGACAGAATACACATAACTGGTTTTTGGAGAGGGGGAAGAACTTTTTTAAAAAATGTAATAGAGAATACACAAACAGAAGACTTTTTAGAAAGATATGGGAGTCCCTCCTGGAAAAATTGAGAGAAGAGTGACAGGATGTCTGGTCGAGGTCAACTCTCAAACACTGGACACCCAGAAACCATGGAAAGTATCGGTGCTTTGGGAGACCATGGTTGTGTTAGTGATGAAAAAGCAAGAGACCTGCGATCCTACTTCTTAGGCATGGGCTATGACTTTGGTAAGGGCAGAAAACAGATGGGAAAGGACATCATTATAGATTTGGAAAATGTGTTAGGTGACAAGTCAGTCCTTTCTACCTATAGCAACAAACATAGTACCATCTTTATGGGAGACAGAGCAACCACGGCCTTGTAGAGTGGTAAAGCAAGATAATTATGTAGCAGGTAGTAAGCAGAGCTGAGTTTAAATGGTGGTTATCTTTCTGACTTGAACAAATTATCTAATATACCTGTCGCCATCCAATACATCACTTTAAATGTGAATGATGTCCTATAATTCTCTCTTATTGAATGTTGTTTGCAGAGTCCTACCTCACTGAACTTTCCTTTCTCATTTATACTATGCTGCATTATACTGGCTTTCTTTCAGCTCTTAATAAGCCTGAAGATTTCTGCTTCAGGGTATTTGCAGATACTCTGCCCCCCTGTCAGAAATATGTACTCTCCCTATTTATACTAAGGACTCAGTAAATATTTGCAAAATTACTTAATGAAAATTTTATATTGGTATGTTCATATTTTATTTTTTATTGCTAGATTATCAGGAAAAAGTGGACGAGTGGTCTTTAAAAGCGCTTTATTATTTTAATCTATCCCATACTAATAATATTTGCCACATAATATTGAAGCAAATTCATTATTTCTATAAAAAACGGTTAAACTTACTAGTAAATAGTGTAGATGTTTAAGTGACATATATCAAAATAATTTTACTATGATTTAGATATTCCTCTTCTGGCTCACATGGAATAATTAGTGTCATTTTCCAATGGATTTTGTATTGCTGTGCCAAAAAATAGTAATCCAACAGGGCCTTGGGCTATAATTGTTTTTAGTAACTTTCTGTTCAGATCATAGTAAAGATATTTCTTGGGTCCTATCTCTCACTTTTTTCATCATTGTTTAATATTTATGATATTTTTAAACTTTACACATCTTGGCTAAAATCCTAGCTTTCTTTAGTCAATGATAAAATTTATTTGGCTCTAACCCTCATCATGTTTGGCTGTTTGGGTGTGACCCTTAAAAAGTAAACTCACATTTTGGGGGATATGTAATGATGTTAATATGCCACTCTTTAAAAAATAAACTTTATATTTTCCATTCAAGTTTTAAGAATATTTATCACCTTAAAAATTCAGATCCAAGTGTCAAGATAGCAGACAGAATCAGAAAACATGGAATTCACCTCTCCTCACAGGCACAACAAGAATACATCTATAAATAAACCTAATCTTACACTTAAAGCAAGTAGAGAAACAACAAAAAAATCCCAAAATTAGTGGAAGGAAAGAAATCATAAAGGTCAGAGCAGAAATAAATGAAATAGAAACAAAGAAAACAATAACAAAGATCAATGAAACTAAAAGCTGGTTCTTTGGGAAGACAAATTTGATAAACCTTTACCTAGACTCAAAGAAAAAAAAAAAAGGAGAGGAATCAAATCAATAAAATTAGGAAAGGAAAAGAAGTTATAACTGACACTGCAGAAATACACAGGATCACAAGAGACTATTATAAGCAACTACATGCCAATAAAATGGATGACCTAGATGAAATGGAAAAAATCTTAGAAAGGTACAATCTCTTAAGAATGAACCGGGAAGATATAGAAAACATAAACAAATAAATCAAAAATAATGAAATTGAAATTGTGATTAAAAATCTTCCAACAAAAGAAAGTCCAGGAGCAGATGGCTTCACAGGCAAATTTAATCAAACATTTAGAGAACTACTAACACCTATCCTTTTAAAACTCTTCCCAAAAATTGCAGAGGGAGGAATACTCTGAAATTCATTCTATGAGACTACAATCACCGTGACATCAGAACCAGACAAAGATATCACAAAAAATGAAATCTACAGACCAATATCACTGATAAACATAGATGCAGGAATCCTCAACAATATATTAGCAAACAGAATCCAACAACACATTAAAGGGATCATACATGATGGTCAAATGGGATTTACCACAGGGATGTGGGGATTCTTCAATATATGCAAGTCAATCAATATGATACACCATATTAACAAACTGAAGAATAAAAACATTATCATCAACACAATAGGTGCATAAAAAGTTTTGACAAAATAACACACCCATTTATAATAAAATCTCTCCAGAAAGTGAGCATAGCAGGAACTTACCTCAACATAATAAAGGCCATACATGACAAACTCACAGCAAACATCATCTTCAATGGTGAAAAACTGAGAGCATTTCCTCTAAGACCAGGAACAAGAAAAACGTGTCCAGTCTCATTCAACATAGTTTTGGAAGTCCTAGTCACAGCAGTCAGAGAAGAAATTAATTAATTAATTAATTAAGGAATCCAAATGGGAAAAGAAAAAGTAAAAATGCTAGTGTTTGTAGATAACATGATATTTTACATAGAAATAACCTCGGATATGCAGATAACAACACCCTTATGGAAGAACACGAAAAGGAATTAAAGAGTCTCTTGATGAAGGTGAAAGAGGAGAGTGAAGAAGTTGTCTTAGAACTCTACATTCAGAAAACGAAGATCATGGCATCTAGTCCCATCACTTCATGGTAAATAGATGTGGAAACAATGGAAACAGGGAAAGACTTTATTTTCTTGGGCTCCAAAATCACTGTGGACAGTGACAGCAGTGATGAAATTAAAAGACTTGCTCCTTGGAAGCAAAGTTATGACAAGCCTAGATGGTATATTAAAAAACAGAGATAGTACTTTGCCAACAAAGGTCCATCTAGTCAAAGCTATGGTTTTCCCAGTAGTCATGTATGGATGTGAGAGCTGGATGATAAAAAAAGGCCAAGAACTGAAGAATTGATGCTTTAGAACTGTGGTGTTGGAGAAGACTCTTGAGAGTCATTCGGACTGCAAGGAGATCAAGCCACTCAATTCTAAAGGAGATCAGTCCTGAATATTCATTGGAAGGACTGATGCTGAAGCTAAAGCTCCAATATTTTGGCCACCTGATGAGAAGAACTGACTCACTGCAAAAGATTCTGGTGCTGGGAAAGATTGAAGGCAGGAGGAAAAGGGGGCGACAGTGGATGCAATAGTTGGATGTCATCACCAACTTGATGGACATGAGTTTGAGCAAACTCTGGAAGATAATGAAGGACAGGGAAGCCTGGCATGCTACATTTCATGTGGTCACAAAGAATCAGACACGACTGAGTGACTAAACAACAACAATGTATGTAGAAAATTCAAAAGATGCCACTAGAAAACTACCATAGCTAATCAATGAATTTATTAAAGTTTCAGAATATAAAATCAATACATAGAAATCTCTTGCATTCTATACATTGATAATGAAATATCAGAAGAAAAATTAAGGAAACAAAATCATTTACAATTTCAATTAAAATAATAAACCTATCTAAGAATAAACCTATATATAAGGAAGCAAAAGACCTATACACAGAAATATATAAGATACTGATGAAAGAAATAAAAAATGACACAAACAGTGGAGACACACTGTGTTCTTTTATTGGAAGTGTCAATATTATGAAAATGACTATACTACTCAAAACAATCTACAGATTCAATGCAGTCCCTAACAGGTTATCAATGACATTACTCACAGAATTATATAAAGTACTGTTTGTATAGGAACACAAAGATTCCAGATAGCCAAAGCAACTTTGTGAAAGAAAAAAAGAGCTCAAGAATCAGGCTCTTTGATGTCAGACTGTCCTGTAAAGCTGCAATCATCAAGACAGTATGGTACAGGCACACAGAAAAAAATATAGAGAAAAGGAACAAGATAGAAAGCCCAGAGATAATCAGATCATGTACCTATGGTCTTCTAATTTATGACAAAGAGGGAAAGAATATACAATGGAGAGAAAATAGCCTCTTCAATAAGTGGTGCTGGTAAAACTGGACAGCTACGTGTAACAGAATGAAATTAGAACACTCCCTAACATCATGTTGTTGTTGTGTTCAGTCACTAAGCTGTGTCCAATTCTTTGTGATCCCATAGACTGCAACATGCCAGTTGCAGGTTTCCCTGTCCTTAACTATCTTCTAGAGTTTGCTCAAACTCATGTCCATTGAGTTGATGATGCCATCCAACCATCTCATCCTCAGCTGACCCCTTCTCTTCCTGCCCTCAATCTTTCCCAGCATCAGGGTCTATTCCAATGAATCGGCTCTTTACACCAGGTGGCCAAAGTACTGGAGCTTCAGCTTCAGCATCAGTTCTTCCAAAGAATATACAGGGTGGATTTCCTTTAGAATTGAATGGTTTGATCTCCTACTGTCCAAGGGACTCTCAAGAGTTTTCTCCAACACCACAGTTTGAAAGCAACAATTCTACAGTGCTTAGCTTTCTTCATGGTCCAACTCTCACATCTATACATCTATTGGAAAAACCATAGCTTTGATTATACATACATTTGTCAGCAAAGTGATGTGTCTGCTTTTCAATACGCTGTCTAGGTTTATCATAGATTTTCTTCCAAGGAGCAAGTATCATGATAAACTCAAAATGGATTAAAAACCTAAATATTAGGCTAGACTATAAAGCTCTAGAGGAAAACATAGGCAGAACAAGCTTCTTTTCTGACCCACCTTCTAGAGTAATGAAAATAAAAACAGAAATAAACAAACGGGACCTAATTAAACCTAAAAGCTTTCTTTTGTACAGGAAAGGAAACCACTAACAAGATGAAAAGACAACTCTCAGAATGGGAGAAAATACTTGCAAAGCAACTAACAAGAGACTGATCTCCAAAATATACAAAGAGCTCACGCAGCTCAATATTAAAAAAAAAAAAAAAAAAGAATAAAAAACTAGGCAGTAGACCTAAACAAACATTTTTGCAAGAAAGACATACAGATGGCCAACGAATCTATGCACAGATGCTCAACATCAGTAATTATCAGAAAAATGCAAAAAAAAAAAAAAACCTAGAATGAGGTACCTGATACCAGTCAGAATGGCCATCATCAAAAAATATGCAAATAATAAATGCTGGAGAGGTTGTAGAGAAAAGAGAACCTTCTTACACTGTTGGTGGGAATGTAAATTGATATAGCCACTATGGAGAACAACATGGATGTTCCTTGAAAAGCTAAAAATAGAACTCCCATATAACCCTGGGCATATACCCAGAGAAAACCATAATTCAAAAAACACATGTACTACAATGTCACTGCAGCGCTATTTAAAATAGACAGGACATGGAAGCAACCTAAATGTCCATCAAAAGAAGAATGGATAAAGAAGATGTGGTACATATATACAATGGAGTATTACTCAGCCAAGAAAAAGAAACTAAATAATGCCATTTCACAGATGTGGATAGACTTTAAAACTGTCATACAGAGTGAAGTAGGTCAAAGAAAAATGAATATCATATATTAACACATACATGAAACCTAGAAAAATGGTATAGATGATCTTACTTGAAAAGCAGAAATACAGGCGCAGGGATAGACTACAAATCTACAAATGTGTAGATAACAAGGGGGAAAGTAGGGTGGAATGAATTGGGCAATTGGGATTGACACGTATACACTGCCATTGTGCCCTGGGCTCAAGTTGGTCTGACTCTTTGCGACCCCATGGACTATAGCCTACCAGGCTGTTATGGTGAATTAGATAGTTAACTAATGAGAACCTACTGTATAGCACAAGGAACTCTACTTAATGCTCTGTAGTGACCTAAATGGGACAGAAATTCAAAAAAGAAGGGATATGTGTGTATGTATGGAGGATTGATTCACTTTGCTGTACAACAGAAACTGACATAGCAGTGTAAAACAACTATACTTCATGTTTTATTTGGTTTTTTTTTTTAAAGTGTCATTGGATTTTTGACAGTGGTTGCATTTATTCTGTATATCAGTTTGGACAATATGGACATTTTAACAATATTCATCTTTCAAACTGGTGGAAAAATAGGGCTGATAATCCTATCAAAGTCACAAAATATATATATATAAAATAATATTAGTGCTTAGACTAGTACCCAAACATGACTTCTATATATCTTTGTGCAATAAAAGTTATCAGTTTTCCTTGAAGAAAAGGCTGGATCCAAGGCTAAGACAGAAAAAGTAAAAGAAAAGTCTGGAACAAAAAATAAGGTACAGTACAAGGAATACACAGAACTACACAGAAAAGATCTTCACGACCCAGGTAATCCTTCCTCAGTGAACAATGCAAAGAAATAGAGGAAAACAACAGAATGGGAAAGACTAGAGATCTCTTCAAGAAAATTAGAGATACCAAGAGAACATTTCATGCAAAAATGGGCACAATAAAGGACAGAAATGGTATGGACCTAATAGAAGAAGAAGATATTAAGATATTAAGAGGTGGCAAGAATGCACAGAAGAACTATACAAAAAAGATCTTCACGACCCAGATAATCACAATGGTGTGATCACTCACCTACAGTCAGACATCCTGGAATGTGAAGTCAAGTGAGCCTTAGGAGGCATCACTATGAACAAAGCTAGTGGAGGTGATGGAATTCCAGTTGAGCTATTTCAAATCCTAAAAGATGATAGTGTGAAAGTGTTGCACTCATTATGCCAGCAAATCTGGAAAACTCAACAGTGACCACAGGACTGGAAATGGTCAGTTTTCATTTCAATCTCAAAGAAAAGCAATGCCAAAGAATGCTCAAACTACCACACAATTGCACTGATCTCGCACACTAGCAAAGTAATGCTCAAAATTCTCTAAGCCAGGCTTCAACAGTACATGAATTGTGAACTTCCAGATGTTCAAGCTGGATTTAGAAAAAGCAGAGGAACCAGAGATCAAATTGCCAACATCCGTTGGATCATCGAAAAAGCAAGACAGTTTCAGAAAAACATCTACTTCTGCTTTATTTACTATGCCAAAGCCTTTGACTATGTGAATCACAATAAGCTGTGGAAAATTCTGAAAGAGATGGGAATACAAAACCACTTGATCTGCCTCTGGAGAAATCTGTATGCAGGTCAGGAAGCAACAGTTAGAACTGGACATGGAACAACAGACTGGTTCCAAATGGGGAAAGGAGCACATCAAGGCTGTATATTGCCACCCTGCTTATTTAACTTATATGGAGAGTACATCATGAGAAACGCTGGGCTGGAGGAAGCACAAGCTGGAATCAAGACTGCGGGGAGAAATGTCAATAACCTCAGATATGCAGATGATACCACCCTTATGGCAGAAAGTGAAGAGGAACTAAAGAGCCTCTTGATGAAAGTGAAAGAGGAGAGTGAAAAAGTTGGCTTAAAACTCAACATTCAAACAACTAAGATCATGGCATCTGGTCCCATCACTTCATGGCAAATATGGGGAAACAGTGGAAACAATGACAGACTATTTTTTTGGGCTCCAAAATCACTGCAAATGGTGACTGCAGCTATGAAAAAAAGATGCTTGCTCCTTGAAAGAAAAGCTATGACCAACCTAGGCAGCATATTAAAAAGCAGACACATTACTTTGCCAACAAAGGTCCATCTAGTCAAAGCTATGGTTTTTCCAGTAGTCGTGTATGGATGTGAGAGTTGGACTATAAAGATAGCTGAGCAGCAAAGAATTGATAGTTTTGAACTGTGGTGTTGGAGAAGACTCTTGAGAGTCCCCTGGACTATAAGGAGATCCAACCAGTCCATCCTAAAGGAAATCAGTCCTAATTATTCATTGGAAGGACTGATGCTGAATCTGAAACTCCAATACTTTGGCCACCTGATGTGAAGAACTGACCCACTGGAATAGACCCTGATGCTGGGAAAGATTGAAGGCAAGAAGAGAAGGAGGCAACAGAAGATGAGATGGTTGGATGGCATCACAGACTCGAAGGACACGAGTTTGAGTAAACTCAAGGAGTTGGTGGTAGACAGGGAGGCCTGGCGTGCTGCAGTCCATGGGGTCGCAAAGAGTCAGACATGACTGAGTGACTGAACGGAACTGAACAATGAAAACGGGAGTACATTAAAACATACATCATCAAATGGAAGGGTTTCCAAACGGGAAAATCTTAGTTCAATCAACAAAATAAATAATTAAAGTAATGAATTAACACCCATAGAATAAAGTTAGGATCAATGAGCCCATAGTGAAATTAAACAAATAGATATTATAGATATATTGACAGACAGGAAGAAGAGCATGGTACACTTTTCCTTGAAGCTAATTTCAGCTAATAAATGTGGAAGGAATGATCGAAGTAGAAAAACCACCATCTGTTTGCCAATAATAGCAAACACCAATAATAACTGTTCTAGGGAATTACCACCAATTAAATGTTAAGAGTTCTGCATCATTCATTATCAGAGAAATACAAATCAAAACCTCAATGAGGTACCATTACACACCAGTCAGAATGGCTGCTATCCAAAAGTTTACAAGCAATAAATGCTGGAGAGGGTGTGGAGAAAAGGGAACCCTCTTACACTGTTGGTGGGAATGCAAACTAGTACAGCTGTTATGGAGAACAGTGTGGAGATTCCTTAAAAAACTGGAAATAGAACTGCCATATGACCCAGCAATCCCACTCCTGGGCATACACACTGAGGAAACCAGATCTGAAAGAGACACGTGCACCCCAATGTTCATCACAGCACTGTTTATAATAGCCAGGACATGGAAGCAACCTAGATGCCCATCAGCAGACGAATGGATAAGGAAGCGGTGGTACATATACACCATGGAATATTACTCAGCCGTTAAAAAGAAGTCATTTGAATCAGTTCTAATGAGATGGATGAAACTGGAGCCCATTATACAGAGTGAAGTAAGCCAGAAAGATAAAGACCAATACAGTATACTAATGCATATATATGGAATTTAGAAAGACGGTAATGATAACCCTATATGCAAAACAGAAAAAGAGGCACAGATGTACAGAACAGACTTTTGGACTCTGTGGGAGAAGGTGAGGGTGGGATGTTTTGAGAGAACAGCATCGAAACATGTATATTATCTAGGGTGAAACAGATCACCAGCCCAGGTTGGATGCATGAGACAAGTGCTCGGGTCTGGTGCACCGGGAAGACCCAGAGGGATCGGGTAGAGAGGGAGGTGGGAGGGGAGATCGGGATGGGGAATACATGTAAATCCATGGCTGATTCATGTCAACATATGACAAAAACCACTACAATATTGTAAAGTAATTAGCCTCCAACTAATAAAAATAATTGGGGGGGGGAAAAGAATCCGAATTGCTTTTCAGCTTATTGATAACAACATTAGAAGCTAGAAGACAGGGAGTAATCCCCCCAAAATTCTGAGTTGAACTTGTATCTGACCTAGAATCCTAAATTAAGTCAAATTGTCAATTAATGGTGAGGGTATAATAAAGACATTCTCAGAAAAAAAAAAAATAAGTAAATGTTAAGAGTTGTGAATGAGACTATGAGGAGAAACAGTATTTATATAGCCTCAAAGTAGCTTCCCACAGAATAAATATTAGATCAAAATGCAAAAACCCAACCTTATAGTGGAGAAATTCCACAGATAATTATCACCTAAACCAAGGTATTCAAGTTGGCATCACCAGAAATGGGACATATTAATATCATGTACCTCCTGACAGTCCCTTGGACAGCAAGGGGGCTAAATCAGTCAATCCTAAAGGAAATCCACTCTGAATTTTCATTGGAAGGACTGATGCTGAAGCTGAAGCTCCAATACTGTAGCCACTTGGCGCGAAGAGCCAACTCATAGGAAAAGACCCTGACGGTGGGAAAGATTGAGGGCAAGAGGAGAAGGGGGAGACAGTGGATAAGATGGTTGTATAGCATCACTGACTCAATGGTCATGAATGTGAGAAAACTCCAGAAGCTAGTTAAGGACAGGGCAGCCTGCTGTGTTGCTGTTTATGTGGTCGCAAAGAGTCGGACATAACTTAGTGACTGAATAACAACAACCTCCTGATATAATGCAATGAGAAGGACACCAATATGCTATTCTTGTCAAATATGCATTACTTAAATTTACTTATGAAGAAACTTTTAAAGAGTCAAGACTAAAGGATATTCCAAGAAAATAAATGGACAGCACTTTTCCAAAATTTGTCTTGAAAAACAAAGAAAGAATGAGCAACTGTTCCAGATTTAAAGAAGCTAAGGAGACATGGCACCAAATGTAAATATCACCTTGAACTGGACTCAATACCAGAATAAGAATATTGGTGCAACAATGGGAAAAATTTGAGTAAGATTTCTTTAGATGAAATAATAGTACTACATCAAAGTTTGATAATTGTACCGTGGTTAAATAAGATGTTAGCATTTGGGCACTCAGAGAATTCTTCTGACTAATTTTTCAAATTTTTGTGAGTTTGAAATTAATTCAAAATGAAAGATTTTTAGTTTTTTTTTTTTTTTAATTGTAATGCATGGTATCTAACAATTCTCTAACAAGGTGAAATCCAAATGTCTATCACTGACGGACAAACAAAATGTAGCACAGGGGTCCCAAACCTTCACTGACTTGTACCTCCTGTCAAGTCAGTGGCAGCATTAGATTAGAAATAGAGTATACAGTAAATGTAATGCATTTGAATCATGCCAAACCACTCCCCTACCTCAGTCTGTGGAAATATTTTCTTCCTTGAAACTAGTCCCTGGTGCCAAAAAGGTTGGAGACCGCTGATGTAGTTCCTCTATGCGACGGAATATTATTAGAAAAAGAATTGAAGAATATTATTAGCTAGAAAAAGTTGAAGTACTGACACATACAACATCGTAGACAAACATTAAAAACATCATACTAAGTGACAGAAACCAGTCACAGAAGACCACATTCTAGGATTCCACATTCTATTATTCACATGATATGTCCAGAACTGAAAAATCTACAGGGACAAAAAGTAAAGTGCTGGTTGGCTGGGCTTGGAGAGTATAGAGGAATGGAGAGAGATTGCTAAGGAATATGGGGTTCCTTTCTGGGATAATGAAAATGTCCTAAAGTTACCTAATGGTGACAACTGGATAACTCTGTAAATCTACTAAAAACAACTACCCTGTTACACTTAAAATGGGTGAATTTTATTGCCTGTGAATTGTATCCCAATAAAACTTTTAAAAAAATAAATTCAAAAATTCAAAAATGCAGAAAGACTGGAGGAAGGAAAAAAATCACCCACTGTCCTATAAGCACTTAACATTTTAGTCAATGCCATATCCTCTTAGTCCTTTTGCTGTGCATATTTTACACATAACTAGTGCCAGAAAATTGATGCTTTTGAACTATGGTGTTGGAGAAGACTCTTGAGAGTCCCTTGGACTGCAAGGAGATCCAACCAGTCCATCCTAAAGGAGATCAGCCCTAGGTGTTCATTGGAAGGACTGATGCTGAAGCTGAAACTCCAATACTGTGGCCACCTCACGTGAAGAGTTGACTCATTGGAAAAGACCCTGATGCTGGGAGGGATTGGGGGCAGGAGGAGAAGGGGACGACAGAGGATGAGATGGCTGGATGGCATCACCGACTCGATGGGCATGAGTTTGAATGAACTCCGGGAGTTTGTGATGGACAGGGAGGCCTGGTGTGCTGCGATTCATGGGGTCGCAAAGAGTCGGACATGACTGAGCAACTGAACTGAACTGAAGGATAATATAATAGATGTAAAATTGCATTTCCACTTCTTAAGGTAATTATTTTATGCTTATAAAAATAATATGCGCCTTAGGCTGTACTGATGATATTGAATCTCCTTGTAAAATAATATTAATTTTGAAGGGTCAATTTTGGCAGCTAAATGATCTCGTTCTTAATATTTTAATTCACTAATTTGGAATCATGGAGATTTTATTATGAAGGAGCTGTATTCATATTTATGTCATACTTAAATAATGGGTATTTCAAGCAAATTCAAAGATGAAGGATCAAGTTTGACTTAAAAGAAAAATACAATCTCAGAGAAAATAAAAAATCAATGCAGCAAATTCCAACTAAAATTTATACTTTTCATTATTCTATTATGTACATTTCACTTAAATGACTTAAAGTCAGTAGAATTTTCAGGACAATTTTATGTATAAGCACATAAAACTCTTGTCCTCAGGGAGCATACAGTAGACTAGAGAATTTAAGGAAACTCTAATTTTAAACAAGGCAGCATCTCATACTGATTAAGAGAGAGAGAGAGAGAAGCAGTGTTCCCCTGGAAGATATTTGAAAATCAAACAGGTTTGTATTTTTTACTCACAGTTCTGCCACTTTTAGACATGATTCTTAGTCTCTCAGTGCTTCAGTTTCCACATGGGAAAGAAAATAAAATCTCTATTTAAAGGGCACTGTCAATATAAATGACATATATCTAGCACTATACCTGGTATATTAGAAATCTTCAGTAAATAGTAACTATTATTCATTTTAGTTATAGACGATATGGCATGAGAAAAATTAGAGAGAATATTTAGGAGGCTGTTATTATGGTAATTCTCGTAAATGGTAACGAGAGTCTGAATTAGCATAGTGATAGGCAATACAGAATGGAAAAGTAGATATTGAAAAGAATTCCAAAAAAGCATATACAGGTATTAGTTATAAGAAAATTAAGCTGCAAGAAGAATCCAAGATGACCTGAGATGATTCTGACCTTTGTAAATAGAATACAAAGTCTGGGAAACACTCAAGCTATGAGTTTAGAACCCCAGCATCAGGATTTTTAAGAAGCATTCCAGATTATTTTAATGTGTCACAAAAACTGAGAATCCATTTTTGAGATTTTTTTTTATTATGAATGCATTAATATATACACAAATGCTTTAAAATTAATTTAATGGCAGTTTTATTGTAATAGTTTTAACTTTCTAAACAGTCATTCATAAAGCAGAAAATTAAATGCTATTAAATCGGTTGCCAGGTTTCCACTTTCTTAAAGCTCATGTACTGGGGTGGGTATCTTATTTAGGAAAGGGTACCATTGAGTATTTTTGCTGACAAAGGCAAGATTTCTTAGACATGACACCAGAGACAGTTTTAAACATGAGACACACTGCTTTGCAAAAAGATAATTTGTAATCATTTAAAGACAACGATTGTGAAAAGGGGAGGAGCCTGAAGGCCCAGAAGTTACTGGGTATGCCCAAGGAGGAACACAACATTTTCAAATACTAAAAGAAAAGTACTGTCAGTAGCAAGTCGTATATCCTGTTAAAACTATCCTTGAGGAAATAAAGATATCTCAGACGAAGAAAACAAAAATAATTTGTTGCTAGCAATCCTACCCTTAAAATGGTTTTTTGAAAGTGTTAAATTGCTCAGTCATGTCTGACTCATTTTGATCCCATGGACGGTAGCCCTTCAGGCCTCTCTGTCCATGGGATTTCCCAGGCATGAACATTGGAGTGGGTAGCTATTCCATTCTCCAGGGGATCTTCCTGATCCAGGGATCCAACCTGGCCTCCTGCATTGTAGGCAGATTCTTTACTGACTGAGTCACCAGAGAAACCCAAAATAGTAAAGGAAGCTCTCTGAACAGGAAGAAATGATAACAAAACAAGTTTTGGGAGGTCAGAAAAGAAAGAACACTGGCTTAAGTAAAAAGGGATAAATATAAGAATTTAATCCACTTCTTATGAGTCTGTTAAATCAAATGAGTGGTTAAAGCAAAAATTATAACATCATCCGATGTGATATTCAATGCATGTAGAGGAAAGGCTTAAAATAATTATAATTAAGTTGGGCAGATAAAAGAATCTAAATGAGGAAATGTTTCTATACTTGACTCAAAGTTGTAAAATGTCAATATTGGTAGACTGTGTTAAGTTACATACTTACATCATAGTAACTAAAGTATCCTCTAAGAAAATCATATAAAATGCTATAGATAAATCAAGATAAATCCTAAATAATGAATCAATAACTCACAGTACAGTAAAATAAGAGAGGTGGAAGAAACAAACAGAAAATAAATAATAAGATATGTTATTGATAGGTTAAAGACATATCAATAATTATGTTAAATATAAATGATCTAAAGGGTCAATTAAAATATAGATTGATAAGGTATACAGAAAAGCATGATCTATCAATATGCTGTCTACAGAAATTTGCTTTGAATACAATGGCAAGTATAGCACTTGCACAAAAATATAAATATAGATAAATGGAACAGGCTAGGAAGCTCAGAGATAAACCCACACACCTATGTCACCTTATTTATGACAAAGGGAGAAAGAACATACAAAGGAGAAAAGACAGTATCTTTAATTAGTGGTGCTAGGAAAACTGAACAGCTACATATAAAAGAATGAAATTAAAGCCCTCCTTAACACCATACACAAAAATAAACTCATGATGGATCAAAGAACTAATTGAAGGCTGAACACTACAAAACTCTTAGAGGAAAACATAGGCAGAACATTTTGATATAAATCACAGCAATAACTTTTGTATCCACTTCCTAGAGTAATGAAAATAGAAACAAAAATAAACAAATGGGACCTCATTAAATGTAAAAGCTTTTGCACAGCAAAGGAAATCATAGCAAGAGAAAAGACAACCCACAGAATGGGAGAAAATATTTGCAAACCAAATAACCAACAAGGGATTAATCTCTCAAATATACATACAGCTCATGCAGCACTAGGTCAAAAAAAATCAAACAACTAAATCAAAAAATGGGCAGAAAAACAAACATTTCTCCAAAGAAGACATACAGACTGCCAAGAGGCACATGAAAACATGCTCACCATCAGGAATTATTAAAGAAATGCAAATCAAAACTACAGTGAGATGTTACTTCACACAAATAAGAATGGCCATCATCAAAATGTCTAAAAACAGTAAACGCTGGAGAGTGTGTAGAGAAGAGGGAAATTTCCGACACTGTCAGTGGGAATGTAAATTGGTACAACCACTATGGAAAACAGTACTAAGGTTTCTTGAAAACTAAAAATAGAACTACCATGAAAGTGAGAAGTAAAAGTGTTAGTCGCTCAGTCCTGTCAAAGTCTTTGTGATCCCAGGGACTGGAGTTTATCAGGCTCCTCTGTCCCTGCAATTCTCCAGGCAAGAATATTGGAATGGGAAGTCATCCCTTCTCCAGGGAACCTTTCTGACCTAGGTATCAAACCCAGGTCTCCTCCATTGCAGGCGTATTCTTTACTGTCCAAGCTACCAGGAAAACCCATTTGATCCAGGAGTCCCACTCCTGTACATATATCCAGAGAAAATCATAATTTGAAAACATTCATGCACCTCCAGTGTTCATTGTAGCACTATTTAGAATAGGCAGGATATGGAAAAATCTTAAATGTCCATCAACAAATGTACAGATAAAGAAAATGTGGTATATATACATACTATGGAATATTACTCAGCCATAAAAGAATGAAATAATGCCATCTGTAGCAACATGGATAGACTTAGAGATTATCATACTGAGTAAAATAAGTCAGACAGAGAAAGGCAACTATCATCTGATATCACTCATATGATATTTGTTGATTATGGAATCTAATTTTTAGAAATTATGTATATGAACTTACAAAACAGAAACAGACACACATGTTTCAAAAATAAACTTATGGTAATATGTATGCTCAGGTGCGTCCGACCCTCTGAGACCCCATGGACTGTAATCTACCAGCTCCTCTGTCCATAGACTTTTGCAGGAGAGAAAACTGAGCATGTTGCCATTTCCTACTCCAGGGGATCTTCCCAACCCAGGGATCAAACTCTCATCTCCTGTGCCTTCTGCATTGTCAAGGCAGATTCCTTACCACTGTGCCACCTGGGAAGCCCAAACTTATGGTTACCAAAGGGAAATGTGGGGAAGAGGGATAAATACCGAGCCTGGGGTAAACACACAAACACTACTATATATAAAATAGATAGCTAACATGGACCTACTGTATAGCACATGGAACTCTACAAAATATTCTGTAATAACCTATACGGGAAAATAGGTTAATCTGAAAAAGAATGAATATATGTGTATATATAACTGAATCACTATGCTGTATGCCTGAAACTAACACAGCATTGTAAATCAACTAAACTCCAATAAAATTAAAAAGCAAAACAAAACAACAAAACAAATACAATGGCAAAGGTAAGTTGAAGGCAAAAGGATGAAAAAAACTAGACTTTTCCACATATGTTTTCATAGTTTTTGACACTTTAAGCTCATGAATATATATATTCACTATTCAAGAATTAAATAATTTTAAAAGTTGTATATAAACTGATTCAGAAGCAAAGTTGACGCCCATTTGGTTTTCCAAATACTTCAGTGGGGAAATGTAGGCTCTTTAAAGACAAGTGGTAGGACTTGGGATTTTCCACAGTATACTACATGGAAACTGGAAACATTACAACTGATCTTTAGAAGAAAAACACCATAGACATGAAAAACTTTGGGTAATTTGTATCACATATATATTGTAAACATCTTTGCAAATAAATAAATAAATATATATATGTATACACCCATATATGTGTGTGTATATGTGTGTGTGTGTGTATAAAGTGAAAGTGAAGGTTTTAGTCACTCAACTGTGTCCAACTCTGTGCAACCCCATGTACTGTAGCCTGCCAGGCTCCTCTGTCCATGGAGTTCTCCAGGCAAGAACACTGGAGTGGGTTACCATGCCCTTCTCCAGGGGATCTTCCCAACCCAGGGATTGAACCCCAGCCTCCTGCATTGGCAGGCAGGTTCTTTACAACTAGGGCCACTTGAGAAGCCCAAGGTTTGTATATATACAAACTACATAAAAACATGTTCGTCTGATTGTATTGTCAATCTATTTACTCACGCCTATTTACCTATGTCTATTTCCACAAAAATATTTTTGTTGCTTACATAGTATATCTGGCATTGATTACTATAGTTACCTTAAACAGTTCTCACTGGAAGAACTATATTTTTTCCACTTTTGTTGCTGCTGTTGTTAGGATTGTAATTGTATTCTAAGAAGTATCTTTGTTCACCTCTCTCTTACTCTTTAAGATAAATTCTAGAAATAGTAATCCAGGCTAGAGATCATCCAGATGTCTGCCTTTTAGTACATGTTGACAAGTACTGCTCCAGGAAGGTTGTAATATGTATAGCATTGTTTTGAGGGGTTTATCTTGGAAATCTATCACAGAAGGGGCCCTGTTTTTTTAAGAGCACTGCAGTATGCACCCATCATTGCAGTTAATGTCAAAATACCAAAGCAAAAAAAAATAATAATAATAAATAAATAAATAAAAAATATCAAAGCAGCTGATCCTGAAGTCTGTATGTTACATTGTCCGCTCTGTTCTACACTTGAGGTGTAATTATTCTTGTCATTCATGGAATGCTAAATAGCAAATACATCCTTAATTCTCTTTGCAACCAAAGTACTGGTGTATTTGTTACAGATATTCATGCTCAAGGGAATGATGCAGTTTCTTGGGTGAGCTTTTGATTTTTAAATAGAAGGGGATGTGTCAGACAGCATTTGGTAGAGAAAAGGGAAGATATAATGTGATATTTGCTAGCTCCTAAAAAATGCATAAATAGACTTTAGAATCAGGTAAATAACTCTCTCTCGGCCACTGTATGTATTGACAGCTTGAAAATAATACATGGTGGGAGATAATGAGAAGGAAATATGTATATATAATATATATATTTTATTCATGTATCTTTTTCTCATCAGGATCTCAGTGGTTTCACATAAAATGTTGCTTTGAATTTGCTATGTACTTTAGTTTTTGGAAGACAGAATGACCCATACTTGATTTATGCAATGTGATATAAGTGATACATGTATTGTGAGGTAGTCCATGTCATTATAACAGCTGCTATCAAAGGATGTTTCAAGATGGCTTATCCCTATCTTATGCTTTTTTAAGAAATGGGAGATTGACAGCTATGAAAACACAGTTCTTATGAAGCTTATTGCAAGTTCCATTGCATTACAATGTTTGAGAATAGGGGTTAAAGTAAATAGAAGTCAGAATATATGTGTTAATGTTGATTTTCTAAAAGGTAGCTGCAATATTACAGTGATAACAGTTAATATTTATTGAGCACTATTAGCAAGTCATGGAATTTATGTGCATTAACTTATCAATCTTTACAATAACCCACACTGGTTGATAATATCATCATTAATATTTCCATTTTGCAGATGAAGATGCTACTAAAAGGTTGCTCAAGATAACACAGACGGGTAATTTTAACCCTATTGATTTCAGATCTCAAATTCTTCTTGACTGTAGTGTCCCATTTTAAATCTCTTAAAATGCATTTGTAGCTAGGTAAATGCAATTACTTTCTTCTCATTTCTGACCCTGCTTCAGATCCTTCGATAGGTTCCCAAAGCCACTTATTACCAACTGTCTGCAGCCTTCATGTGCCTTACTGCTATCCTATTTCTTAGGATTATTTTTTTCAAAAAGAATCATGTGATATCCATGCTTGGAGCTCTTTCATGGAGCTGTCTTTCTGCTGAACACCTTTTTCTTTTAAAATATGCCTTACTAAAAGAGCCAGACCATTTCTCTTATGGAAATAGAACAGCTTTGAAGTAATCTCATTGCCCTGCAGAGGTAGGTTCATCATATATACAGAATTTGAGTATATATTTGCTTCAGAACTATCATAAATGAATGATTGAGAACTAAACCCCATAAATCCTGACTCTAAATCCATTACACTTTCGATACTAGAAATACATATTGAAATATATTCCTTAGTAAATATTTATTACACATAAACTCTATACCAGTGTTACTAGCACTAGAAATGCAGAGATGAATGAGATTGTGAGACTGGTTTCTATATCATATATAACTACATTATCATCAAGGAAGAAAAAATAAACTATTATTATAAAATATTGATATGCAAAGGTAATTTTTCTTGTCAATAATCAATTATATCCATTTAAAAATTGGGCATATAAGTATGTTAATGATGAAATAATTTGATGCATTTCCCTATAAATTATGTTGATAATATATAACTCTATATTAATAAGTTAGAGGAAGACATTATGGGAAAAATGGATTCTTAGTTTAGCAGCACTGTTGTTATTTTCAAAACAGATGTTTTTCAGAACTGCTGTTAATGGATAATATTTGGATGGGTTTAAAAGGTAAAAACCCTTCAAACTTAATGATACATGTTTGCCTCCCTTTCAACAGTTGACTTTATAGTAGTTAATATATATTTTTAATTAGTAGAATTTATGGATCATTTTCTTGTAAATCCTAAACCAAGTCAAATTTTCTGTCCTATTTTATATAAGTCTGTCAGGGAGTTGCTTCCTTCTTTGACAAATGGTTCTTTTTATTACATTTAAAGAACTGTGATTCATTCTCCTACGAACTTAGAACAAATAAACTAAACATTCTCTATTCTTTTGAAAGGTGGCAGCAGTACAGGGAACAAATTGTTGGTATAGTCTCAGTTTCATGTTTGACCCCCTTATTAGATCTAAAACAGCCTCTTTTAGATAAAAACAATCAATGTACAACAGAATGCTTTTTACTCTGGGTTTCTAAATTAGGCAAGCTCTATATGATGTTTCCTGTTAAAAATATAATGTCAAATATCTTGTTTTCTACTGAAAGAAAATACCTTCCAGAGTGAGGTAAAGAAAAATGTGATGATATATTCTTTTTATTATAAAAAATTAGAAAGTTGGACATAACCCTCCTGTACTAGTGGGAGTGTAGCATGATATCATTATGAAGAGCAATATGTCCCTGATTTTGTTAAACTGAGTATTTTTATATTTGCTATATAACCCTAAAGTCCCACTTCCATATTGAACAGAAGTTTTCTCATGTGTCTGTAAGGGGATATCAATAAGGTTCTTATTTGAAGTAATGTTTGTGATAATAACGAATTGGAAAAAAGCTAAGTGTCCAATTTAGGATAAGGACCCTATAGTGATAGTGTACAACACTAAGAAGAAAAGTACAAAAAGTCGTACCAATGTTTTCTTAGGTCAGTCTTCCAAGGCAATAGAAATAAAAACAAAAATAAACACATAGGCCCTAATTAAACTTACAAGCTTTTGCACAGCAAAGGAAACCATTAAAAAAAAATAAAAACCTACAGATTGGGAGAACATATTTGCAAATGATGAAACCAACAGGGAATTAATCTCCAAAATACACAAACAGCTCATATAAGGGAACAACAAAAAACCAAACAACTCAATTGAAAAATAAGCAGAAGATCTAAATAGACATTTCCCCGAAGAAGACATACAGATGGCCAGTGGATTTAAGAAAAAATGCTCAACATCATTAATTATTAGGGAAAGGCAAATCAAAACTACAATAAGTTACTACCTCACACCAGTCAGAATGGCCATTATTAAGAAGTCTACAAATAACAAACAGTGGAAAAGATGTGGAGAAAAGGGAATCCTCCTACGCTCTTGATGAGAATATGACTTGGTGCAGCCACTATGAAAAACAGTATGGAGTTTGCTCTGAAAACTAAAAATACACTTATCATGTGATCGATCCAGCAATCCCACTCCTGGGCGTATATCCAAACAAAACTTGAAAAGCTGCCTGCACCCCTATAGCGCCACTATATACAATAGGTAAGACACTAAAGCAACCAAAATGTCCATCAACAGATGAATGGATAAAGATGTGATACATATATAGGACAGAATACTACTTAGCCATAAAAAAGAACAAAATAATGCAATTTGCAGCAATAAATTAATAGATGGAACTACAGATTATCATACTAAGTGAACTAAGTCAGAAAAAAATGAATACCATATGATAACACTTATATTTGGAATCTAAAACAGGGCATAAATGAACCTATCTACGAAACAGAAACAGACTCACTGACACAGAGATCAGATTTGTGGTTGTTGAGGGGGAGGGAGTAGGAAAAGGGATGGACTGGAAATTTGGGGTTGAGGGATGCAAACTATTACATGTAGAATGGATAAGCAACAAGGTCCTATAGCACCGGGAACTATATCCAATCTTCTAGGATAAACCATAATGGAGAAGTATGTTCAAAAAAGAATTGTATAATATATACATAAAACTGAGTTACTTTGCTATACAGTAAAGACTGGCACAATAAGGTAAGTCAACTGTATTTCAACCAACTAATCAATATATCCACATAAAGACACAGACACATGTTAGCAACACAGAGCTTAAAAAAACAAACAAGAAGCAGCAGATGTATACAATGGGCCACTTCTGCAAAATAAAAACACATTGCACCTAAGTAGGGGGTGATGAGCTTTGGCAATGGGGACCAAGACAAAGAAATGAAGGAAGGGAGGGGAGAAAGAAAAAGGAAAAAAGCATCAGTAGGACAAAGCTGATCTTCAAGTTACTTCAACTCACTACTGATAAACAACACTCTTTAAAGTAAGACACCAAAATTCATACACATAGTGTAATGTTCAAAGTGTCCAATATCCATTAAAAAGTGGGCATTATGAGGTGAGAATTATGTTACCAAAACCAGATAAGCAATTATAAGAAAAGAAAATTGAGATAAACATCACTCATAAGATTAAATACAAAGGATTCTTATGAAAATATTAAATTTATTGAATCCAGCTATATAAAAATAATAATGCATCATATGCAATTGAAATTCATCTCAGGAAGGCAGGGCTGGCTTAATTTTTGAGAACCAGTAATGATGCTTTCCCTCAAAGACTGGGAAAAAAAGACAAGACCAACTCTCATCACTTCTACTAAGCATTATGCTGGAGTTCTTAACATGTGTAATGAGGTGATTAAAATAAATACACAGGTATACAAATTTGAAAGGGAGTAGTGTATTTGCCTTTATTCCCAAAAAGGATGGTTATGTACCTAGATAACCATAATGATTCTGGAGCAAAATGCATACCTACTAAAAGTCTTATACACGAATATACAAGCAGTTTTATTCATAACCTCAAAAACTGGGAATAACCAAAATATAGAGTAGATACATAATCTATAGTATATTTATACAATATAATAATCTATAATACAAGAAAGAAAGAGATTACTGATATATTCAACAATATAGATGAATCTCAGAAACTTCATGTTGAGTGAAAGAGGTCTGATACAAACCATCCATAGATCTATTTAGGTGGAAACCCTCAACAGTAGAAATAAATTTATAGGGGCATAAAGTAGATCAATGGCTGTCTGGATCTGAGGGTGGTGGTGAGACTGATGTTAAAGAGAGAGAATATTTTGAGGCAGTGGATGGATATGCTCTATATTTTTATTTTGGTTGTGTTTACATTGAACTATACAATGAAAACTGAGTATATTTTAAACTGTAGTTAATAATGTGTATGTTAGTCACTCAGTCATGTCTGACTCTTTGTGACCCCATGAACTATAACCACCAGGCCTTCCCTGGTGGCTCAGATGGTAAAGAATCTGCCTGCAATGCAGGAGACCCAGGTTTGATCCCTGGGGCAGGAAGATCCCCTGGAGAAGTAAATGGTATTTTACTGCAGTATTCTTGCCTGGAAATTCCCATAGACAGAGGAGCTTGTTGGGCTACAGCCCATGGGATCACAAAGAGTTGGATACAATTGAGCAACTAACACTTTAGCAGTTAATAATAATCCTATTAAATTACACAAAAAGAACAAATGTATGGATTGCAAAGAACATGCAAAACAATTAACAAGCAATTCATTTTTTGTTATTTAATTATTTAAATTATTTAAGCAATTATTTAAATAATCATTTAAATTATTTTAATAGTTATTCTTTTCTCTGCAGTTAGATTTAATTATAAGGCTAAAGGTTTTTTATTTTTTTTATTCCTGTGAAAAGACTTGCTTACTGGGAAATTAATGAAGCCAAGTTAATATATGATCCTATAAGAACATATTTTCTAAAAAAAAATAAATATGCTTTCATTTAGACTTAGTTTCTAACAGAACTATTAAACTTTTATAACATTTCTCTTGAAAATATACTTGATTCAACCTTTTCTTTCACCTTACACATTCCCTATCATCTAAAATTTTAAAATTATCAGCTTCTTTCCATGCCTATCTTTAGTAAATTTTAAAACTACTTGACTCTTTACTGTCTTTAGCCTTATCAAATCTCTATCTCTTTCTCCATACTGAAGTCACGGTGCCCTCTCTGAATCATAGATCTCAGGAGTTGGAAATTATTCATGGGTCACCATTCTATAGTTTGGAGAAGGTAATGGCAACCCACTCCAGTATCCTTGCCTAGAGAATCCCATGGACAGAGGAGCCTGGAGGACTACAGTCCATGGGGTCGCAAAGAGTTGGACACCGCTGAGTGGTAACTACTACCATTCAATGGGTCAAGTTTCATATCCAAGTTTCATCAAATCCTCATGATCTTGTTCAGCCTTGCTTCCTATCTACCTACCTACGGAACTTCTTACCTCTCTATTCTGTGTCCTGTACATTCTACTGCCATCCTACTTCCACCCTCTCACAAGTCTCAATTTATATTTTATACTTTAGCTCGATTCAACTGCTGTGTACTATTTCTTAGTACGTGCTGTTTGTCCTCCTGAACCACTTCCTTTTTCTTTTTCTTTTTCTCTCCTTCTCCTGCCTAATTTCTATTGAGCATGAAAGATTCATCCCAGTAATGATCTCTTCTTGGAAGACTTCCCTGAAAAGATGCAATTTGAGACTCCTTTCACAGAACCATGTATATTATCCACCATAGCACTTAGCTCACTAGATTTCATTGCTTTTTTTTTTTTTTTTTCTTTTGCCTACCTGATATTTTTGAGAAACTCTTGAAATCAGAAGTGACTTTCTTCCTCTGGTTAGACCTAATTATAGTTCTTTTTTTAAAAAAAATTGAGGCATAATTGACGTATATTATTAGTTTCAGGTGTAGAAGGTAAACACAGTATTTGTATATATGGTGAAATTATCACCACAATAAATCTAGCCCATATTCATCACGACACATAGCTAACAAAATTCTATTTTCTTGTGATTATAACTTTTAAGATGTACTCTCTTAGTAACTTTTAAACATGGAATACAGCGTATAGTCACCATGCTATACTTTATATGCCCCCGACTTATTTGATAGTTGGAAATGCATAGGTTTTGATCCCCTTTTGCCCATTCACCCATCCCCCACTCCCGCCACTGTCATCCACCAATCTGTCCTCTGGCTACCAGTTTTCTTTTGTAAGAGTCATGCTCTAGCTTTGGGACAAACAAATAGGTTTCTTTCACAGAAAGACGGGGCAGGGATTTTCAATGGGCATTGCCGTAAAGGTGGTAGTCTTTTAAGCACTGTCTCTCCAATTATTACAGGGGCCTGCGGGTCCCAGGAATGCAAACCCCCTCACTCACACCCTCACCTGAGCGAGGTGATCAAGAGGCATCCGCTGAGTGCCAGCCGCAGACTGTAGCTCCCCAGGCTCCTCTGCCTGGAGGATTTCTCAGGCAGGAAGAGTGGAGTGGGTTGCCATTTCCTCCCCCAGGGGTTCTTCCCTACCCAGGGTTTGAACCCTCATCCCTTGTGTCTCCTGTATTAGCAAGTGGAATCTTTACCACTAGCCACACCTGGGAGCCCCGGGGAGACCCAGACACTGGAAATTAAAACCTGGGCACCAGCTGCATGTAAAAATCCCCTCTCAGAGACATTGGAGCTCTAGAGCGTGGTAGAATCAGAATGCAGACATAATACCACCAGGATGGGGAAGAGGAAAAAAACGCTGCAGTTCAAAAAAGCAAGGGTGGGGGGGAGGCTCCCGTGGTTGGCGCACAGCGGAGGAGGCGAAGGCGGTGCCGCGACCCCAGCCCCAGAGGGCGCCCAGCCGGCTCAAACACCGGTCGGCCCAAGCCTGCGGCTGAGGCTGGCGCTCCAAGGTGAGCAAGTGACCGCCTTCCGCAGGACGCCCGGGCGCTTCTCCCTCCAGCCTCTTCCTACTGGGCCCTGGGGCAGGTGAGTCCGCGCTGCCAGCTCTTTTCTCGGATCTCTAATATATAGCCTGTGTGTCTCATGGTCGCAAACTCTGGTGTTTTCAAAACTAGTATTTTCCTGGGCTCAGCTCTCAGGTGCAGGTCCTAAAAGTTTGGGGGTGCATGAGGTGGGGAGCTCAAACCCTTTGCTCCTTGGGGAGAGGCTCTGGGTTTTGGATTCCTTTCTGACAGAGTCGTGGAGCCGGGGTCGGGGTTTATGGGGAGCTTGTGTTGCAGCTTCTACCTGCTCTGATGGGGGCCTTCTTTCGTTCACCCAGGAGTTTCTGGAGCCAGCTCTTAGGGTTTTTTTATTTTTATTTTTTTCAGAGGACGTGTTTCACATGTAGCTATAGATTTGGTGTGTCTGTGAAGGGTGAGTCGGAGGTTGCCGTCCTTCCGTGGTTATCTTGGAGCAGACTGTGGTTCTCTATGGGGAGCTGGGAGATGATGTTCTGGGTCATGAGATGGAGACTCTGCAAATGTTTTTTCTACTGTGGATGTATTTGTTATATACTCCAAATGATCATAAACACTATTGAACTCAAATATCATTTGTTTTACGGCTTATTAGCGAGGAATTTTTAAAATATAAGCAGTTTTAGGCTTTCCATATTGTTTGGAAGGTTTTGGTGTTGAAGGAGGAGAACCAGGTGAGTAATTAGAAAGAACGTGGAGGAATTCTCACCTGTCTTTAATACGTTCCCAGGAGCGGAGCGGCTCGCTGTGGTGAAATCTTTAGTCATGATGCATTATCTCATTTGAGGCAGGTGTCGCGAATGGAGGACAATTTTTTAGTAGCAACCTTACAACAGACCAACGGGATAGTTTTTGGATAGGAGGAGTTCTAGTAGGAACTTTGGTGTACTATATATTAATATTTCTTACAGTCCTTGTTTTGTATCACAGATGCAATGGACATGAACTTGGGCAAACTTCGGGAGAGGGTGAGGGACTGGGAGGCCGAATGTGCTGCAGTCCATGGGGTTTGCGAAGAGTCCAACGTAACTGGGCTACTTAACAACCAACAACTACAGTACCTATTTACTTATGTTGTTTTGTAATGTCTCGGCACATAGAAATTACTGTGACTAGCGTAATAACCAAATTTTGATTTTCATCTTTATTTCTGAGTGAAGTGGAAGGTAAAATCCTTTTTTTCTTTGCCAATTTTTGGCAGGCATTTTCTATCCCATAAAGAGAAATCTGACCAAGGATTACCCCTGTATCATCACTCCCAGACTCTGATTTCCTTGTAGGAACTGTGCATGCACTTCTTTAGCCGAGATCATAGCACAGAGCTTAATGAGGTAAATGCCTAATAAATATTTCTAGAGTAAATGAGTGAATATATTTTCTCTATGCCCCTGCTGGCATAACTGGTAGATGCCAGAATATCATTTCGGCTGTCTGACAGTTTTGGTCTTATCTATGCTAAAATGATCTACCCATAGAATGGGTGATTGTATCTTTGGAAAAGTGAAGAGTCTGTTCTTTGTCTTGAATTCTTTGTCTTAGCAGGCTTGACAGGCTATTTTCTACAAAAGACAATAGCATACAAGTTCTTAAGGAATTGCATTCAGGTGGTACCTGCAACTCAGATTACCTAGTGCATAGTCTCTTCTCAGAGGATTTAAAAAGAAGGTCCTATAATAAAAGAACGTGTAACATACAATTGAATAAGATGGTGAAGATGAAAAGGGCAAATGTTTCACCTGAATTTGTGTTTTTAGCAACTTGCAAAACTTACTGCTAATTAAGCAAGCCCTATTTGGGTTTTCTAAAACAATCAAGTTGAAAATGTGAGTACTAGAAGCCAATGTGGAACTGGAAGTACCCAAGTATTTTCTATTTCAGAGTTGGTTTGGATCATCTGAGCTCTGAACAATATCTGGGAGATGACCCAGAATTCTGAATTTTTTTGCATAATCATTAGTTTAAGAAGTAAGCCAGCTATATTTAATACTAGGAAGTCTTCTGGGTGCCTATAGTAGTGAAAACACACGGAGTTAATATTCAGAGACTTATATGACTCAGATTTCCTCTTTAATGCATACCAAGTAATGAATTGATTGGAATTTTAAACTAGGAATAGATTTCTTTCTCTACTATGATTTTCTTGCCTTTGAAAAGTGCTTTATTTTGGGTAAAACTGCTTTCTAGGGTGTTGGATGTAGTTATTTGTAATACCTGCACACTTACTCTGCTTTTGTTCCTCTGGTTGAAAAGTTAGCTCCGTTGCTATTAAGTATATAGTCTCTGAAACATATCATGCTTTTTCCAGATAATGGCAGAAGTATAAATGGGCTAGGAGGCAACACAAAATCAGAATGAGATCTGGCCAGATCTGGCCTGAGGTGCGATGACTCACTTGACCAGGGCAAAGTAATGTGCAGGGAGAGATGCTGCGTCCCATTCTGCTCCAGTGGCCGCCTCTGTCCCGCTCAGGGTCTTCACCTCTGGTATTTATAGTGTGTACATGTGGCCTCTTGAGGACCATCTATAGTTCACTTAAAATACTGCAAATGGGCAACTGGCTTTACTATTTTTGTTTTTGAAGAAAATTGTATTTTCTGTGGCTTACTCTCTTTTACTCAATTTGTATCTACTTATTCATTGTTTATAATGTGCAAAGGGTAAAGTGTTGGGGATAACTATATTTTATGGGAAAGTCCTAAGGCGGTCCTAGACCTAGAGTTGGGGTCTTTGCATTTTTTACCTCTAATATTTAATTTGGTGTTAAATGAATGGATAAAAGGAAGATTGAAAAAAAAAAATGTATTCAGGTAAACCCTGGCTTTGTTTTGGGTGGAACTTCTTGGTGCCATCAGATTTTGACAATGGTTGTTAAAGGTATCTGTCTTCCCATGAACTCTTATCATCAATTCTTCATCATCACTGGTATCGCGATTAGGAAAAAAAAAAAAAACAAAACCCTGAGTAGATGTCTGCCAACCCAGGTTTCAAGTTCGCTTCTGTTTGTAGCGGCCTTCTCTTCCTGTCAATCACCTTTTGTAACCTGAAGAAAAGAGAAAGTTACTGACTGACACCAAGGAGAATTTCTTTACATTCCATTCTCGGTATCCAAGGGGCTCTGGGATTTGAGACTATCAAATTAGTGTCAATTTGAAACATTTCTGAGAGAAGGAGGAAAAAAATTGAAGATTACCTGAATTCATCTTCCATGTGGCCCATTGCTAACATCCAATCAGCACGGCTGTCAGTCACAGAGAAGGGCATTATATTTCAATGACTGGGTATCTCTTTAATTATAGAAATGAATAATCCAGCTCTCTTCTTAACAGCTGCAGCCCATGAAATGAAAGGTTTGAACCTGAAGGATCAACACAAACAGAAAATGCAGCAATTTCTATTCCTAGTTTCTTTCCTTTTGTCTGAACACAATATTTCCTTACTGACAGAGGAAATGAATGAGGTTTGAAAACACTTTTCTAGGCTTCAGTGGCATTTAATGGCATTCCCTTCACCTTCTCCGGCTTTGTGGTTGTGAACAGCATCACAAATTGATGATCGTTTCTTTAAAGATGTATATCATTTTTAAAAAATCTTAC
Organism: Cervus canadensis; assembly: GCF_019320065.1. Taxonomy (NCBI): domain Eukaryota; kingdom Metazoa; phylum Chordata; class Mammalia; order Artiodactyla; family Cervidae; genus Cervus; species Cervus canadensis. The sequence goes on from NC_057389.1 coordinate 33,598,667, forward strand.
CAAAATGTATAAAAGGGAATAACTTTTTAGGGTTTTGAGCTTTCACAGAAGTGGCACACATTGTCATAATAATATTCACTTTGAATTTAAAAATTTATTTTTATCTCTTTATTGATAATTTTAAAAAATTATTTTGTAATTTTGGATGACATATACTCAGAATATTAAGAGTCAAATAAATTGATTTTTATACTTTGTAAACTTTACATTTTCTCTTAGTATAAACTACTCAGTTAACTCAGTGCTTGGCACTTACAAAGTTACTGAATTAATGATAGCAATCATTACTGGTCGTGTCATGGTGACTTTTCTACTATTATAGCATTTGTTCAGTCAGTAATATATTGAGCAGTTACTATGCAACACGATGAAAAATACAAAGGTCCATTATGCTCAGATACTGACTGTGCTTAAAGAAAGTAATGGCTAATAATGGAAATAAGTACAAAAAAAAAAAGGTAACAACTGTAGTGAGAGAGGCATAAATAAAGTGCTTTGGGAGTTCAGAAGCATGAGACATAAATGTCTCCAGACAAAATCAGGTCAGGCTTCTGTTCAAAGTGGTGTTTATGCTTGCTGTTGGGAATAGGTACAACTCAGTTCACTTCAGTCGCTCAGTCATGTCCGACTCTTTGCAACCCCATGGAATGCAGCACACCAGGCCTCCCTGTCCATCACCAACTTCCAGAGCTTACTCAAACTCATGTCCATTGAGTCAGTGATGCCATCCAACCATCTCATCCTCTATTATCCCTTTTTCCTCCCACCTTCAATCTTTCCCAGCATCAGGATCTTTTCCAGTGAGTCAGTTCTTTGCATCACGTGGCCAAAGTATTGGAGTCTCAGCCTCAACAACAGTCTTTTCAATGAATATTCAGGACTGATTTCCTTTAGGATGGACTGGTTGGATCTCCTTGCAGTCCAAGGGACTCTGAAGAGTCTTCTCCAACACCACAGTTCAAAAGATTCAATGCTTCAGCTCTCAGCTTTGTTTATAGTTCAGCTCTCACATACATACATGACTACTGGCAAAACCATAGCTTTGACTAGACAGATTTCTGTTGCCAAAGTAATGTCTCTGCTTTTTAATAAGCTGTCTAGGTTGGTCAAAACTTTTCTTCCAAGGAGTAAGCGTCTTTTAATTTCATGGCTGCAGTCACTATCTTCAGTGATTTTTGGAACCCCAAAAAATAAAGTCTGACACTGTTTCCACTGTTTACCCATCTATTTGCTGTGAAGTGATGGGACTGGATGCCATGATCTTTTCTGAATGCTGATTTTCAAGACAAACTTTTTACTGTCCTCTTTCCCTTTCATCAAGAGGCTGTTTAGTTCCTCTTCTCTTTCTGCCATAAGGGTGGTGTCATCTGCATATCTAAGGTTATTGACATTTCTCCCAGCAATCTTAATTCCATCATGTGCTTCATCCAGCCCAGCATTTCACATGAGGTACTCTGCTTTAAAGTTATGCAGGGTGACAATATACAGCCTTGACATACTCCTTTCCTGATTTGGAACCAGTTTGTTGTTCAATGTCCAGTTTTAACTGTTGCTTCTAGACCTGCATACAGATTTCTCAGGAGGCAGGTCAGGTGATCTGGTATTCCCATTTCTTTAAAAATTCTCCAAAGTCTGCTGTGATCCACATAGTCAAAGGCTTTGGCATAGTCAATGAAGCAGAAGTAGATGTTTTTCTGGAACTTTCCTGCTTTTTCAATGATCCAGCAGATGTTGGCAATTTGATCTCTGGTTCCTCTGCCTTTTCTAAATCCAGCTTGTGCATCTGGAAGTTCATGGTTCAAGGACTGTTGAAGCCTGACTTAGAGAATTTTGAGCATTACTTTGCTACCATGTGAGATGAGTGCAGTTGTGCAGTAGTTTGAGCATTCTTTGGCATTGCCTTTCTTTGGGATTGGAATGAAAACCGATATTTTCCAGTCCTGCGGCTGCTGCTGAGTTTTCCTAACTTGCTGGCATATTGAGTGCAGCACTTTCACAGCATCATCTTTTAGGATTTGAAATAGCTCAACTGGAATTCCATCACCTCCACTAGCTTTGTTTGTAGTGATGCTTCCTAAGGCCCACTTGACTCTGCATTCCAGGATGTCTGGCTCTAGGTGAATGATCACACCACTGTGGTTATCTAGGTCATAAGATCTTTCTTGTATAGTCCTTCTGTATATTCTTGCCACCTCTTCATTTCTTCTGCTTCTGTTAGGTCCATACCATTTCTTCCCTTTATTGTGCCCATCTTTGCATGAAAAGTTCCCTTCCTATCTCTAATTTTCTTGAAGAGATCTCTAGTCTTTCCCCTTCTATTGTTTTCCTCTATTTCTTTGCATTGATCACTGAGGAAGGCTTTCTTATCTCTCCTTGCTATTCCTTGGAACTCTGTAGTCAAATGGGTGTATCTCCTTTTCTCCTTTGCATTTCACCTCCTCAAACAACCATTTTGCCTTTTTGCATTTCTTTTTCTTGGGGATTTTCTTGATCACTGCCTCCTGTGCAATGTCATGAACCTCCATCCATAGTTCTTCAGGCACTCTATCAGATCTAATACCTTGAATCTATTTGTCACTTCAATTGTATAATCATAGGGGATTTGATTTAGGTCATACCTGAATGGTCTAGTAGTTTTCCCTGCTTTCTTCAATTTAGTCTGAATTTGGCAATAAGGAGTTCATGATCTGAACTGCAGTCAGTTCCCAGTCTTGATTTTGTTGACTCTTTAGAGCTTCTCCATCTTTGGCTGCAAAGAATATGATCAATCTGATTTCGGTATTGACCATCTGGTGATGTCCATGTGGAGAGTCTTCTCTTGTGTTGTTGGAAGAGGGTGTTTGCTCTGACCAGTGTGTTCTCTTGGCAAAACTCTGTTAGCCTTTGCCCTGCTTCATTCTGTATTCCAAGGCCAAATTTGCTTGTTACTTCAGGTTATTTCTTGATTTCCTACTTTTGCATTCCCATCCATCTTTTGGGGTGTTAGTTCTAGAAGGTCTTGTAGGTCTTCAGAAAACTGTTCAACTTCAGCTTCTTCAGCATTACTGGTCGGGGCATAGACTTGGGTTACCGTGATACTGAATGGTTTGCCTTGGAAACAAACAGAGATCATTCTGTCATTTTTGAGATTGCACCCAAGAACTGCATTTTGGGCTCTTTTGTTGACTGTGATGGCTACTCCATTTCTTCCAAGGGATTCTTGCCCTCAGTAGTAGATATAATGGTCATCTGAATTAAATTCACCCATTCCAGTCCATTTATATCACTGATTCCTAAAATTATTGATGTTCACTCTTGCCATCTCCTGTTTGATTTGCCTTGATTCATGGACCTAACATTCCAGGTTCCTATGCAGTATTGTTCTTTACAGCATTGGACTTTACTTCCATCACCAGTCACATCCACAACTGGGTGGTGTTTTTATTTTGGCTCCATCTTTTCATTCTTTCTGGAGTTAGTTCTCCACTAATCTTCAGTAGCATATTGGGCACCTACCCACCTGGGGAGTTCATCTTTCAGTGTCCTGAATCTTTGTGCCTTTTCATACTGTTCATGGGGTTCTTAAGGCAAGAATACTAAAGTGGTTTGCCGTTCCCTTCTCTGGTGGACAACGTTTTGTCAGATTAACTATGAGATACAATTCAGTCATGTTTAAAAAAAAAAAAACAGGGTGACCATTTTGAGAAGGGAGAATACAAGGAAAAATTGGTATGTTGAAACAAGACATGCATATTGTAAAAGAAGCCTAGAATGAGGAGTGTTTGCCAGCAGAGTTTGAGCATACACCATGAATATCTGGGTGGGACTTTTGTTTCCTTAAGTAAATGAAATTCATGAATAAGGTTTGGGGACAGGGAAAGATTGTGATTAGAGATATTTTAAGAAGATTAATTTGATTGCTGTTCTTATGCTTTTACAGGATTGCAATTTGCTGTCAGCTTTCAAGCGTGAAAGTGAAAGTCGCTCAGTCATATCTGACTCTTTGTGACCCCATGTCTATATAGTCCAGGGAATTCTCTCGGCCAGAATACTGGAATGGGTTTAGTAAATAATAAATATTTATATATTCTTAAATTATTTTTATGATAAACTATATGTAATTTATGTTAGTTTATATAATTAGTGTGTGTACATATATATATATTCTGCAAGGAAGGAGGTTAAATATTTGAACACCTTCCAATAAAGTATAAAAATGGTTTCTTATAAAGCTCAAATTGATATATATGTATATATAGAGAATATATATGTATATCTGTTTTCTCACTTTTTCAGCTAATTTAATTCAGGAAACTTTGTCTATGAGGAATGAGGAATCATTTAAATATTATACATAAAGAATAAACATCTTCAGGATATATACCAATAAAAACATTTCTATTTAAAATACCTTAATTTAAGAATCTCATGAACTTTTCTCTAAGCTTTTGAAAAATCTAACAGAAGTTTAGAAAGAGCATTGTGAGGATTTGTAGTTTGTACTGAAGCACAAAGTAACCAAATCAAGTGTTAATACTAGTCTGAAGGAAATCCTTATTTCCACTGAAATCTCATTCACACCTCATTAAATTATTTAAATTATACCTATAATGATGAGCAGCTTCATTTTGAATGTAGGCAGATGCAACTGAAAAATGGAAAGGATACTTGACTTCACACCCTTTCCTACCATTAAAATCCAGAGTATTCTAAGTCCAGTCAGTATTATTATTTCTTAATAACGACTGACGTTTTTGGTTAGCAGTGCATTTTCATGCTAATAAACCTATGCTTTCCTGATGACTCAAACCTTTTTTGCGTTAACAATCAAGAGATAATTTTAGGCTGGTTGACTGCTACTAATTGGGTCAGCTGAGTTTTTAAAAGTCCTTTTTTAAAATAGATTGACCAAAGAAGGTGAGGAATATTATTTAGTGCCTGTGTACTTCTTTTAAAATTACTGATTGTCTTTTTCTTCAGTTAAATAAATGATTGCAAAGAAGGTAAATATTTTATATGTAAATACCTCTCAAACTGGGCACCCTAGGTGACTGAGAGAAACATGGAAGAAATTACAAAAAAAAAAAGTATTTTACTATATTTTAGGCAATTCCTTAATTAATTTTGGGGGAAGTCTTTGTTATAAATATTCAACCCTAAAAAATGAGTTTATTCTCTTTATAGGCATTTTGGATTTATGTCTCCACTGTGTGTAGTTACCTTCCATTAAATGCTGAAATGATAATGTATAAAGCTCCCAGAATTTGACAGGATTAGGCAAGGACTGTCAATTCAAGCAGAAAATTTGATCTAAATTCTAAAAGATTAAAAACTTGAAAACTGGAAAGCTAATGTTTTCATTATGATATGATTATTTGCTAACATGGAAGGTGTATCATTTACAGATTATAAAAAATCCCCTCAAATTCCATTAAGGTCGTTAGAACTAAATAGTTTCGTGACCAGTAACTGTACACAAAACAAAAAGTCAAAGGAAATCATGTACTGATAAACATGTTCTACATTTTTTCTGGCAATATTTTATAGAATTTAGACCTATAAGATAAAGCTTTTCAAAAAAATTTTAGAACTCAGCTAGCAAGTTGAATATATATATAAATAGGTTATAACATAAATTACTACCTGCTTATTTAAATAAGTTTTGTTTTGCGAACTGGCCACAATTTTTAAAAGGGGAAAAATAAAGCATTAATTCCTCCCATATTATAAACATGAATAGAAAAGTCACTCAGTACAATTTGTTTACAATTTAGATGATGGAAAGAATGTCAATGATTGAATTAACAGAGGAATTTTAACAGACCATGATCAGCAGTGGTACTGTGGGCATTTCTTGGCTCAATTTTATGCAGAAATGGTTACCCACAAGTTAGGATTTGAGTTGCTCACTAAAAGATCCTCATAACCCCCCAAAATACTTCATACTAACCTGACAGTCTGAAATTCCATTCTGTGAGATTGGCTTTTTCTCTACTGAGATAACAATGTAACTTGCAAAGAGTCATAGTAAATGAATTCATGTTAAATTGAGTCAAGTCACTCAATTTATGAATATTTGGGTCCAACTCTTTGCGACCCTGTAGACTGTAGCCCATAGGCTCCTCTGTCCATGGGATTCTCCAGCCAAGAATACTGGAGTGGGTTGCCATTTCCTTCTCCAGAGGATCTTCCCTGGGATTGAAACCAGGTCTCCCGCATTGCAGGCAGACGCTTTAACCTCTGAGCCACCAGGGAAGCCCTTTTATGTGTTAAGACCATATAATAGACTTTGAGGTAAATGGAATTTTCTTTTTTTAACATGAAAAATGGAATGATTATGGGACCTACCAATAAAATCTGGACTATGTCAGACGAGGCTTAAACTGAATGTAAGAGGAACCAAGGAGACCCAGTGGGCCGAAATGATGTTGTTTGCATCAGGAGATAAAATAAACCTCTTCATGTTTATTAAAATGATAATGTGTGGCTTACCGGATGTATGACAATAGGGGGTAGCTGTGTGGGAGATCAGCATGAATGCCTTCCCAACCTCAAAGCACTGAAAATCTTTTTCTTAAACACTGTGCTAGTCAAATACTATAGGTCAAGGACAGATTGGTTAAGAAAGCTAAGAGTCCTCCATAATATCTGTAAACTTAATATTTTGAGGTAGCAGAGATTTAAATGATGTGGAAATTAAAAATCATTCTTCAATTTTGAGATATTATCCAAGCCATCTGGAAATATCAGGGGAACTGACAAAATAGTGTAGTATTAAAGGTTTCCAGCACCATTTGACCTTACACAATTTATTTATACTCTCTGAGCCTTCCTCTCTCCATCTGGAAAGTGAGGATTAAAGCAGTACCCAAACAGGCATTTATTGAGATAAGATACAGAGCCTGGTACAGAACTCATATGGTTAACTACTGACTGCTAATTTATTGTTCTTGAAAACAAATGAATGTGAATATACAAACCACTAATTCAGAGTAATCAGAACTTGACACAGACTTTGAAAAACTCATTTCATGCTAAAAATTAAGCACTGTTAAATCATCTAATCTACAGTGAAATTCAATAGGAAGACAGTACATGGCAGGTCATTTTCACCTCTGCCCTGGAACACAGCCATGGTGAGTTGGGGTCATAGACTCATGGGTCCTTGAATAGAGTTCATGATTCTCAAAGCCTTATTCCCCGCAGGCCGCTAGCTAGTTAGGTGAGCTTGCCTGACATTTGTTTCATCTATGTTTCCTTTAAACAAGAGGAAAGTTCTATTTGGTTTTAAAGATTGAGACCCAGTAGAATATATGACATGCATGAGAAGTACAGTTTTAATGGATCGATAATTTTTGTGTGTTTTATGTGTTTAATAATGGATTTCTTTATTTATTGCCACACACCTCTAATCACTGCAATCCAGTGATATAAACAAAAATAATTCCTTCAGTTCTGGCCTATTTTCCCAGTGATAAATCTCCTAGACAAAGCCTTTCATTTTTATTTATACTGTAATCGGTTTCACAATCTTCTACAAAGCTTAGGGTTCACAGAATCTGTCTTCCTTTGAGTTCCCATTGTGATGTGGAGAGAGGTACATAGGCCTCAGAGGAAATCATGTCTTAGGAGGGTGGAGAGAACATGTACAGCTTTAATTTTAAATTTTATTCAGATAGAAATATGTGACATATTAGAATTTGCCTTGGGTTCAATTTGGGCCATCTTGTTTTTAGGTAAAATAGAGCACCCTTCTGAAAGAGGACCCTAATGGGGCAGATTTGTTCTCATAATTGCATCTTCAGAAACTAGATAAAATTAATCTCCCTACCTCCCTCCCTCATTCCCTCCCTCCCTCATTCCCTCACTTATTCCCTCCCTCACTTATTCCCTCCCTCACTCATTCAGTTAATATTTATGTAACCACACTATGCTGGACTTAAAAACTAGGAATACATAAATAAAATATAGCTTCTATCCTCATGGAGTTGAGTCAATTGAGGATGACAAAAAAAGTCTACAATTGCAATTGTTTGGTACATGCTCTGAGAAACATGTGCTAAAAAAAAAAAAAAAAATTTCTCATTAAATTGATACCTAGACTGAATGTTAAAGGAGTGTAGTGTGAAGGTGAAATCTTAGTAATATAAGATAGGCCTGCTTTGTGCCTTTCAGACAAACGCAAGGATTGTACTTCTGTGCCAACTGTGAACTTCGGCATAGGAATGATACACTTGAGTTGATCAAGGTAGTATAAGTGGGGTTGATGTATGTGTATCCCTTCTAGGCAGTGTGTTTGAGAACCACTGAGAGACTGTAGTAAATAGTGCCCCACTGGCTGACTAAGTTGGACATGTACCTTATTTTGTGTTAAGGAGAGACAAGATCTTAAAGGACCTTGTATGTCTTGCTAAGGAGTCTTGGAATGTGGACACATTTTAAGTATGGGAGTGGCATAATCTGTTTTGTATTTTAACATAGTGATCCTGGCCTCAGATCAGGAGGTGAATTGAAAGGACAGGCTGTGAATCAAAACTGCTGCCACAACCCAGGTAAAAATGATCTTCTGAACTAAGGTAGCCGTGAGAACAATAAATAAGAAGGAAGCAAATAAATTTTGTAATTGAGTGTATGCAAGGAAAGTGTAGGAAATGAAGTTACCTAGGATGACTTTCAGGTTTCTAAATTAGGTGGTTGGGAAAAAGGCAATGCTCTTTTACAGATGTTGTGAATAGTAAAAGGGGATCAGTTCACAGAGCAAAGTTTAAACATGTGCATGCTAGTCAGCTAATAAGACTGAGCCTCTGGGATGAGTAAGCAGGATGGATTTACAGATCTGCAGTGCAGAATCAGGGCTGAGGTAAGCATTTGGGAATCTACACATTGAAAGTGAACTTTGGAGCAATGAACAAAGATGAAATCCCCTAGCAAGGAGAAGAAAAGTGGTAGTGGTTCAAGGGTAAAAACCTGAGATAATTCATTATCATTTCTAGGGTCAAAAACTCCCCAAAAAACAAAAGTTAAATATAACAATCAATTAATACATTCACTTTTGATTTTTCTTAGCAAAACAAACCCTTTCTTGAAACATCAATAAAATAATAAAATTCCAGCCTTGAAGTCAGGAGAATGAAATACAATAGAAAACAGAAATATAAGAAAAAGAAATTCTAGGCATTTTTTAGATTACAGAATTATTCTCTATTTTCTATTACCTATTGAGTAAATAAAATTTATTTTGAACCTGTGTTTTAGGCAGTGAATTATATTGTAGATATAAACTGAGATGAATAAAATAAACATGATTACTGCCCCTATTAAATATATGTCTAGGTAGGTGCATGGTGGGGGAAGGTAGAAAAAAGATGATAAAGCCACAGTGATTATACAAATAAACAGAATATTATAGCTGTGAAATTCTAGGGACGGTTATCTTAAGGAGAGTTAGAAGATTTTTCTGTGATTGAGGTGGGCTCTCTGCTCTCTTCCCAAGTGGGCCCTTTTTCCCTTAGAAGCAGCTTGGAACAGGGAGAGCTATCCTTAAGTTACCTACTGTACTACTTGGGATGTTTCCATCCCACATTTACTCACACATGTTAGGAAGAAAAGCGTTTCCCATTTGCATGTCCATTATGCCTTCTAATCATAACAATGGGTTGAAAAATGCGCAAAGTGTATGTTTAACATATTTATTATCAATACTAGCCAAGTCACTAAGAGAAATAATGCTTTTGCAAGATCTAGTTTTTCCTCAAATGCTTATTATTTTATGCACTACTATTCAAGTTCTTTTCTTTGTGAAGTTATTTTATTTGGAAGGTACAATTCCCTCCCAAACTCTTCCCCAAATCTTTCTCCACATAAAACTAACTGGGGTGACCTTAATTAGTAATTATGGGTTTCACTGCATGTGCATTCACTGCACGTGTATATTATTTAGGTGGGGCTTCCATTGCCCAAAGTGACATGTGCATAGTTAAGCTTTTACTTAAATTGTCATTCTTGAGTAAAATTTCCAATCTTCTTGGTGCTCCTCATTTCTGGAGATTAAAGAATGCAAAATATTCTATCCATATTGTATGTTCCAGTAGAATATACAATTTTCCCCTTCTTTCTACATTGTCTATGTTTTTAAATGATGTTATTCATTTTAATGTTGTCTTATGTAACTCATTTATTTATGTAACATAAAATTTAACATCTTATGTAACTCATGTCTTCACTACAACTTTGAGGTCTTCTACTATTCCACTTAAAAGATTCCCTCTGTTCCAGACTGAGCATGCAACAGTTACCACTGAATTTGGGGTTACAAATATTGCTAATAAACACAAGTAACTTCTTTCTCTTTTTTTAAATCAAGTTACTCTATATAGATTATTTATTTAGAGGAGATTGTTATAATTGTAGTGGACATATTTTGGTTTTATGGGTTCATTGTCACTAATTTGGATCTCAGCACAGATTTTAGAGGAGAGGATTACCTTCTACACCTCTACATAGTGTTAAGGGACTGCACCTTAGGGTAATATTATGGTAAAATGCCCTCCTTATGGCAGAAACCAACACAATATTGGAAAGCAGTTATCCTCCAATTAAAAATAAGTTAATTTTAAAAATGCCTTCCTAATGTACCTAAAGTCAGTTGAAATACCTTCTGCCAGGGGCTAATTCTAGCTGAAAAAGAATATGTCCCACTCATACCCTGCAATTACATTTTTTTTTAATTACAGTTTTATTGATACAGTACTCACTTAACATAAAATATACCTTTAAGTGTACAATTCAGAGGTTTTAGCATATTCACATAATTTTGCAACCATCAGCATTGACTAATTTTAGAACATTTTCATCCCTCCTAAATGAAATCCTCAATCCACCCCTTAGCAGTTCATTCTCATTCTTTTCTCCCCACCACCCTCTGACAGCTACTAATCTATTTTCTACCTCTATATATTTGCCTAGTATGAGCATTTCCTACTATATATGTCTTTTGTGCTCCTTTCACCTAGCATGTTTTCAAGATTCATTTATGTTATAATGTGCCATTACTTTATACTGTTCTATTGGTGAACAGTGTTCCATTGTATGGATGCACCACTTTTGTTCGTCCATTCATCAATTGATGGACATTTGGGTTACTTCTACCTATTAAATATTACAGATGCTGCTGCTTTGAACATTTCTTTATAAGTTTTAGTGTGGACATAAATTTTTATTTTTCTTGGGTATATACCTAAGAGTGGAATTGGTGGGCCATATGACAACTTGAGTTTAACTCTTGGAGAAACTGCCAGAGTTTTCCAAAGTGGGTTACCAATTGACATACCAACCAGCAATAGATGGAGATTCCAATTTCTCTACAACATTCTCAGTTCTTGCTGTGCTTTTTTAATCAATTAATCAATCAAATAATTTTATTATTGGAATATAATAGCTTTACAATATTGTGTTTCTGCTATACAATGAAGTGAATGAGATATTTTATATATATATATATATATATATGTATCCCCTCACTCATGAGCCTCCCTCTCATTCCACCCCTCTAGATTATCACAGAGCACCGAGCTGAGCTTCTTACGCTATATAGCAACTTCTCACTAGCCATCTATTTTATGCATGATGGTGTGTGTAAGTCAATGCTACTCTCCCAATTCATCCCACTCTCTCCTCCTCCCTCCCCATGTCCACATGCTTATTCTGTATGTCTGTGTCTCTATTTCTGCCCTGCAAATAGGTTCATCTGTGCCATTTTTCTAGGTGTATGCAATGGAATATGACTCTGCCATAATAAGGAACAAAACTGGGTCACTTGTAGAGATGTGGTTGAACCTAGAGTCTGTTGAGTGAAGTAAGTCAGAAAAAGAAAAATAAATACTGTATATTAACAAACTTATATATATATGGAATCTAGGAAAATGCTGTGCTTTTGAGATTAGCAGTCCTAGTGGGTGTGAAGTGGCATCTTCTCGTGGTTTTGATTTGCATTTTCTTAATGGCTAATGATGCTGTGCGTCTTTTCATATACTTATTTTCCCTTTGTGTATCTTTGGAGAAATGTTTATGAAAACCATTTGTCCAGTTTTTAGCTTTGTTTATCTTTTAGTTGCTGAGCTGGGAGTATTCTTTATGTACTCTGGACATGACTCCTTAACAGATACATGATTTTCTTCAATTTTCTGGGTTATCCTTTTAACTTGTTGCTGCTGTTTGAAAGTCAAAAACTTTTAATAAGGCCAGTTTATTTGTTTTTTTACTTTTGTGTGTCATATCTAAGAATCCATTGCCTAACTTAAGATCACAGAGATTTATAAAAGTATTTTTCTCTTGAGGTTTTATAATTTTCTCACTTAAATTTGATACAGTTTGAGATAATACGTGTGTATGGCCTATGATAAGTGTCCAGTTTTATACTTTGCACGTGTATATTGAGTTGTCCAAGCACTATTTTTAACAAAAAAACAAAGGGGAAAAAAACCCTGATTCTTTCCCCATTAATATTCTTTGCATCACTGTCAAAAATCAATTGACTATAAATGGGAGGGTTTATTTCAGATACTTGAAACTATTTCATTGACCTCATTCATTGTGCTATGCTTAGTCACTCAGCCGTGTCCGACTGTTTTGACCCCATGGACTGTAGCCCCCAGACTCCTCTGTCCCTGGGGATTCTCCAGGCAAGAATACTGGAGTGGGTTGCCATGCTCTCCTCCAGGGAATCTTCCCAACCTAGGGATTGAACCCAGGTCTCCTACATTACAGGCAGATTCTTTACCATCTGAGTCACCATGGAAGCCCAAGAATACTAGAGTGGGTATCCTGTCCCACCTCCAGGGGATCTTCCTGACCCGGGAATCGAACCAGGGTCTCCTGCATTTCAGGTGGATTCTTGACCAGCTGAGCTACCAGGGAAGCCCTCATTGACCTGTATGTCTATACATATGCCCGTAACACACTGTGTTGATTACTGTAGCTTTGTAGCCAATTTTGAAATTGGCATATGTGAATCATCCACTTTCATATTTTTTTGCAAGATTGTTTTGTCTATTTGAGCTCCCTTGCATTTTCATATAAGCTTTAGTATCAGCTAGACATCATCTGTTAAAAAAATTGGCAGTAAATATATTTAATCTGGAAGTCAATTTGGAGAGTATTGCCAGCTTAACAAAATCATACCTTTTCATTCATAAGCATGGGATGTCTTTCTATGTACATAGGTCCTTGTGAAGACTTTTCATAATTTTTGAGGTTTTTTTAAGTATACAAATTGTTTACTTAAATTCCTAAATATTTTAATATTTTGTTTTAAGTAAACAAATTGTTTACTTAAATTCCTAAATATTTTAATATTTTGATGTTAAATAAATTTTTAACTCATTTTTGGATAGTCAGTTGCAAGTATGTAGAAGTACTATTGAGTTTTTTTTCCCCTGCAACTTTGCTGAACTTGTTTTTCAGTTCCAATAGCAATTTAATGGGTTCCTTAGGATTTTCTATAAACAAAATCATGTCGTTTGCATAGAATTTTACTTCTTCCTTTCTGATCCTTATTTATGTATCTTTCTTAATCATCAGTGGTAGAGTTTTCTATACATTGTAGGAAAGAGTGGTGAGAATAGAAATTTTTCTCTTGTTCATGATCTTTGATGGAAAGCATTAGTCTGCTAGTGCTAAGTGTAATGTTAACTGTATTTGTTTGTTTTTAGTATTATAGATGTCCTTTTTTAGGTTCAAATTCCCCTCTATCCCTCATAGGTTGAGAGTGTTTATCAGAAAAGAATGATCAATTTTCCCAATGCTTTTTCAGAATTTATTAGATTCTGTTGTTTATGTCTTTGTGTACTGTTAACATAGTGTATTACATTGATTAACTTTTCAGATGCTAAACCAACATTACACTCATGAGACATTGTCTAATTGGTCAGAGTATTAATAATTTTTATATTTGCTGAATTTGGTTTGCTATTATTTTCTTGAGGACTTTGACACCTATGTTCAAAGGAGATGTCTCTGACTGATTCTGGTATTAGGTTCCCATAGAATGAGTTGGAATTTTTTTTTAATTTTATAAAAGTTTTATGGAGGATTGGTATTATTTCTTTTTTGTTTGTTTGTTTGTTTTTGGCCACACCATGCAGCTTGTGGGACCTTAGTTCCCTGACCAGGTATTGAACCCAGGCCTTTGGCAATGAGAGCACGGGATCCTAACCACTGGACCACCAGGAAATTTCCTGGTTCTTTAATTGCCCAGTAGAATTCACTAATAATCTATTTTGGCTTGAGATTTTCTTCGTGTTTTGATGACAAACTCAACTTTTAAAAATTAATTGGCCTAGTTATTCAGATCTTCAATTAGTTCTTGAGTTAGTTTCAGTAGTTTATGTCTTTCTCAGAAACTGTGAGCCTTTTGGAGGCTATCTAATTTTTGGAAAACACTTTCATAGTAGTTTCTTACAATAAATTTTACTTATATCATCTTTTAATCTCCAAGTTTAGTAATTCAGTTCTTTTCTTTTTCTTGCTCAGTTGAGCTAAAGACTTGAAATTTTATTAATCTATTTAAAGATGGTCTTGGTTTTGTTGATTTTCTGTTGTTACTCTTTTCTCTACTTCATTTATTTCTTCCCTAATCTTTGTTATTTCCTTCCGCTTTCTTTGGGTTTAGTTTGTTCCTATTTTTCTAGTTCTTCAAAATAAAAGATTGTGTTAAAGTTGATACCTTTCTTTTTTTTTAATACATAGACATATATATCTACAAATTTTCCTCTAGGAGTTGCTTTAGCTGAATGCCAGTACTTTGGTATGTTGTGTTTTTTCACTTATCAAAGGTATTTTCTTTTTTTTTTTTAATATATATGTTTTTTATTATTATTATTTTTTTCCAGTGGGTTTTGTCATACATTGATATGAATCAGCCATGGATTTACATGTATTCCCAATCCCGATCCCCCCTCCCATCTCCCTCTCCACCCGATTCCTCTGGGTCTTCCCAGTGCACCAGGCCCGAGCACTTGTCTCATGCATCCCACCTGGGCTGGTGATCTGTTTCACCATAGATAGTATACATGCTGTTCTTTTGAAATATCCCACCCTCACATTCTCCCACAAAGTTCAAAAGTCTGTTCTGTATTTCTGTGTCTCTTTTTCTGTTTTGCATATAGGGTTATCATTATCACCTTTCTAAATTCCATATATATGTGTTAGTATGCTGTAATGTTCTTTATCTTTCTGGCTTACTTCACTCTGTATAATGGGCTCCAGCTTCATCCATCTCATTAGGACTGGTTCAAATGAATTCTTTTTAATGGCTGAGTAATATTCCATGGTGTATATGTACCACCAAAGGTATTTTCCAATGTGATTTCTTGTTTCACTAATTAGCTATTAATATATAAGATCATATTGTCTAATTGGGGCATGTTACTGAGTTTTCCTTCTGTTATTGACTTCTGATTTTATCTCATTGTGACTAGAAAACGTATATTTTATGATTAAATTTTTTACTTACTGTGGATTGTTTTATGGCCTAAAATATAATATTTTCTGGAGAATGTTTCATGTTCATTTGAGAAGAGTATGTAGTCTGCCATTGCTGGGTGGAGTGTTCTAGAGATTTCTATTAGGTCTAATTAATTCATAATGTGGTTCAAATTCCTTATTCCTTCATTGATCTTCTGCCTATTTGTTCTATCCATTTTTGAAAATAGGGTTTTGAAGTATTGAACTATTATTTTTGAACCATACCTTTCTGCTCCTAATATTGTCAGATTTTGCTTAATTTAAGTCTGTCTTATTAACTGCAGATATACATAATTGTTGGTCTTCTTGGCATATGGGCCCTTAAAAATCATTATAAAATGCCCTTTTTCTCTAGTAGCAATTTGCTTTAAATTCTTTTATGTCTAATATTAGTATAGCCACTCTAGTTCTCCTTTGGTTATTGTTGCATGGCATATATTTTTTCCATCTTTTACTCAACTTACTGAATACAAAATGTGTCACTTATAGATTGCACTTAGTTGGAATATGGTTTTTTCTTTGTATACTTTTAAAATCTCTGCCTTTTGATTAGAATGTGTTGTTTAATAAAATTACCAATAAGGTAAAATTTATTGCTGCCTCTTTTGTTGTTTTTTTGAAAGTTACTTTTTCTTTAGTGTCTGTCCTGGGAATTAAAGGTAACTATTAAAGGTTTCTAGTTTGGATTAATACAAACTAAATTCTAATAGTATATAAAAACTTTGCTCCAAATGGCTTCTGTTTCTTGGTGCTATAATTTTCATACAAATTATGCCTTTGTATGATAGAATCTTATAAATACAATGTTAATACCAATACTCTATGCCCTGTGCCATTATATTTTAGATCAGATAGAAGTAAAAAAGAATTAAAAACACAAATACATTTATACTGTTCTTTATGTTTACTTATGCAATTACCTTTCCCAGATTCTTTATTTCACTGTATGGATTCAAGTTACTGTCTAGTGTCCTTTCATTTCAGAGCAAAGGTCTTCACTTGTATCTTTTATGTGGTACCTATTCTAGTAATGAAATCTTTTTTTAAAAAAATTTTAGTCTCAGAAATTCTTAAATTTTCCTGCATTGTATAAACATAGCTTTACTGGATATAGAGCTCTTCATTGATTGTATTTTTCTTACAAGATTTTTTTCCCCCCAAGACTTTCTAGTATGCTCCTCCATTGCCTTTTGAGCTCCTTGGTTTTTGATGAGAAGTTAGCTGTTAATCTTACTGAGTATCATTGTATGTGATACATGACTTTTACCTTCTTTCAAAATCTTTCTGTTTTTCTTTTAGTAGTTGATTTTGCTGTAGCCAAATGTGGATTTTTTTTTTTTCCAGTTTATCTTACTTTAAGTATTTTGAGCTCCCGGTATGTGTAGATTAATATTTTATATCAAATTTGGGAAGTTTGGGGCTATTATTTCTTCAAATAGGCTTCCTGCTCTTTTTTTTTTTTTTTTCTCTCCTTCTGGAAGTCCTGCTCTGCATATGTTGGTATGTTTGATGGTGTCACACAAGTCTCTGAAGCTCTACTAATTTTTCTTTATTCAATTTTCTTTCTGTGCTCAGATTTGGTGATGTCAATTGGCTTATTCATGTTTTTCAGTTTCTTCTGCTGATGTTAAAATCTTCTTTTAAGTCTTTCTAGTGAATGTTTCATTTTCAATGTTTTATTTTTTAATTTTAGAATTTCCATTAAAAATAATTTACACTTTCCATTTGGTGAAATATCATTATCATTCTTAGCTTTAGCTGTTTGTATATGATTCTGTTAATTTCTTGAACATATTTAGAATAGCTTATGTAGAGTTTTTTCTCTGGTGTTCGAAATTTAGACTTCCTCAAGGACAGATTTTATTGACCTATTTTTTTTCTCTATATATGTGCCATACTTTCCTCTTTGTTTATTTCTTAATTTTTTATTGGGAACTGAACATTTAAAATATTATGGCAACTACTCTCTCCACTCCATAACTCCCCAACACTATGGCTTGTTGTTGCTTTTTGTTGTTGTTACTGCTGGTTTATTTAGTGAGTTTCAGTAAGTAACTGTAAAGTTTCATTCTTGGTCATATGTGACCATTAAGGTCTCTGATAAGTAGCTAACCATAGAGCTTCCTAATTAGACAGAAATTCATTTAGATCTCAAGTCAGTATGCCTGTCACTATTTGCCAACGAGCTCTGTGTGTGTGTGATCACACATTCAGTATGCCAGCAGTTCAAAAGTATACCTTACCTTTACTTTCTGCAAATGCAAAGCTCAAGGTAAATAAAAGCTAATATATTAGGAACTCAGTTGGTCTTTCCTGTGCACATGCTCCACTGCGCACATGTGTGAAGTTAGAGATTTTCAGGGAGATGTTAGAGATTTTCAAAGTCACTTATAGGCATCTCATTCCTCAGGCTTCTCTTTTTTTTTTTTGTATTTTGGCCAATCTCTGTCTCTCTCTCTTTTTTTTTTTTTTTCTTTAAGACTATCTGTTCATTAAAAATGGGTGTAAGTCAGGTATAGCCCATGGATGAGATGCCTGTGCAAGCTATGGGAAGGGAGCAAGAATCTTCCATGCCTTTTCCAGGAACTCTGTTCTCTCCACATCTCCAAGTGTTCCAACATGGACGCCCTTTCAACCCAGTCCTCTGGGGTTTTTATGGAGCCTTCACTATAAAGACACAATTGATTAAATCAATGGCCATTGTCATTGGACTTCAAGCACCAGCCACCCTCCCCTCTACAGAGTTTGGGAATTGGGGACTGGAAATTCTAACCTTCTAATCATCTGGTTGCTTCTCCTGGTGACAACACACATTCTAGCTGCTTTCCAAGGGTAATCTCATTAACATAACAAAAGACACCTTGAAGGCCCTCCTCACCAAGGGTTTTAGGAGCTCACTCCCTGAAACCAGGATAGAGACCAATTATATACATTTCTTTGTGTGTGTGTGTGTGTGTGTGTGGTATTTTGTTGGTTTTTAATCTTTATTGGAGCACAGCTACTTCACAATGTGTTAGTTTTTACTGTACAGCAAAGCAAATCAGCTCTGTTCTTCAGTCACTACATCATGTTGGCTCTTTCAACCCCATGGACTGCAGCATGCCAGGCTTCCCTGTTCTACACCATCTCCTGGAATTTGCTTAAACTCATGTCCATGAAGCCAGTGATGGCATCCAACCATCACATCATCTGTTGCCCCATTCTCCTCCTACCTTCCATCTTTCTCAGCATCAGGCTCTTTTCCAGTGAGTTGGCTCCTCACATCAGGAGCTTCAGCTTCAGCACCAGTCCTGCCAGTGAATATATAGGGTTGATTTCTTTTTTGATTGACTGGTTTGATCTCCTTGCTGACCAAGGGACTCACAAAAATCTTCTCCAGCACCACATTTCGAAATATCAATTCTTCAGTGCTCAGCCTTCTTTATAATCTAACTCTCACACCCATACATCTGTACACGACTACTGGAAAAACCATAGCTTTGACTATACAGACCTTTGGAGGCAAAGTGATGTCTCTGCTTTTTAATATGCTATCTAATTTTATCGCAACTTCTCTTTCAAGGAACAAGTGTCTTATTTTCAAGGCTGAAGTCACTGTCCACAGTGATTTTGGAGCCAAAGAAAATAAAATCTCTCACTATTTCCACGTTTTCCCCATCTATCTGCCATGAAGTGATGGGACTGGATGCCATGATTTTGGTTTTAAGAGTGTTGAGTTTTAAGCCAGCTTTTTTACTCTGCTTTTTTCAATTTCATCAAGAGGCCCTCTAGTTCCTCTTTACTTTCTGCCAATAGAGTGGTATCACCAGCATATCTGAGGTTGTTGCTATTTCTCATGGCATATCTTGATTCCAGCTTGTGAATTTCCAGCCTGGCTTTTTGCATGATGTACTCTGCATGTAAGTTAAAAAAGCAGGGTCACAATATACAGCCTTGACATACTCCTTTCTCAGTTTTGAACCAGTCCGTTGTGCCATGTTCAGTTTTAAATGCTTCTTTGTCCTGTATACAGGTTTCTCAGGAGAGAGGTGAGGTGGTCTGGTATTTCCATCTCTAAGAATTTTACACAGTTTGTTGTGATCACACACAGTTTGTTGTGAGCCACCAGGGCTTCCCTTGTGGCACAGCTGATAAAGAATCTCCTGCAATGCAGGAGACCTGGGTTTAATCCCTGGGTTGTGAAGATCCCTTGGAGAAGGGAACAGTTGCCTACTCCAGTATTCTGACCTGGAGAATTCCATGGACTATATAGTCCATGGGGTTACCAAGAGTTGAACATAACTGAAGGACTTTCACTTTCACTACTTTCACACAGTAAAAGGCTTTCGAGTAGTCAATGAAGCAGAAGTAGATTTTTTTTTTTAATCCCTTGCTCTTTCTATGATCCAGCAGGTGTTAGCAAATTGATCTCTGGTTCCTCTGCCTTTTCTAAATCCAACTCGTATATCTGGAAGTTCTAGGTTCAAGTACTATTGAAGCCTACCTTGAAGGATTTTGAACATTGCCATGCTCTTTGGCCATTACTGAGTTTTCCAAATTTGCTGACATATTGAGCACAGCACTTGAACAGCATTATCTTTTAGGATTTAAAATAGCTGAGCTCTAATTCCAGCACCTCCACTAGCTTTGTTTGTAGTAATGCTTCCTAAGGCCCACTTGACTTCATACTCCAGGATGTCTGGCTCTAGGTGAGTGACCACACCATCATGGTTATCCAGGTCATTAAGACTTTGTTCAGCTCTTCAGTGTATTCTTGTCATTTCTTCTTAATATCTTTTGCTTCTGTTAGGTTCTTGCCATTTCTTTCCTTTATTGTGCTCATCTTTGCATGAAATATTCCCTTGGTATCTCCAGTTTTCTTGAAGAGATCTCTAGTCTTTCTCATTCTTTTGTTTTCCCTATTTCTGTGCATTGTTCACTTAAGAAGGCTTTCTTCTCTCTCTCTGCTGTTCTCTGGAACTCTGCATTCAGTTGGGTACATATTTCCCTTTCCCCTTTGCCTTTTGCTTCTCTTCTTTTCTCAGATATTCATAAGGTCTCCTCAGACAACTACTTTTCCTTCTTGCATTTTGTTTTATTGGGGATGGTTTTGGTCACCACATCCTGTACAATGTTATGAACCTCTGCCATCTAATCCTTTGAATTTATTTGTCACCTCTACTGTATAATCATAGGGGATTTGATTTAGATAATACCTGAAAGGCCTAGTGTTTTTCCCTACTTCCACATAAGTCTAAATTTTGCAATAAGGAGGTATTTTTTGGACATCTTTTCCATTTAGGTCACCACAGAGCATTGAGTAGAGTTTCCTTTGCTATACAGTAGGTTCTCATTAGTTATCTGTTTTATTCACAGTATCAAGAGCATATATATGCCAACCCCAATCCTCCAATTCATCCCATCCCCTCCTTCCCTCTTGGTATCCATACATTTGTTCTCTATGCATCTGTTTTGTTCTCTTCTCTGTCTTTGCTTTGGAAATAAGATCATCTATACCAATTTCTTGCTCCTTGGAAGAATAACTATCACAAACCTAGACAGCATATTAAAAAGCAGAGACATTACTTTGCCGACAAAGGTCCATATAGTCAAAGCTACAGTTTTTCCAGTAGTCATGAATGGATATATGGATGTGAGAGTTGGACCATAAAGAAGGCTGAGCACCTAAGAACTGATACTTTTGAACTGTGGTTGGAGAAGACTCCTGAGAGTCCCTTGCAATTTTTGGTTGTTTATCTTATATTTAGTAGCATGGGTTAGTTCATCCCAAGCTGTTGATTTATCCACCCCCTCAATGTTTTCCTTTTGGCAACCATAAGTTTGTTTAAGTCTGTGAGTCTGTTTCTGTTTTGTAAATAAGTTCACTTGTATCATATTTTTAGATTCCACGTGTAACCAATATCATAGATATTTGTCTTGGCTATTTGTAAATAATGCTACAGTGAACATTGGGATTCATATCTTTTTCAAATTATGTCTTTTTCTCCAGATATATGCCCTGGAGCGAAACTGCAGGATCATATGGTAGTTCTGATTTTAGTTTGTTAAGGAACCTCCATACTGTTCTCCATAGTGGTTGAACCGATTTATACTCCCACTGACAGTATAGGAAGGTTCCCTTTTCTCCACACCCTCTCCAGAATTTATTGTTTGTAGACTTTTTGATGATGGCCTTTCTTACTGGTGTGAAGTGATACCTTGTTGTAGTTTTGATTTTCTTTTCTCTGGTAATTAGTGATGCTGAGCATCTTTTTCATGTACTTTTTGGCCATCTGTATGTCTTCTTTGGAGAAATGTCTGTTTAGATCTGCTGCTCTTTTTTTTTTTTTTTGGACACAGCTGCTTGAGATGTTTGTATATTTTACAGATTAATCCTTTGTTGGCCACATTGTTTGCAAATATTTTCTCCTATTCTGTGGGTTGTCTTTATGTATACAGTTTCATTGCTGTGCAAAAGCTTTTAAGTTTAATTAGGTCTCATTTGTTTATTTTTTGTTTTTAGTTTCTTTACTTAAGGAGGTGGATCCAAAAGGATATTGTTGCAATTTATGTCAAAGAGTACTCTGCTTATGTTGTCCTCTAAGAGTTTTATAGTGTTCAGTTTTACATTTAGGTCTTTAATCCATTTTGAGTTTATTTTTGTATATGGCATTTAGAAAAGATTCTAATTTTATTCTTTTACATGTAGCTGTCCAGTTTTCCCTGCACCACTAATTGACAAGACTTTTTTTTCTCCATTATGTATTCTTGCCTCATTTGTCATAGAGTAATGCCCGTAGGTATATGGGTTTATCTCTGGGCTTTCTATCTTGTCCACTTATCTGTATTTCTGTTTTTGTATACCATTACCACAGTGTCTTGATGACAGTAGCTTTATAGTATAGTTTGAAGTCAAGGAGCCTGATTCTTCCAGCTCTATTGCCCAAACTGGTATTACAATCTCAGGCAACTGCAGCGTGAAACAATTGTTACTGCTTGTTTTTCTGTGCTGTTCTGGGAATAGGGTTTTCCCCACTGAGTCAGTTCAAAGATAAACCCTCTGAATTTGAATTTTCAAAGAGCTTCCAGAAAGGTCAAAATATTGAGAGCTATTTGGGGATAAAACTTTTTGAGAAACTCCAAAGCCATTCTGTTTTCTCTGGCAGCTACTAGGCTGCTATTTTTTGCAGCAACCTTGGTTTCAAGGTTTTCAAGGCTACTGCAGAGTTATGAAGAAGAGAATGTGAATAGAACAAATTAAAGCACCACAGACCTTGCTGTTCTTACCATCTCAGACATTTTTCTTAAGTAAGTGCTCCTCGGATGAAGGCTTTGTTTAATTTCCAGAGCTCTGGAAAAATGGACTTTGACCATTTTTGCCAGTGCTTTCATTGTTTTTAAGGAGGATCTGATTTTTGGAGGCTTACCATGATAGAAATGCTCTGTTCCCCATGACTACTTCTGCTAAGAAATGAAGAATTGATAGTCCATCCTCTGCAAAATAACAGAATATTGAACTCTGTTTATCCTCACTCTGGGTCTTTTTATTTTTAGAAGGATCTGTCTCTTCTTTCCTCTCTCCTCCAACCCATTTTATTAAGATAAAAATTGTATAGATTCAAGACATATAATGTGATGATTAAATATGCATTTTCACAGTGAAGTGATTACTACAGTCAAACTTATTTATATCTTCTCTTCATCTAGTTACCCTTTTAATTGTTGTAATAAAAGCAACTGAAATCTATTCTCTTAGCAAATCTCCAGTATTCAATACAATATTATTAACGATAATCATCACACTATACATCAAATCTCTAGACTTACTCATTTTATATAATTGCTACTTTGTACCCCTTGGCCATCTCTGTGTTTCCCCCACCTCCCAGCTTCTGGTAACCTTCATTCTATTCTCTACTTTATATATTCAACAATTTTACATTTCATTTTAAGTGAGGTCATGAGGTTTTTTTCTTGTCTAACTTATTACAAAGTTTTAAAATATGTACAGAAGAAGCTACCTTTGGCATGTTTGCCTTTTCCTTTAACATTTCTAACAGTGATTATTTAGAAAGTCTACTTTGAAAATTATTACAAAATTTAAACCTTTGTAATGTAGTAAAATAAGTATTTACTGATAGAGAACTTTAGTCCCCTCTGGGGAAGTTCTCTTTCTCATTTATTCTAACATAAGACATGAAATTATAAGCAAATATTATTGTTCATTGTGATTACCAATAAAATTAAGAAACAATATATTTTAAAATTGGATAGATGATTATAATAAATTAAAAACTCCCTTTATTTTGTGATATATTCTCTTAGCAGTGAATTCATCTTTTCTGATCATTAGAGTACAATTTAGTAAGCTAAGCTTATATATTTTATTTTTCTGGATATATTTTCAGCTTTGTTTACTTTATGTAATAACAAGCTAAGTAAAGAATTCAAAAACTTTGTAATGAATACTAAGAATATTATGAAGTGCCCAACAGTTTAATTTCTCATTGTTTATTTGACTATACTCATCACTGCAGATGGTGACTGCAGCCATGAAATTAAAAGATGCTCACTCCTTGGAAGGAAAGTTATGACTAACCTAGATAGCATATTAAAAAGCAGAGACATTACTTTGCCAACAAAGGTCCATCTGGTCAAGGCTATGGTTTTTCCAGTGGTCACATATGGATGTGAGAATTGGACTATAAAGAAAGCTGATTGCCAAAGAATTGATGCTTTTGAACTGTGGTGTGGGAGAAGACTCTTGAGAGTCCCTTGGACTGCAAGGAGATCCAACCAGTCCATCCTGAAGGAGATCAGTCCTGGGTGTTCATTGGAAGGACTGATGCTGAAGCTGAAACTCCAATACTTTGGCCACCTCATGCGAAGGGTTGACTCATTGGAAAAGACCCTGATGCTGGGAAAGATTGAGGGCAGGAGGAGAAGGGGACGACAGAGGATGAGATGGCTGGATGGCATCACCAATTCGATGGGCATGAGTTTGAGTAAACTCCGGGAGTTGGTTATGGACAGGGAGGCCTGGTGTGCTGTGATTCATCGGGTTGCAAAGAGTCGGACATGACTGAATGACTGAACTGAACTGATCAATGTCATGGCATAAACCTTTTTTTAATCCGCATAGCAAGAAATTTTTGTTGATTTAAAGTTTTCATCAGATTCTGCCTGATGTTGTTTATCCCTGACAATGAAAGCAGTCAAGATATAATGTAAAATCAGTCCAGGGAGTTAGGAACACTTAAGTTCATATCTGATCTTTATGGTGATAAATTAGTAATAGATAGATTATTTGTAGAAGCAGCTAGATTTTAAACTTTTTTTTGCATTCTGTGCCCCTGTCTATGACATGCATCCACACAGGTGGATGAGATGTACAACAACTAATGTGCAGGTGCTCAACATAACTTTTCCTTCCTTGACTGGGGTATATAAATTTTAAGAAAGATAAATACAAAAGAGGAAAGCTGATTATTTTGATAGACCATCTTTTGGGTGAAAGTGAAATTTGTAATAAATTATATTTATGGGAAATAGATGGGGAAACAGTGGAAACAGTGTCAGACTTTATCTTGGGGGGCTCCAAAATCACTGCAGATGGTGATTGCAGCCATGAAATTAAAAGACACTTACTGCTTGGAAGGGAAGTTATGACCAACCTGGATAGCATATTAAAAAGCAGAGACATTGCTTTACCAACAAAGGTCCATGTAGTCAAGGTTATGGTTTTTCCAGTGATCATGGATGGATGTGAGAGTTGGACGGTGACAAAAGCTGAGTGCCGAAAAATTGATGCTTTTGAACTGTGGTGTTGGAGAAGACTCTTGAAAGTCCCTTGGACTGCAAGGAGATCCATCCAGTCCATCCTAAAGGAGATCAGTCCTGGGTGTTCATTGGAAGGACTGATGCTGAAGCTGAAACTCCAATACTTTGGCCACCTCATGCGAAGGGTTGACTCATTGGAAAAGACCCTGATGCTGGGAAGGATTGGGGGCAGGAGGAGAAGGGGATGACAGAGGATGAGATGGTTGGATGGCATCACCAACTCAATGGACATGGGTTTGGGTGGACTCCGGGAGTTGGTAATGGACAGGGAGGACTGGCGTGCTGCGAAGAGGGGGGCATGACTGAGAGACTGGACTGAACTGAACTGATATTTAAACATTTATGTTGGAATGAATTATATCGAAAGACTACTGGTCCCCAATTCCCATTAAGTCAACTCAACTGTTTATTTGTTTATGTATTTATTCAACAACAAATATTTACTGACTTGCCACTAAGGGCCAGAAATTGATGATACAACAGTGTAGAAAATGAGTGGTTGTCACCCTCATGAAGCTGTATTCTAGTGGGAACATCTGCAAGGACAAGGAGACCTCCCCCAAATTACTAAAAGCAAATAATGAAAGATTATTTTAAGCACATAGGAAAACATATAGAATGATGGCAAATAACCTCAAGAGGGTGTTTCAAGGACATAGAAGGGCTCCCTGTGAAAGTGACATCAGAATTAAGACCTGAAAAAAGGGAGAAGAAGCAGACTCAAAACTGTTGTTGTTCAGTCACTAACTCATGCCTTAATCTGCAACCCCATGGACTGCAGCATGCCGGGCTTCTCTGTCCATCATCTCCCTGAGTTTGCTCAAACTCATCTCCATTGTGTCAGTGATGACATGCAACCATCTCATCCTCTGTCACGCCCTTCTCCTCCTGCCTTCAAACCTTCTGAGCCTCAGGGTCTTTTCCAGTGAGTCAGTTCTTCACATCAGGTAATCAAATATTGGAGCCTCCACTTCAGCATCAGTCCTTCCAGTGAATATTCAGGGTTGATTTCTTTTAGGATGGACTGGTTTGATCTCCTTGCTATCCAAGGGACTCTCAAGAGTCTTCTTCTATTCAAAACTGGGGAAACACTTTCTAGGCATAGGGAAAGAAGAGTGCAAAGTCTCAAAAGTGGGGGATAATCCTGGCTTATTCAAGAAACAGAAAGGAGGCCAGAGGCACTGGGGCTTACAAAAACCATCAGGTAAGTGACCTAAAAAGAAGCTGATACTGGGTAGAAACCAGATTAGGCAGGGTCTTGTAACCAAAGGAGTTTAGATTTTGTCCTAAGGGCAGTGGAAAAGCAGTTATATGACTGGGTCTGATATGTTGTGTAAAGAGGATTCTGGCTGCTCTGTTGAGAACAGATTGGAAAAGGCCAAATATGCATGTGCAGGGACATACCCACACATTCCACATGCTATGCCTCAAGAGGACTATGAGAAATAGAAAAAGGGTGTTTGGACAGGTTCCTGTCATATGGTGGCGGATAAGCTTGTGACCTAATATGAGCCCCCCAAGGGTCTTTTTATCACCAGATGGTGGAGAGACCACCTTTCCTCTCTGTGCTGCCTGCTTGGTCTCTGCACAGCAGCTGCCCAGAGCCTGTCACAGCGCGTGGGGCTACACAAAGGGTCGTGGAGAGCAATGCCCGTTTGCCATGCTCTAGATAAGCTTTCCAGATCTGATCATTTTAATACACAAAATAGTTTCATATTCAGAATGTGAGATAGTCCACACTTATTACTCACTGTGTGAAATATCCAGTATTTAGAGACAATACATTTTCACTGCCATGAAGGTTTTAATATACTTTGTGTAAATATTGTCTCTTGCTATGTCATTTTTTTTCATTTATATTTGTTATATTCCGTTAGCATCAGGTTTCCTGTTATGGGTGTTGTCCATGAAGGATTATAACCCCTTGATAACTGATCACTAAAATTGGAATCAGTTGATCCTTAATAATCTTTTCCTCCCTGCAGCATTCACTCATTAATACACTGTGAGGTTTCAGAGCTAGAGTTTCATTGTCACATTATGCTTCTTTGGAAATTGTAACAAATTAGAAGGCAAAAAGTGGAATGATTTTAGCCTTTAAGATGCAAGGTATTAACATGTTGAATTATTGTGAGTGAAGGACAACTATAGTTCAGTAATTAGTGTGAGGCTTCTGTTTTGCATTTATCATCTTGAAAGATAGCAATAGAGAATAACAAGGACAACATTAAGAAAATGGGAAAAAATGACAATCAATTACAGGAAAGGGTACTTTTTATTATATGAATTGAAACTGTATAGAGAAGTTCTTGGACTTTTTGTTTTGTTGCAAAGAGAGGATAGAATTGTTGATCCTGCCAAAATCTACTCACTTATTTAATGGTTGCAAATACAACCCTTGATATTCTGCTAGAAATTTGACAGTTATGGTTTTGCCAAGGTTGTTTGGGAACATTTGATGTCTTTCCCATATGTTGTTATAAGGCAACCCTAGGACACATGGTATAAGAGCCAGGCTGGAAATGAGGTTCTTAGCAGAATCTGTTTGTTTTTATTTAAGTGTTTATAATACATAATGGTTATTAATGTCCATTCCATTGCCGATCTGGGAGTGATGGAGGGAGTGGTGCAAATTTAAGAGGTCAGGGTAACATCTGCAGACCAACTTAGAATCTAACTTTGCTTCTAGAAATAAGAAAACAAACAATAATCACTAAAAGAGAGCACTTTAAGAGATTTAACATTAAATTGCTTCAGTTAATTTCCTGGAGGGTTTTTAGACCTTACTGTTGATTCACTGCAAAGCTGTCATAATGCAATGTAGCTAACTCCAGAGGTCTGGACAGGATAAGGGAATCTGTCTTCTTGTCTTGTAGATGATCTTTTCTGATCAGGGTGAAGTTGTTGGTGTTAGAGTGAGTGATTGCTCATAATCCCTTGTGCTTTGTCTGGGTTTGCTTACGGAAGCCTTTATTGTTATTAATATTTAACATTGACTGAAGGCCAACAGTGCTCTAGGTGATGAATACAACATTGAGCTAGTTCTGATCTTTGTCCAACTGGATAATTTCCAATTATACAACTAGGAAAGAGAACTGGCTCTATATAAATATTGGGATAAATAGGGCAATGTGAGGGAAAAAACATTTATATTCATCAGCCTATGACAAATCCCGAAGAGCTCTCATTTTATCTTAAAAAAGAGTTAATTTTCTAAGAAAAAGATTTAATATTTTCCAACTGTGGTTGGTCTTCTCAGCTGTTTGCATTTAAACATTTATTTTGGCATTACTAAGAATAATATATTCTGAAGGTCATGTAACGAAATTACCATGTAACAAAATTTGATAAATTACTTGAGTTTAATTTATATAAATGTTCTTAGTTTTGTGGATAACCATTCAGAAATGACCATTATAGTCTCAAAATTTTTTGTTATTCACATTATATTAATCAAATATATCAGACCATCTTATCAAAAACAAACAAAAACTAATGCAAGCAAAAGATACTATATTTTTTCCCTAAGATTCTTCCTAAAGGCAGAACTTATTTTGCAGCCAAGACCTTAGACTATATATATATATTGGTTCATCTACTTGCCCTCTGCGTTCGAAAAAAGGGTTGATTTACATCCTGTCTTTTTCTAATTTGTTCCTCTAATTGATACAGCACTAGATGAGAATAATCCATTAATAGCCACAAGTGTTGTTTTAAAGGAAGTGGATGTAGAACTCATTAAACTAACAGACAGAATGTGATGCATTTTATTTATTTATAGTTATCCTGAAAGAAATAAGTTGAAGGTGTCACTATAATATAATCATTTGTAGTATTAGGCTCCTGAGGCTTTGTGAATTTCTCTGATGTGTTTTGCATTTCAAGATTTTGCTGGCAAACACCTAGAAATTCCTTTGAGTGTCACATCTAAAACCATATGTTTCCAATGTCTGTTTACTTGTTTTTTGTTTTTTTGGGGGGAGCATGCTTTTAAGAGCACTTGTCTTATGCTTTCTTAATTACGACCCTTTAAGGAAAGAGGCTGTAGCTTTCTCATCTGGTTCTCTTTGTATCTGGAGCATGCTGGGCACAAAAATAAAATATTTTTTGAATTTATTTGATTTTTCAGTCTGAATTTTATACTATTTGTTAGAAGAGCTCAATGTTAGATTTTCTGACATCCAGCATCAAAATTAGTTGGGGTCAAAAGTGATAAAGGATAGCATAAGCAAGAAAATTAGAAAGTAATTTTGTCTCAACTTATTTAAAAATTGTGTACAAAACACTCTCTGGTGAATTATGTAATCCCATGAAGTAGACCTTTTTCATTATACCAGTGATCATTTTTCTCAATTGAAAAGTCACATGAAAAAAATTCAACATGTTCACCAAATAGAACACTAAAGAACAAAAGGCTAAAAATACAAATACTGTGCAAATTCCTTACCCATAGAAAACTTCAATTTATCACTGAATTTCTGTTCTTTTAATTGTCACATATCTAAATTTTATTTTTTATAGAAGAGGTCATATTATGCATAGTTTTGACATATCTCTCTTACTTAGCATAGTATTTTTTCATGATATTAAATATTCTTTGTGGCATATTTTTATGTCTTAATGTTTAAGCATAATTTTATTAAAACATTTCCTTTATTTGGTATTTATATATTTTTGGAATTGTCCTATGTCAAAAACAATTTAATGATGAACATCTTTGTAACTAGATCTTTGTACATACCCTTCACTAGCAAAATATTTAAATATGGTCAAAAACATGTTTGTCACAATCACGGTGATTCATAAAATCATTGAAAAATATGCATCTAAAGTAATGATTGCATTTTTACTTTAGGGATGGCAATTTATAATTATAAATGAGAGAAGTATTTACTTTTAAAATCACATTGGACTGACAAATTTAATTTTGTAAGTTAATTTTCCCACCACAACATCTTGGTTGCCAACTTTAATTTCAAATTTCTAGCATGCACATATGATCACTCTTCATACATTAACCCATTGCCCACCAGGTGCCAAAAAAGTCCTGTTTTAGGAATAAGAAGATTAAGATCACCAACTTCCCATGCTTACAACCACTCATAGTTTCATGGCAGTAGGTTCATTTTACAGAAACAAGGTAAGCTTGGAGACACATAGCATAGATAAACCTTCATTTTATAGCAGTCTTTGTAAGTATATGTCAAAAAGAAATTGATAGTAAGTAAAGCAATGAAGTAATCATAAATGACAAGTTACAAAATAATAGATGAAAAGACTAAGCTCATAACATGTGCTAAAAATATTTAGATATCTATCATTGATCATCACTACTGCTAGACACTAATGTCTTTATGATGCTCAGTATTTAACATCAAGTTAAATAGCAATAAATGTGTAATAGTATGTATTATGATTCTTTATAAAGAGATAATAAAGAGATTATGAATGGAGATTTGATTTACCAAATATTTCATGCTACAAAGTAAAAGCATATTTTACTATTATTGAACCATCAAATGATGCTAAAACTCTAAAATATAAACTAATACATATATTTTTAATTTTTTTCTTTTTGCTTTTATTCCCTTCTGAAATGGCAACCCACTCCAGTACTCTTGCCTGGAAAATTCCATGGATGGAGGAGCCTGGTAGGCTACAGTGCATGGGGTCACAACGAGTCGGACACAACTGCGCGACCACTTTCTTTCTTTCTATAGTTCCTTTTGGAGAAGAGAATGGCAACCCACTCCAGTACTCTTGCCTGGAGAATCCCATGGACAGAGGGGTCTGGTGGCCTACAGTCTATGGGGTTGCAGAGTCAGACACAACTAAGCAACTAACACACATGTTTTGATATTGGGTATATCCAAATGACTATATTGATGCATTTGTAGCATATTCATAGCAATATTCATAACTACTATCGCAATTACACAATCATTTTGTATCATGCTTCTTTTTCTTTTGCCATATATTGAACTTGATGTATGATACAGTGACACTTAATGATATGTAGACTTTGTTGATTTATTTGTAAATTTTTAAGGGTACTTTGGGCTTCCCTGGTGGCTCAGATGGTAAAGAATCTGCCTGCAATGCAGGAGATCTGGGTTCAATCCCTGGGTCAGGAAGATTCCCTGGAGAAGCAAATGGCAACCCACTCCAGTATTCTTGCCTGGAGAATTCCATGGACAGAGGAGTCTGGGGGGGTCTATAGTCCTTGGGTCACAATGAGTAGGACAGAACTGAGCAACCAACACTTCACTTTAATGGTACTTTAGCACCATCTATTTAAATTTCCTCCAAGAAGTACTCAGTATTTTACTTAAAAAAAATTCAAGTTCATGCTTATCACTTTGATATTCTATATCCCTAGAATCAGCAATATTTTTAATGTCATATTGATTTCTTCCAGTTGATGTGGGGGAGAGCAATTTCAGCTTTCATTTCTTTGAATCAAAGTGAAAAACTGTTAGACTGGGTCAGAATAGTCTAACAAATAATGTTTGTGTGCTGTTGACTGTTAGAGGGAAAGAGAAAACTAGTCGTCATTTCATCTCCCTACCACACACCAATCAACCAGCTTAGGTGATTGTGTGTCCTATTCACTTGTCCAATAACTATTGCTTGTAGCCGTGCAATGTAAACTCTGTTAGTCTGTTATTTTCAGGATGTAGAACACGCCTCTACATCCTTAGAGAGGAAATGGAAGAGCCAGTCTCATAATGAGTGCTTAGGCACTTGTAAGGGATTTATATCTTTGGGTTTAGATCAATTAGTTCAATTTCCTACTCCTATATTTTCAGGACTTTATGGTGAATGGATAGAAGTTTTGTTGACAGAATTATAGGTTATGTGGCTGTGACAAAATGTTGAATCTCTCATTTCTACTGTGCTTTGGAATTTGATAGGAAAAGTAAATATATAGAAGAATATGCATTTACTGAAAATTATGTTTTAAAATGTTTTATGGAGTTTTTTTTCCCCATGAGGAAATGAAATAAACCTGTACTTTTATTCAAAACTGCTTCATTCTGAAATATATTTCCCTGAGGTACAAAGGAAACCTGAGATCATGCTGAATTGAGGTTATCCTGAAACACTATTGAATAAAGACTGCTTACTATTGGTACTTTACAATATTCAGTAAATTAATTTTTAATTTCCTTTTTAAATTGAAGCATAATTGTTTTACAGTATTGTTTTGGTTTCTACCAAACATCAACATGAATCAGCCGTAGGTTTGCACATGCCCCCCTCAGCAACTTGATCACCCCGCCCACCTCCCTCTCCATCCCCTCCCTCTAGGTTGTTACGGAGCCCTGGTCTGAGTTCCCTGAGTATTACAGCAAATTCCCATTGGCTATCTATTTCACATACAGTGATGTATGTTTCCAAGTCACTTTCCATACATCCCACCGTCTCCTTCCTTGCCCTCCCAGCAATGTCCTTGAGTCTGTTCTCTATGTCTGTGTCTCCATGGCTGCCAGGCAAATAGGTTCAACAGCTCCATCTTTCTAGAGTCCCTATATATGCATTAGTATACAATATTTATTTTTCTCTTTCTTACTTACTTCACTCTGTATAATAGGTTCTAGGTTCATCCACCTCATTAGGGCTGACTCAGATGTGTTCCTTTTTATGACTGAGTAATATTCCACGTATGTATGTCCCACAGCTTCTTTATCCATTCATCTGTCAATGGACATCTGGGTTGCTTTTATATCCTAGTTATTGTAAATAGAATTGCAATGAACATTGCGGTACATGTGTCTTTTTCAATTTTGGCTTCCACGGGATATATGCCTAAAAATGAGATTGCTGGGTCATATGGTGGTTTTATTCCTGGTTTTTAAAGAAGTTTCCCTACTGTTCTCCATAGTGCTGTATCAATTTACATTCCCACCAACAATGCAAGAGGGTTCCCTTTTCTCCACCCTCTCTCCAGCATTTGTTGTTTATAGATTTTTTGATGATGGCCATTTTGACCATTGTGTGGTGATATCTTACTGTAGTTTTGATTTGCATTTCTCTAACAATGAGCGATGTTGAACATCTTTTCAGGTGTTTATTAACCATTTGTATGTCTTCTTTGGAGAAATGTCTGTTTAGGTCTTTTGTCCACTTTTTGCTTGGGTTGTTTGCTTTTCTGGTATTGATTTGTATGGGCTGCTTACATATTTTTGAAATCAGTCTTTTGTCAGTTGTTTCATTTGCTATTTATCCATTCTGAGGATTGTCTTTTTACTTTGTTTATAGTTTCTTTTGCTGTGTAAAAGCTTTTAAGTTTAATTTAGAAATTAAAATATTTTTGATAGTAAAGTTATTGCTTTATCTTCTCTGTGTTATATGTTACTAAGAAATAGTTTTTCTTCTTGTAACAAAATGTAAACATCATTAAAGTAATCACCAAATATCCTCTACGCTCAGTAGACTTGGGGCATTAGCTAGATATTGAAGAGAAAATGTTTAAAAATAAAATTTTAAAGAAGTTTAAGGCCTCCATCTCATCCATAGGATCTTAAAATATGATTTGAAAGAAATGAGTTGACCAAAGACAATAATATAAGGTAGTATAGTGAAGTCTCAAATACTGTACATGATACATGTAATAAATATTGAGTAAGAACTGACCAAACAGGAACTGTATTCAGAAAAGTCCTCTAGGAGTCTCTCAGAAGGAATATTGCAAGGAAATTTTAAAAAGGGGTATTTTTAAGAGGACCTCAGGAGAAATGTTTGTATGAGGCCATATGTAGAAAAAAGAATGAAATGTGTGAATATTATTATGATAGTGAAGAGAATTCATTGAACTTTTGAGGAAGAAATTATTATTTGGGGGGAATATTGAGTTACTGGGTTACTATAGGGATTTTGTTGTTGTTTTGACGTTTTTTCTTGTTTTTGGCCATGCTGGATCTTAGTTCCTGGAACAGGGATTAGAATTTGTATCCCTGCAGTGGAAGTACAGAATCTAACACACTTAATTGTCAGGGAAGTCCCAGGGTTACTTTGTTAACAATATGTGAAATTATGGGAAGGAGGATGTAGTGATATGCATGGACAGGGGTTACCAGATGGCAGAATGATGCAGTTGGTCAGATGTGAAATAATGAGACTGTCACTGGACAGGCAGTGATGGGAGTAGGAATGGTGGGCTTGGCAGACATGAGAATCTAAGTGCCAGACATCACGCCACCTGAGAAGTAAGGGGAAAGATTTGTTTTCTTTTTAAAAGTCAGCTTTGAGACTTTGATAGAAATGTTGAAGCACCACAAAGATCTTAAAATCAAAGGTGATATAGGTTGAAGAAGTAGATTTTGATGAAGATGAACTAGGAATGTGTGGACAGGTTCAAGCTGAATTGCTTCAGTAACAAAGTTTATTTACATATTGTTAGTCACTCAGTTGTGTCCAACTCTTTGAGACCCTATGGACTGTAGCCAGCCAGGCTCCTCTGTCCATGGAATTCTCCAGCCTAGAATACTGTAGTGAGTAGCCATTCCCTTCTCCAGGGGATCTTCCTGACCAGGGGCTGAACCTAGGTCTCATGCATTGCAGGCGGATTCTTTACCGTTTGAGCCACCGGGGAAGCCCTATTTGTGTATTACCTGAATTGAATACTAAATACGGATATGTTTAGATATTCAGATATTTTAAACAGATTCTGTCAGTGCCCGTGTATTTCCAGTTCTTCAAGAAGGAAATATGAACCACAGAGTTAGTAAGTTCTCTGTATGAACTGAAAAATAAAGACATTAACAACAGATCTTTGTAAATAGACTGAATATATATCAGGGCAGGAAGAGAAAACACAACAATACAATGAAGAAGGGAGACAGGGGAAAGGAGTGGGCTAGGGAGTAGAAGAAATAAGAAATTGCAGTAGAATAAAAACTAAGAGTCAAGAGAACTCAAAAGATTCTGTTTTGTCCACAATTAATGACATCCAATTATGACTTTTAAGGTCTTGTATTAAAATAATTGTAGCTGAAACAGGAATGCCGGAAAACAGATAAATGGACTTAAGGAATGAATGGAAGATGAGAAAATGTAATTACCTCAAATAGTAATTTCTTCATTAAAAAAAAAAAAAACTATTAACTTCTTCAGAAGATCATGTTTTTTGGTCTGATCGTTTGTAAGAGAAAAAAAAAAATGATACAAACACACAAAAAACAAGATCCTGAAAAATACTAGGGTAAATCAATGCATAAATCTTAAAAAAAAATATGTGTATGTTGAAAAGTCTTCTATGTAGCGGAAAAACAGGCAGCCTATCTCTAAAGAATATTTTCAAGGTTTTTTTTTTTTTCCTACAGCTACATATTAAATTTAGGATGTGGAACCATGTGTGTGTGCTAAGTCACTTCAGTCACATCCGACTCTTTGTGACCCTCTGGCAAATAGCCTACCAGGCTCCTTTGTCCATGGGATTATTCTCTAGACAAGAATACTGCAGTGGGTTGCCATGCTCTCCTCCAGGGGATTTTCCTAACCCTGGGATTGAACTCACGTCTCTTCTGTTTCCTGCATTGCAGGCAGATTCTTTACCACTAGTGCCACCTGGGAAGCCCATAGTACTATAGGCCATAGCAAAAAAAAATAATAATAATAAAATAATAAGGTTTTAGTTATATAAAATTTTACTACCCTAACCAAAGAAAATATTTCAAAAACCAGTTGAGCAATATTGACATGATTAAAATCCTGAATCTGTAAATTCAGGAAAACCCAGATTACTAAAAAATTCTGGTACTTTAGCTATGATTGGTGGTGGTAGAAGTTTAGTTGCTAAGTGACTTCTGATTCTTTTGCAGGAATACTGGATTGGGTTGTCATTTCCTTCTCCATTATCTATGACTAGTTATTTCTTTTTAAAAAAAAAGTCTGTAAATGCTTTTTCTGAGCAGATCAAATCCTTCTGTTGCATGTGCTTTACAAAGTGATCTATCATCCCTTCAAAAAAGTACTCATAGTTTATATTTTTAAAATTATTTTAGACTATTATTTGAGTAAGATTTTCTCCAAATGAATTGTCATGAAAGCAAGATGCTTTGGTTTTGCTCATCACTATGACCTAGCACCTAGCATTTTACCTAACATAGAACATCTTAACCTTCAACATTATTGACCTTTCAGGCTTGGTATTATCGCAAACATCAATATCAAACCACAATTTCTGCTAATCTTGTTGAGGATTGGGTGGGGAACTGTCCTCTAGCATTCCTGGCCTCTACTCAGCAGAGCTATAATGAGTAGCATGTAAAAACAAAAAGTGTCCACAAACACTGTTAAATGTACCTTCGAGGAAGCACAAAATTGGCCCTGAGGAGGGTCACAGTGTTATCACATGGTCTTGTGTTACAAGAATAATTGGCCAATTATCACTACTTCATTTCAGTTCAGTTGCTCAGTCGTGTCTGACTCTTTACAACCCCGTGGACTGCAGCATGCCAGGCTTCCTTGTCCATCACCGACTCCTGGAGGTTGCTCAAACTCATGTCCATCTGTTCAGTGATGTCATCTAACCATCTCATCCTCTGTTGTCCCCTTCTCCTCCTGCCTTCAATCTTTCCCAGCATCAGGGTCCCTTCCAATGAGTCAGTTCTTCACATCAGATGACCAAAGTGTTGGAGTTTTGGCTTCAGCATCAGTCCTTCCAATGAATATTCAGGACTGATTTCCTTTACGATGGACTGGTTTAATCTCCTTGCAGTCCAAGGGACTCTCAAGAGTTTTCTCCAACAAGCAGCAATTCTTCAGTGCTCAGCTTTCTTTATAGTCTGACTCTACTCACTACTAAGCAAAACCTACGTTGCGAGCAAAAGTCCTACAGAGTGGCCTTAGATAACCACAGTCTTTCCTTCTACTGTCCCTTAGCTGCACCCTGACCCCTGCTCCCTTACAGAAAGATTGAGAGGTTGAAAGGTACGCTCCTACCTCTGCTGTCTTGTAAAATGAAAATACTATTTCCCCATTTTAGCTTTAATCTTAGTTGACCTTGTTTGTATAAAACTTTGCTTTTTTCCACCCACAAAGGATGAGAAAATCTCAAGAAATGTAGTCAAGGAAATAACTGACTGAATTTGGTTGAAGACCCAGGATGTAGATGAATTCCTATATAACCTGAATTATAATTTTAGTAATGGAATCAGTCGGACCCAGGAAATACTCCCATTCATTATGTGTTGGAGTAAAACTCCCTTCTGAACAAGAGAAAATTAAGATAAAGCATGTCTTGTTTGGCTATTCCTTTAAGAGTTTCTTTCTTTAAAATTACAGCTGTTTCTTGGCTACAAATTTCCAGTTTGGGCAGACCATCACTTACTTGCTCATTTGTTTGTTTAGCACATGGACCACAGTCATCCATAATGATTATTTGTAGCATCTGGGGACCTGTATAGCCTCAGTTACTTCTGCTGGTAAATTCTGAGTCATTCTTTTTAAATTATTATATCTTATAGGTTGAGGTAGGGAACCATGATAATACTACTAACTAAGTCATACTTTTTATGACTGTGCTACAGAAATGTCAGGTATTAAATATTTCTCAACTGACAAGTTAGCGTGGATAATATTGCTCCACATTTGTACCTAATTGTATATTTTCAAAGTACTTTCTAACCATTCTTTTGCCCTCACAATAACCCTCTGATATAGCTGGAGTAGATTTTGTTTAACTACATTTTACAAACAAAAAGCAGAAACACTTTAATCCACTCAGACCACCTTAATACAATACATGAAGAACTTCATGACTGTAAATTTCAGATGGAATTCTTTGTCCAGTGTGAAATTAAATTTCACACTTTTCATAGGAGTTAAAATCAACTAGTTGACTTTCAGAGATGTTTAGATGTTATATCCTGTTTTTAACATATCACTGAAAAACTAGAGGAAAGAGCAGACTGACTATACTTGGTATACCTCTGCCAAAGAAATAGATGTGTACCAAAATCTGTCTTGAAGGCAAGAGTTTCAGCAGTCCTGGTGGAAAACTACTGTGTGCACAAAATGTGACTTTTTTCTTCTCAATCTTACTTTGATGTATATTCAGTACTCTTGCTATGTACAGACTTGAGTATCATAAAATATACATACTATATTTAAGACAGATGATAAAAGATGTGCTTTACCCTATAACTGTGCTTTGTCTGAATGGGACCTGTCTGATTAAATGGAGACACTTCAGGTCTTTTGCTTATTTTTACTGCATTTACACTTATGAAATATAGAATAGTGCTGGAATTCCTTTATCATTCTTGAACTGTAGTCTAGAATGCTCTGTGGTGGTCCCAGACCTGTTTGACCTCAGAACCATTTCTTATTTTGCCCCTGCTGTCCTCACTATTAGCAGAAATGCTGCTCTCTGAAGCATATGATTTCCAGCCTTCTCTGCCAACTGCTTCTGTCTGAGTTTGACCAGTGGGAGGCACTGATGGCAGATTGGAAAGATGGAGAAAAGGGTACACATGGGTGGGTATCCTCCTCTCTCTGCCCTGGGCAGCCTCAGCCACCTCTGGACAGGTCATTTCTAGGTTCTAGTCACACACTCCTCTCTCTCTATCCCTCCAGTCCTTGGGTGGTGATGGCCCCCATGTGGATGAACATGACTGATTACTCAATCATTCACTATTTAGCTTCTTAGCCATTTTAGACATCTATAACAAACTTACATTAAATCCAGTCTCTTCAAGGGACTTCCCTGGAAGTCCAGTGGTTAAGACTCTGTGCTTCCAATGCAGGGATATGGATTCAGTCCCTGGTCAGGGGACTAAGATCCCCAGGAAGGCTATGTGGGATAGCCAAAACAAAAATAAATAAATAATCTGTCTCTTCTGAAAATGGACAGTGCTTTCTGCTTTCTTGTTTGGATCTTGACTGATAGGAGGTTTTTTATTGCTTTGGGAAGAGAATAGGAGTAATGATGACTTTCAGAAGCTTTTTATCCAGTAGCAGTTTCTGAGCTGACAGGATTAGCAATTTCTAGATGTGTCCAGGTCAACATTAGCTTGAGGGCCAGTTTTAAAGGCAGTAAGAACTATCTGGAATTAGAAGATATTGCAAAATTGGAGGAGAATCTATGATACTAGGGAAGAGCATGTAAGACCCTAAATAGTGGGCTCTTCTGTGTCACCTTACTTTTGTTTTTTACTTCTGATGAGCTGAAAAAGGTTTAAAGTGAAAAATCATTTATGATTTTTTTTTTTTTAAAGCTTAAGTAAACCTTCCAAAAAGAAAAGTTAAAATTTGGTTGTATGGTATCTACAAGAATTAAAGAAAATTCCACAAAGGATTAGTGCAGTTATCTGAATATAAATTGCTAAGAGCTGCTAAATATTACTTCCTGCATGAGGAAAGATAACAGCAAATATCCCTTCAAAGAATGCCCTCTGAGAAATGGAGAAAGCAATCTGAGATTACGAGTTGAAGACCCCTCAGGTTCATGTCTTGGCCAGGACATAGCTGCTCCATGCCAAAGGTATGCAAGCTCCAAAAGAATGCTATTTATTGTATTTCCAAGGTGACAGAACTAAGCAAAACAGAAGGCAAGTCTCTGCTGTAAGTATAGATTCAACCCCGTTCTCCAGGGCTGCTGCTATTAGTTCTGAAACGTTCTGAGTCATACCCTACCTTCTTAATGAAGCCTCCAGCAGCTACCTATCTACCCCATCTTCTCTGACCTTCCCTCCCTAAACCTGGCTGAAATATTTTTAAAAAGCCAGTGTTTTATAGAGTTTCGGAGCACATAAACACATTTTAGGACTAGCCTACCCCTACCTTGGGGCCATTTCTGTTCTCTAATGATAAATGTTCATTCAATCTCATGATCCTAAATACAATCTATATGCCAAGTAATCCCAAATCTGTATCATGGGCTTCATCCTCTTCCTGAGATTTTATACTGTTATTTCCAATGGTTCAACATTTTGAAGACTGTTTACAAATGAGCTTCCCTAGTAGCTCAGCTGGTAAAGAATCTGTCTGCAATATGAGAGACCTAGGTCCCTGGGTTGGGAAGATCCCCTGGAGAAGGAAGTGGCAACCCACTCCAGTAATATTGCCTGGAGAATCCCATGGACAGAGAAACCTGGCAAGCTACAGTCTACAGGATGGCAAAGGGTCAGACAAAACTGAGCGACTAGCACTTTCACTTTCACTACAAATGTAATTAGCCCGGATTTCTCACACTAGCATGCCCTGATCTCACTTCATTTTGCTTCACTCTCATCTGCTACATTCTAGCTAAATGCAGCTTCTCATTCCTTCTTCACTACTTGTGACCAACAATTCCTTCTGCCTTCAGGATGTTCTCCTCAATGGATCTTTGCAGGCTGGCTATTTCTGCTCATTGAATCCCAGCTCAAATGGCACTGCCTCTTAGAGGTTTTCCCAGTGACTCAATCTGAATATCTAACTTTCCTACATTATTCCACTAAATGATGCTTAAATCTCTTTAAAAGTGTTTATTTTGTGTTCCTTCCCCACTACAGTGTAAGCACCATCAGAGTTAGAACTTACTCTGTTTTGTTCCCTATGATGATTCCAGGACTTAAAATTGATCCTGTCACATACTGTCATATGCAATATCAATGTAATGTCATCATTGGTTGAATGAATGAATGCATTCTAGTGGTGGTGGTGGTTCAGTCCTAGGTTGTGTCTGAGTCTTAGGACCCCACGGTCTGTAACCCACCAAGATCGTCTGTCCATGGGATCTCCCAGGCAGGAACACTGGATGGTTTGCTGTTTCCTCTAGAGGGGATCTTGCCAACCCAGGTCTCTTGCGTTGCAGGCAGTCTCTTGCACTGCAGTCAAATTCTTTAGCCACAGAGCCATCAGAGAAGCCCTCTGCCTAGTAGAAGGCAGTAGAAAAACAAGTCAGCATCATGACAGATGGGAAGTTACTATGAGGGTATGGCATCTCTTGGGCTTCCCAGGTGGCTCAGTGGTAAAGAATCCACCTGCCAAGCAGGTAACTAGTTCAATCCCTGGGCCGGGAAGATTCCCTGGAGAAGGAAATAACAGCTCACTCCAATATTCTTGTCTAGGAAATGCCATGGACAGAGTAGCCTGGTGGGCTGCAGTCCATGGGGTTACCAAGAGTTAGACACAACTTAGTGACTAAAGAGCAGCAGAATGTCATCTCTCATACCTCCTTACCCCTGAATACCAGTCTTCTTTTGGTCTTTAAAATCATAGTATTGAAAACAGGCTACTATGGAGAGATTTATGGTATCATAAAATAGATTTCCAACTAGACTGATCTGTTGTCTAGACTGAAATATTCCCTAGGGAAAAAGTGTAGAACTCTCACTCTTTTGAGTTTTAAACAACTTGTAATTCAGAAAAAATTTTGTCCTAAGGGTCACATTGACTAACAGGAAACTTTCAAGGTATGTGTTTTCTCTCTGCTCCTTAAGCAGACAATTATCATTTTCTCCATTGAAGATGGATGTAGAGTAATGGTCTTGTTGCCACAATTTCCAAATATAATGTCATTGTCCAGTCACTTGGTTCAGTTCAGTTCAGTTGCTCAGTCGTGTCTGACTCTTTGTGAACCCCTCAATTGCAGCATGCCAGGCTTCCCTGTCCATCACAAACTCCTGGAGTTTACCCAAACTCATGTCCATCGAGTCTGTGATGCCATCCAGCCATCTCATCCTCTCTTGTCCCCTTCTCCTCCTGCCCCCAATCCTTCCCAGCATCAGGGTCTTTTCCAATGAGTCAACTCTTTGCATAAGGTGACCACTCAGTCATGTCCAAATTTTTGCAATCCCATGGACTGCAGCATGCCATGTTTGCCTGTCCTTCACTGTCTCCTGGAGGTTGCTCAACTTGTGTGCATTGAGTCAATGATGCCATCTAATCATTTCATCTTCTCTCACCCCCTTCTCCTCCTGCCCTTATTCTTTCCCAGGATCAGAGTCTTTTCCAATGAGTTGGCTCTTTACATCTGGTTGCCAAGGTATTGGAGCTTCAGCATCAGTCCTTCCAATGAATATTCAAGGTTGATTTCCTTTAGGAATGACTGGTATCCTTGATCTCCTTCTTGCTGTCCAAGAACTTTGGAGAGTCTTTTCCACCACCACAGTTCAAAAGCATCATTTCTTTGGTGCTCAGCCTCTTTGAGCTTCCCTGGTTGCTCTGCAGTAAAGAATCTGCTTGCAATACAGAAGCTGCAGGAGACCTGGGTTTGATCCCTGGGTGGGGCAGATCCTATGGAGGAAGGCATGGCAACCCACTCCAGTCTTCTTGCCTCAGGCATCCCCACAGATGGAGGACCCTGGCTGGGTAGAGTCCATAGGACCACAAAGAGTTGGACATGACTGAAGCGATTTAGCAAGCATGCACAGCCTTCTTTGTGGTCCAGTTCTCACATTTGTGCATGACTACTGGGAAAACCATGGTTTTGACTATATGGACCTTTGTTGGCCAAGTGATGTCTTTGCTTTTTAATACACTGTCCACATTTGTCATAGCTTTGCTTCCAAGGAGCAAACATCTTTTAATTTCATGGCAGCAGTCATCTGCAGTGATTTTTGAGCCCAACAAAATAAAGTCTGTCACTGTTTCCATTATTTCCCCATCTATTAGCTATGAAGTAACAGGACTGGATGCCATGAAGATAGTTTTTTCAATGATGAGTTTAAGCCAGCTTTTCCACTCCCTCCTTTCACCTTCATCAAGGGGCTGTTTAGTTCCTCTTCACTTTCTGCCATTAGGGTGGTGTAACCTGCATATCTGAGTTTATTGATATTTCTCCTGGCAAACTTGATTCCAGTTTGAACTTCATCCAGCTTGGCATTATGCATGATGTTTTCTGCATAGAAGTTAAATAAGCAGGGTGACAATATATAGCCTTGATGTACTCCTTTTTCCCAATGTTGAACCAGTCCATTGTTCCATGTCCAGTATAACTGTTCCTTATTGACCAGGATACAGGTTTATCAGGAGGCAAGTAAGGTGGTCTGGTATTCCTATCTCTTTAAGAATTTTTCCACAGTTTGTTGTAATCCACACAGTCAAAGGCTTTAGCGTAGTCAATGAAGCAGAAGTAGATATTTTTCTGGAATTACTTTGATTTTCTATAATCCAGCGTATATTGGTAATTTGAACTCTGGTTCCTCTGCCTTTACTAAATCCAGCTTATATATCTGGAAATTCTTAGTTAACATACTGTTGAAGCCTAGCTTGAAGGATTTTGAGCATTACCTTAGTAGCCTGTAGAGTGAACGCAATTATGCAGCAGTTTGAATATTTGGGGCATTGCCCTTCTTTGGGATTGAAATGAAAACTGACATTTTCCAGTCCTGTGGCCACTGCTGAGTTTTCCAAATTTGCTGACATACTGAGTGCAGCATCATCTTTTAGGATTTGAAATAGCTCACCTGAAATTCCATTACCACCACTATCTTTGCTTGTAGTGGTATTTCCTAAGGCCCACTTGACTTCACTCTCCAGGATATCTGACTCTAGAAGAATGATCACACCACTGGGGTTATCTCTGTCATTAAGACCTTTTTTCTTCTGTGTATTCTTGCCACCTCTTCTAAATATCTTCTTCTATTATGCCCATACCATTTCTGTCTTTATTGTGCCCATCTTTGCATGAAATGTTCCTTTGGTATCTCA
Source organism: Cervus canadensis (assembly GCF_019320065.1). NCBI lineage: Eukaryota > Metazoa > Chordata > Mammalia > Artiodactyla > Cervidae > Cervus > Cervus canadensis. Next base: position 33,642,629 of record NC_057389.1, read on the forward strand.
GGTTTTCTTGAAGAGATCTCTAGTCTTTCCCATTCTGTTATTTTCCTCCATTTCTTTGCATTGCTCACTTAAGAAGGCTTTCTTATCTCTCCATGCTATTCTTTGAAACTCTTCATTCAGATGGGTATATCTCTCCTTTTCTCCTTTGCCTTTAGCTTCTCTTCTTTTCTCAGCTATCTGTGAGTCCTCCTCAGATGACCAATTTGCCTGTTGCATTTATTTTTCTTGGAGATGGTTTTGGACACTGTCTCCTGTACAGTGTCATGAACCTCCATCCATAGTTCTTCAGGCACTCTATCAGATCTAATCCCTTGAATCTGTTTGTCACTTCCACTGTATAATCATAAGGAATTTGATTTATGTCATACCCGAATGGTCTAATGGTTTTCCCTACTTTCTTCAATTTAAGTCTGAGTTTGGCAATAAGGAGTTCATAATCTGAGCCACAGTCAGCTCTTGGTCTTGTTTTTGCTGACTGTATAGAGCTTCTCCATCTTTGGCTGTAAAGAATATACATCCTTGGCTGTAAAGAATATAATCAATCTTATTTTGATATTGATCTTGTGGTGATGTCCATGTGTAGAGTCTTCTCTTATTGGAAGAGGGTGCTTGCTATGACCAGTGTGTTCTCTTGGCGAACCTGTTAGCCTTTACCCTGCTTCATTTGGTACTCCAAGGCCACACTTGCCTGGTACTCTAGGTAGCTCTTGAGTTCTTACTTTTGCATTCCAGTCCTCTATGATGAAAAGGACATCTTTTCTTTTCTTGTTTTTTTTTTTTTTTTTTTGGTGTTAGTTCTACGAGGTCTTATAGTTCTTCATAGAACCATTCAACTTCATCTTCTTTGGCAGTAGTGGTTGGGGCATACACTTGGACTACTCTGATGTTGAATGGTTTGTCTCAGAAATGAACCAAGATCATTCTGTCATTTGTGAGATTGCACCCAATACTGCATTTCAGACTCTTCTGTAACTCTGAGGGCTGATCCATTTTTTCTCAGGGATTCTTGCCCACAGTAGTAGATATAATGGTCATCTGAATTAAATTCACCCATTCCCATCCATTTTAGTTCACTGATTCCTAAGATGTCGATGTTCACTCTTGCCATCTCCTGTTTGACCACTTCTAATTTACCTTGATTCGTGGACCTGACATTTCAGGTTCCTATGTAATATTGTTCTGTATGGCATCAGACTTTACTTTCACCACCAGACACATCCACAACGGGGCATCATTTCCACTTTGACTCAGCCTCTTCATTCCTTCTGGAGCTATTTCTCTACTCTGCTCCTGTAGCGTATTGGATACCTACCTACCTGGGTTGTTCATCTTCCAGTGTCATGTCTTTTTGCCTTTTTGTACTGTTCATGGAGTTTTCAAGGCAAGAATGCTGAAGTGGTTTGCCATTCCCTTCTCCAGTGGACCACATTTTGTCAGAACTCTCCACAGTGATCCATCCATCTTGGGTGGCCCTATATGGCATGACTCATAGTTTCATTGAATTAGACCAGACTGTGATCCATGTGATCATTCTTTTTAGATTTCTGTGACTGGTTTTCATTCTGTCTGTCCTCTGATGTATAAGGAATAGAGGCATGTGGAAGCTTCCTGATGGGAGGAAATGGCTGTCTGGTAAAACTGGGTCTTGCTCTGGTAGGCAGAGCCATGCTCAGTAAATCTTTAATCCAATTTTCTACTGATGGGTGGGGCTGTGCTCCCTCCTTATAGCCTAAGGCCAAACTATGTAGGGGTGCTGGCAACCTTCTCCAAAAGGACTTATGCCAGCATAATGCACCTCCCAGAACTGCCAGCATCCCAGCCCTGTGGCAGGCCTCTGTCCATCCACACCCCAACCAAAGACTTCTAAATACTTACAGGCAAGTCTGGCTCAGTCTCTTGAGGGGTCATTACCCCTTTCTCCTGGGTCCTAGTGTGCACAAGGTTTTGTTTGTGCCCTCCAAGAGTCTCTGTTGCCCCAGTCCTTTGGAAGTTGTGCAATCAAACCCTGCTGACCTTCAGAGTCAGATTCTCTGGAGATTATCAGTCCCTTTGCTGGATCCCCAGGATGGGAAGTCTGTTGTGAGCCCTGGAATTTTCACAACAGCGCAAGAACTTCTTTGGTATAATTGGTCTCCCTTTTATGGATCACCCACCCTGTGATTCTATAGTGGGGCTAATGGTACCCTCCTCCAAGAGTATGATGTATACAACCAAAAAGCAGTATTGTTTAATGAATACAGATGTGATGAACTGTGATATTCAGAAAATGTGGACAGAGAAAACAATCTAGCTGTTAAAAATCCACTGGATTTCATCTTGTTTTCCCAGCATAAATTCTCACAGTGCCTATCAGGTTTTAATAAATGTTTTTAACTGAATTAATTTTAAGATATGTTAGTTTCTACATTTAAAAATAATCTTTATCTGTATACATCTGCTCATGTACTAACTTAGGTCTCACAATTTATGATAACTGGAAAATCAGTCCATGTATAATTTTCCTATACTGTCATATTATGTGAAAGTAAATTTATTGTATTAATTCATTATGAGATATTCCTTTTGCACCCTTCTTATATTGTATCATACTAGTAGTTTGTATCCTGAAGTTTATGCAGCTTTTCTTAATTAGTATTGATATTGTGTATGTCTCTTTATTTTGCAGTATTCTCATTCTGAAAGGAACCATAAAGTATTGTTCCACCAAGTTCGGAGCCTTTGTATCAAAATTAAAGTACCTTAATTTTCAAATTCAACCTAATAACGAACTCTTTCCTATATAAATTCTTTTCCAAAAGAATGGGATTATAAAGGGATGCGTGCAGATGCTTTGGAAAAACCTGTATAAGTATAATTTATTAAATGTATAATAAAGTCAGCTTGTTGTAGCATCTACTTTGTGAAAAAATTTGACATAAATTTAATTTCTTTAACAGATAAGAACTTAATCTATTTTTTCCTGAGAGAACTTTGGTATCTTTTAGGGAATTTGTATATTTCATATAAATTGTTAAAATTACTGACACAAAATTGTTTAGAATATTCTCTTATAATACATGTAGGATATACAGTGAAAATGCTTTTATTCTTGATATTGGTGATTTGTGAAAACTATAATTTTTACTCTCTCAGTTTGAAGTTATAAGGTTAACAGGACTCAATGAAAGTCTTAAGATAATTCATATTTATTGTGCAAGACTAAAATTTTTCTTGTCTTTAACATGTTTTTCAATAATTAAAATTTAAACTAAATCTGAGAACACCCCAAATTTTAGTACCACTTTTCCAGTTTATGGATGAGAGGGATGAGATGCAGAGCTAAGGGCTTAATCAAGACAAGATACCTGGTTGATATAACATCTAGATTTGAAACTTCCCAATTATATGTCCTAACATTAAATCACACTTAGGAAAATATTTAGCTAATTATTCTTTGTAAAATTTGAAACTTGATATATATTCTTCAGGGGTTATTAATTATATTTTTTATTCAAACATATTTCATAGTGGGGGACTATGGGCTCAGGGTCACAGCTGAGACCAGGCCACAGTGAATTCAGAGGTGGAACTCTTGTGGACACTGCCCCCAAGATTTTTTTTTAATTGTAGTTATATTTATATATATAACTTAATTGAAAATTATCAGGTAAAAATATAGAAACATTTTCTAATTGTTATCTTCCATACACACACATACATTCTGTTTGTTGTGAATGCTGTGATTCTTCTGGTCTTTGCAGCCACCTGCCCATCTTTTGATGCTTGTAAAGTGGCAATTAACCAGCAGCTTCTTAATGACCTAATTAAACCATAATGATTGAGGTACAAGGCATTTCCTGGGGATTAATGGCCAACTGAGAAGAGTTGATGGCCCATGGCATAACTGAGAGCCATTAACCCCAACCAGCCATTAAACCTGTGAAAACACTATACAGAGGTTATTATTATAAACTAGAAATGAAAACAATGAAGTATGGTATATATACATGCATTGAAATTATACTTGCCAAATATTTGAACTGCTCTGAAATAGTCAACCTTTGAAACCTACTTCCAATAATGTACAGATATTTAATGAAATAAATAAGCACTTCTTCAGTTGCAAATTACAGAAGACAGATAGACCTGGGTTAATTCAACAAGACAAAAGTTGTACCTTCTGAGACCTGAGGTCAGGAAGTAGTTGCGACTCAGAAATGATGGGACCTGGAATTTAGGAGGATATGTGGAATCCACACAGTATCCTGTGTCTCTTTCCCTTCTCTTCCTCTCTCTAAATGTGTATTTTGTTCTGTCTCTTAGCATATTAGCTCCATTTGCTTCAGATACTCACAAAGAAAGAAAGCTGCCCACAGTGCCTTTGGTAACATTTTACATGTTTAATCACTCAACGAGATTGTTTCTAAATTCCAAATACACATTTCTAAGTTAGGGAATCTGGACAGTATTGGCTCAGGGAACTATGACAGTTTAATTAATAGTACTTCTGTGTATTTGTGTGTGTGTGTGTGTACAACTCATTGAAAAAATGAATAGTAGTTAGTAGTAGTTAAGTCTTTAAGTCGTGTCCGACTCTTGTGGCCCCATGGACTGTAGCCTGTCAGGCTCCTCTGTCCATGGGGTTTTCCAGGCAAGAATACTGGAGTGGGTTGCCATTTCCTTCTCCAGGGGATCTTCCCAACCCAGGAATCGAACCTGGGTCTCCTGCATTGCAGGCAGATTCTTTACCTATTGAGCTATAAGGGAATAGACAGCAAATAATTGCACCAAAACTGCTGACTGAATTTTGACACTAGAGAAACACAAATTAAAACTACAATGAGATATGACTGCTTACTTATTAGGATAGTTAAAATGAAAAAGATTAACTCTACCAAGTGTTGGTAAGGATAAAGAGAAACTGGAATTCTCATAAATTGCTGGGGGGAATTTAAAAGGTTAAAAATCACTTGAGAAAACAGCTTTACAGTTTCTTAAATAGTTAAGTACAGACTTACTGTATGCTCCAGTCATTCTACTTCTAGGTATTCACTCCAAAAGTGAAAACATATGCACATAAAGTTCTATACATGAAAGCTCATAACAGCTTTATTTATAATAATCACTATATGAAAGCAATCCAAATATCCATCAACATTGAACACCATGTATGAATCTCAAAATAATAACACTGCAAAAATAAGCCAAACAAAGAGTACTCAAGTGTATGATTCTGTTCATTTAAAATTCAGGAAAACACAGATTAATCTATATTAACAGAAAATAGATCAGAGGTTGTGTGGGTTTGGTAGGTGGGAGGGAGAGACTACAAAGGGAAATGGGGAAACCTTGCAGTTCATTATCTGACTGTGGTTATGAGTTCATGGATATATACTTCTGTCGTAACTTGTCAAGTGCATATGTGCATGCTCAGTCATCTGACTCTGCAAACCTGTGGACTGTAGCCCACCAGGCGCCTCTCTCCAGGGGATTTCCCAGGCAAGAATACTGGAATGGGTTGCCATTTCTTCTTCCAGGAGATCTTCCTCATTTGGCTTGAACCCACATCTTCTGCTTTGGCAGGTGGATTATTTACCACTGAGTCACCTGGGAAGCCCAACTTGTCAAGTAGTACAGAATCTGCCTGCCAGTGTAGGAGCCACAGGAGACAAGGTTTGATCCCTAAGTTGAGAAGATCCCTTGGAGGAGAAAATGGCAACCCATTCAAGTATTCTTGCCTGGAAAATCACATGAACGGGGGCAAGGGATGGGCTATATAGTCCATGGGGTCACAGAGAGTCAGATACAGCTGAAGCAAGTGACCATGAGGCTCATCAGATATGTACAGTTTATTGTAAGTCAGTTACATCTCAGTAAAGCTCTTTCAAAATTGCTATTCTGTGCCTATCACAGAGGCAGAGAAAGTCATGACAGAATAACAGCTTGTCAAGTGAACAGTTGTATTATCTCAACCTTTTATGTGCAAGATGTTTAAGGATCATAAGGACCAAGAAAGGGAGTTAAGTACAGGCCTCACTTGTAAGGACTTGCCTCCATCTTACTTCTAAGGCATCTATAATCTGCCTACTGAAGGAAATAAGGTAATTTTTTTTTTAATTAAAGGAGAGAAAATAAGACAAAATATTATGTTTTAGAAGGGAGGTATAATACAGCTGGAAAATGTTTTAAAGCAAGGAGAAATCATTTCCAAATAAGAATTTAAGAAAGACTGTATAAAAGAAAGGTATTTGAAGTGAGACAGTACATACAGAATTCAAGTGAGCACAGATGCTTAGACCCACATGAGCAGGGATTCAGAGGCAAGAAAATGTGGCCTGTTATTTAAAACCACTAAACATCCAGTTTTGCCATAGCATAGCATGTGAGCTGCAAGCAGTAATAGAAAAAAAGCAGAAAGGTGAGTTGAAGATTATATTGTTCAAATTCTTAAATGTAGCAGTTAGGATTATATTTAATTTGGGATTTCCACTGCCAAGTAAAATGTAATAGGTTGAAGCAATCATTTCAACTAAACGATAAGTGAATTATCAAAATCATACTTCTTAAGACACTGTAGAACCATGGAACCAAGTAAGACTACATGTATTAAATTCTAGAGAGAGAACAGTTATCCCTGGGTGAATCAAGATTCTTCACTGGATTTCCCACCCACCCCCAGAGGAATATTATGAGACTGGAGATCCACAACTAGCGGCAGAAGGACTCTAATAGGGAAAATGGAAACCAGGAGAGCTTTTGGGACTTGTCTGGTATGGCAGATTGAAACATAAAGAAACCCCAAATTGCAAATCTGCCTAATGCCCTGGTAGTGCAGAAAGCTGGGGGCTAGTCAGAAGGGCAGAGTGAAATAACATCCAGTCTCATAGTGCTTTGGCATCAAAGTTATTCTAAAGGAAGAGGGTTGCAGAAAATTCGCTGAAGCTCTCTTTGCCAGATTTTGAATCTGTGTGAAATGAGAAGCTAAATAGTTGAGCTTAAAACTGCCAGAAGGCAATCTTTCGGGGAAGAGGCAGAGATTTGCCAGCATGTCAACCAGACGCCAGGGAAAGGGACTTCCCTGATGGTCTAGTGGCTAGACTCCATGTTCCCAATGCAGGGGGCCTGGTTTCGATTCTGGCCAGGGAACTAGATCCCATGTGCTGCAACGAAGATCAAAGCTCTTGGGTGTCACAACTAAGACCTGACACAGCCAAATAAATATTAAAAAAAAGAAAAAAAAAGAAAAATGTCAGGGAAGGCTAGAGTGACTAAAAGAAGGAAAAGAGATAGCACCTCATGATGCTAAGAAGTGCCACTAGAAAGTATATACTGTGCCAAACAACACAAAACTTGCCCTTGAGACATTTGTGGACTGTGACTCACTAAAGGAGACTCTCAGGCCCAATACAGATAAATTTGTTAAAATTGTAAAGGACCCTTCGAACTATCTGCTTAGGAAAGGAAGGGTTTATCCTTTCTGGATAAAAGTAGCCATTACTTTAGTGTCTATTGTTCTTTTATAAGCAGTGACTAAAATATAATGTTTTAAAAGTTAGACATGAGAAGGGTTAGGAAAATGTGACTATAAATGAAGAGAAAGATCACAGTAGAAACACACTTGGAAATTATCCAGTTAGAGACAGCAGTCAAAGTTTTTAAAATAATTAATATAAAAATGTTTCAGTAACTAAAGAAATGATGAACAAAGTGAATGAAGAATTGGAGACTTTCAATAGAGAATTGGAATCATATTAAAAAAAAAACAAAAACAAGTGGGCATTCTAGGACAGAGGTAGCAAACGTTTTTTGTAAAGTGTCCAATAGTAAATACTCTGGGCTTTGTGGGCCATGTGATTTCTGTCAAAGTATTTAACTCCACGGCTGTAGTGTGAAAAAAAACCCCACAAATGATACATAATCAACTGGATGTGGCTATATTTCAATAAAACTTTCTTTACAAAAATAGGTCATGGGTTGTATATGGCCCATGGGCTGTATGTAGTTTTGCCAATGTTGTTGTAGAACTGAAAAAATATACTATTTAAGAGGTTGTTAATGGCCTTACTATGAAATTGAATACTACAGAAGACTAGATTAGTGAACTCAGGTTAATAAAATATCCAAACTAATGTACAGAGTAAAAAAGTGAACAGAGTGGTACATAAGAGATATGCAAAATAGAGTCAACTTGACTAGTATGCATGAAGTACCTTTATGAAAAGGAAAATAATGAAATTACAGCTGACTTAAACAGTAACTACAGAAGCCAAAACAAAGTGAAACATCTGTTGGTATGGAGAAAATAACCCCCCACTCCAGAATTTATCCAAGCAAAAATATTGTTCAAAATGGAAGTTAAAGTAAAGATATTTTCAAAACAAAGTGTGAATGCCAGTAGACAATATGGGAAATACTAAAGAAGTCCTTGAGACTGAAAGAAAGCATCTGAAGTGATGGCAAGAAACCACAGAAAAACAAAGAACCTTGGTAATAATAAATCTGTGGATACATATTATAAAATATTGAATACCAAAATAAGATTAATAATGATATGTTTTGCAGTTTCTAACATTTGCAAAAGATTAGTACATGATAATTATAGCACAAAAGGCAGGAGAATGTTTAAAGGTACTGATCTATTGAAATGTAGGATAGAAAAATCCAAATTTAATGTAGATTCTAATGGATTAAGCATGCTATCCTTATAATCTCCAATTTTTTTCCTCCTTGAAATTGGCTGCCTCTGTGATATGGCAGAACACATCTGCAATATTAAGAGATGGAACTTATTTCCCTTCTACCTGGATCTGATTTGGCTTTGTAACTGATTATGGTGGTACAGATAATGCTTCTGAACCTAATTTCTATGAGAACTGGTGTAGATGCCATTTCCTACTTCTTGTAATCCAGTCAGATTACAATGAGAGGCCCAAGTCACAGGGAAATTCAAAATGAAGGAGGAGTAACAGGATCTGTTTGACATCCACAGATAAGTTAACAACTGCCAGAAAGTACTAAATGCTTGCTAAGTTCCTGAGCCATCTGGGGCATGCCAACTCAGTCGGGCCCTCAGTTCAGTCGCTCAGTTGTGTCTGAATCATTGCAACCCATGGATTGCAGCACGCCAGGCTTCCCTGTCTGTCACCAACTCCCGGAGCTTGCTCAAACTCATGTCCATTGAGTCGGTGATGCCATCCAACCATCCCATCCTCTGTCATCCCCTTCTCCTCCTGCCTTCAGTCTTTCCCAGGATCAGGGTCTTTTCTAATGAGTCAGCTCTTTGCAGCAGGTGGCCAAAATATTGTAGCTTCTGCTTCAGCATCACTTCTTTCAATGAATATTCAGGATTGATTTCCTTTAGGATGAACTGGTTAGATCTCCTTGCAGTCCAAAGGGACTCTGAAGAGCCTTCTCCAACACCACAGTTCAAAAGCATCACTTCTTCAGTGCTCAGCTTTCTTTATAGTCCAACTGTCACATCCATACATGACTAATGGAAAACCATCTCTTTGACTAGATAGACCATTGCTGGCAAAGTAATGTCTCTTCTTTTTAATATGCTGTTGAGGTTGGTCATAGCTTTTCTTCCAAAAAGAAGAAAAGATTGGTCTTTTAATTTCATGGCTGCTGTCACCATCTGCACTGATTTTGGAGCCCAAGAAAATAAAGTCTGTCACTGTTTCCTATGTTTCCCCATCTATTTGCCATGAAGTGATGGAACTGGATGCCATGATCTTAGTTTTATGAATGTTGAGTGTCAACCAAGCTTTTCAATCTCCTCTTTCACCTTCATCAAGAGGCTCTTTAGTTCCTCTTCACTTTCTGCCTTAAGGGTGGTGTCATCTGCATATCTGAGATTACTGGTATTTCTCCCAGGAATCCTGACTCCAGCTTGTGCTTCATCCAGCCTGGCATTTCATATGATGTACTCTGCATTAAAGTTAAATAATCAGGGAGACAATATACAGCCTTGCTGTACTCCTTTCCCAATTTGGAACCAGTCTGTAGTTCCATATCCAGTTCTAACTGTTACTTCTTGACTTGCATACAGGTTTCTCAGGAGGCAGGTAAGGTGGTCTGGCATTTTCATCTCTTGAAGAATTTTCCATAGTTTGCTGTGACTCACACAGTCAAAGGCTCTGGCATAGTCTATAAAGCAGAAGTATATGTTTTTCTCGAACTCTCTTGCTTTTTCGATGATCCAACAGATGTTGACAATTTGATCTCTGGTTCCTCTGCCTTTTCTAAATCCAGCTTGAGCATCTGGAAGTTCTCAGTTCACATACTATTGAAGCCTTTCTTGGAGAATTTTGAGCATTACTTTGCTAGCATGTGAGATGAGTACAATTGTGTGGTAGTTTGAACATTATTTGGTATTGCGTTTCTTTGGGATGGGAATGAAAACTGACCTTTTTCAGTTCTGTGGCCACGGCTGAGTTTTCCAAATTTGCTAGCATATTGAGTACAGCACTTTCACAGCATCACCTTTTAGGATTTGAAATAGCTCAACTGGAATTCCATCACCTCCACTAGCTTTGTTCATAGTGACTCTTCCTAAGGCCCACTTGACTCTGCATTCCAAGAGGACTGGCTCTAGGTGAGTGATCACACCATCATGGTTACCTGCATCATTAAGATCTTTTTTATATAGTTCTCAGTGTTCTTGCCACATCTTCTTAATATCTTCCGCTTCTGTTAGGTCCATACCATTTTGATCCTTTATTGTACTCATTTTTGCATGAAATATTCCCTTGGTATCTCTAATTTTTATGAAGAGATTTCCAGTTTTTCACGTTCTGTTTTTCTCCTCTATTGCATTGATCACTGAGGAAGGCTTTCCTATGTCTCCTTGCTATTCTTTGGAACTCCGCATTTAGATGGGTATATCTTTCCTTTGCTCCTTTGCCTTTAGCTTCTCTTCTTTTCTCAGCTATTTGTAAGTCCTATTCAGACAACCATTTGCCTTTTTGCATTTCTTTTTCTTGGGGATAGCCTTGATCACTGTCTCCTGTACTTTGTCATGAAACTCCATCCATAGTTCTTCAGGCACACTTATCAGATCTAATCCCTTGAATCTGTTTGTCACTTCCACTATATAATCGTAAGGGATTTGATTTAGGTCATATCTGAACGGTCTAGTGGTTTTCCCTACTTTATTCACTTTCAGTCTGAATTTGGCAGTAAGGAGTTTGCGGTCTGAGCCACAGTCAGCTCCTGGTTTATTTTTGCTGACTGTATAGAGCTTCTCCATCTTTGGCTGCAAAGAATATAATCAAACTGATTTTGGTGTTGACCACCTGGTGACGTCCATGTGTGGAGTCTTCTCTTGTGTTGTTGGCAGAGGGTGTTTACTATGACCAGTGTGTTCTCATGGCAAAAGTCTGTTAGCCTTTGCCCTGCTTCATTTTGTACTCCAAGGCCAAACTTGCCTGTTACTCCAGGTATCTCTTGACTTCCTACTTTTGCATTCCAGTCCCCTATAATGAAAAAGTCATCTTTTTTTGCTGTTAGTTCTAGAAGGTCTTGTAAGTCCTCATAGAACCATTCAACTTTAGCTTCTTTAGCATTGGTTAAGGTATAGACTTGGATTACTCTAATATTGAATGGTTTGCCTTGGAAATGAACAGAGATCATTCTGTTGTTTATGAGACTGCATCCACGTACTGCATTTCGGATTCTTTTTTTAACTATGAGGGCTTCTCCATTTCTTCTAAGGGATTCTTGCCCAAGGTAGTAGACATAATGGTCAGCTGAATTAAATTCACACATTTCCTTCCATTTTAGTTCACTTATTCCTAAAATGTCGATGTTCACTCTTAACATCTTCTGTTTGCCCACTTCCAGTTTACCTTGATTCATGGACCTGACATTCCAGGTTCGTATGCAGTATTGTTCTTTACGGCATCGAACTTTACTTCCATCACCAGTCACATCCACAGCTGGGCGTTGTTTTCGCTTTGGTTCTGTCTCTTCATTCTTTCTGGAGCTATTTCTCCACTCTTCTCCAGTAACATTTTGGGCACCTACCAACCTGGGGAGTTCATCTTTCAGTGTCCTATCTTTTTGCCTTTTCATACTGTTCATGGGCTTCTCAAGGCAAGAATGCTGAAGTGGTTTGCCATTCCCTTCTCCAGGGGACCATGTTTTGTCAGGACTCTCCACCATGACCCGTCTGTCTTGGGTGGCCCTACATGGCCCGGCTCATGGTTTCATTGAGTTGGACCAGGCTGTGATCCATGTGATCAGTTTCATTAGTTTTCTGTGATTGTGGTTTTCATTCTGTCTGCCCTTTGATGTATAAGGTTAAGACACTTGTGGAAACTTCCTGATGGGAGAGACTGACTGTGGGGAAATCTGGGTCTTGTTCTTATGGTGCCAATACCACCATTACCCCTACCACAGTTTGGCCTCAGGCCGAACAACAAAGAGGAAGCACAGCTTGGTCACCAACAGTTGGGCCCTAGGTGACTGAAGTCCTAGCTAGTACTCAGTGGAGCTCACTGTGCCCCTGGGCATAGCTAACCTGTATTACAGTGTTAGGGTTGTCATAATAAAGTGACATGAATTAGGTGGCTTTAAAAACAGTTATTTTCGAATTCTGGAGATCAGATGTACAACGTCAAGAATGGGCAAGAATGGTTTCTCCTGTTCCTTGCTTCTCTTCCTTGTCATGTAGATGGTGGCTATCTTTTCTCTCTGTTTTTATGTGGTATTCCCTCTGTGAATGTGTCTCTGTTCTAATCTCTTCCTTTAAGGAGTAGATGTAAAAAATAACAAAGCTTCACTATTTTCTCTTTACCAGAAGTATACTTTACTGCACAGGAACGTTGAAACCAAAACAGTTAAAAAATAAATACACAAAGCTAACTCTAAACAAAAGAAGACTGGGATATGTATAATTTATTAACATAGAGAGTTGAAGAAAAAATGTATTATATATTCATTTATATTTATTATTTTACAGTGTACAATAATCAACTGGATTTTCCCCTAATGGATTTGTTATGCCCCAAATATTCTTAGATTTTTACCGTAATAAAGTTTCAGTGATTATTTTAAAATTATATATCATGTATTATATATTAAATATTAATATACAGATGTAAACATTTGTGTTTACAAATTTCATTAGAAAACATTTATAGGGCTCCTGTTATGTACTAGCAGTTATACATACAGAGATCTAACTTTGTGCCTTCTCAGATATAACAAAAAATCATAATTAAAATGAGTAATGTCAATAAAATTAATTATAAACATAACATCTAAACTTGTCTGAGGCCCAGAGATAAGAGGATTAGCGTTATACATATTTTTCTTAGGCATGTCTTGATGAATGATAAAAAGATAAAGAATAAAGAAGAATAAAATGTATAGGGAAAATATCTTTTCAACACATTTTAATAATTTGGGGCAAAAACATTGTGACTAGCTAGATGCTTTGCATTTTCTTTCTTTTTTTTTTTTTTGCATTTTCTTTAAACTGCTATTGATTTTACAAAATCTGTTTATAAGCAACTCTACAGTATAATATGTCAGAGAAATAAGAGAGGAAATAATTCTAACTGTTGTCCATATAAAGTAATTTTGGTTTCTCAGAGCTCTTTCCTAATGAAACAGATATCTCTCTGGTAGGAAGGATAAAATTGTTTAAGATCAAAACTGTGAGGACCTCCCTCCCTCCCTCTTTGTCTCTCCCTCTCTTTCATTTTGCCTCCCTTCCTCACTCCCTTCCTTCCTTATGTTTCTCTATGTTTAATGCCATTCACCTAATGTAACAATCATAGGTCATCAAAAACACATTTCCCCAAATTCCAAATTTGATTATCATCATCATAATATAGAAAGGATGGATTTTTGATGATATGCTTGCATTTTTTTGTTATTTTTTATTGGAGAATAGTTGCTATGCAATGCTTTGTTTCTCTGTACAGAAAAGTGAATCAGTTTACTTGCATCCCATCTTTTTTTGGATTTCCTTCCCTTTTAGGCCCCACAGAGCAGTGAGTAGAGTTCTTTGTGTGATACAGTCATTAGTTAACTATTTTATAGAAGTGTATATACATCAATCCCCATCTCCCCATCTATCCCACACACAAACTTTACCCCTTTGTATCCGTACCTTTATTCTCTACATCTGTGTCTCTATTTCTGCTTTGCAAGTAAGATCATCTATGCTATTTTTGTAGATTCCACATACATGCATGAAAACATGATATTTGTTTTTCTTTGCCTAACTTACTTTACTCTGTATTAGAATCTCTAGGTCCATCCACATCTCTGCAAATGGCACATTTTTGTTGCTATTTATGGCTGAAAAATATTTCATTGTATATATGTATCTCATCTTCTTTATCCATTCCTCTATTGATGGACATTCAGGTTACTTCCATGTCCTGGCTATTGTAACTTGTGCTGCAGTGAACACTGGGGTGCATGTGCCATTTTGAATTATGGTTTTCTCATAGTATATGCCCAGGAGTGGAAATTCTGGGTGAAATGGTAGTTCTATTTTTAGTTTTTTAAGAAACCTCCGTTGTTATTGTTTAGTCATTTAGTGATGACTCTGAGCAACTCCATGGACTACAGCATGCCAGAGTTCCCTGTCCTTCACTATCTCTTAAGTTGGTGACACCAACTTAATGAGATATCCAATCATCTCATCCTCTGTTGCCTGCTTCTCCTCTTGCTCTCAGTCTTTCCCAGCATCAGGGTCTTTTCCAATTGAGTCAGCTCTTCAAATCAGGTGGTCAAAGTGTTGAAACTTTAGCTTCATTCATCATCAGTCCTTCCAGTGAATATTCAGGGTTCATTTCCTTTAGGGTTGGCTGGCTTGATCTTGCAGTCCAAGAGATTCTCAAGAGTCTTCAGATACAGCACAATGCAGAAGCATCAAATCTTTGGTGCTCAGCCTTCTTTATGGTCCAATTCTCACATCTGTACATGACTACTGGGAAAACTTTGATCATATAGATCATATAGATCTTTGTTGGCAAACTGATGTCTCTGCTTTTTAATACACTGTCTAGGTTTCTCATAGCTTTCCTTCCAAGAATCAAGCATCTGTTAATTTCCTGGCTGCAGTCACTATCTGCAGTGATTTAGGAGCCCAAGAAAATAAAATCTCTCACTGCTTCCAGTTTTTCTCCTGTTTACCATGAAGTGATGGGACTGGAGGCCTGATGTGCTGCGGTTCATGGGGTCGCAAAGAATCGGACACAACTGAGTGACTGAACTGAACTGAACTGATGGGACTGGATGCCATGAGGATAGTTTTTTCCAATGCTGAGTTTTAAGCCAGACTTTTCACTTTCTTCTTTCACCCTCATCAAGGAACTCTTTAGTTCCTCTTTACTTTCTGCCTTTGGAGTAGTGTCATCTGCATATCTGAGGTTGTTGCTATTTCTCCCAGCAATCTTGATTACAGCTTGTGATTCATCCAGCCCAGCATTTTGCATAATGTATTCTGCATAAAACTTAAATAATCAGGGTGACAATACACAGACATGGCATACTCCTTTCCCAATATTGATCCAGTTTATTGTTCCATGTCTAATTGTAACAGTCGCTTCTTGATCTGCGTACAGGTTTCCCGTGTCTTTAAGAATTTTCCATAGTTTGTTGTGATCCACACAGTCAGTGGCTTTAGCATAGTCAATGAAGCAGAAGTAGATGTTTTTCTGGAATGCCCTTGCTTTATCTTTGATCATAGATATGTGTTTGTTAGCCATCTGTATGTCGTCTTTGGAGAAATGTCTGTTTAGCTCTTTGGCCCATTTTTTGATTGGGTCATTTATTTTTCTGGAATTGAGCTGCAGGAGTTGCTTGTATATTTTTGAGATTAATCCTTTATCTGTTGCTTCATTTGCTATTATTTTCTCCCAATCTGAGGGCTGTCTTTTCACCTTGCTTATAGTTTCCTTTGTTGTGCAAAAGCTTTTAAGTTTCATTAGGTCCCATTTGTTTATTTTTGCTTTTATTTCCAATATTCTGGGAGGTGGGTCATAGAGGATCCTGCTGTGATTTATGTCAGAGAGTGTTTTGCTTATGTTCTCCTCTACTAGAACACCATACACAAAAATAAACTCAAAATGGATTAAAGATCTAAATGTAAGACCAGAAACTACAAAACTCCTAGATGCTGTAGCTTTTAGTGTAGTCTAAAGTCCAGGAGACTGATTCCCGCAGCTGTGTTTCTCTCAAAGTTGCTTTGACTATTTGGGGTCTCTTGTGTTTTCATATAAATCATACAATTTTTTGTTCTAATTCTGTGAAAAATGTCACTAGTAATTTGATAGGGATTGCATTGAGTCTGTAGATTCCTTTCAGTAATATAGTCATTTTCACAGTATTGTCATTTCCAATCCAATAACATGGTATCTCTCTCCATGTACTTGTGTTGTCTTTGATTTCTTTAATCAAAGAAATCTGATACTTTTCTGAGTAAAGGTTCTTTTCCTCCTTAGGTAGGTTTATTTCTAGGTATTTTCTTCTTTATGTTGCAATGGTAAATTGTATGTTTTCCTTGATTTCCGTTTCTGATCTTTCATTGTTAGTCTATATGAATGCAATGAGATTTCTGTGTATTAATTTTATATCCTGCAAATTTACCAAATTCATTAGTTAGCTCTAATATTTTTCTGGTGACATATTTAAGATTTTCTATATATAGTATTATGTCATCTGCAAAGAATGACAATTTTACTTCTTTTCCAGTTTGAATTCCCTTTATTTTTCTTTTCTGATTGCCAAAGCTAGGACTTGTAAAACAATGTTGAATAATAGTGATGAGAGTGGACATCCTGGTTTGTTCTGATCTTAGAGGAAATGTTTTGTTTTTCACCATTAAGAATAATATTTTCTATGGGTTTCTCATACTCAGCCTTTATTTTGTTGAGGTAGGTTCCCTCTATACCCACTCTCTTGGCAGTTTTTATCATAAATGAGTATTAAACTTTGTCTAAAGTGTTTTCTATGTCTATTGAGATGATCATGTGATTTTTATTCTTCAGTTTGTTAGTACAGTGTATATATTGATTGAATTGCATTTATTGAAGAATCCTCTCATCTCTGGGATAAATCCCACTTGATCTTGGCGTATGATCTTTTTAATGCATTGTTGGATTCAGTTTGCTAGCATTTTGTTGAGGATTTCTGTGTCTATGTTCATCAGGGATATTAGCCTGTGATTTTCTTTTCTTTTTTGTTATTCTTGTCTGGTTTTGCTATCAGGATGATAGTAGCCTCCTAAAGTGACCTTAAGAGTGTTCCATCCTGTGCACTTTTTTGGAAGAGCGTGAGAATAGGTTTTAGAACTTCTCTAAATGTTTGAAAAAATCTTCCTGTGAAGCCATCTAGTCCTGGACTTTGGTTTGTTGGAAGATTTTTAATCACATTTTCAGTTTTATCACTTGTGATTGGTAGTTAATATTTTCTATTTCTTCCTGATTCAGTCTTGGAAGGTAGCAGCTTTCTAAGAATTTGTCCATTTCTTCCATGTTGTCCCTTTTTTGGCATAAAGTTGCTTGTGGTAGTCTCATGATCTTTTGTATTTCTGGAGTGTCAGTTCTAACTCATCCTTTTCAATTCTAATTTTATTGATTTGAATCCTCTCCCTTTTTTGTTTAATCAATGGATCCAGCTAAAGGTTTATTAATTAATGTTTATCTTTTTAGAGAACCAGCTTTTAGTTTCATTAAACTTTTCTATTATTTTTTTTCATTTACTTCATTTATTTCTACTTTAATCTTTATGATTTCTTTCTTTTTATTAACTTTGGGCTTTGTTTGTTCTTTCTCTAGCTGTGGTGCAAGATTAGGTTGACTATTTGAGATTTTTGTTTCTTGAGGTGGGATTGTGTTGCTATAAACTTCCCTCTTAGAACTATTTTTGTTGCATCTTCTAGGTTTTGGGGCATTGCGATCTGTCATTTGTTTCTTGCTGTTGTTCAGTCACTAAGTCATGTCTGACTCTTAACGACCCCATGGACTACATTATGCCAGGCTCCTCTGTCCTCCACTATCTCCCAGAGTTTGCTCAAACTCATGT
This sequence comes from Cervus canadensis, assembly GCF_019320065.1. Lineage (NCBI taxonomy): Eukaryota > Metazoa > Chordata > Mammalia > Artiodactyla > Cervidae > Cervus > Cervus canadensis. The sequence goes on from NC_057389.1 coordinate 33,660,656, forward strand.
CCATTAAGTTGGTGATGCTATCTAACCATCTCATCCTCTGCCACCCTCTTCTCTGTTTGCCTTCAATCTTTCCCAGCATCAGGGTCTTTTCCAATGAATCAGTTCTTCACATCAGGTGGACAAAGTATTGGAGCTTTAATTGCAGCATCAGTCCTTCCAATGACTATTTGATTTGTTTCTAGGTATTTTTTTTTTATTCCCTCTTTTATTTCTTTAGTGATTTCTTTGTCATTTAGTACAATATTGTTTAGCCTGTATGTTTTTGTGTTTTTTACAGTTTTGTTTTTCTTTTTCTGTAGTTGATTTTTAGTCTCTTACCATTGTGGTCAGAAAAGATGCTTAATAGGATTTTAATTTTAATTTTCTCAAATTTACTGAGGCTTGATTTGCGACTCAAGATGTGATCTATCCTGAAGAATGTTCTCTCTACATTTGGTATACTTTTTTAGAATACATGAATAGAGTGGGTCATTTGGTATACTTTTTAGAATACATGAATAGAGTGGGTATTTTTCTGTAGTCAGGCTTTGAGTTCTAGAACAATATTTGGCACCACAGCTTTTGTAGTGTTGCAGCAAATGGGATTTGTGTAATCCATAGTAGATGCTTAATAAATATTCCCTAAATTAATGAATAAACTACATTCTGACATTCTTTCCAAGTTTAAGGGGAAACTTAATGTTACTTTGTCAAAGTAAGAATTAAATGAGTTTTGGGATAATAAATCAAACTTTGTATTTGAAAAGGCATTAAATATATAAGGAATATAACCATACAGACAGTGGTTAAAACCAAGGTGGTGAAATATCAGGAAAATATTGAAAATCAGAACAGATTTCCTGCTAGTGAATATAAATTATAAAATGGATGAATACCTTAACAGAAAAAGACACAGGTAAATGTTAAGTTTAAGGTAGAGAATGATTTTTATAGCAAAAATAAACATGAATTTACCCTGGTGTTTTTCATTTATTGGACCAAGAAGTTTGGTAAAACAGTAAGAATGATCAGTTGATAATGTGTCTTTATCAGCATTTGGAAAATTAAGAAATTAAACTTGAAAAATTCCTATATATGAAGCTGTACAAATCATTCTATAGTGATCAAATTTTTTTAAACTGAGTATGTTGCCAGAATTTATACAGACATTCTCGTTGACCTTAAAGTTTAGACAAAGTTGATACTTATTATTGTATTCTGGTGCATTGTGTGTGGGGATGTATGTTCAGACATGTCGAACTCTTTGCAACCCCACAGACTGGATCCCGTGAGGTTCCTCTGTCCATGGGATTTTTCCAGGTTAAGAACAGTGGGACAAGTTGTATATTTTCTATTCCAGGAGATCTTCCCAACTCAGGGATCGAACCCACGTTTTTTGTGTCTCCTGCATTGACAACTGACCCCATTCTGGTTAATTAGCGAGCCCATTCTGGTTAATTAGCAAGTAGGAAAACAAACAAACACAGTAAAGTCAGGCTCATTCCTCTCTTTCTTTAATCTTGTGTACTTTGTTCTGATCTACTTTATAAACTAGAGGTAACTTTTATTTTGTCTAAAAATTTGATTCCTGATCTTATCTAATTAAAAGGAAGAGCATTAGCTCTCTTTCTTTAGACCTCATTTCACTTACCTAAATATCCATAAATCCTGGGAACTTACCACCTCCCAAAAGAGAGAAGGCCTAGACACGCTACAAAGTGAAGAGAGAAGAAAATTCTGCCATTTTACTACTGACGTGAGTCCTGAAGGGAATCCAACCTTAAGTCATTCTGAGATCCTTGTTGTATGCTCAGATTACCAAATGCATTTTTCTCATCAAAGTTTTTTTCACTTAGGGTTCTCCTTGTTCTTTCCAGCTACAAATCCTTAGTGAAATGAGACAATTCAGTTTCACAGAAGTTTCTCTAAGTTTGAATTTCATTCTTTTTCTCCTAACATTATTTGGTTATACAAATTGTCTAGCCCCTCTTAGGAAATCAGCATTGACTCTGAGCAGTCTTCATTAGTAACAGCCTCAAAACAGATTTCTGCCACAACTTAACTCCAAGACTATAAGAACTTTCTCCTGCCACAATCACTTTAATTTATTCATATTCTTTAGGGCTTCCCTGACAACTCTGTGGGTAAAGAATCTGCATGCAATGCAGGAGACCCCTCATTCTTTAATGAGAGGTTAAACTAATGTTCTCAGTGATGCATGAAACTCCTGCATCAGAAATACCTGGGGTATTGATTTAAAAAGTAGATTCTTGGATCTCTTTCCAGGTCCACTAAACCCAGTTTCTTCACATGGGGTCTACCATATATTTACTTTCAACAAACTCCGTGATTCTCAGTCTAAAGTTTGAAAGCAACTGAACCAGACTATTGCTAAGAACTGCTTACATGAAACTCTGATATTCATTATATCAGATATATACCAGATAGTGATAGTTACTATATACTATGATATAGTATATAGTCTGTAAATTTCCCCTCACTTTCAACAGATGACTTTCTCTTAAACAAAATTATTTTTTCTCTGTGCGTATGTGTGTGAGAGAGAGAGAGTACGTGGAGAGATTCTAGTTATTCTACTTGTGTATTGAACCTACAAGCCATTGCATTATGAGATCATAATTCCTCCCTATACATATGTCACTTGCAACTAAAGATATTGTCAAAATGTTTAAAATTGTTAGCATGTTTTCTTCTACTATTAACCAAAAATTCCTGTCATGCTTCTCCATTCTTCTAAACAACTTCAAAGAAGCCAACAGGCCTAGTAATCAGCAAAGCAGGCCGTGTTGGAAAAAACAAAGTACTGGTTATATGGCCTTCGAAACTAGACCTGGAAAGATACTAGTATTACTATTATTTTTTAGATTAAACAGTCCATACACTTTAAGGCTTTAGTTATCTTAATGTTACTATATAACATGTATCAAACAAAGATAATGAAAAATCAGTCTTACTTAAGTGTAGTAAATAAAAGGAGTGAAATTAATTCAAATTTACTATAATTCACTTCAGCCTGATGTGAGCTAAGGGAAGGAAATGGAGCTCTCCCCTTTCACACGTGAAAATCAAACAGGTGATTGTAGAGAAGCTGGGGTGACCTCATCAGTCTTTCCCAGATAAATGCCTAAGTGTTTGACACATTAATGTGCCACTGGATAAAAATGTTTGTCCGGCTTCAATGGAAAGATCAATATGATGAGAAAGATGTTATACAGGCTCTGATTTTCTTTCTAGAATAACTGTCAACTCACATGATAAGAATGAAGGTCAAACAATTCCAAAGAGATTTCTCTCTCAACTTTTTGAACATTAATAAACACTGTGTGCGTATTATTCTGTTGCACATTTGTCAGACAACCAATCCTATATCTGTAATTTCAGAAATTATGTGAATCCTGGAGACTGGGTATAGACCAACTCACTGAACCATTATCTTCAATTGAGATTTTTTTTTAGTTGAGATTTAATATGAATCAAACTGCATTGAAAAACGTGTCATGTTCCATTGTGCTAAGAGCATATTAATGCCTCTGTTTGGTTTGAAAATGTTTCTTTAATTTCATACCTGCATGGTTATAGTCTTTTAAAGTAGAATGATCCGTGATAAGCTTACAAAGTGTGTAATTTCCTTTGAGAAGACTTCGAGAATGGTTATATCAGAAATGTATCATATCCCATATTCTCCATATCAATCCAGCTGGGTAGTCTTCCCTTGGGTAACATCTTGACTTATTTTGCTTTGTTTTTTGTGAACACACGTGGTAGACACCATAAAGAAGACTGGTGCCAAACATGAGTTGTAGATCTGCAGTGGCATGGAGCCCAGGGAAATGTCTCAGTCTGGGAATTACAGCCCTTCCATAGTGCCAACTGTCCTACACTGTCCTCATCTCATTAAAGGTTAATTAGTTTCTTCTCAGCCTGTAGCTCCATGATATATTATGTGGGTCATAAAGATGATATGAACACGTACTTGGCTTGTGATTGTGGACTAACCATATTCATTATGGAGGCATAAATTCTCTGCCCTGGGGCCATGGCTATTCTGGCAATGCAGAAACAGCCTCTAGGAAAATCAGGTTCAACACTGGGATATTGCTCACATCCGCACTTGAGTGATGAACCTGATGCATTAGTAGAGAACTAACTTCTCAAGGCCAGTAACAAAGTTACTCCCAATTTCAGAAGGGGACATGAGACTCACATTTCATTATATTCTAAAGATAATTTGATTTAATAAACTACAACTGTATGAAAAAATGAAATGGACTTGTCGGAGATTTAAAATCTGTCCTCAGTTTTCCACTACCACGTAATTGCTATTGGCAAAGTAGAAAGAAACAACAAAAACAAAAAGAGGTGAAAACCAGGCTTCTGAAACCTGCTGTAGATGGTGAAATTTGAAAATAAATTGTGACTAATATTATTTCTATTTAAGTATGCAAAATTTCTACAGAACTCCATATAACTATAAAAAATTATTGGTTGGACAGTTCCCAGAAATCAGACATTATAAACAACTGATTCTAATAATTGATCAAACTGCTATTCCACACCTTGAATATTTATCACAGCACTTCTTTTATATAATTATTATTTTTGGTTAAATATACATAAAATTTAGCTTTTAAAACATTTTTAAATACACAGCTCACTAGCACATACCACTTCTTTCACCATAAATTACAAAATATACCTATGTCATAATTGGACTCAAGTGATCAAAATTAGTGTTTTCCCAATAATTGAAAAAGTATTTAAGAACCATTTTAAAGACACTAACCTCATTGTTAATCAAGTATGGTGTTCTTTTTTATTAAATATAAGACCTCTGTCCCGACTTCTTGTAAAGGTTTCTTTCCAAAATTGATTAAATGAATTACAAGTTTAGAAATGAAAAAGGTAAACTGGAAATACTTATGTTACAATCTCTTAAAGCAAGTATTCCCAAGACAAAATTTAACATGTATTTTGGTTAGGAACTTTCACACAAGAAGGGTACAGACACCAGTCAGTCAGCATCTAATAATCAAGAAATAAGTTAGGTCCTTTATCAGGGGTGCATGCAGCCAGTGGAACACAATCAGACTCCAAATGACTAAATCTAGTTATCCAAACTTCTAGAGAATTATTGCAATCAACTCTCATTGTCATCTCAAGGATCCATGATGCGCCTGTGGTATCTTTCTATTTATTCTAATATGACTTCCCAGTTTTCTAATCCAGCTTAGAAGGAGCAGTGTCTTTTATTAGCAGGGTATTTCTGATTACTTGGGAAGAAAAAAGAATATCCATTTCCTTTTTCAAACATCCCCCTACAGATGAAAAGTTAACAACTTGGGTCTGTGTTTGTATCCGTTTCATTGAAGTTAGCAGGCAGGTAAGAGTTTCCACCATTCAAACTGTCTGCAATTAGAGGTGGTATGGTCATGAAGCATCCTTTGAGGTGTTATACCACCTCTTCCATGTAGCTTTCTTTAATCTCTTTTTATATGTCTTTTCCCCTTACTCTCTCCCTCCTATCCCGCCCTCCCCCCGCCCCCGGCTAAAACATAAAAAGTATATGAATAAAAATCAGCTAATATGACAATACCCCTACTTGATTTCCACACAGAGTACAATACTTTCCATTGCAAGTGTTGCTGTACATAGGTCTAAAAGGATAGGACTAAAAGATTCATAAACCATTGTCAGCCTTTTAGTAGATCCTTCTGTATGGCAAATAGAATCTCCGTGGTTTATCAGTAAACAATGGACTCCTTTTCCCTAAACTGAAGACATAAAGAAGATTAGCAGAGTAGACAGGAGATGTACCTAATTAATTCCTCAGATCTCTTTAGATTCTTTCACCAGTTTTGATTATCAGAACTTCGTGACTAAAATGAAAAATATATACAGTAGCTAAAATCATGAAGACGAAAATTTTCCTAGTAAGGAAGTGTCCTAGATAAAACTAACAGTTTAGAGTGGTAGTTTATTTAGATTTTTTTTTTTTTAGAACTTATTTATAATTGCATAACTTTTAAAAGGAAATTTCCCTTTTAAGATGGTTAAAATGCATTTGTATATATTTCTGTTGTATATAAGCAAATATATATTTTCAGCTACTTATATTCCACATGAATATTAGATCTGAACAGGATATTTATTTCTTTGTGGTAATTACATAACTGTAGAAAGTGTCTTCTTTCCAACTGAAAAAGACAGGAATAATTTGGGAGCTAATTACCAATTATAATTTGGATCATTTAAATGTCTGCCGTTTCCCTGTACCTGTCATCAACCTAGTGCGTTTGATGAGAATCTTAGCAACATCTAGATTTTAGAGGGGAAAAAACACCTCTATAAATGTTTCCATTAGTTTCTTAGAAGTATAAAATAGAAAATTAGATCAATCATGGGGGGAAAAAACCTCAATGGGGTTATTTCCTATTGAATAATAGGTGCATTTTATTAGTAGTCATTAGAATCTCTTTGTAGTTTGAACTTACAATTACTTTTGCTGTATTTAGAAATGAAACACAGCTGCATGTTGTAAACAGTGTTAAATTTACTAGATATTGGCAAGTGTTGTAACACATGATGTTCTAATGGAGGAAGGGAAGGCTTTCCAAAAGAGGCAATGAGTGGTTATTGTCTGCTCCTTTGGGTCCATCAACAAGATTAACAGGGTCAGATGTTTTCAAAACATATCATAATGAAAGATGGCACATAATGGTAAAAGCTACATTAAGGCAAAAAATACAAATTTGTAGAAGTCAAGAAAAGAGGATTTAATTTATTTAGAGTTCCTAATGCATTTTCTACATTAGTGTTTCTTAATGGGATGATGGTGGTGAGAGTTGGGCATATCTAAATTTCATGGAAGATACAGAATGTTGTTTTGTTTGTAAAGATTTATTCAGCATCATGATTTCATATGGAGAAAATATATTGTTTTCCTAACTGCAAAAAAAAAAAAAAATGTATTGACAAAATCCTTTGAAGGTTCATGGTTTAAAATAAATGATGGGCCACATATATGGTTATGAGGATTATAAACTGTACAAAACCAGTCAGTAAGGGATGAACCTATTCTATGCTCTACTCATCAAGACACAAATCCTGACTCCATCTAGATCAGAAGCACCCCTGTATCTACAATAGGAGGGAAACCTCAAATGCCTTTAATGGCTAGACTGTTAAACATGAGAAGAAATCAGGTAGTACCGTCCATGAACTATGGCATTTACTCTCTGACTAGAGACACCCAAATTCAAGCTGGATTACACATGACACTGCATTAACATAGGCATCTGCAGATCATATTTAACCCAGTGGCCACCAGATTGGGTCTATCTTTTATAAATTCTAATCTGAAAAGGATTTTCTTATAAAATATACCCTACTGAATTAAGGCATTGCCATAGGTCTCCAGTAGCAAAGGGTCCTCTCTATCCATGCAACGGTCTTCTAGTAGTTCTAGGCATACACTCCATTTCCTCTTGGAAAATCCCTTGTGTGTCATGACATTGATCCTATAAATCCATGGCCCCAAAAATATGATAAAAGGAAGGACATAATATTGACATCTTTTAATCTGAGTCACCATAGGACTGTATTCCTCAACTCTATTCTCCATCATTAGATGATTTCTCACTTAATTCCCAACTCATTCCTGCAGTGAGTGAGAAAATCAGAAAAGCAAATTAGAAGTAGGCAATCTTTACTGATTACTAGAAAAGAAGACATTTTCTGTGAGATTATGGCAAACTTATTTTCTTTAGTGACATCTGAATCATCACTGCTGTCTCACTTAAAAGATATGGCAGTGGTAACCCCATAAAATGGGCTGTGGGCTATGCCATAGCCTTGTCTCTAGGCACTATTTTTGATTATACATTGGAGACATATGACTCTTATCCCTCAATCTTTGTGCAGGCATGTATGCACATACAAAATATGTGTTCATGTACAAACACCTATTCTTTCCCTTGAACTTTATTCTGTATCCTAAGTCTCTAGCTTCAATATTCAATCTCATCTTTGAAACTATTGCTAAAATATTACTTGATGCTCTACAACTTACAGGTCAGTACTATTTTGTCCAGATGTTAAACTCTAGATATCTAATGTGAGTCTAGCATTTCAGGACTGTTAAACAGGGAGTTCAGAAATTTGCCTAGGAGAAAATCAGGAATAACTGTGCCTTTTCCACTTAAAAAAATCATATATTTGCATATGTGAACCTGAAAATTAGGAAATAGTTCATTTTCTGCATGATAACATTTCAGGTGCTTTATTTATCACATCTGTATATGGAAACAACAGACTTTTTTTTATTGATGTTTTTGTGGTGGTTGGTAGCTCTGGGTGGAATGTTACCCAATGGGTTATATACAAAACTTGTGGTATCAAAAATGCTGTTTAATTTCCTGTTTACTGAATATAGGCATAAATTCTCTTCCATATTGTTTCCTTAGAAAGGTCTGTGCTAAGGAAAATACGATTGACTTAAGGACCACTTCGGTGTTGTGAATGTCTGCAAGACTTTCGCAAATTAGAAGTTAGTCTAAAAACTTTGCAAGTGGGGAAATAAATGAAATAAATACTAGAATAGTGATATGGTTGAGATACATATATACTATAGAAGAATTAGGTCTTCCCTGGTGGCTCAGTGGTGAAAAATCTACCTGTCAATGTAGGAGATGCCACTTTGATCCCTGGCTGGGAAAGATCCCCTAAAGGAGGAAATGGCAACCCACTCCAGTATTTTTGTCTGGGAAATCCCATGGAAAGAGGAGTCTGGCAGCTACAGTTCGTGGGGTCACAAAGAGTCAGACACGACTGAGTGACTAAACAACAACAACAAATAGAATTAAATTTGTAGTTGATCAATCATTTGGTACAAGATGAAATGCACCTTTATGATATTCAATTACTATAGAATCAATCTTCAGCATTTGAAAAGATGTTTCTCCAGTATTTATTTTCCATAAAATAATAATTATAAAATAATTGGTTTTACCTTGTTATTTATCTAACAGCAGGAAATAAGTTATTCTGTACCATTTTATTTTACTGTTCATCATCTCTGAAAAAGTATTGACCACCTTTTAAAAATTTTTCATAATTGCTTGGGACACAGTCTATTAGTCTATTTAAGTCACTAACTATATTAGGTTATATATTAGGTTATATTAGGTTATATATTAAGTTACTAGCTATATTAGGTTATCTGAAATTTGTACTCCAAAGAAACCTAAATTATATAAACATAAACCTGATTTTTTTTGGAAGCCTTAGTAATGCTGATGTTTTTATTGAGTATCCTATGAATTCTCAGAGATGTGATAAATTTGAAATGACATTATCTGTGTGGCTGGAATTTCATAGCCTTTCCTTCCATGTCTTAGTAGGTGTGGGTCTATGTTGTCTATAGCTCAGCATATCTTATATCTATAGAATTAAATATCAAGACATGATGGTGGAGCAGACGTTAACGGTTGTATACCAGATGGTCACGGCTCTTCATTATCTGCCATGTCCACCTTCTCTTTTTGTTCGTATGGCCTCTTTCACCCTAAGGTGTTGAAAATACCAGTTACTCACTTTCCCAGTTTTCCCAGAAACTAAGACCTGCTTATTCAAGCAACCCATTCACAGCTGAGAACATCTGAAGGGAGCCTGCTGAGTCACTTTTATTCTCCTAAAATGTTTTACATTGTATTATCTTACCAAGCAACGGAACACCCACTGGATTTGGTGGTGTCAGCTGTGACACCCAGAAGTGCAGTCACCGTCTCGTGACCATGTGGGACACTGTCACCATCCTGAAGGGGTAGAGCAGACAGAGGAGAATTATCAGAGTTCTGTCTGCATCGCTGAGCGGCTGAAGCAGCTTGAAAATTCTCTCTCTGGCCTTCTTGACCCGCGCAGGATACACGCTCTCATTGTTCATCCTACACATCCTATGGGTACTGTTACTTGTACCCCAGTGCAAACTGAATTATAGACAAATAAAAGCCTAGTATTTTTATAACAGTCTTAGAAACACTAAAGTTTTCAGTGGGTGAGATTCCACTGAATTCTCAGAGGCTGTGATAAAGTGGAAATGAACTTTTACAAATTATGACCTTTGCACTCTAAGCATAAGACCTTAAAGAAGTTGCTTAACTTCTCTAGGCTATAGATTGAGAAAGTGTCCCATAGATTACTGAGAAAATATCTATCTTGATGCTAGAGATAAATAATATATTAATACTAGTTGTTTAAACCTAAATGTGTATGGCCTAGTTCAATCACATTTGAGATCTGAATGATATTAAAAAAAAAAACATATAAACCCATTAGAATGAGCTTCGCATTCAGGTTCCTCAACTTCTTATATTTTGGTTATATGATCAGTGTCTCAACCAAGTGGTGTTTAATTTACCCTCATCAGTAAAATGTGGATAATAATATCTACCTTTCATGTATGTTCTGCATATTAAAGTAGATAGCATAATAGATGATCTACTTTAGTGCCTACCACAAAGTAAACACTAAATGTGAACAAATAATTGTACTATTGACATATAGTAGTGTAATGTATGTCACAAATTATACTGCAGAGATGCCTCTAGATTGCTTACTAGGTAACTGTGTCCTCGAAGTGTCTAGAAAATGTTATTTGTTCTCTATAGAAATCATCCTTCTCTTCATTCAGACAGGTTAATAACAGTAATAATAATGCAAACTATTACCAGCCATTGATTAAAATTAAAGTGAAGTTTGGATATCATCTTTCATCCCTCTTCTGTAGATATTATTTTTCACCTACACATGGATGGAAAAGCAAATACTTTATAACTGGAAAAATGTCTTTTATTTCACCTTCACATTTTAAGCTAATATCAACAGCAAGTACAGACTAGGAATTTAATATTTCTCTGAATATTGTCATTGATTGCTTATTGAACCCTTGTTTAAACATCTACTTACTTCTCATAAGGCACCCAAAGATTTATCTATCTGAAGCATCCCCAATTAGGAATTTACATAATAATTTAGCTGCACGGATGTTTCTGAAGGGAAATAGATGTAGTATGACCACAGTATTATGCAAATTTTGTTTTTACAGCCATTTAGTTATGCCATAATACCTCATGCCATTTCACAAGCAGGGCACTGAGCCATGTCCGTGCTGACGACAGCAGACAGGAGCCCGGCTCCAAATCCTGCAGCTTCAGCCTTAATGTATGGTTGCCTTAGGGGCATTCTACCTATTAATTTAACATTCTAAAACTAATTATGTATGTCAGGGTGACCTCTCTCTAATCTACATTCATCACAAGTCCAAGCCGTCTGTCTCTATTGTTCCCATGATAAAATAGCTGTTGATAGACTTATATAATTGACTGTGTCAGAAGTGAATTCACCCTACATGGCTACATGCAAATGGTATATAGTCCCAATAGAATAAAGATAAGCAAAAAATAATCCAACTATCTTCAGTAATTACCTTTGGAGGTTTCATAACAACAGTAGGAAATATATTTCCTGTTGGCTTAAAAATGAAATTAGGGAGTACACAGGAGTAACAGCTACAGTAATTAAAAGTTTTCTTGAGGAAAAGTTGGATAAAGGAAGTGTACCTTTAGTTTCTTTGTGTAATATTTATAACACTTCTTGCTTTTGGGGCTAGCATACTTAGAGAAATCAATTAATAATGTGTATCTATATATAGATGCATACACACATACATAGACATACTTTAAAGATTTTATTTATTTTTAATTGGACGATAATGACTTTACAATATTGTGCTGGTTTCTGACATACATCAGTATGAATCAGCCATAGGTATACATATGTATCCTGCCTCCCGAACCTTTCTCCCACCTCCCACCCCATCCTCCTCCTCCTATGTTGTCACAGAGCCCTGATTTTAGCTCCCATTTGGCAAGTCCCCACTGGTGACCTGTTTTACATATGGCAGTGTGTATGTTTCCATGCTACTTTCTCCATTCATCATCCCACCCTCTCCTTCCCCTGCCCCCATGGCCACACATCTGTACTTGTGTCTGTGTCTCCTTTGCTGCCCTGCAGAGAGGTTCATCAGTACCATTTTCTAGATTCCGTGTGCTTGTATGCATGGTAAGTCGCTTCAGTTGAGTCCAACTCTGTGGGATCCTATTGACTATAGCCTGCCAGGCTCCTCTGTCCATGTGATTCTAAAGGCAAGAATGCTGGAGTGGGTTGCCATGCCCTCCTCCAGGGAACCTGCGTCTCCTACAACTCCTGCATTGGCAGGCAGGTTCTTTACCACTAGCGCCACCTAGAGTCCATCAGTTCAGTTCAGTCTCTCAGTCATGTCCGACTCTGCAACCCCATGGACTGCAGCACGCCAGGCTTCCCGGTCCACCACCAACTCCCTGAGCTTGCTAAAACTCATGTCCATTGAGTCAGTGATGCCATCCAATCATCTCATCCTCTGTTGTCCCCTCTCCTACTGCCCTGAATCCCTCCCAGCATCAGGGTCCTTTCCAATGAGTCTGTTCTTCATATCAGGTGGCCAAAGTACTGGAGTTTCAGCTTCAACATCAGTCCTTCCAATGAATATTCAGGACTGATTTCCTTTAGGATGGACTGGTTTGATCTCCTTGCAGTCCAAGGGACCCTCAAGAGTCTTCTCCAACACCACAGTTCAAAAGCATCAATTCTTCAGTGCTCAGCTTTCTTCATGGTCCAACTCTTACATCCATACATACATGACTACTAGAAAAAGGATAGCTTTGATAGACGGACCTTTGTTGGCAAACTAATGTCTCTGCTTTTTAATATGCTGTCTAGGTTTGTCATAGCTTTTGTTCCAAGGAGATTCCATACATATGTGTTAATATATGATACTTGCTTTTCTCTTTCTGATTTACTTCACTCTGTATAATAGACTTTAGGTCTATCCATCTCATTAGAACAGATTCAAATGTGTTGCTTTTATAGCTGAGTAGTATTCAATTGTGTATTTGTTCCATAGCTTCTTTATCCATTCATCTGTCGATGTATATCTAGTGGGATATTTTCAATAGTCCTGGCTATTGTAAACAGTGCTACGATGAACATTAGGTTACATGTGTCTTTTTCAATTATCGTTTCCTCAGGGTATATGCCTAGGAGTGGGATTGTTGGGTCATATGGTAGTTTTATTCCTAGTTGTTTTTTTTTCCAGGAATCTCCATACTGTTCTCTGCAGTGGCTAAATCAATTTACATTCCCACAAACAGTGCAAGAGTGTTTCCTTTTCTCCACACCCTGTTCAGCACCAGTATGCATTGCTTGTAGATGTTTTTTGGTTTTTTTTTTTTTTGCTTGGAGATGTTTTGATGATGGCCATTCTGACTGTTGTGAGGTGATATCTGTTTCTAGTTTTGATTTGTATTTCTCTAATAATGAGCCATGTTAAGCATCTTTTCAAGTGTTTTTTAGCAATCTACATGTCTTTGGAAAAATGTCTGTTTAGGTCTTCTGCCCAATTTTTGATTAGGTTCTTTGTTTTTTTTGGAATTGAGCTTATATAAGCTGTTTGTTTATTTTGGAGATTAACCCTTTGTTGTTTGTTTCATTTGCTATTATTGTCTCCCATTCTGAGTTGTTTTTACCTTATTTATAGTTTGTTTCATTGTGCAAAAGCTTTGAAGTTTAATTAAGTCACATTTGTTTATTTTTGTTTTTATTTCCATTATTCTAGGAGGTGGCTCACAGAGAATCTTGCTGTGATTTACGTCAAAGAGTGTCCTGCCATGTTTTTTTCTGTAACAGTTTTAAAACTTCTGATCTTATATTTAGCTCTTTAATCTATTTTGAGTTTATTTTTGTGTGTGGTATTACGGAGTATTCTAATTTCCTTATTTTACATGTAACTGTCCAGTTTTCCCAGCACCAATTACTAAAGAGACCATTTATTTCATCATTGTATATTCTTGCCACCTGTGTCAATAGATAAGGTGACCATAGGTGCATGGGTTTACTCCCAGCTTTCTCTCATCTTTCATTGGTGTATATCTCTCTTTTTGTGCCAGTACTACACTGTCTTGATGACATATATATAGCTTTATAGTATAGTCTGACGTCAGGAAGGTTATTCCTCCAGCTCCATTCTTCTTTCTCAAAATTGCTTTGGCTATTTGGGGTCATCTGTGTTTCCATAGAAATTATGAAATTATATGTTCTAGTTCTGTGAAAAATACCATTGGTAGTATGGACTTAACAGAAGCAGAATATGTTAAAAAGAGGTGGAAAGAATACACAGAAGAACTATACAAAAAAATCTTAATGACCCAGATAACCACGATGGTGTGATCACTCACCCAGAGCCAGACATCCTGGAGTCCAAAGTCAGGTGGGCCTTAGGAAGCATCACTATAAACAAAGCTGGTGGAGGTGATGGAATTCCAGCTGAGTTATTTCAAATACTAATAGATGATGCTGTCAAGTGCTACAAACGATATGCTAGCAAATTTGGAAAACTCAGCGTTGGCCACAGGACTGGAAAAGTTCACTTTTCATTCCAATCCCAAAGAAAGGCAATGCCAAAGAATGTTCAAACTACCACACAATTGCACTCATCTCACATGCTAGCAAAGTAATGCTCAACATTCTCCAAGCAAGGTTTCAACAGTAAACTGTAACAGTGAACTGTAAACTCCCAGATGTTAAAGCTGGATTTAGAAAAGGTAGAAGAACCAGAGATAAAGTTGCCAACATCCATTGGATCATTGAAAAAGCAAGAGTCCCAGAAAAACATCTATTTCTGCTTTATTGACTACACCAAAGCCTTTGGCTGTGTGGATCACAACAAACTGTGGAAAATTTTTAAAGAGATGGGAATACCAAACCACCTGACCTGCCTCCTGAGTAACCTGTATGCAGGTCAAGAAGCAACAGTTAGAACTGGACATGGAACAATGGACTCCTTTTCCATATTGGAAAAGGGGTATGTCAAGGTTGTATATTGTCTTGCTGCTTATTTAACTTTTATGCAGAGTACATCATGTGAAATGCCAGGCTGGATGAAGCACAATCTGGAATCAAGATTGCCTGGAGTAATATCAATAACCTTAGATATTCAGATGACACCACTCTTATGGCAGAAAGCGACAAGGAACTGAAGAGCCTCTTGATAAAAGTGAAAGAGGGTAGTGAAAAAACTGGCTTAAAACTCAACATTCACCAAGAAACGAAGATCATGTCATCTGGCCCCATGACTTCATGGCAAATAGATGAGAAAACAATGGAAACAGTGACAGACTTTAATTTCTTGGGCTCCCAAATCACTGCAGATGGTGACTGAAGCCATGAAATTAAAACGATTGATCCTTGGAAGAAAAGCTATGACCAACCTAGACAGCCTATTAAAAAGCAGAGACATTACTTTGCCAACGAAGGTCCATCTATAGAAGCTATGTTTTTTCCAGTAATCATGTATAGATGTGAGAGTTGGACCATAAATAAAGCTGAGCACCGAAGAATTGATGCTTTTGAACTGGGGTGTTGGAGAAGACTCTTGAGAGTCTCTTGGACTGCAAGGAGAGGAAACCAGTCAATCCTAAAGGAAATCAGTCCTGAATATTCACTGGAAGGACTGATGCTGAAGCTGAAACTCCAATACTTTGGTCACCTTTTGCAAAGAGCGGACTCATTTGAAGAGACCCTGATGCTGGGAAAGATTGAGGTGGGAGGAGAAGGGGACGACAGAGGATGAGATGGTTGGATGGCATCATTGACTCAATGGGCGTGAGTTTGAGAAAGCTCTGGGAGTTGGTGATGGACAGGGAGGCCTGGTGTGCCGCAGTCCGTGGGGTTGCAAAGAGTCGAACACAATTTAGCAACTGAACTGTACAGACCTGAAATCTGTCAAAAATACCATTGGTAGTTCGATAGGGATTGCTTTGAATTTATAGACTGCTTTGCGTAGAATAGTCATTTTCACAATATTGAGTCTTCCAATGCAAGAACATGGTATATTTCTCCATCTGTTCATGTGGTCTTTGATTTCTTCCATCAGTGTTTTATAATTATTTGCATACATGTCTTTTGTCTATTTAGGTAGGCTTATTCCTAGGTATTTTCTTGTTGCAATGGTGAATGGGATTGTTCCCTTACCTTCTCTTTCTGATTTTCCATTGTCAGTGTATAGGAGTGCAGGAGGTTTTTGTGCATTAATTTTATATTTCTGTGACTTTATTAAATTCTTTGATTAATTCTAGTAACTTTCTGGTGGAATTTTAGAGTTTTCTATGTGTAGTATCATGCCATCTTCAAACAGTGAGAGCTTTGCTTCTTTTCTGATCTGGATTCCTTTTATTTCTGTTTCTTCTCTAACTATGGCTTGTTGTTGTTCAGTTGCTCAGGCATGTTCAACTCTTTGAGACCCCATGGACTGAAGCAAGCCAGGCTTTTTCTCCTTCACTGTCTCCTGGAGTTTGCTCACAGTCATGTGCATTGAGTCGGTGATGCCATCAAGCCATTTCATCCTCTTTTATTATTACTTTTCCCTTCTCTAATTGTTGTGGTTAGGATTTCCAAAATTATATTGAATAATAGTGGTGTCTGCCAATGCAGGAGACTGAGGTTCAATCCCTGGATTGGGAAGATCCCCTGGAGAAGGAAATGGCAACCCACTCCAGTATTCTTGCCTGGAGAATCCCATGGACAGAGGAGCCTGGCGGGCTATAGTCCACAGGGTCGCAAAGAATCAGACAGGACTGAGTGACTAAACAACAACAATAGTGATGATAGTGGACACTCTTGTCTTATTCCTGATCTTAGAGGAAATGCTTTCAGTTTTTCACCACTGAGAATAAAGTTTGCTGTGGGTTTGTCATATATGCCTTTATTATGTTGAGGTAGGTTCCCTTCTGGAGAGTTTTTATCATAAATGGGTGTTGAGTTTTTTCAAAAGCTTTCTCTGCACCTATTGAGATGATCATATGGTTTTTATCTTTCAGTTTATTGATATGGTATATTACTTTGATTGATTTGAATATATTGAATAATCCTTGCATCTCTGGGATAAAGTCCATTTGACTATGGTGTATGATCACTTTCATGTGTTGTTGGATTTTGTTTGCTAGAATTTTGTTGAGAAGTTTCACATCTATTTTCATCATTGATTTGTTTTTCAGTTGCAAGGTCATGTCTGACTCTTTGTGACCACACAGACTATAGCATGCCTGGCTTCCCTGTCCTTCACTGTCTCTTGGAATTTGTTCAAACTCATATCCATTGAGTCAATGATGCCACCCAACCATCTCATCCTGTTGTCCCCTTCTCCTTCTGCCCTCAGTCTTTCCCAGCATCAGAGTCTTTTCCAGTGAGTTGGCTCTTCGTATCAGGTGGCCAAAGTATTGGAGCTTCAGCTTCAGCATTAGTCCTTCCAATGAATATTCAGGGTTGATTACCTTTAGGGTTGACTGGTTTGATCTCCTTGCAGACCAAGGGACTCTCAAGAGTCTTCTCCAGCACCACAGTTCAAAGGCATGAATTCTTCAGTGCTCAGCCTTCTTTGTGGTCCACATCTGTACATGACTACTGGAAAAACTATAGCTATGACTACATGGACTTCTGTCAGAAAAGTGATGCTCTGCTTTTTAACACATTGTCTAGGTTTCTTACTGCTTTTCTTCCAAGGAGCAAGTGTCTTTTAATTTCATGGCTGCAGTCACCAGTAAAGAATCTGCCTGAAATGCGGGAGGTAGGGCCCCAGTCCCTGGGTTTGAAAGATTCTCTGGAGAAGGAAATGGTTTCCCACTCTAGTATTCTTGCCTGAAGAATTCTCTGGATAGAGGAGCCTTAGGGGCTATAGTCGATTGGGTCACAAAAGAGTCAGATATGACTGAGCAAGTAACACTTGCACTTTCATCAGTGATGCTGGCCTATGATTTTCTTTTTTAGTGGTACCTTTGTCTGGTTTTTATATTAGGGTTACGGCGGCCTGATAGAATGAGTTTGGGACTTTTCCTTTCTCTGCAATTTTCTAGAGGAGTTTGAGCAGGATAGGTGCTAGCTCTTCTCTAAACTTTTGGTAGAATTCTCCTGTGAAACCATCTGGACCTGGTCTTTTGTTTGTTGGAAGATTTATTATTATAGTTTCAATTTCAGTTCTTGTGATTGGTCCATTCACGATTTCTCTTTCTTCCTGGTTCAGTCTGGAAGGTTACACTTTTCTAACAACTTGTCCATTTGTTCAAGGTTGTCTGTATTTTGGAATATACTTTCTCCTAGTAGTCCCTTATGATACTTTGTATCTCTGCATTGTCTGTTATAATTTCTCCTTTGTCATTTCTTATTTTATTGATTTGAGTCCTCTCCCTTTTTTGGGATGAGTCTGACTAATGATTTGTCAGTTTTGTTTATCTTCTCAAAGAATCAGTTTTTTAGGTTTATTGATCTTTGCTACTGTTTCCTTCATTTCTTTTTATTTCAGTCTGATTTTACAATTTCCTTCCCTCTACTAACTTTGGGAGGTTTTTTGTTATTATTTTTTCTAGTTTCTTTAGGTATAAAGTCAGGTTGTTTATTTGATATTTTTCTCATTTCTTGAGGTAGGCTTGTTTTACTAGAGACTTCCCTTTTAGAACTGCTTTTGCTGCATCTCATAGATTTTGGGTTGTCATTTGTTTCTGTGTATTTTTTATTTCTTTTTTAATATCTTCAGTGAACTGTTGGTTATTCAGAAGTGTGTTTAGCCTCCATGTCTTAATGTGTTTTTTACAGTTTTTTTTTTTTTTTCCTGTAATTGATATCTAGTCTCATAGTCTTGGGATCAGAAAAGATGCTTCATATGATTTCAGTTTTCTTAAATTTACTGATGCTTGATTTGTAACCCAAGATGTAATCTGTTCTGGAGAATGTTCCATGTGAACTTGAGAAAAAAGTATATTCTGCTCTTTCAGGATGGAGTGTCCTGACTATACCAATTATGGCCATCTGGTCTAATGTGTGATTTAAGGCTTGTGTGTCCATATTAATTTTCTGTCCACATGATCTGTCCATTGGCATAAGTGGGGTTTAAAGTCCCCTACTGTTATTGTCACTGTCTATTTCCTGTTTTATGATTGTTAGCATTTGCCTTATGCATTGAGGTGCTCCTATGTTGCATGCATAAATACTTATAATTGTTATACTGTCTTCTTGGATTGATCCCTTGGTCAGTATGTAGTGTCTTTCCTTACCTCTTTTTTTTTGTTATTTTGTTAAATATTTTTTTAGTTGTCCTTTTTTTTAAATTCTTTATATCTATTTGTTTTTTAATCAAAGAATAATTGCTTTTCAGAATTGTGTCCATTTCTGCCAAACATTAACATGAATCAGCCATAGGTATACATATGTTCCTTCCCTCTTGAACCTCCTTCCCACGTCCCTCCCCACCACACCCCTCCAGGTTGTTACAAAGCCCCAGTTTGAGTTCCCTGAGTCATTCAGCAAATTCCCATTGGCTATCTATTTTACATATGGTAATTATGTTTCCATATCACTCTCTCCATACATCCCACCCTCTCCTTCCTCCCCCAACCCCAGCCATGTCCATAAGTCTGTTCTCTATGTCTGTGTCTCCACTGCTGCCCTGCAAATAATTTGATCAGTACCATCTTTCTAGATTCTATATACATGTATTAGTATGTAATATTTGTTTTTCTCTTTCTGACTTACTTCACTCTGCATAATAAGCTCTAGGTTCATCCACCTCATTAGGACTGACTCAAATGCATTTCTTTTTATGACTGAATAATATTCCATTGTATACATATACCACAGCTTTTTTATTCATCTGTCAAAGGTTGCTTCCATGTTCTAGCTATTGTAAATAGTGATGCAGTGAACATTGGGGTACATATGGTCTTTTTCAGTTTTGGTTTCCTCAGGGTACATACCTATTGTGTGATGGCAGGGTCATATATAGTTTTATTCCTAGTTTTTTAAGGCATCCCCATACTGTCTTCTACAGTGGCTGTAGCAATTTACATACCCACCAACAGTGCAAGAGGGTTCCCTTTTCTCCACACCCTCTCCAGTATTTGTTGTTTGTAGGTTTCTGGTGATGACCATTTTGACTGATGTGAGGTGATATCTCATTGTAGTTTTGATCTGCATTTCTCTAGTAATGAATGATATTGAGCATCTTTTCATGTGTTTGTTAGCCATCTGTATGTCATCTTTGGAGAAATATCTGCTTAGGTCTTTTGCCCATTTTTCAATGGGTTGTTTGCTTTTCTGGTATTGAATTGTATGAGTTACTTGTATATTTTTGAAATTAATCCTTTGTCAGTTGTTTCATTTGCTAGTATTTTCTCCCATTCTGAGGGTTGTCTTTTCATCTTGTTTATAAAATTTCCTTTGCTGTGCAAAAGCTTTTAAGTTTAATTAGGTCCCACTTATTTATTCTTGTTTTTATTTCCATTACTCTAGGAGGTGGGTCATAGAGGATCTTGCTGTGATTTATGTCAGAGTGTTCTTCCTATGTTTTCCTCTAAGAGTTTTATAGTTTCTGGTCTTTAATCCATTTTGAATTTATCTTTGTGTATGGTGTTAGGAAGTATTCTAATTTTATTATTTAACATGTAGCTGTCCAGTTCCCAGTATGACTTATCAAAGAGGCTATCTTTGTCCCATTGTATGTTCTTTCTTTCTGTGTAAAAAATAAGGTATCCATAGGCACATGAGTTTATCTCTGGGCTTTCTATTTTGTTCCATTGGTCTATATTTCTGTTTTTTTGTGCCAGTACCATACTATCTTGATGACTGTAGCTTTGCAGTATAGTCTGAAGTCAGGAAGGGTGATTCCTCCAGCTCCATTCTTCTTTCTCAGGATTGCTTTGGCTATTCGAGGCCTTTCATGTTTCCAAATGAACTGTGAAAGTTTTTGTTCTAGTTCTGTGAAAAATGCCATTGGTAATTTGATAGGGATCATGTTGAATCTGTAGATTGCATTTGGTAGTATAGTCATTTTCACAATATTGATTCTTCCAACCCAGGAACATAGACTATCTCTCTGTTTATCTCATCTTTTATTTCTTTCATCAGTGTCTTACAGTTTGCTGTATACAGTTTTTTGTCTCCTTAGGTACATTTATTCCTAGATATTTTATTCTTTTTGTTGCAGTGGTAAATGGGGTTGATTCCTTAATTTCTCTTTCTGATTTTTCATTGTTAGTATATCCCAGGGATGCAATAATCCTTCAATATATGCAAATCAATGTGATACACCATATTAACAAATTGAAAAATAAAGACCTAATGATAACCTGAATAGATGCAGGAAAAGCCTTTGACAAAATTCAGCCCCATTTATGAGAAAAACGCTTCAAAAAATGGTCATAGAAGGAATCTACCTCAACATAGTAAAGGCCATAAACCCACAGCAAATATTATTCTCAATTGTGAAAAACTGAAACCATTCTCTTTAAGATCAGGAACAAGACAAGTGTGCCCACCTCACCACTATTATTCAATATAGTTTTGGAAGTTCAAGCTACAGCAATCAGAGAACAAAAAGAAATAAAAGGAATCCAGATCAGAAAAGAAGTAAAACTCTCACTGTTTGCAGATGACATGATACCACATAGCAAACCCTAGAGACACTATTATAAAATTACTAGAGCTAATCAATGAATTTAGCAAAGTCACAGGATACAAAATCAATCCACAGAAACCACTTGCATTTCTCTTATAAGTTTTTTAAAGTCTACTTGGTTTGAAATAAGTATTACTAGTCCTGCTTTCTTTCCATTCCCATTTGCTTGGAACATCTTTTTCCAATCCCTGTAAGTTCAGTCTATATATGTCCTTAGGTCTGAAGTGGGTCTCTTGGAGGCAGCATATACGGAGGTCTTGTTTCTCTCTCCATTCAGCCAGTTTGGTTGGGGCATTTCATCCATTTACATTTAAGGTATGTATTCTTTAGAAGGGGATATTCATAATTGTCCTTATAGGGTTTTTAAATTAATTTTTATTAGTGTATAGTTGCCTTACAATGTTGTATTAGTTTCTACTGTATAGCAAAATGAGTCAGTCATGCATATACATATCCCCTCCCTTGGGACTTCCTTCCTATTTGGGTCACCACAGTGCCCTTAAGTAGAGTTTCCTGTGCTACACAGTATGTTCTCTTTAGTTTTCTGTTTTATACATAGCATCAATAGTGTATATGTGTCAGTCCAAGTCTCCTAATTTATCCCATCCCCACTTCCCCCTTGGAATCCTCATATTTGTTGTCTGCCTCTTTGCCTCTGTTTCTGCTTTGCAAATAAGATAATTCTACCATTTTCCCTAGATTCTACATATATGCATTAATATATGATATTTGTTTTTCTCTTGGTGACTTACCTCACTCTGTATGATACTCTGCAGCTCCCTTCACATCTCTACAAATAACCCAATTTCGTTCCTACTGATGGCTAAGTAATATTCCATTGTATATATCTACCATGTCTTCTCTATCTATTCCTCTGCTGATGGACATTTAGGTTGCTTCCATGTCCTGGCTAGTCTAAACGTGAACATTGGGGGTGCATGTATCTGTTTTAGTTACAGTTTTCCCTGAGTATATGCCTGGGAATGGGATTACTGGTTCATATGGTAATAATATTTTTAGTTTTTTGAACTTACATACTCTTTTCCCATAGTGGTTATATCAGTTTACACTCCCACCAAGAGTGCATGAAGATTCCCTTTTATATCCACACCCTCTCCAGCATTTATTTCATGATGGGCATTTTAACCAGTATGAGGTGATACCTCATTGTAGTTTTGATTTGCATTTCTCGGGTAATTAGTGATGTTGAGCATCTTTTCATGTGTGTGTTGTCTATCTGTATGTCTTCTTTGGAGAAAGGTCTATTTAAGTCTTCTACCCATTTTTTGATTGGGTTGATTGCTTTTTTGAAATTGAGCTCCCTGAGCTGTTTGTATATTTTAGAGATTAATTTGTTGTCAGTTGCTTCACTTGCAAATAGTTTCTCCTATTCTGAAGGTTGTCTCTTCATCTTATTTATGGTTTTCTTTGCTGTGCAAAAGCATTTAATTAGATCCCATTTATTTTTATTTTCATTTTCATTACTCTCAGAGATGAGTCAAAAAGGATCTTCCTATGATTTATGTAAAAGAGTGTTCTGCCTACGTTTTCCTCTGAGTTTTATAGTACCTGGCCTTATATTTGGCTTCCTTGGTGGCTCAGTGATAAAGAATCTGCCTGCCAATGCAGGAAATATTGGTTCACTTCTTGGGTTTAGAAGATCTCCTGGAGAAGGATCAGCAATCCACTCCTGTATTCTTGCTTGGGAAATCCCACAGAGAAAGGAACCTTACTTTAATCTATTCTGAGTTTATTTTTATGTATGGTGTTAAAGTGAAAGCAAGTGTTAGTCACTCAGTCATGTTTGACTCTTTGCGACCTCATGGACTATAGCCCACCAGGTTCCTCTTTCCATGGAATTCTCCAGCAAGAATACTGGCATGGATTGCCATTCTCTTCTCTAGGGGATCTTCCTGACCCAAGGATTGAAGCTGGTTCTCCTGTTTTGCAGGCAGCTTCTTTACCATCTGAGCCACCAAGGAAGCCCCGTGTATGGTGATAGTGTTCTGATTTCATGTTTTAATATGCAGTTGTCCAGTTTCCCCAGCACCACATATTAAAGAGACTGTTTTTTATCCATTTTATATTCTTGCCTCTTTTGTCATAGATTAGGTGATCATTTCTATCTTGTTCCATTTGTCTATATTTCTGCTTTTGTGCTAGTACCATACTACATTTATTACCACAGCTTTATAGTATACTCTGAAGTCAAGTAGCCTGATTCCTCCAGCTCCATTTTTCTTTCTCAAGATTGCTTTAGCCATTCAGGGTCTTTTGTGTTTCCACAAAAATTCTTCAACTTTTTGCTCTGTCCTGTGAAAAATGTCATTGGTAATCTGACAGGCAGTACATTGAATATATAGATTGTTTTGAGTAGTATAGTCATTTTCACAATACTGATTCTTCCAACCCAAGAACATGGTATATCTCTCCATTTGTGTCATCTTTGATGTCTTTCATCAGTGTCTTACAGTTTTCTGCATTCAAGCTTTTTGCCTCTTTAGGTAGGTTTATTTCTAGGTATTTTATTCTTTCTGTTGCAGTGGTAAATTGAATTGTTTCCTTAATTTTTCTTTCTGATCTTTTGTTGTCAGTGTACACAAATGCAAGAGATTTCTGTGTGTTAGTTTTGTATCCTTCAACTTCACTGAATTCACTGATTAACTGTAGTAGTTTTCTGGTGGCAACTTTAGGATTTTCTATGTATAGTATCATGTCATCAGAAAACAGTGACAGTTTTAGTTCTTTTCCAATTTGGATTCCTTTTACTTCTTCTCTAATTGCTGTGGCTAGGACTTCAAGGACTATTCTAAATCATAGTAACTAGAGGAGAAACCCTTGTCTTGTTCCTGATTTTAGAGGAAATGCTTTCACTTTTCACCATTGAGAATAATTTGTGCTGTGGGTTTGTGATGTATGGCTCTTCTTATGTTGAGGTAGGTTCCCTCTATGCCCACCTTCTGGAGAATTTTTTTTTTAATCACAAAAGGGTGCTGAATTTTGTCAAAAGCATTTTCTGCATCTACTGAGATGATCATATGGTTTTTATTATTCAACTTGTTAATATGGTGTATCACTTTGGTTGATCTGTTTATATTGAAGAATCCTTTCATCCCTGAGACAAATGCCACTTGATCATGTTGCAGGATCCTTTAATGTGTTGTTGGATTTGGTTTGCTAGTATTTTGTTGAGAATTTTTGTATCTATGCTTATTATTGATATTGGTCTGTAATTCTCTTTGGTTGATTGTATCTTTGTCTGGTTTTGGTATCAGAGTGATGGTGGCTTTGTAAAATGAGTTTGGGAGTGTTCCACCCTCTACATTTTTTTTTTTTTTTTTTTTTTGGAGAGTTGGAGAAGGATAACTGTTAGCTATTCTCTAAATGTTTGGTGGAATTATGCTGTAGGTATCTGATCCTGAACTTTTGTTTGCTGGAAGTTTTTTTAAATTTATTTTTAATTGAAGGATAATTGCTTTACAGTATTGTGTTGGTTTCTGCCATACATCAACATGCATCAGCCATAGGTGTACATATGTCCCCTCTCTCCCACCTCTTACCCCTGTTGGAAGATGGTTTTTTTTTTTTTGAGTAACTAATAATTATCAAAGATTTTAACTGTACAATATAACTGTCTTACAGGTCTGCATAAGGGTGATCTAAAATATTGAATATATCAAGCTCTTGACACAGTGTTTAATATTTAGTAAAGCTCAAAAATTGTTGATTTGGTTTTGCTATTTAAGTAGTATTATCATTGGGCATGAAATGAGGTTAAAGAGGGAAAAGAGAGCCAAAATTATGGCTTCATAGATGGTGTGTTAGCTTCCTAGGGCTGTTGAAACAAAGGAACACACAGGTGATTTAGAACAGAAATCTTTTTGTCACATACGTATGGAGGACAGGAATTTGAAATCAAGGTGTAGGCAAGGCCATCTGCCCTCTGGAGGTACTAGGAAAGGATCTGTTCCCAGTATCTTTCCTAGCTTCTGGTAGATTGTTGGATTTTAGCACCATGACTCCAATCTCTCTATGGTGTTCTCCCTGTGAGGTGGTTTTTTGTTTTGTTTTTTTAAATAAGGACAGCAGTCATATTAGATAAGGAGTCTATGCTACTGCAGTAAGACCTCATCTGCTCATCTGAACTAATTATGTCTGCAGTGACCCTGTATGTTTATGTTTCCAAATAAGGTCAGTTCTAAGTCTTAGAATCTAAGAGACTTGAGAGTAGGGATTTAACATATAAATAAATGCTGGTGTATGCATTCCATAACAGATGAGACACTAATCCTGGAAACTTATGAATAGAGACAGAATAACTTTCAGAGAATGCCATTAGCAAAAGAAAAGGAAGGAGTGAGCTCACAGGGTATGTGAGGCAAGTAAAGAGGCAAAAGGACAGAATTCCAAGTGATGAGCTATAAAATAAAGAGACTGTATTAGGGCCAGATCTGTGGGTGTGGTAAGTTGCTTCAGTCATGTTGGGCTCTTTGCGACCCTATAGACCATAGCCACCAGGCTTCTCTGTCCATGGAATTCTCCAGGCAAGAATACTGGAGTGGGTTGCTGTGCCCTCCTCCAGGGGATCTTCCTGACCCAGGGATCTAACCTGCATCTCTTGTATCTCCTGCATTGGCCAGCAGGTTCTTTACCATTAGCACCACCTGGGTTAGCTTGTTAGGTCAAATCTAGGGCCATGCAACATATAATGACTAGTATAGTTAAGTCAGAAACTCTTCAGAGTAGACTCTGGTTATGCCAATGCAACCAGGCTGCAATCAGCCCTAGAACGAATTCAGGAAATGTGAAGATTCACTGGAGGAATTTATAGGCAATGTTTAGGCATAAAAGATTGAAACTGAAATGGTATGTTCATTGACTATGGTATACACATTCAACACTAGTAATCATTATTTTTTATTGACAAAAAAGATAATGATGATTTGGGATGAACAGGAAGCTGTGTAAGTGCAGATTGCATATGTCAAAACCTCTTTCATCCCAGAAGTATTATCCGAAAGAAGGGTATTAGATAAAGAGTGACTATCTCTGCTTCCTCTTGACTATATATTGACTATATTCCTTCATTAATAAATAAGATACTGATATTTACTTCCATAAAAGGCTGCTGTAAGAATTAAATTATGTTATTCAGGTAAAGGGCTTGCATAGTAAGTGCACTAAAAATGATAGCCACTGTTTTTATGTTTGTTATCTTACTTATGTGATTATTCTTAAATAAAGAATGGAATTACACAATAATTGACAGTAACATCTTACCACTTCCCACACAACTATCTTTTCCATTCATTCTCTTTACCACTTCTCTACATTGTTTTCTTTTAAACTTTCCTCCTTTATCAATACTTCTGCTTTGTTCTCTTGTCTTTTATCTTTTGTCTGTTTTTAAAGGGTATGTACTCCAAATGTTTTTCTTCCCAAGGCTGATGTTTGTGTTAAAAATTGCATTTTCAGTTTCTTTTCCCCTTTTTACATTTCTTCACTCTTCATGTTTAGAGAATGTTCAGTCATGTGCTAAGCCTTAATTCTATAACAGAAGATCAAGTTTAGCCCCTGACATGTAGAAGTTCCAGTTTGACAAGGACATAGTTATATGGATAGATAAATCACAGTTCAGTGTGATCAGAGATCAAGGGCAAAAACACAGACACCTGTGAGTGGAATTGGCAACAATTTGAAGCAGGTAACAGTGCACTTGATTCTGAGTGGAAGATTTCTAGGAAAAGGGCTTGGATGATTTCAGCTTTTAAAATTATTTTTTTCTTGGCTTTCATTCATTGGAATACATTTTAGGGGCCTACTATCTTCTGTAACTAAAACATCACAAAGTTTTCCAAGACCTGAGATCCTTCTTAGCAGATATTTGGCTGCCAACCCCAAACTGCATTACCACAAACGACAGTTCTCTTGTGGATGATCTGTCTTCTTACATCCAATATGGTCTCCATAACACTGGTTTATATGTCCCAGGCACCCTCAAATCTGTGTGCTTACAATTTTCTCTGGTTCTGTTCAAGATAGGATCCTTCTGGGCAATTAAAATTTATGCAAACGAAAGGACATAATTTCCTAAAAGGAATCTTCACACTTCCCTATAATGTTAAATCAAAGAAAAAAATGCATTGCCTACTGTAGAAAAGATAATTAATTTGGCTTATTTTCACAGAAGATGTGATATGGAATGAGGGACTTGAGGTTTACATTAAAAAATCAAGATAGTCCATGCAGTAAAATGATGTACAACCTAGTTTGAGAGATAATAATGAAGTGTGATCTGTGGTATACCATGATTTTGTCCCCTTTTCTGTACCTATTATCTTGGTATATTAAATAGAACACAGCCATATGTACAACAGGTGTTCTGTGTTTGCTTTACAGTCAGAATATTTTGAACGGGTAATAAGTTTTAAAATTGAAAAGGTAGAAAAGTGTATAGCAAGTAAAATTCCCCCACTCCTCTCACCTAGTAGTTTCCAAGTTTATTTGTAGCAATTTTATGTGTACTTTCCTAGAGATATTGTATGGACACATACCTTATTATTTGTTACTCATACAAACGTCAGCATACCTAAACATAAGTAACATGTACATGCTGCTTTCTTTTTACGTAAGGCTATATCCTGAAGTTTGTTTCATACTAACATTTCTTGTTGTTCAGTCACTAAATCATGTCCAAATCTTTGCAGCCCCATGTACTGCATCACACCAGGCTCTGCTGTCCTCCACTATCTCCTGGAGTTCACTCAAATTCATGTTCACTGAGTCGGTGATACTACCTAACCGTCTCATCCTGTACCAACCTCTTCTCCTTCAATCTTTCCCAGCATCAGGGTCTTTTCCAGTGAATTGGCACTTTGCATCAGATGGCTAAAGTTTTGGAGCTTTAGCTGTAACATCAACCCTTTCAATGAATATTCCAGGTTGATTTCTTTTAGGATTGACTGGTTTGATCTCCTTGCAGTCCAAGGGCTTCTCAAGAGTCTCCTCCAGCACTGCAATTTGAAAGCATCGATTGTGATCAACCTTCGTTATGGTCCAACTCTCACATCCATACATGACTATGGAAAAACCATACATTTGACTATGTGGACCTTTGTCATCAAAGTGATATCTTTGTTTTTAATATTCAATCTAAGTTTGCCATACCTTTCCTTTCAAGGAGCAAGAGTTTTTTAATTTTGTGGCTGCAGTCACTGTCTGAAGTGATTTTAGAACCCAAGAAAATAAAATATGTCACTGCTTTTACTTTTCCCCTTCTATTTGCCATGAAGTGATGGGACCAGATGCCATAATCTTAGTTTTTGAATGTCGAGTTTTAAGCCAGTTTTTTCACTCACTTCTTTCACCCTCATCAACAGGGTCTTTAGTTCCTCTTTGCTTCCTGCCATTAGAGTGTTATTATCTGCATTACTGAGGATGTTGACAT
Organism: Cervus canadensis; assembly: GCF_019320065.1. NCBI lineage: Eukaryota > Metazoa > Chordata > Mammalia > Artiodactyla > Cervidae > Cervus > Cervus canadensis. Next base: position 33,689,695 of record NC_057389.1, read on the forward strand.
TTATCCTGGTATTCTTGATTTCCAGCTTGTGATTCATCTAGTTCAGCATTTCACATGATGTACTGTGCACATAAGTTAAATAAGCAAGGTGACAATATACATCCTTATCATACTTCTTTCTTAATTTGGAACCAGTCCATTGTTACATGTCCAGTTCTAACTGTTGTTTCTTGACCCGCATGCAGGTTTCTTAGGAGACAAGTAAGGTGGTCTGGTATTCCCATCTCTTTAAGAATTCTCCACAAGTTTTTATGATCCACACAGTCAAAGGCTTTTACACAGTCAATGAAGCAGAAGTAGTTGTATTTTAGGAATTAATTATCTTGCATTCTCTAGGTTCCAACGAATGTTGGCAATTTGATCTCTGGTTCCTCTGCCTTTTCTAAGAGGAATCTGGAAGTTCTAGGTTCACCTACTGTTGAAGCCTAGCTTGAAGGATTTTGAGCATAACTTTACTAACATGCAAAATTAGCACAATTGTCTGGTAGTTTGAATATCCCTTGGCACTGTTGTTCTTTGGGGTTGAAATGAAAACTGACCTTTTCCAGTCCTGTGACCACTGCTGAGTTTTCCAAATTTGATGACATATCGAGTGCAGCACTTTAATAGCATCGTCTTTTAGGATTTTTAGGCAGCTCAACTGGAAGTCCATCACCTCCACTAGCTTTGTAGTAATTCTTCCTAAGGCCCACTTGACTTTACACTCCAGCATGTCTGACCCTAGGTAAGTGACTACACCATTGTGGTTATCTGGTCATTAAGACCTTTTTTTTGTATAGTTCTTCTGTATTTTCTTTCCACCTCTTCTTAATCTCTTTTGCTTCTGATAGATCCTTACTCCTTCTGTTCTTTATCTTGTCCATCCTTGCATGAAATATTCCCTTGATATCCCCAATTTTCTTAAAGAGATCTCTAGTTTTTTCCCCTTCTATTGTTTTCCTCTATTTATTTGCATTGTTCATTTAAGAAGGCCTTCTTGTCTCTCCTTGCTGTTCTCAGGAACTCTGTGTTCAGTTGGGTATATCTTTCACTTTCTTATTTCCTTTCACTTCTCTTCTTTTCTCAGCTGTTTGAAAAGCTTCCTGAGACAACGACTTTGCCATCTTGCATTTCTTTTCCTTGGGGATGGTGCTGATCATCGCCTCCTATACAAGGTTACCAACCTCTGTCCATAGTTCTTTAGACACTCTGTCTACCAGATCTAGCCCCTTGAATCTGTCATCTCCACTGTGTAATCAGGGATTTGATTTAGGTCATAGCTGAATGGCCTAATGGTGTTTCCTACTTTCTTCAGGTTAAGCCTAAATTTTGTGATAAAGAGCTCATGATTTACGCCACTGTGAGCTCCAGGTCTTGTTTTTGCTGACTGTATAGAGCTTCTCCTGCTTTTGCTTCAGATAACATAATCAATCTGACTTTGGTACTGACTATTTGGCAGTGTCCCTGTGTAAAGCTGTCTCTTGTGTTGTTGGAAAAAGGTGCTTGCTGTGACCTGTGTGTTCTCTTGACAACACTCTGTTAGCCTTTATGTGCTTTATTTTGTACTCTAAGGCCAAACTTGCCTGTTGCTCCAGGTATCTCCTGACTTCCTACTTCTGTATTCCAATGCCCTATGATGAAAATGACATCTTTTTTTGCAGTTAGTTCTAGAAGGTTTTGTAGGTCTTCCTAGAACTGGTCAACTTCAGCCTTTTCGGCATCAGCAGTTGGGGCATAGACTGGATTACTGTGATACTGAATGTTTGCTTTGGAAACAAACCAAGATCATTCTATTGCTTTTGATATTGCACTCAAGTGCTGCATTTCCAGACACTTTTGTTGACTCTGAGGGATAATCCATTTCTTGTAAGGGATTCATGCCCACAGTAGTAGATACAATGGTCATCTGAATTAAATTTGCCCATTCCTGTCCATTTTAGTTCACTGATTCCTAAGATGTCAATGTTCACTCTTGTCATTTCCTACTTGACCATCAATTTACCTTGACTCATGGACCTAACATTCTAGGTTCTTATGCAGTATTTTTCTTTATAGCATTTTTCTTTACTTTGACCACCAGACAGATCCACAACTGACCTTCGTTGCTCCTCTGGCCCAGCCGCTTCATTCTTTCTGGAGCCTTCTGGAGCTATTAGTAATTGCCCTACACTCTCCCAGGAACAGTAGCCGAAAGCACCAGACACTTTCTGACCTGGGGGGGCTCATCTTCCAGTGTCACATCTTTCTGCCTTTTCATATCGTTCATGAGGTTCTCATGGCATGAATACTGGAGTGGTTTGCCACTTCCTCCTCCACTGGACCATGTTTTGTCAGAACTCTTCACTCTGACCCGTCTGTCTTGGGTAGCCATGCATGGCATCGCTCATAGCTTCATTGAGTTACAGAAGCCCCTTTGCCACAACAAGGCTGTGTGTAATCCATGAAGAGAATAGCGCTTTCTTATTTTATGACTTCATGGCATTTCACTGTATATAGATTTTCATACATATGTAATTAATCCATCATAACTGGACTTGTATATGACTTTAAATTATTTTCCTGTTAAGAATAGTGCTGTCTAGCAATAAGCAAACCCAGCAGCCAATGCTAGTTATTTTCATTTCTAATACCACTCTTCAATTTAAAAAAATCCTAGGATTCCCTGGAGAAATGGCTGCTTCTAAATGGCAACCCACTCCAGTACTCTTGCCTAGAAAATTCCATGGATGGAGGAGCCTGGTGGGCTACAGTCCATGGGGTCGCAAAGAGTCGGACACGACTGAGCGACTTCACTTCACTTCATAGATAAGAGAAGGAATATATAAGGCAAGGCAGAAGTATCATAAGAGTATCCCAAAAGAAAGAAAATCCTCAAAAACAAAAATGACTAGGGTAAGACAGGAGTAAACCTGAAATCTAACTAGCAAGTTTGGACAGCCTCAGCAGCAAAATCAGTAATGGAGTTGTTGTCGTTCAGTCGCACAGTCGTGTCTGACTCTTTGCAGCCCCATGGACCGCAGCACGCCAGGCCTCCCTGTCAGTCACCATCTCCTGAAGTTTGTCCAAGTTCATGTCCATTTCATCGGTGATGCCATCTCATCCTGTGATGCCCTCTTCTCCTTCTACCTTCAGTGTCTCCCAACATCAGGAAATTTTCCAATGAGTTGTCTGTTCACATCAGATGACCAAAATACTGGAACTTCAGCTTCAGCATTAATCCTTCCAGTGAGTATTCAGGGTTTATTTCCCTTAAGATTGAGTGGTTTGATCTCTTTGCTGCCCGAGGGACTCTCAGTAGTCTTCTCTAGCACCACAGTTCAAAGGCATCAATTCTTTGGCGTTCTGCCTTCCTTATGGTCCAGCTCTCACAACGATACATGACCACTGGGAAGACCACAGCCTTGACTATATGGACCTTTGTCGGCAGAGTAATATCTGCTTTTCAACACGTTGTCTAGGTTTGTCATAGCTTTCTTGCCAAGAAGCAGTCGTTTTCTGATTTCATCACTGCAGTCACCATATGCCATGATTTTAGAGCCCAAGAAGAGGAAATCTATCACTACTTTCACGTTTTCCCCTTTTATTTACCATGAAGTAATGGGTCTGAATGCTATGATTTTACTTTTATATTTTTTAAAATTTAGTTTTAAGAAGCTTCTCACCCTTCACCCTCTCTCCTCCTTCACCCTCATCAACAGGCTCTTTAGTTCCTCTTCACTTTCTGCCATTAGAGTCTTATCATCACATATCTGAGGTTGTTGATGTTTCTCCTGCCTATCTTGATTCCAGCTTGTTACTCATCCAGGCCAGGATTTCTCATGATGTGCTAGAGCCAATCATCTGTTCCATACAGGGTTCTAACTGTTGCTTCCTGACCCGCATATAGGTTTCTCTAGGTTTCTCTTCCTGACCCGCGTATAGATGGTCTGGTATTCCCATCTCTCTAAGAGCTTTCCACAGTTTGTTATGATCCACAGAGTCAAAGACTTTAGCACAGTTGATGGAACAGAAGTAGATGTTTTTCTGGAATTCCCTTGCTTTCTCTATGATCCAGTGAATGTTGGCAATTTGATCTCTGATTCTTCTTCCTTTTCTAAATCTTGCTTGGACATCTGGAAGTTCTTGGTTCGCATAATGCTGAAGCCTAGATGCAAGATTTTAAGCATGTCCTTACTAGCATGGGAGATGAGTGAAATGGTCTGATGGTTAGTACATTCACTAGTACTACCCTTCTTGGGAACTGGGATGAGAACTGACCTTTTCCAGTCCTGTGGCCACTACTGGGTCTTCCAGATTCGCTGACATACTGAATGCAACACCTTGATGGCATCATCCTTTAGGGCTTTGAATAGTTTTACTGAACTCCCACATTTGAATTCAACATTAAAAAATGAAAATCATGGCATCCAGTCCCATCACTTCATGGCAAACAGATGGGGAAACAATGGAAACAGTGACACACTTTATTTTCTTGGGCTCCAAAATCACTGCAGATGGTGACTGCAGCCATGGAATTAAAAGACACTTGCTCCTTGGAAGAAAAGCTATGACCAACCTAGACAGCATATTAAAAAGCAGAGACAATACAAGCTCCATATAGTCAAAGCTATGGTTTTTCCAGTAGTCATGTGTGGATGTGAGTGTCGGACCATAAAGAAAGCTGAGCACTGAAGAATTGATGCTTTTGAACAGTGGTGTTGAAGACGACTCTTGAGAATCCCTTGTGCTGCAAGGAGATAAAACCAGTCAATCCTAAAGGAAATCAGTCCTGAATATTCATTGGAAGGACTGGTACTGAAGGTGAAGCTCCAATACTTTGTCTACCTGATGTGAAGAACTGACTCGTTGTAAATGACCCTGATGCTGGGAAAGATTGAAGGCAGGAGGAGAAGGGGACGACAGAAGGTGAGATTGTTGGGTGGTATCACCGACTGGATGGACATGAGTTTGAGCAAGCTCTGGGAGTTGGTGGTGGACGGGGAAGCCTGACAGGCTGCAGCCCATGGAGTTGCAGAGTCGGACACAACCGAGCAATTGAACTGACTGATTGACTGGAATTCCATCACATCCCCTAGCTTTGTTAGCAATAGTGCTTCCTAAGGCACACTTTACTCTGCAGTCCAGAATGTCTGACTCTGGGTGACTGACCACACCATTGTAGTAATCTGGTTCACTCATTTGAGTTCAGTTCAGTCGTTCAGTCATATCCAACTCTTTGCGACCCCATGGACTGCAGCACGCCAGGCCTCCCTGTCCATCACCAGCTCCCAGAGTCCATGCAAACCCATGTCCATTGAGTCGATGATGCCATCCAACCATCTCATCCTCTGTGGTCCCCTTCTCCTCCTGCCCTCAATCTTTCCCAGCATCAGGGTCTTTTCCAATGAGTCAACTCTTTGCATCAGGTGGCCAAAGTATCGGAGTTTCAGCTTCAACTTCAGTCCTTCCAGTGAACACCCAGGACTGATCTCCTTTAGGATGGACTGGTTGGCTCTCCTTGCAGTCCCAGGGACTCTCAAGAGTCTTCTCCAACACCACAGTTCAAAAGCATCAATTCTTCAGTGCTCAGCTTTCTTTATAGTCCAACTCTCACATCCATACATGACCACTGGAAAAACCATAGCCTTGACTAGACGGACCTTTGTTGACAAAGTAATGTCTTTGATTTTTAATATGCTATCTAGGTTGGTCATAACTTTCCTTCCAAGGAGTAAGCATCTTTTAATTTCATGGCATATCCCTGAGTATATTATAGGAAGAAGGCAAGAAAACAACAGAGAAGATGAGAAGGGTGAGGCTCTTGGAGGAAGGCAGGGCACAGCAGAGGGAGAGTGCAGTTTGGAGCCAAGCATCCTTGAGCTAAAATTCTGGCCTTTTTTCTGCATGATTTTGAGTAATTTATGTCATCTGTCCCCAAATCGGCATCCTTCTGGGTGAAATACAGTTAGTGATGCCCTTTGCTAGGATCACTATGTGTATAAAATGTCCACTGAAGGAAACGCACATTTGCTGAGTGCCTTGCACCTTCCATGGCTGGAACCTTGGAAAGGATTGTCTGATTTAAGGGAGGGTTTGTCCTCCATTTCTGCAGGAAAAAACAGAGGGTAGAGAGAGATGTGACATGCTCAGGATCCCCCAAATGAGTTGAGAAACATCTGCCATTAGAGCCCCATATTTTCCTGATCCCCAGCCCTTCCTAGGCACCAGGCTGCCCTACACGCCACTCTGTACAAACCAGGAATGTGCTACTGTACTTCCTTCTCCCTTTCCCCTGGAGGGAAATCCACTGGTCCAAGGGGAAGGGGATGGAAGTCAACTTGAGAATGAATGTAAGGATCTGGAGAGGAAAGAGCTTGACAGACAGGGAAAGGCAACAAGTAACTGCCGCCAAACCTGTGAGAGGGAGACTGGTGAGAAGGGCATCCAAGACACAAGATTCATACCAGGGAACTGAAGCTCCTAAGACTTTGGCAACAACTCCAGCAGCCACACAGATACCCTTGGTTAACTGGGTTCAGTTTTGCTTAGAGGTGACCAAATAGATGGAGTCAGTTAAGACCCTTCCAAATGTCAGTGAACAGAGGACTCTGAGAAGCCACCGACATAGGCTCCATATTCTATGAGAGAGAAGTCAGGAAGGAAAAGCACAGAGCCCCCTGGTTCATTTCTGAAACATTTCCTCCTCGACAGTACCAGGAAACTGAACACATACTGGCTTTTCAATGTGCATATATGTCTTTGGGTGCATCAGACAGACATCTGTTCAAAGAAATTAAGCACCTGTCAGCCATGGAGTTTCAGATGTGTTTCTTTTTTTATAAGTTACAGGTGTACAATACAGTGATTCACAATTTTTAAAGGTTATCCTCCATTTATAGTTATTATAAAATATTGGTTATATTCCCTGTCTTGTATAACCATGTAGCTTATTTTATACCTAACAGTTTGTACCTCTTAATCCTCTACCCCTATATCGCCCCTCCCCTGTTCTGTCTCCCCACTAGTTTGTCTCCCCACTAGTTTGTTCGCTCTGAGTCTGTTTTGTTTTTTCATTATACTCACTAGTTTTATTTTTTAGATTCCACATATAAGTGATGTCATACAGCATTTGTCTTTCTCTGTCTGACTTATTTCACTTAGAATAATACCCTCCAGGTCTATCCATATTGCTGCAAATGGCAAATTTTCACTGTTTATGGCTGAGTAGTATTCCACTGTATATGTGTGCATATTTGTATATATGCCACATCTTCTTTATCCATTAATTTGTTGGTGGACACTTACATTGCTTTCATATCCTGGAGATGGTAAATAATGCTGCTGTGAATACTGGTCTGTATGATGGGATCTTGTCACCCCTGAACTAAGAAGCTTTGATGGATTCCTTTTGCCCATTGAGTAGAACCCCAAATCCTTAAAAAAAAAAGGAGCCTTGCATGATCTTCTTTATATTATCACTTTGAATCAATCCCCTCTCTATATATCCTTTCACTCATTCTGAGCTAGCCACCTTGCCTTTTTGCTGTTTAAAGTACACAGGGAAGCTTCAGCCTCAAGAACTGTATACCAGTCCTAATGTCTAAAATCTCTCTCCCTCAGATATCCACATGCCCCTGTGCCTCATATTTTCCAAGTATTAGCTCATACAAAGCCATGCCTGGATTCCTTACCCACAGAAACTCTGAGATAATAAATAGAGGTTGCTTTAAGCCAATAGATTTGTAGTAAATTTTATACAGCAGTAGGAAATGAATTCATCATATTATTTAACACATTATTGACAGGCAATGCATCAGTATATTTTTAGAGAGTGATACAATTAACATCAGAGTTTCCCTGGTGGCTCAGCAGTAAAAAATCTGCTTGCAATGCCGGAGACCTCGGTTCGATCTCTGGGTGAGGAAGATCCCTGGAGGGGAAATGGCAACCCATTCTAGTATTCTTGCCTGGAGAATTCCATGGACAGAGAAACCTTGTGGGCTACAGTCCATGAGGTCACAAAAAGTCAGACACAACTGAGTGTATAATACACACACACACACACAAGTAACATCACTGTGGGATGTTGTTAGACCTCCAAATTGATAAAAGTTTCATCATACAACTTATGATTGTCATTATCATTCACATTTTGCTCATGTGTTAGGTTTTTGTCCCAACCTTGAGTATATAATAAATGAAAGTTTATTATGGTAACATTTTAAAAATGACACCTCATGAAATTTTGAGTGAAGAATTTTTCAGTGAATCTTATAGATTTTTTTCTCTGATTCAGCAACATATATTACTAGTGTCTCAGGTGATGATAGTTCTTTAGAATATAGTTCTGATCCATATGGGGTGAATATTAGATGTGATTGATTCTGATGTGGAAAGTGAAAATGAAACTCGCAGTGCTATAGAAGACTTTACAGGTGTGTCAGGTGGCACTACTGAATGTAATACCACAAGTGTTAGTGAAATAATTGAATTAATTTTTGGCTGGCCAAAATAAAAATCACTGGCCACAGGAAGAAATCCTTGTCAATAATGAAATGACCTTACAGTGCCATGTCCCTGACATTTCTATCCCATTGCCTTGCTTTATTTCTCTTCTTACTACTTACTAACATCTGACACTCTACATTTTGTACTTGTATATTGTGTTTATCAACTCTCTACCCTCATTAAAACTGTCTGGCTCAGGAAACTCAAACAGGGGCTCTGTATCAACCTAGAGGGGTGGGATGGGGAGGGAGACGGGAGGGAGGTTCAGAAGGGAGGGGGTATATGTATACCTATGGCTGATTCATGTTGAGGTTTGACAGAAAACAGCAAAATTCTGCAAAGCAATTATCCTTCAATTAAAAATAATTTATAAAATAGTAAGTTCTATATAAATAGATATTTCTGACTACTTTTTCACTGCTATACATTGTAGAGCCTAGAAAATGCCTTTACATAGTAATACATATCTCTTGAATGAATGGATCGATGGATGATATTTAACTTAGAGATTGTGATAATGGTCAGAAGTCATTTTTTAGAAAAAAAAAGTTGAAGCGTAGTTTAAATTTATAATCCGTTATTAGTTTTAGCTGTGTAATAGAGATTCAATATTTTTATATTTCATTTAAAATTATTACAAAATAATGGCTGTATTTCCCTGTGCTGTACAATATGTCCTTCTTGCTTATTTATTTTATGCATTGTAGTTTGTATTTCTTCATCTCATACCCCTATCTTGCCTTTTCCCCCTCGTTCCCTCACTGGTAACCTCTAGTTTGTTCTCTGTGAGTCTGCTTCTATCTTGTAATATTCATTCATTGTTCTGGTTTTTGGATTCAATAAAAAGTGATGACAGTATTTGTCTTTTCTGACTTATTTGACTAAGCATAATACCCTCTAGGTCCATCTATGTTGTTGCAAAATGGCAGAACTTTGTTCTTTTTTATGGCTGAGTAATATTCCATTATGCATATAAAAACATTGCTATGATTTATGTTATAAAGTGGTCTGCCTATTTCTCTCCTAAGAGCTTCATGCTTTCAGGTCTTATATTTAGGTTTTTAATCCCTTTTGAGTGTTTTTTTTTTTTTAATGTGATGTGAGGAAATGATCCAATTTCATTCTTTTACATGTAGCTATCTAGTTTTCCCTGCCACCACTTAGGGAAGAGACTGTTTTTCTTCATTATTGTCTCCTTTGTCATAGATTAATTGACTGTGAATGTATGGGTTTTCTGTTTGTATTTCTGGGTTGTCTATTCTGTCCGTTGATCTACATGCCTTGCCTTTTATTTGTGCCAGTAACATCCTGTTTTAATTAGAGTAGCCTTGTAGTATAGCCTGAAGTTAGGGACCATCATACTTACAGCTTTGCTCTTTTTTCTCAAGATTTCTTTGGCGATTCAAAGTCTTCTGTGGTTCGAAATACACTTTCAAGTTATTTGTTCTAATTCTGTGAAAAATGTCATGAGTACTTTAATAGGGAGTGCATTAAATCTGTAGATTGCTTTTCATATATTTTAAACAATAATCTTTCAATCCAGGCGCATGAGACATCTTTCTATTTCTTTGTATCATCTTAAATTTCTTCTATCAATATTTTATAGTTTTCAGAATATAGATGTCTTTCATTTCATTGGTTTGTTTCTAAGTATTTTATTCTTTTTTATGTGATTTTAAATAAGATTGCTTTCTCTCTCTGGTAGTATATTATTAGTCTATAGAAAGCAATAGGTTTCTGTTTATTGATCTTGTGTCCTGTCACTTTACTGAATATATTTGCGAGTTCTAATAGTTTTTTGATGGAGACTTCAAGGATTTCTATATTTTGTACCATGTAAATAGTGACAGTTTTACTTCTTTCTTTGCAATCTGGATACCTTTTACTTAACTCTTCTTTTATATGACTGCTATGGGTAGGACTTCTAATACTGTGATAAATAGAAGTGGCGATAGTGGGCATCCTTGTCTTGCTGTTGATTTAAAAGGAAAGGCTTTGTTTTCACCGCTGAGTACGTTAGCTGTAGTTTGTCATGAATGGCCTTTATTAGGTTGATGTGTTCCCTCCATACTCACTTTGAAAGTTTTTATTGTGAAAGGATGTTGAATTTTATCAAATGCTTTTCCTGAATCTTTTAAGATGATCATGTGATTTTGGTTATTTTTGTTAATGTGGTATATAACATTGATTTTTTGGGTTGAACCATTCTTGTATCTGTGGAATAAATACCACTTGATCATCGTGTGTGATACTTTTTTATATATTATTAAATTCAGCTTGTTAGAGATTTTTTTTATATTTTAATTTTTAATTTATTTTGGAGTATTGTTGATTAATAATGTATTTCAGGTGTACAGTAAAGTTCAGTTGTGTGTATATATACATACATATGTATTAATACATTTATATATACATATATATACACATACACATATATATAGACATACACACATAGATCTTTTTCAAATTCTTTTCCCATTCAGGTTATTAGGGAATATTGAGCAGAGTTCTCTGTGATATTAAGTAGGTCCTTGGTTGGTTATCTATTCTAAATATAGTAGTGTGTACTAATATTTTGCTGAGAATTTTTGCATGTATATTAATCAGAGATATTGACCTGTAGTTTTCTTTTTTTGTCATGTCTTATCTGGTTTTGCTATCGTGTCTTATCTGGTTTTGTACAGTGAGTTTGGGAGTGTTTGTTCCTCTTCTATATTTTGGAATAGAGAAGGATAGAAATTTTTAGCTCAGCATTATGTTTGATAGAATTCTCCTGTAAAGCTGTCTGGTTCTAGACTTTTGTTTGCTGGACTTTTTTTTTCCTAGATTCAATTTCATTCCTATTGATTGATCTCTTCTGATTTCTATTTCTTTATGATTCAGTCTTGGAAGGTTTTATGTTTCTAAATATTTGCCTTTTCTTACAGATTGTTCACTTTGGTATATAACTGCTTGTAGTATTCTCTTATAAAATTTTATATCTCTGTGATATTAGTTATTATATCTTTCATTTCCTACTTTGCTTATTTGGATCCTCTTTTATTTCTTGATGAACCTGGCTATAGATTGGCCAGCATGTTCACTTAAAAAATAGATCAATGAAGAAAACAAAGAGGAAATCAGAAAATACCTCGAGACAAATGAAAATGGAAACACAACTTTCCATGTGCTTTCCCAATTTTCTTCTTGTAATTGATTTCTCACTTCATACTCTTGTAGTTAAAAAATACTTTATCATTTCTATCCCCTTAAAATTGGTTAAGAGTTGTTCTGTGGCCCAGCATGTGATCCATTCTGGAGAAGTTTCCTTGTGCATTTGAAAAGAATATGTATTCTGGTGTTTGGGGATGAAATGTACAGTATATCTCTAAGTCCAACTGCTCTAATCTGTCATAGAAGGCCAATGTTGCCAGACTGATTTTCTTTCAGGATGATCATCTATCCACTGATGTATGTGGGATGTTAAATCCCATATCATTATTGTATTATTGTCAGTCTCCCTTTTTGTTTGTTAATCTTTGCTTTATATATTAGGTCCCCCTGTACTGGATGTATTTATGTTAATAAGTGTAATATTCTCTTCTTTTATTGACTCCTATACCATTATTTAATGCCTGCCTTTGTCTTTTGATATAGACTTTGTTTTAAACTTTATTTTTTTTGGTTTGTGTATTGCTACCCCTGCTTTCTTAGAGTTTCTAATTGCATGAAGTATCTTTTCCTATCCTTTCATTTTCAGTCTGTCTTTAGCTCTAAGATGAGTCTCTTGTTAGCAACATTTAAATGTCTTTTTAAAAAATCCAATCAGTCACCCAATGTTTTTGAATGGAGCATTCAGTCCTTTAATAATTAAAATAATTACTGATAGGTATGTACTTATTGCCATTTTGTTGCTTGTTTTCTGGTTGTTTTTGTAGTTCTTACCTATTCTTTTTTCTCCCCCAGTTTCTTCTGATTGATTTTCTTTAGTGGAATGCTTATGTTCCTTTCTCTCTAGTTTTTACGTCACTACTATTGCATTTTTTGATTTGTGGTTACCGGGAGATTTATATATGCTGATGTATAACTATAGCTGCTGAAGTTCAAACAGTTCTAAAAGATCTGTTTTTAACCCCCCTCCCACAAACACAGTTTGTGTTTTTGATGTCATATTTTACAATTTCATGTTTATCCCTTTAATGAGTAGTTTAGTTATAGTTGGTTTTACATTTTTTGTCTTTTAATGTTCATATTAGTTTATTTACATGGTTACACTAGACTTTACTGTATATTTGCCTTTACTAGTGGGATTTTTCCTTTCCTATAGATGCTTAACTTTTGTTATAGACCTTCCCACTTACAGAAAATCCTCAAACATTTCTTTTAGAATTGGTTTAGTATTGATGAACTCTTGTAATTTTTGCTTGCCTGAGAAGTTCTTGCTCTCTCCTTCTACTCTAAATCATGGTCGTACAGGGTGGAGTATCCCCAGGTTGCAGATTTTCCCCTTTCAACACTTGAAATATATCATGCCACTCCCTCTGGCCTGCAAAGTTTCTGAAGAAAAATCAACTTATAATCTTTTGGGGATTCCTTTGTACATGACTTTTTTTTTCCTTGTGCATTTAGAATTCTCTCTTTAACATTTGCCATTTTAATTATGATGTGTCTTGGTGTGGGTTTGTTTGGGTTCCTCTTGATTGGGACTCTGTGCTTCCTCTGCCTGAATATGTTTCCTTCTGTGAAGGTTTATAGCCACAAGTTCTTTTTCTTTAATTTAGTTTTAAAAATTTATTTATTTAAAAGATTTATTTAAATTGAAGTATAGTTGCTTTACAATGTTGTGTTAGTTTCTATTATATAGCAAAGTGAGTTAGCTATATGTATATATATATATATGTATATGTGTGTGTGTATATATATATAAAATCTCCCCTCTTTTTTGCAGTTCCTCCCCACGTAGGTCAGGAAGGAAAGTTGAGTCGAGAACACAGAGCACTGACTAGAGTTCCCTGAGCTGTATACAGCAGGTTCTCATTAGTCATCTATTTTACACATATACATAGTATTAATAGTGTATATATGTCAATTCTGCTTTGTAAATAAGATATATGAATTTTTCAGATTCCATATATATGCATTAATATGCAATATGCAATATTTGTTTTTCTTTCTTCACTCTGTATGACCAACTCTAGTTCCATCCACATCTCTACAAATGACCCAATTTCTTTCTTTTTATGGTACAGCCATAGTTTCATCAAACACATTTTTACTCCTCTCTTCTCCTTCTGGGACCCATATAGTGTGAATTTTGGTATGCTTAATGTTGTTGTAGAAGTCCCCTAAACTGTTCCCATTTTTAAAATTTTGTTTTTCTTTATGTTGTTCTGATTGGGTCCAATATTCTATCTTCTAGATAACTTTTGAGTTATTTTGTATCGCCTACTGCTGCTGCTGCTAAGCCACATCAGTCGTGTCCAACTCTGCACGACCCCATAGACGGCAGCCCACCAGGCTCCCCTATCCCTGGGATTCTCCAGGCAAGAACACTGGAGTGGGCTGCCATTTCCTTCTCCAATGCATGAAAGTGAAAAGTGAAAGTGAAGTCGCTCAGTCGTGTCTGACTCTTCGCGACCTCATGGACTGTAGCCTACCAGGCTCCTCCGTCCATGGGATTTTCCAGGCAAGAGTACTGGAGTGGGGTGCCATTGCCTTCTCCATTTGTATTGCCTAGTCTATGTTAATTCCTTCTAGTGTGCCTTTCATTTCAGTTATGGTATTTTCAGTTCATTGTTAAAATTTTCACTCTGTTAATTTTTTCTTTCCCCTAATTCAGTTAGCATTCTTATTTATAATGCTTTGAACTATTTATCAGAATTATTAGTTTCCATTTCATTAGTTTTTTCTGCAATTTTTCTCTTCTTTCAATTGGAACAAATTTCTCTGTCCTCTCATTTTGATAACTTTTTCTCTGTCAAATGAGGTGAAGCAGTTACCTGTTGCAGTCTTATAAGGGTACACTTTGTGTGGGAGCATCCTTATATAGTCTGCAAGTGCACAGTGGCTTTGGTGGGTGACATGGATCTGACATAAGTGTGAGTCATGTCTTTCCCTAGGCTGCTGTCACCTTGGTGGGAGGTAGGACTGGAGATGGACTGGCTAGGGCCAGAGCCAGGTATGGGCAGGGCTGTCCCTGCTCAACAGGCAGCCCCACTCTTTTGGGGGTAGGGGCAAGTGCTAAGTTGCTGGCACAGAAGCCCTGAGAGTGGGTCCAAGCTTGCTCTATTCCCTTTAAGCGCTTCTTCTCCCTGCTCCTAGCACTGGGACCCTTGCCCTAGAGGGGATCAGTCTTGAACAAGAGGGGCTGGTGCAGAGGCTCGGCATGGATTTGAGCATGAGTTCTGGTGGCCCTGGCTGCAATAAGTAATGGCTGTCCCTTCCCCCAAGGCCACAGCTCAGATGCCACTTCTGGCCTGAGTTGCCTTGTCCTCACAATGCAGCTCTCCCCTCGGCTGCTGCAGCGCTTCCCTGGTGTGCAGCTGGGTGGCGAAGGAAGCATGGCTGGAATGCTGAGGTGCCTGGGCAGTTGCAGGAAACTGGCCAGTGTCTCGTGCAATTTCAATTCACACTCTCCACCATGTTCCAGGAGAAAGCAAGCATGTGTGTGCTCCTCAAGAGCAAAGTCTAGGCTTCCCCCAGCCCTCCTGTTAGTCTCACCAGCCCTCCAACTAGTCAAGGGGATTCATCTTCCTGGTATTGGATTCCAGCACTGGAGAGCCCAATATTTGGCTCAAATCACTCATTCCCCAGGGAGGATCTTTGCCCATGTAATCTCCCTCCTCTTCTGAGTCCCATTCAAGAGGCTTGACCTGATGGGTATTTTCCCCTTGATACCAATTCCATGTGGATATTCCTTACAGCCTTGGTAGAAGAAGAGTCAGTCTCCAGTTATTTTTTACTGGGGATTGTTCCACATATAGATGTATTTTTAATGTGTTCCTGGAGGGAGGTGAGTCCTGCGTCCTCCTACTCCAACTTGATATTTCCTTTCCATCTATTGTGATACATCACTTATACTACTCAGGCTCCGTTAAAGCTTTGTTTTCATGTATTTCTGAAAGGCCTGGGAGTAGGGAACAAATACTTCTATAAATTCAAAGAAAAGGATCTTAAAATGTCCCATTCAGTGTTTGCTGTTATAAGATAGGGCAAAGCATTCCTTAGTTTGTATGTCCACATAAAATTTGAGGTGCCTTGAAGTAAATCTGGAGCATTGAAATGGTGCTCTGTATATATCACTCTGTAATGCAGATCTCAGAGCTTAGGACCTGGAAACATTTTAGGGGAGAATCTGTACATTGAGCTCTGAGCATAAGGGAAGAAGAATCATGTTGACTAGATATTCTACTTTGCCAAGAATTTGGACCATTAACATTTGGTACCAAAGTAAGGCTCTGCTATTCACTGTGTGCATGGACAAGTGTCAAAAATTCTCTGGAAGTACTGTAGTATCAACTCATAATAATACAGGTTTTTCCCTAGGATCGACAGATTATGAGTACAGTATACAGACAACATGGTTTAATGGTTTGGGGTTTCAGCTCTGGAGTTAGACTGCCAAGATTAAACCCATACTCTATACTTAAGAGTTGTGTGACTTTGAGAAAGCAATTTAATCTTTCTGTGGGCCTGGTTTTTCTTATCTAGAAATTGAAGATTGTTTTTATTTTACAGAGTTATGAAAATTAAATGAGGTAATGCATTTAAAAAGCCAAAGCAGATACTAGGGTATAATGAATATTCTGTAGATGTATTTCTTTTTGTTTCATTTTACATAAGAAAATGCTTTATGAAAGGAAAGACTTTATTAGTGAAAAATATTATTAGTTAAGACATTTATTGATTCTTATTCCAGTCAGGAATACAATGTACAATATAATACTATTTGTCACACCCTAAGATTAGAAAATATTTTCTCCAAATACTTTTTCCTTCAAGTACAAAAATGCATTTAGAATGAATTTCAGAGGAAGAGTTTTCATTTAAATTTAATGTGATGCAGCCACATGTTTTCTTGTTGGCAATATCTTATTTTCATTTTTAGCTTTCACCTAATTCGTTATACTTTATTTTGTGGATTCATTACTATGCAAATACATACGAACTATATTCAAGTACATGCTTTAAGGATTATGTTACTTTGTATCATTTCACAATTAAACAGCTTGCATCCAGTTTTCTCAAATTACATGTGTTTTATATAGGTTGGTTCAAGTTACTGAATTCAGTCAATAACCAAGATCTTTTCTGTGAATTGAGAAAGCACTATAATAAATCTCCATGAGTATTAATGATAAAAAGTTTATAAAAAAAACAAAGTTGCATTACTAAAAAGATATATATTGGCTATTTATTTGCATAAAAATACAAGTTAAAATCAACTTAAAAATCTGTATGTTTAAAATTAATATTATCTGATTTTTTGTTTGTACATCATCTAAAATTCTCATTTCTTCATCCTGGTGGGTTTCCCTGGTGGCTCAGATGGTAAAGCATCTGCCTGCAATGAAGGAGACCCAGGTTCAATCCCTGGGCTGGGAAGATCCTCTGGAGAAGGAAATGGCAACCCATTCCAGTACTCTTGCCTGGAAAATCCCATGGACAGAGGAGACTGGTGGGCTACAGTCCATGGCGTCGCAAAGAGTTGGACACGACTGAGCAACTTCACATTCACTTTCATCCTGCTGGTGTTTTTGTGCCATTTTTAATTATTTGGTAATATCCCCAGATTGTATAAAATAGAAAAGAATTAGAAATGAAAGAAATAATGCTAAAAACTATTTCATTTTTACTTTCTTCAGGACAGATAAAATGTTAAAAGGAAAGGAGCTGAAACAAATTGTTTTAAAGACTTAATTATTGATTTCATCTTTCACAGCTTTAGGTAAAAAGGTGTTCGGAATAGATAACTATTCAACCATTTATTCTGAGGCAAAAATTAAGTTATTTTGCCTCCACTGACAAGATTTCAAATACTAAACACCAGCATATTGAGATTTCTTAGATAATTCAAAGTTTATTAGAATAGAATGGAATAGACTACCTGAAGTGAGAATATTTAAGACATGTAGTCTCTTTAGCTAAATAGCAATTAATTTTAATGAATTACTTTTGAAACCAAGACTGGCAACATATTTAAAATTATATGATGTTTCTTTTTAATTCTACCAATATGAAGAAATACCAGCATACATTTAAAATATGTAGAAGGTCTTAATGCATAGGCTTTTATTGACCTCTTTTGCCCATTACTGAGAGCAACATCGGGCACATACTAAATGCCAACTAAATATTTGTCTACTTGAAAGAAAGAAATAAATAGAGTGTAGCCAAGTGCACATGACTTACTTCCCACCATGGGAAAGTGACTCATGGAAGTTCAGGCTGGGTCTGTACCATACTGCAAGACTTTACATTTTCTTAGAAATTTATGACTCATCTCAGCTAGTGGGGGTAAGACCATCTATTATTATTCCTAATGAACATTATTAGGAGTTGTTTTGTTTGGGTGGATTTTGTCTTTGCTGTTGTCATTGTTGCTCTTTTATTTAACCCAGTAAAAAGTTACATTTCAGGGAACAGAAATATCTTTAAAACTAAATGAGATGATACCACCTATCATTTAAATGTTTCCTCTTTTGGGGTTTCCTTTTCTGTGCACACAGTATAGCTGTTATTATTACTACTAACCTTTAGTTATTTTTTGCTATATAAGTAGTGAGCTAAATACTTCACCACAGTTACCTGATTTTATGTTCAAGCTCAGTTTAGTGGATGTTTATGTACAGTATACATTTTTATATATGCTGGATTGAACCTCACTTTACAAAATTCCTATGTTGAAATTGTAAATCCTAATACCTCAGACTGTGACCATATTTGGACATGGGGTACTGACAGAGTTAAACTAAAATAAGGTCATTAGTTCCAGTTCAGTTGCTTAGTCGTGTCTGACTCTTTGCGACCCCATGAATCGCAGCACGCCAGGCCTCCCTGTCCATCACCAACTCCCGGAGTTTACTCAAACTCATGTCCATCAAGTCAGTGATGCCATCCAGCCATCTCATCCTCTGTCGTCCCCTTCTCCTCCTGCCCTCAATCCCTCCCAGCATCAGGGTCTTTTTCAATGAGTCAACTCTTCGCGTGAGGTGGCCAACATATCGGAGTTTCAGCTTCAGCATCAGTCCTTCCAATGAACACCCTGGACTGATCTCCTTTAGGATGGACTGGTTGGATCTCCTTGCCATCCAGGGGACTCTTCAAGAGTCTTCTCCAACACCACAGTTCAAAAGCATCAATTCTTCGGCGCTCAGCTTTCTTCACAGTCCAACTCTCACATCCATACATGACCACTGGAAAAACAATAGCCTTGACTAGACGAACCATTGTTAACAAAGTAATGTCTCTGCTTTTAAATAAGCTATCTAGGTTGGTCATAACTTTTCCTTCCAAGCAGTAAGCATCTTTTAATTTCATGGCTGCAGTCACCATCTGCAGTGATTTTGGAGCCCCAAAAAATAAAGTCTGACACTATTCCCCCATCTATTTGCCATGAAGCGATGGGACCAGATGCCATGATCTTAGTTTTCTGAATGTTGAGCTTTAAGCCAACTTTTTCACTCTCCGCCTTCACTTTCATCAAGAGGCTTTTTAGTTTCTCTTCACTTTATGCCATAAGGGTGGTGTCATCTGCATATCTGAGGTTATTGATATTTCTCCCAGCAATCTTGATTTCAGCTTGTGCTTCTTCCAGGCCAGCATTTCTCATGATTTACTCTGCATATAAGTTAAATAAGCAGGGTGACAATATACAGCTTTGACGTACTCCTTTTCCTATTTGGAACCAGTCTGTTGTTCCATGGGTAGGCCTTAATCCATTATGTCTAAAGTAACTAAAAGAAAGCAATTTGGACACATAGTTGCATACAGGGAATACTAAGTGAAGACAGAGCAGCCAAGAAGAGTGTCTTAGAACAGAACCTTCTTTCATGATGACTCTCAGAAAGAACCAACTCTGCTGACACTTTGATCTCAAACTCCTAGCTTCCAGGCTGTGAGAAAATAAATTTCTGCAATTTAGCCACCCAGTCTGCAGCACTTTGTTAAAGCACCCCTAACAAACTAAAATATATAAAAAAAGTCATTTTACCTATGTATAAATTTATACACATTGTACATATATATGTAGTTGTTTAGTTGCTCAGTTGTGTCCAACTCTTTGCGACTGCATGGACTGAGCATGCCAGTCTTCCCTGTCCTCCATCTCCCAGAGTTTGCTCAAACTCACCTCCATTGAGTTGATAATGCCATCCAACCATCTCATTCTCTGTTGCCCCCCTTCTTCTCTTGCTCTCAATCTTTCCCAGCGCTGGGTCTTTTCCAATGAGTCAGCTCTTTGCATCAGGTAGCCAAAGTACTGGAAGTTCAGCTTCAGCATCAGTCCTTCCAATGAATATATTCAGGGTTGATTTCCTTTAGGAGTGAAGGTTTAATCTCCTTGCTGTCCAAGGGACTCTCAAGAACCTTCTCCAATACCACAGTTTGAAAACATCAATTCTTCAGCACTTAGCCTTTTTTATGGTCCAACTCTCACATCCATACATGACTACTGGAAAAACCATAGCTTTGGCTATACAGACCTTTGTCAGAAAAGTAATGTCTGTGCTTTATAATATATTGTCTAGGTTTCTCAAAGCTTTTCTTCCAAGGAACAGGCGTCTTTTAAATTCATAAGTATATACATTTCATATATATATATATAATGATATTTTTCATTTTCTATATATGAAATGTCATTATATATGTGTGTGTGTGTGTATACACACATATATATGCTGTGTTGCACTATGCTTAGTTGCTCAGTCATGCCCAACTCTCTGTGACTGTAGCCTGCTAGGCTCCTCTGTCCATGGAATTCTCCAGGCAATAATACTGGAGTGGGGAGCCATTCCCTTCTCTAGGGGATCTTCCCAACCCAGGGCTTGAAGCCAGGTCCCTCACATTGCAGGCAGATTCTTTACCATCTCAGTCACCAGGGAATATGCACACACATATAGAATATATATGATTCATGTTTAAATTTTAAATTTTCTTTCCATGTTTTTTTCTCTTTCTTACCTAGTTCCAGGTTAAAGATGCTTGGCTGATAGATATTCCTTGTTAGTTCCAGTGTGTAGAATTTTCCTTTCTTGGTGACTTCTGCTCAGTTACTGACAGATGCATGCAGAGGTAATGTGATAGCAATGGCTTGCACATACAGTATGTGACATTATCAAGCAGTCAATAAATGACAGCTTTTTTAATGTAATAGAAATTTGGGGATATAAGGACATTGTTAATACAATAGAAGAACCATTAGCACATACAATAGCTTTGCTTTATTAACATCCCTGTTCATGTTAGCAATTTTGTTCTAATTTAAGTGATGTCCCCATTATAGTGGCAAATTGTGTTTTCATTAATACAGTGGAAAATCCATTAATATGAAAATTGCTCATTCAGAATCACATTAGTGAAGTGCTTATCTTATTATCAGCAAGGCGATTCTAACCTAGGTGCTAAGCAATCTGAGTTGAAGTGTCCCATAGCAAAGGTATTCATACTGTGTTAGAAGGAGGCTATCACTGGCTTTCTTATGGTTTCTCGACAAATTTTACTGCATTACTTTAAACAGTTATATACCTTATCGCCAACACTATTAGATTAGTTCTGAATCTTCTATAAATTTTATATAAAGACACAAACATCCTACAACTTTACAAGCAGTGTGTATAGGTTTGGGTTCTTTTGTTTTAAGCAACATAATTTAACTTTACTACCTTATGAAAAGAAACATATTGAAATGTTTATGGGAGAGTTCACAAAATAAATGGGTGGTACTTGCTTAGAAATAGGAAACAATTTTCAGAGGGACCTAGAAGGTGAATCAGAGCAGTGATCATCGTAACAACAATGTTTGGGCCAGTTTGCTCTATCAGAATGATTATTTTCACCCTTCCTCCAGTTTTTGTATCAACCCACAGTCCTCTAGTTCTGTGGAACCTCACCTGAAGGTACATCTGGACATTCTGTATCAGGTGTATAGGTCCAGAAGGTACATCTGAATGCATATCTGGACCTGAACTCTATATCTAGGCTGCATGCTGCCTAGAGTAACAGGAAGGAGGGTCTGTTCATTTTTGCATCCATCCTGTAAAGGCACACAAAATAAGGGAGAAGAAATCTTACCTCACTAATAACTGGGGTACTATTGAAAAGGAATAATTGGAATAGGTAAACTATTCCAAAAACTAAATATTCCACCACAGTTATAAAACATATGATGAGTATTCTAAGTTGGACACGACTCAGTGACCAAACAACCACAAAATTCTACCTTATAAAGAAACTGTGGTAGGCATTCAGTTCAGTTCAGTCGCTCAGTTGTGTCTGACTGTTTGCAACCCCATGGACTGCAGCACACCAGGCTTCCCTGTCCATCACCGACTCCAGGAGCCTACTCAAACTCATGTCCGTCGAGTCAGTGATGCCATCCAACCATCTCATCCTCTGTTGTCTCCTTCTCCTCCTGCCTTCAATCTTTCCCAGCATCAGGGTCTTTTTAAATGAGTCAGCTCCTCACATCAGGTGGCCAAAGTATTGGAGTTTCAGCTTCAGCATCAGTCCTTCCAATGAATATTCAGGACTGATTTCCTTTAGGATGGACTGGTGGGATCTCCTTGATGTCCAAGGGACTCTAAAGAGTCTTCTTCAACACCACAATTAAAAAGCATCAATTCTTCAGCACTCATCTTTTTTTACAGTCCAAACTCATATCCATACATGACTACTGGAAAAACCATAGCTTTGACTAGATGGACCTTTGTTGGTAAAGTAATGTCTCTGCCTTTTAATATGCTGTCTAGGTTGCTCATAGTTTTTCTTCAAAGGGGCAAGCGTCTTTTAATGTCATAGCTGCAGTCACCATCTGCAGTGATTTTGGAGCCCAAGAAAATAAAGTCTGTCATTGTTTCCACTGTTTCCCCATCTGTTTGCATGAAGTGATGGGACTGGATGCCATGGCCTTAGTTTTCAGAATGTTGAGTGTTAAGCCAACTTTTTCACTCTCCTCTTTCACTTTCATCAAGAGGCTCTTTAGTTCTTCTTCGCTTTCTGCCGTAAGGGTGGTATCATATGCGTATCTGAGTTTATTGATGTGTCTCTCGGCAATCTTGATTCCAATTTGTGCTTCCTCCAGCCCAGCATTTCTCATGATGTATTCTGCATATAAGTTAAATAAGCAGGGTGACAATATACAGCCTTGATGCTCTACTCTTCTGATTTAGAACCAGTTTGTCGTTCCATGTCCACTTCTAATTGCTGCTTCTTGACCTGCATACAGGTTTCTCAGGAGGCAGGCCAGGTGGTCTGGGATTCCCTTCTCTTTCAGAATTTCCACAGTTTGTTGTGCTCCACACAGTCGAAGGCTTTAGCGTAGTCAATAAAGCAGAAGTTTCTCTGTAACTCTCCTGATTTTTCGATGATCCAGCGAATGTTGGCAATTTGATCTCTGTTTCCTCTGCCTTTTCTAAATCCAGCTTGAACATCTGGAATTGCATGGTTCATGCACTGTTGAAGTCTGGCTTGGAGAATTTTAAGCATTACCTTGCTAGCGTGTGAGATGAGAGCAATTGTGTGGTAGTTTGAACATTCTTTGACATTGCCTTTCTTTGGAATTGGAGTGAAACCTGACCTTCCACTCATAATTACCTGGCTCTACTAAACTTTCATCCTCCGGGATAATGACCATATGAGTTGATTCAGCCAAAGATATGTGAGTTATGTTTCATATTTCCATTTCAGTTTTTAATTACTGATGCTCAACTCGTTAATTTTCCTTTCCCTATCACCAAAACCTGCAGCCTTCTAAATGGTAAAGCTTCTGTCCATTGGATTCCCAGTAAACAGCTGTGTAGAGTTCTTCACTAAAGGTAGAGAGAAACAACAAAAACAACATTGTCAAAGTCAGAGATATTGTGGGGTTTGCTGCCCAGCCAGTCCTAGGGGCATAAGTGGTATGACAGAAGGAAAGTAAATATTGTTAAAAATAAAGGCTGTGATTCTTATTGAATATATTATCCTCAGAAATTTTATTAGTTCCTACTGTCTTCATTTATAAAATTGGAGAATAGATACCAACAGCATAGGTATTATATTACAGCTTACAGAGTAAGAAGAAAGCTAAAGTCAGGACACTGGGAAATATTAGTAAAGGAAGTGTAGAAAAAAATGGTTGTTTGAGATAGGAGATGAACAATTAGAGAGTTAAGAGTAAAATTATAGAGAAGAGCTATAGAATAGAAAGAAAGAAATGCTGCAGAAACAGCAAGATATGAAATGTGTCCATCATATGACAAGTAAAAGAAAACTGATGACTTTATCAGTAGCAATAGATTACTTCCTGTTTGTTCCAAGAGCATATGAAGTTACTCCATAAGAACTAAGAATACCATGAAAACAAGGAAAATTGAAAATATTTAAGCTGTAGCAGAGGTGGGGGGAGAAAAAGCATGCAAAGGAAGGATGGAAAGCTGAGACTATAGCTGATCAAGAATATGTCTGAGCATTTTGATAAACCTGTTAGAAAATAAATATGATGTATTACCATATGTCATGTAAGTTAAACAAGATAAATTTTGTGGAAGTATTTTCAAACTGATCTCTACCATAGGGACCTTAGATTAACTTAAAAGAGGATATTGTTTGCCACATGACTCTTACTACTAGTTTTTCTGAAAATGTGTATGTGCTAAGTGGAAATCAGCATTATGTGGTAGCATTTCAGTGAGGAGGAGTAGATTTAATTGTAAAGGTTCCAATTCCCTGTGAATTCAGAGATTTACTGAACTAAGTATGTTAAAAACTAAGATGTGTTTGACATTAAAAAAAAAAGTTAGTTTTCAGCATCTCCAGAATGAATCTATGTGTATATTGTCTTGGCCAGACAACTTAGTTATTCTAAAAACAAGAGATCAATTTCTTAAAATTTGTGTTAAAATTTTCTAAAATCTTCATATTTAATATACTGTGCAGCACAGTTGGATAAATAACATTTTTGAATTCTCCCCTGATGGATAATGGTTTGGGAACAGTACGTTTTATGACTCATTTTCTCCATTTCTAAAATGGGAAAAAGATTTAAATTTCTTTTGAATAAAAGATCAAGAACACTCCCTGAGTATAAATTGCCCAATCTTGAAGAGTATAAATTCAATAATGAAGAAATGCATAAGACCACCTACAACTTCTTATATGCCTGTTGTCCTTCAAAAGAGAGCTAATTTATGATAGTTCGTGATTGTCCTTCTTTTGAACGAACTTAATTTTTTTTCTCTATACTTCAATACAGTCTCTTCTCCTTCCCCCTTAAAGGATTTAGTTTTGGATTAAAATCTTCCAGGTGTGTGTGTGTGTGTGTTGCATTGAGTTAACAGCAGTGCTACATTACCATTTATGAAAGTGAAAAAAATAGTTACCATTTACTTTCCCACAGAGCTGTATGAATTAGGTGAAATATGTCCCTCTGAATATTTCCTTCCAACTTAGACTGGAGTTCTTTCATCTTTTTTTTATCGTGTGTACACACATTGCATGCTATGGAATGAGACTGATCCAACCAACCTATTAGACACACACTGTGTTTTCAATGCAGGCACCATAAGATTGCAAGGTTGCAGTTTGGAGCCTTGACGAGGATCACCCCAGGGTGGGGGGGATGGCAATCACTATGTCAAGTCCTGGGACCTGATTGCAGATCACCGAAGGACATCACACAAGACCCTGGGAGCTTAAGAGTTTCCCGTTTTTAGGGGACAGATGTGTCATCCAAGCCCCAGGAAGAACGATGTACATAAAATACAGATCAGGCAGCTTTGTTCAGAAAGAATGTATCTACATCAGCATCGTATCCAGCATAGTCGAGACCACCCACAGGTCATTCTCTCCTCCTCCCTCTCTGGATTGCCTCCAAACATATTTTTTAATGAGATTTTCATTGAATTTCAAATCAACGTGTCAACTTAAGATAGCAGAGAGTAAAAAACAAAAAAAAAAAAAAGAGAATGTAATGGAATTTCAAAGTGGAAAGTGTAATAGTCATTGGCTGTTGAAATTAGATTTTATTACTATGTTTTTTGTAGGTGGCAGAAGATATGGTATATATTCTTCTTTTGAAATTAAAGTAAAATATAAACACACTATCAGGGGTAGGATAGAGGAGCATTTTTCAGTTAATGTCCTGTTGACCAATAAACATAATCTTTTCCTTTAGGCAGTATGTTCCTGTTCTTTTTTTTTTTTCCCCCTGTTGCTAGTAGTATTATTATTCTATGGTGAATGTTTCCCATCTAGGATTTTGCCTATTATTCCTGAGGACAAGTATTCAAATTTCTGCTTATTTCAAGCATAGATATTTTGGGGCTCTTTTACTCGTCTGGGATTTTCTTACCAACTTCCTAAACATTGAGAACTTAGCATGCATTGCTCTTGTGAGTCCTATAGCAGAAAGTTACCAGCAAAACTGGTTACTGGAAAGACATTACAGTTTATAAGTTATTAAACTTCAGGCTGAGGTTTCTTGACAGTTTTTCCAGATTCTTGATAGCAAAGTTGGCCTAAGATTATTGAAACTGTTCAACTATTATCTCCTGGAAAAAGTATATACTTCTACTACAGATAATATTATTGGACAGTTTTGCAAAAGTACAAGCTGCCTTGGTCAGTTTCTCTGTTGCTGTTTAGTGGCTCAGTTGTGTCCGACTCTTTGCGAACCCAAGGACTGCAGCACACCAGGCTTCCCTGTCCTTCACCATCTCCTGGAGTTTGCTCAAACTCATGTCCATTGAGTCGGTGATGCCATCCAACCATCTCATCCTCTGTCATCCCCTTCTCCTTCTGTCTTTTATCTCCCCAGAATCATTGACTCATTCTCCAATGAGTCAGTTCTTCGCATCAGGTGGTCAAAGTATTAAAGCTTCAGTTTCAGCATCACTTCTTCCAATGAATTAAAGTCAATTTCTTTAACTGAGACCAAATTCTAGAACTATGGGAGAACACAGAATATGAATAAGAAAATAAAGTGTGAGTGGTCGCATATTTGGGTGTCTGTTCACTGAAGGTATTTTAAGTAGGTATTTTTACTTAAAAGACATAGCTTTTCGTGTGAGGACTAGCTTCTGAGCTTTCCAACTTCACTTAGATTGTCCTCAGGCTTCTGTTACCATAAACTTTGTTGTGTCTCCTGTGATGCCGCCTGTTACTTTTTCTGATTCTATGTATTCATTTACTTTGGTTACCCACATAATAATAGAATCAGACTCAGGGGCAAGGATTTGAGAGTAAGAAAAACTTTTTTGGAGGTGATTTCAGGAGCAGTGGTAGGAAAATAAGAACTGAGACCATGAGATATGAAAGGGAATTAAAGCCAAAAAGGATGAATTAGTTACTCTGTTATTGATGATTGAGGCTAAAGCCTGCTGGGGACCTCAGGGAGATGGAATAGAAGTGCTTCAGAATTGTCACTACAACAGTGCAGATTTGGGGGCATTTATCCTCTTGTTCCTTTCCATCATTGCTTGAGGATTGCTTCTTGATTCCCTAACCCTTTCATCTTTTCTCGTGATTGAGCTCAGGATGCCAGATAAAGCCTGTAGGTGGAGAGCCGCAGTTACTTGGTAAAAGCAGTTATCACTGCGCACAGCGGCAGTGAAAATCAGCAAAAATGGGTGGAGACACAGACAACTTTGCAATGGTTACCAACTCTAGGATTCCCTTTTCTACATCTGTGATTCTAAGCTATTGGAAGCAAAGTATAAAGCATCAACTAAGGATCTGGCCTGCAGAAACTTAAGAGAACGTATTGATTTGGGGGGATACTGATGTTTCCCACTTAGCCCAATAATGGGCATGCCAGTGTAGGCAGTGTGTTCAAGAATTCCTAATGAACAAACACAGAAATCTATGCTCAAAACCTATAATTTTTCATCCACACAGCCTATTTTGAATAAAACATTCTTCCCACATTTCTCAGAGCCCAATATTAGATGTTTTCCTAATCAACCTGTCAAGGGTTTTGCTGTTATTTTCTCACTCATATATTGGTTGGATTTCTTTTATATAAGAGTGTACTGGAAGATACAACTTGAACTGGCTGAAGTAATAAGGATTTTTTTAATTCAAAAAACTAAAATATACTATGAGAGTTCTAATTTCAGGTATGGCTGAAGCACAGTAAATCAGAGTTGTCCTTCAGTGGACGATTGGGATGGAAAGCTTTGTATTTGCTTAGATCTATTTGTAAAGCGTTGATAGAGGTAAGAAAAAAGAAGAGGAGGGCAGAGGATAAGATGGTTGGATACCATCACTGACTCAGTCAGTCAGTCAGTCCAGTCGCTCAGTCGTGTCCGACGCTTTGCGAGCCCATGAATCACAGCAAGCCAGGCCTCCCTGTCCATCACAAACTCCCGGAGTTTACTCAAACTCATGTCCATCGAGTCGGTGATGCCATCCAGCCATCTCATCCTCTGTCGTCCCCTTCTCCTCCTGCCTCCAATCCCTCCCAGCATCAGGGTCTTTTCCAATGAGTCAACTCTTCGCATGAGGTGGCCAAAGTATTGGAGTTTCAGCTTCAGCATCAGTCTTTCCACTGAACACCCAGGACTGATCTCCTTCAGGATGGACTGATTGGATCTCCTTGCAGTCCAAGGGACTCTCAAGAGTCTTCTCCATGGACATGAATTTTAGCAAAATAGGAGATAGTGGAGGACAGAGGAGCCTGGCATGCTTCAGTCCATGAGATCGCAATGAGTGAGACATGACTGAGCAACTGAACAACAAGAGGTAAGAAAGGGGAAGAAGCAATACAGTGGCCCATTAAAGAACAACTCTGGCTCCTAAGTTCTGTCTCTAATTTGGAAATGGTCCCCACAGTGTAGTTGTGTTTAGAGTTTCATTTTAACTATTTGTGGGAATAAAGTTTTTTGTGGCAATTCAGAGCTGTGAGTATAATACCTAGAGCTCATGGTTGCCATTTTGGCATTGTGAGAAGATAGGTTTTCCGAGACTCAGACTATCACTAGCAAAAAGGATGTTCTTACTATCTATACCAGAGTCATGAGCCTACTCTGACAATGACTGGGTGTGTAGGGGGCAGTAAGGGAAAGTAAGGAGGGGTCGAGTCTAGCTTTTCCAGTCATCAGGGGTTGAGAAGGGGAGCAGGGGTCAGGTTGAATTGTATTTTCTGTCGTTTGATTCTCCGTATGAAGACAGTGGGGATTCTGACTAATAAGTGTCTTTCTGTCCAACAGCAGAGTCAATAGACAGTAGAGTAAAACATGCAGGATGATAAACATAAAGTAAGTTTCTGGGTGAAGGCTTTCCTGGGGGCTCAGTGGTAAAGAATCTGCCTGCCAATGCAGAAGATGCTGGCTCAGTCTCTGGGTAGGGAAGATCCCCTGGAGAAGGAAAGGGTAAGCCACTCCAGTATTATTACCTGGAGCATTCCATGGTAAGAGGAGCCTGATGGGCTATATTCCATAGGGTCTCAAGAGTCAGATATGACTTAGCGACTAAGCAACAACAAAGTTCTTGGGTTCAACCTGAAGTAAGTGTTGTGTCTGTCTCTGCAATTGAGACAAGAGCAACAAAAGCTTTCATATTAGAGTGATATCATTAGTCAATCCATCATTTAAGACTTACAAACTTATCTCAAATCCTTATCACACAGAATCTGGTAAACTCAGCGTGCCTCAACAATATGTTTGGAATTTCTGGGAAGTGAGACTATCATTGACTTGAACACCTCATTGTTGCTGGCCCTTTCCCTGATCCCAGGTGAATTCTTTCTCCTTTCCTTTGCATCTCACTTCTTGCTTATGACAGCTCTGATGGACTGTGACTTGATTTCTTCACTTCCTGAAGCACCACACAAGGCTGAGGAAGTATTAATAGCAGACTTTGGCTAAGTTTAGGGCAGATGTTCTCAAGCTTGAGCATATATTATAATCCCCTGGTGAGCCTGCTAAATCCAGATTCCTGAACCCTATCCCCAGAATTTCTGGTTCAGTAGGTTCAGGGTGGTTCTTGAGAACTGTCATTTCTAACCAGGTCTTGCACATTGCTGGGTCTGCTGGTCACAGAAATGCCCTTTGAAAAACACTCATTTAGAGTGATAAGGCAGAGTCAAGGGAGGGTTGTATCACCATGCAAGTAACTTAAAATTGACAAAACAGATTTTCTGATTTTAAACGTCCTCAATCATTTCTACATTCAAGAATTTCTCACTTGTCATATTCCAAGCAGGACTAGGTCCTCTTGTTCTTTTTTCCCTTTCCCTGGTTCCTTTACCCCTCTCTGAAGGACTGACTTAGGAAACCCCAAAACCCTCTTGTTTTATTACCTAAAACATTTGAGTTATTGCTGTCTTTTGCCTCAAACCTAGTCTTTTCTGGTCAAGCCTATGGGCTGTTTATTTTTCTGAATTGTTTTGCTAAACAAAGATAGTTCTTTCCTATTTACATACATCTGTGAATGGCTCTTTAGTAGTTTTAGTCTCTCAAGTACATTATATTTTGTAATAGATTTATGAAACAGAAAGCTGAGGTTCCCAATAACTTAAGTCCTCATATGTGTCTTTAGCTAGTTTAGAAATTTTTATTTTCATTGCACAGATTATTTATTGTATGACTACGCTCATGATAGTAAATATTGACTAAATTAATATGCAGGCTTCCCAACTAGCTCAGTGGCAAAGAATCTGCCTGCCAAACAGGAGACACAGGTTCGATCCCTGGGTGGTAAAGATCCCTTGGAGAAGGAAATGGCAACTCACTCCAGTATTCTTGCCTGGGAAATCTCATGAACAGAGGAGCCTGGCAGGCTACAATCCAAGGAGTTGCAAAAGAGTTGAACATGACTTAGCAACCAAACAACAAAATTAATATATGCATGAATTTTTTAAAAGCTTTTAAAATCTTGAAATATAGTTGATTGACAGTGTTATATTACATTCTGGTATACAGCTAAGTGATTCGGTTATTCATACATATGTATCTATTTTTCAAATTCTTTTCCCATTTAGTTTATTTCAGAATATTGAGCAGAGTTCCCTGTGCTATACAATAGGTCCTTGTTGGTTAACTGTTTTACATATAGCAGTGTGTATATGTCTAGCCCTCAATCTGCCCTTACCCTTGGTAAGCATAAATGCATTCTGTAAGTCTGTGAGTCTGTTGCTGTTGTGGAAATAAATTCATTTGTATCACTTTTCTTTTTTTTTTAGATTTCACATATAAGTAATATCATATGACACTTGTCTTTTTCTGCCTGACTTACTTCACTTAGTATGATGATATCCAGGTTCATTCATGTTGCTGCAAATGGCATTATTTCATTTCTTGTGGCTAATATTTCACCGTATGTATGTACCACATCTTCTTTACCCAATTCTTCTGTTAATGGACATTTAGACTGCTTCCATGCTTTGGCTATTTTAAATAATGCTGCCGTGAACATCGTAGTGCATGTATCTTTTTTGAATTATGGTTTTCTCTGGATATGTGCCTGTTAGCAGGATTGCTGGATCATATGGCAGCTCTATTTTTAGATTTCGAGGGATGTCTCTACTGTTCTTCACAATCGCTGTAACAATTTTCATGCCCATGAACAGGTTAGGAGGGTTCCCTTTTTGCCAAACCCTGTCTCGCATTTACCATTTGTAGACTTTCTGATGATGGTCATTCTGACTGGTGTGAAGTGATTGATACCTCGTTGTAGTTTTGATTTGCATTTCTTAAAGAAGTAGTGATGTTGAGCAACTTTCCATGTGCCTTTTGTCCATATGAATACATACCGATATCCATTCCTCCAGCTCTGTGTTTTTCTCTCAAGATTCCTTTGGCTTCTTAGGGCCTTTTTTGTCTCCACCCAAATCTTAAGAATTTTGTTCTAGTTCTATGAAAAATGCCATCAGTAATTTAGTAGGGATTGCATTAATCTATAGATTGCCTTGGTACTATAGTCATTTTGAAAATAATGATTCTTCCAATCCAAGAACATGTATATCTTTCCATGTGTTTGTGTAATCTTTGATGTCTCTAATCAGCATCTTACAGTTTAGGGAATACATGTCTTTTGCCTCCTTAAGTAGGTTTATTCCTAGGTATTTTATTTTCTTTGAAGTGATGATAAATGGTATGTTTTGTTTGTTTCCCTTTCTGACCTTTTAGTGTTATTGTATAGACATGCTAGAGACTTCTTGCTTCTGTTCTCTGCCCTCTGGTGGATGAGGCTGGTCTAAGAGGCTGTGCAGGCTTCCCCGTGGGAGGGACTGGTTCTAGCCCACTGGTAGATGGAGCTGGGTCTTGTCATTCTGGTGGCAGGGATGTGTCAAGGGTGTGTCTAGCAGGCAACTGTGTGATCAGGATGCAGTCTCAAAAACGGCAGAATGATCTCTGTTCATTTCCAAGGCAAACCATTCAATACCACACTAATCCAAGTCTAAGTCCCAACCAGTAATGGTGAAGAAGATGAAGTTGAATGGTTCTATGAAGACCTACAAGACCTTTTAGAACTAACACCCAAAAAAGATGTCCTTTTCATTATAGGGGACTGGAATGCAAAAGTAGGAAATCAAGAGATACCTGCAGTAACAGGCAAATTTGGCCTTGGAGTACAAAATGAAACAGGGTAAAGGCTAACAGAGCTTTGCCAAGAAAATGGACTGGTCATAGCAAACACCATCTTCCAACAACACAAGACTCTACACATGGACATCACCAGATGGTCAATACTGAAATTGAATTGATTATATTCCTTGCAGCCAAAGATGAAGAAGCTCTATACAGTCAGCAAAAACAAGACCAGTAGCTGACTGTGGCTCAGGTTGTGAACTCCTTATTGCCAAATTCAGACTTAAATTGAAAAAAAGTAGGGAGAACCACTAGACCATTCAGGTATGAACTAAATCAAATCCCTTACAATTATACAGTGGAAGTAACAAATAGATTCAAGGGATTAGATCTGATAGACAGAGTGCCTGAAGAACTATGGACAGAGGTTCATGATATTATACACAAGGCAGTGATCAAGACCATCCCCAAGAAAAAGGAATGCAACAAGGCAAAATGGTTGTCTGAGGAGACCTTACAAATAGCTGAGAAAAGAAAAGATGAGGAAGACAAAGGAGAAAGGGAAAGATATACCCATTTGAATGCAGAGTTCCAAAGAATAGCAAGGAGGGATAAGAAAGCTTTCTTCAGTGATCAGTGCAAAGAAATAGAGAAAAATAATAGAATGGGAAAGACTGGAGATCTCTTCAGGAAAATTAGAGATACCAAGGGAACATTTCATGCAAAAATGGGCTCAATAAAGGACAGAAATGGTAGGGACCTAACAGAAGCAGCAGATATTAAGAAGAGGTGGCAAGAATACACAGAACTATACAAAAAGGATTTTCATGGCCCAGATAACCACGATGGTGTGATCATTGACCTAGACACAGACATCCTGGAATGCGAAGTCAAGTGGGACTTAGGAAGCACCATTACGAACAAAGCTGGTGGAGGTGATGGAATTCCAGTTGAACTATTTCAAATTCTAAAAGATGATGCTGTGAAAGTGTTGCATTCAATATGCTAGCAAACTGGAAAACTCAACAGTGGCCACAGGACTGGAAAAGGTTAGTTTTCATTCCAATCCCAAAGAAAGGCAATGCCAAAGAATGCTCAAACTATCGCACAATTACACTCATCTCACACACTAGCAAAGTAATGCTCAAAACTCTCCAAGTCAGGCTTCAACAGTACGTGAACCAAAAACTTCCAGATGTTCAAGCTGGATTTATAAAAGGAACTAGAGATCAAATTGTCAACATCTGTTGGATCATCCAAAAATCAAGAGTTCCAGAAAAATATCTACTTCTGCTTTATTGACTACACCAAAGCCTTTGACTGTGTGGATCACAACAAACTGTGGAAAAGTCTTAAAGAGATGGGAATACCAGACCACCTGACCTGCCTCCTGAGAAATCTGTATGCAGGTCAAGAAGCAACAGTTAGAACGGGACATGGAACAACAGACTGGTTCCAAATCGGGAAAGGAGTACGTCAAGGCTGTATATTGTCACCCTGCTTATTTAACTCATATGCAGAGTACATCATGAGAAACGCTGGGCTGGAAGAAGCACAAGCTGGAATCAAGATTGCTGGGAGAAATATCAATAACCTCAGATATGCAGATGACACCACCCTTATGGTGTCATTTTCCTTCCTGCAGAAGGAAATGGCAACCTACTCCAGTATTCTTGCCTGGGAAATCCCACGGACAAAAAAAGCCTGGTAGGCTACAGTCCATAGAGTCAGACAGGACTTAGTGACAACTAACAGCAACAACCCTGAGAACATGAAGGCAATACTACTGAATGTATGGGTCGGGTTCTAGAAATACTAGCGCAATCCCTCAATTCTATTCATGGCCTCCCTAACTCAGCATGGAATTAGGGAAATTTCAGCATTAACACATTTTTTTCAGGTTGCACTTTGCATCAAATTGCAGTTATATCAAAGTTGAAATATTTAGGAAAACCTAAGTAAATTATAAAGTATGTTAAACTTATAAAAAATTTACTTTCTGCTATAAGTGATAGCATTACAGGTCACAAGAGAGTGGTATTTCATTGCTGATTTTTTTTTAAGGTAAAAAATGCCTTAAACAGTATTAAAGGCTAATTTTACATGGTTTCAAGAGACTTGTGCCAACTGGTGTGTGTATGTGCATCATCACTATAATCACTACCCCTGCTATTACCCTCCTTTCCATGTAGAGCAGGTAACTTTTTTCCCTATAATTCTTAATCCTCCTCATGCACTCATCCATTACTTGTTCATTTCCAATCTTGGTAGAGTCTGGAATAATGCATGCTGGGTCAAACCCACTTTGTAAGCATATTTTTCAAGGTAAAATAGCATTTTTTTTTTTTCATTTTCATCAAAAAGAAAAAAGACTAGAACCAACAAAGACCTCCTGTATAGCACAGGGAACTCTGCTCAATGTTATGTGGCAGCCTGGATAGGAGGCGAGTTTTGAAGACAATGGATACACATATATGTATGGCTGAGTCCCTTCACTTTCCACCTGAAACTGTCACAACATTTTAAATTGGCTATACTCCAATATAAGATAAAAAGAATAGAAAATATTTTTTATATTGTTCTAAGTTTCCACAATCCAAATTTTAGGGATGAATGAGCAGTGAAATTGTTCTGACTTATCTCTTCCTTCTCTTTTTTTTTATGGGCATGGTCTTCCTTCCCACATATATATATACATACAAATACACATTTAAACTATTTTATTGTCCTCTATTGGTCATGGTGCCTCAGACAGTAAATAATCAGCATACAATGTGGGAGACCTGGGTTTGATCTCTGGGTTGGGAAGATCCCCTGGAGGAGGGCATGGCAACCCACTCCAGTATTCCTGCCTGGAGAATCCCATGGACAGAGGAGCCTGGCAGGCTACAGTCCATGGGGTCACAAAGAGTTGGACATGACTGAGCAACAGAACACACGTTGGTCATCAGTGTTAGCAATTGCCTTGTGTTAGCAATCTTTGTGATAAAGAGATCAAAAGTTCTATTTTGACATGTTCTAAATAGTTTAATTTTAAATGATATCTGATATCTTTTACCTCAGTGCCTAATTTTTATATGTAAAAATAACTGAGAAAGTGCTTGTTACCTGTCAATTCTATACCAGGTAAATGATGCAAAACCCATAATCACTTAATATCTTTAGAATCTCTGAATATTTTCATTTCATTTCTGCTGACTGAGGCAAACTGAGTTCGCTATTTCATTTCTTTCATAAATTGTAGCAAGCTGGAAAAGGCTTTAATGAAGGCAGCGGATCTTTGGTGGTGCTGGTAGACCTTTTTAAAGAACCCCCCTCCTTTTTTTTTTTAACAGAGTTTATGATGATTGGGAGCAGAGCATATTAATTCCTGATAAATATCTATAGTTTCCCAAGATGGAGAAATGATCTCACAAAAGAAATCAGGCAAAATGTCCACATCTCCTGTTCATTACTTCCCCATTCCTAACTATCTCTTAATCTAAGCCTGCAGAGTAGCCCCTGAGTGAGTCGGCTCGTTCAGATCTCCTGAAATCATGCTGACTCCTTTTTAGCCTCTTTCCCTTCAGCAGATGTAGTAATGCCACTGGTAGGTCTTTGGGGAATTTTCCTTTCTGCTCTCCACCCTCATTACTTCTGCCATCTGGTCTGTTTCTGTTTTACTTCCATTCAGCAGATGGGTCCTCCCACCCCTCCTACACTGACCTGAATGAATCTCTTGTGGTTTAGCACACCCATGAGTCTAGACAGGTACAATGGCAGACGATGCAGCAGTACCAGGTTCCCAAACCTAGATAGATATGAAAGAGAAGACCTGTGACTGTTCAAAGCAAGGAGAACTAGGTCAAGCTATTTCTTTTCTTTTGGCTCTATAAAAGCAATGTGAAAAAAATCCTCATTTGTTGCCAAATGAAGGTCATGTTCTATAGAAGTCAAATTTATGCTGCTGTTTTGATTAAAACATTGTGGCACATATTGCTGAAATTTCTCCAGCATTTGATATTCATGGAGTACAAGTAGATACTTGGTTATAATTTGTTGCATTACCTGTTTTTGTTGAATATATTATGTTGTTTAAATACATACATTATGTGAGCTCTATAATGTACTCATTTTTATAGGGACATCAATGTATAAGGTAAATTCCATCCTTAAGTAGATATTAGGTCTATTGAGAAACATTACTAAGCTGTGAAATAAGTATCTTCAGTGTAAAGCCACATTTTTTAGTCCCGAATGATGAAGTACATATTATGAAATACAATAGAATTCAAAAAATGAAGACTCAGTACTTGCAAGAAGAGGAAAGTGATGAAAGTGAATAATGAGAACAGTTTGCCCCTTGAGAGGAAGACACTATATGTCTGTTTGAATAATAAATTCCTTTTGAGTGTTATTCTAGTTAAAATGATCTGAGATAAAGTTGAAAAAAGTATTCCACAATAAAATCAGCTAAAATGACAAGGATTAGATTAAGCAGTAAGTTAAGATTATACTTCAGTGTCTAACTCTGTTTTTTACAGAAAGATTCTTTTGTAAAAAATAAAATTCTGCATGTGTATTAGCATAAAGTACTTATGAATTTTGTGGGATATAGCAATGAAGAATGAATTCTTTATAAAAATACATGTGAACTTATGTGAAATAACATATTTTGAAGTGCCTGCTGACCTTTTGGGGCCTTCACCAATAGGGTAGGCACAAAGATTTGGGGTGGACAAGCAATAGCAGTAGGCCTCTATTCCCTGCATGATGAAGATTTTCTTGTCCATACACTTTGAGATGGTGCTCCATTGATTCTGGGGTCAACTATAGTCTTTTTGAAAATATTTAAAATAAATTATGCATGAGAAGAATCTGAGGGAGCCCCTCAATGTAAATACTGAAAAGCAATGAACTTTGGGGTCAAAATAGGGCTCCTGTATCATCTTGCTGAAAGGATGTAGTTTTTAATAAATGCATATAATGAAGTTACACAAAAATAGTTAATAAACATATTAGAAATCAGTTTTATTTCATGAAAGAACTTTTGTATGTAACCTTTTATCCTCAAATTATATATTTTCAAATTAATATTTCTCAAAAAATAGTATATAACATGCCAAAAAGCATCTCCTACATTTTTAAATGTTTTATGAAAAATATTACATACAACTCTGAGTTAAGAGTTTTGGACTAACCTGCCCTTTAATTTTTTGTAACATGAACTAACCATTATATAAATTCAGACTTAAGTACAGAGTGCTGAGAAACATGGTATTGAGTTTTGGGGTAGGAGGGATCTGAATCCTCATTATTGCTTTTAGAGTAAGTTTAACAATATCAAATAGAAAATTCTGTCATCTTTTAATGGTAATTATACGCACACAAAATCTAGAAGTTCAAAAACCTGAAAGAAACCAAGGCTTACCTGTCTGTAGCATCTTAAAATTAGAGTTAAAACCAGATACAGTAGTAAGTTGGCAATTTAATATATCTAATTACTAAACTAGATGTTTTGCATGATAGAACCATCCTGTGTATGTTGACTCAGAAAGTATGGAAAACTGAAATGTCTGAGGGATTGTGGGAATATTAATTTGAGTGAAGTAACTAGAGCTTAGATTTTACACTTGGGTGAGGTTAACTTGGGAATCAGAAATTAACTTGGACCTATATGTAGTTCTTAATAGAATTTTGGACAAGCAAGAAAGTCACCATTAGTAAAGGAGGGAGTCTTTGCTGATTAATTTCACAGGAAATATGTTCTAAGAGTGTTCACATGCCACAAAGATACGAGGGTGAGCAGGAGAACAGCAGGGAAAGTGGAAGTGTGCATGAAGCCAAGAGTTTTTTCTCCAGTTAAGAGGGAGAACTTGAGCTCAAAACCAGAAGGGTTAGAATGGTAGCAGAGTGACTCTGGAGTTGGGCCATGATGGAAGCTGAGGTCAGAAAGGAAGGCTTGATTCTTGACACAAAGAGAGATGAAGAATTGTCTGAGACCTGAGAGGAAGATGAAAGGGTGGGTGCAAACAACAATATGTTGAGTTGGGACAAAGATGCAAAGTGAAACTCATGAACTTAGCCTTCACAAGCACATGGGAGTAGGATCACAAGCTCAGAAGAACACGATCTTAGATCCTAGAGGAGTGAAAATGGATGAAACATCTTAGGGTGGACACACAGTGAGGAGCCAGCAGGAGATAAAAGGATTGCTTAGCAGAAATAAACACCTTGCTGCTGCTGGATTATCATACTTTATAAGATAGAGTAAAAACACTTAGTTCTACATGTTAAGACTTTGTCTTGTATTCTGGTATCATAATAGGGTTTCCCAGGTGACCCTAGTGATAAAGAACCCACCTGCCAATGCAGGAGACAAAAGAGACACAGGTTCAACCCCTGGGTCAGGAAGATCCCCTGGAGGAGGAAATGGCAACCCATTCCAATATTCTTGCCTGGGAAATCCCATGGATAGAGGAGCTGGGCAGGCTGCAGTCCATAGGGTCACAAAAAGTCAGACACCACTAAAGAGACTTAGCACACACACACTGGTATCATCGTAATTTGGCCAAACCGTTTAGTGGTAGTATTGAGACTCAATGCATTCCTGAGTCTGTACAATGAATAGGTGATGTACTTGTCAGAAGAAAAATGTGCTCATTACTAACATTTACTAGCTCTCCCCCATATTCCACACTACCTTGATTAACTTTATTTTTATAAGCAGCATCACTATTCAGATGTATTTGACTCATTTTTATCACAGGTCCAAGAAAAAAGAAAATCTTGGAAAACCAGTGTTTTTCCCAGCTGAGTTCAAAATGAGGCAGAAAGCATCTGTAAAACCAGGCAACTGAAAAGTGAAGAAATCTAGTCTGCTTCCTTGTAAGAAACAATGACAGTGCTGAATCTGTAGGTAACAACAGAAATGAAGTTACCCTGCTATTATCTCAAAAAGACATTATCTGTTCATTGGGATTTTTAAAATTTGTTTATGTACTGGGCATTGGAAATGAAGAGAAAAAAAAAAAAGATTATGCAACTGAACATGCTTTTATGTTCTAAAGTCATACAACATTGCTAAACCCCAAAATACTACTCATTTTGTATGTCTTGGTATACAGACACAAATATGTAAGTGTCAGGAAGATGTAAGTAGAATGAAGCCCTTATAAATATGTGACTTACAGAATGATAAAATGAACATTCAGTAAGTAAACAGAGAAAAGGTTTCTGAAAATTTTTCTAAGACATTGTATAATTAAAGTCATATGAATTTCTGATAAGAAAATGTCTTTTTCTACAAAATGAACTCTACAATGTGATCTGTTATACTAGCTGCTAAACTGAAGCAAAACAGAAAAGGTAATTAAGTGATGTTTACCATGAACATTGAACTAGAGTTCAAGATAGGTCTAAAGGTGCAAGTCAAATATGGCTGGCCAGGGGATTACCATTATTGCTATGCTAAGCAGACAGATAAACGTGGGGCACAGGGCTTACCGATTTTCAACTTACAAGCATCAACCACCAAACTTCTCCAAATTCCATATGCAAAACCTTAAATCACCATCAATGTGAGAGCCATTAGATAACATTATATTCAGATTCTACTTTTTTCTCCCTCAGGTTTAAAGCCAATGCTGTTTTAGATCACTGTATAAGATCAATTTACTTTCTGTAACATTATTCTGTTACATCTTCTTTTTTCATTTGTATTATTAAAATTAAGCATAAATGATATAGAACATGAACACACTGCAAAGAAAACTCAACTACATGCTAGTTTAAATGTAGAAGTAAACAGGTCGATAATCATGAATAACTTATGTCTTAATTATGTCTTGGGTCTATTATTTTAATGATTATAGTTTAAGAGAATTGGACTGTGATACGTTTGCATACCTACAAAGATTTTTTTTAAGTATTGGAAAAAATACATTCACTCTGTTTAATTGCGAAGCTATTTCCCTTAATTTCCTACGCTGAGGGTGGGGAGAGGGATAAAGAGGAAGGGAGGGAGGGAGAGGGAGGGAAAGAAATTAGCCCCAGTCAACTGAATGATGAATTAATTTCTAATATAATACAAGCGGCTGACTGAGGACAGACTGAAAACTTAGTAACTGACTTCATAATCTTCCAATTTATCCCCTTCCACCTAGTGTGTCTTTTCCACGTTTCACTTAACATGCACACACCCACAGAGATTTTTGGATACATTTTTATAAAATGACATATTTTGTAGAACACTTGTGGAAAATATTGAGATGTTATATAAGAAAAATACCCTGCAACCAAATAGTTTTGGGAGACACTAGATCACAAAAATTGAATAGGGTTATCTACTGCCAGACTTCTAAGTGCATTTATGTGTGCAAGCTATGTATTCCTCCAAATCATTTGACAATGAAGTTCTTAAAGGGGAAATTGGTGTATTGCTGTTCTGAGGGACAGACTTTGGGAACACTTGCCATGAATTTCATTTACTCTTTAACTGTAAATTCAGCTTTCATCCATTTGGAGACCAGGTATATTCTAAGTCAAGGGGTCAAGAAGCCATATATTAATATTAACTCTACTCTAGCTTCTTATTTTGCATACAGTGGGTTCTTATCCCCTTGCATTATAACCAAGCCTTCGGTCTAAAACCTAAGAATCAGAAACCAGGCATGTGTCTTAGCTTCCTGTCCTAGTCTTTGACATGAATTGTCTTTCCAAGACCTGGAAGTACTGGCGTGAAACCCAACTGGTCTACATACAGTTCAGTTCAGTTCAGTCATTGAGTCGTATCTGACTGTTTGTGACTCTATGGACCACAGCACGCCAGGCCTCCCTGTCCATCACCAACTTCCGGAGTTTACCCACACTCATATCCATTGAGTTGGTGATGCCATCCAACCATCTCATCCTCTGTTGTCCCCTTCTCCTCCTGCCCTCAATCTTTCCCAGCATCAGATCTTTTCAAATGAGTCAGCTCTTTGCATCAGGTGGCCAAAGTACTGGAGTTTAAGCTTCAGCATCAGTCCTTCCAATGAATATTCAGGATTGATTTCTTTTGGATGAACTGGTTAGATCTCTTTGCAGTGCAAGGGACTCTCAAGAGTCTTCTCCAACACCACAGTTCAAAAACATCAATTCTTCAGCACTCAGCTTACTTTATAGTTCAACTCTCACATCCATACGTGACTACTGGAAAAACAATAGCCTTGACTAGACAGACCTTTGTTGACAAAGTAATGTCTCTGCTTTTTAATATGCTGTCTAGATTGGTCATAACTTTCCTTCCAAGGAGCAAGCGTCTTTTAATTCCATGGCTGCAGTCACCATCAGCAGTGATTTTGGATCCCAAAAAATAAAGTCTGACACTGTTTCCACTGTTTCCCCATCTATTTGCCATGAAGTGATGGGACCAGATGCCATGATCTTAGCTTTCTGAATGTTGAACTTTAAGCCAACTTTTTCACTCTCCTCTTTCATTTTCATCAAGAGGCT
Organism: Cervus canadensis; assembly: GCF_019320065.1. NCBI lineage: Eukaryota > Metazoa > Chordata > Mammalia > Artiodactyla > Cervidae > Cervus > Cervus canadensis. Next base: position 33,731,340 of record NC_057389.1, read on the forward strand.
CTTTAGTTCCTCTTCACTTTCTGCCATAAGGGTAGTGTCATCTGCATATCTGAGGTTATTGATATTTCTCCCGACAATCTTGATTCCAGCTTGTGCTTCTTCCAGTCCAACGTTTCTCATGATGTATTCTGCATATAAGTTAAATAGCATGGTGACAGTATACAGCATTGACATACCCCTTTTCCTATTTGGAACTAGTCTGTTGTTCCATGTTTAGTTCTAACTGTTGCTTCCTGACCTGCATATAGATTCCTCAAGAGGCAGATCAGGTGGTCTGGTATTCCCATCTCTTTCAGAATTTTCCACAGTTTATTGTGATCCACACAAAGGCTTTCGCATAGTCAATAAAGCAGAAATAGATGTTTTTCTGGAACTCTCTTGCTTTTTCAGTGACCAGCGGATATTGGCAATTTGATCTCTGGTTCCTCTGCCTTTTCTAAAACCAGCTTGAACATCTGGAAGTTCACGGTTCATATATTGCTGAAGCCTGGCTTGGAGAATTTTGAGCATTACTTTACTAGCGTGTGAGATGAGTGCAATTGTGAGGTAGTTTGAGCATTCTTTGACATTGCCTTTCTTTGGGATTGGAATGAAAACTGACCTTTTCCAGTCCTGTGGCCACTGCTGAGTTTTCCAAATTTGCTGGCATATTGAGTGCAGCACTTTCACAGGATCATCTTTTAGGATTTGAAATAGCTCAACTGGAATTCCATCACCTCCATAACTTTGTTTGTAGTGATGCTTCCTAAGGCCCACTTGACTTTGCATTCCAGGATGTCTGGCTCTAGGTGAGTGATCACACCATCATGGTTATCTGGCTCGTGAAGATCTTTTTTGTACAGTTCTTCTGTGTATTCTTGCCACCTCTTCTTAATATCTTCTGCTTCTGTTAGGTCTATACCATTTCTGTCCTTTATTGTGCCCATTTTTGCATGAAATGTTCCCTTGGTATCTCTAATTTTCTTGAAGATATCTCTAGTCTTTCCCATTCTGTTGTTTTCCTCTATTTCTTTGCACTGATAGCTGAGGAAGGCTTTCTTATCTCTCTTTGCCATTCTTTGGAACTCTGCATTCAAATGGGTATATCTTTCCCTTCTCCTTTGCTTTTCCCTTCCCTTCTTTTCACAGCTATTTGTAAGGCCTCCTCAGACAACCATTTTGCCTTTCTGCATTTCTTTTTCTTGGGGATGGTCTTGTTCCCTGTCTCCTGTACAATGTCATGAACCTCCATCCATAGTTCATCAGGCTCTCTATCTATCAGATCTAGTCCCTTAAATCTATTTCTCACTTCCACTGTATAGTCATAAGGGATTTGATTTAGGTCATACCTGAATGGTCTGTGGTTTTCCCTACTATCTTAAGTTTAATTCTGAATTTGGCCCTAAGGAGTTCATTATCTGAGCCACAGTCAGCTCCCAGTCTTGTTTTTGCTGCCTGTATAGAGCTTCTCCATCTTTGGCTGCAAAGAATATAATCAATCTGATTTTGGTGTTGGCCATCTGGTGATGTCCATGTGTAGAGTCTTCTCTTGTGTGTTGGAAGAGGGTGTTTGCTATGACCAGTGTGTTCTCTTGGCAAAACTCTATTAACCTTTGTCCTGCTTCAGTCTCTATTCCAAGGCCAATTTTGCCTGTTACTCCAGGTATCACTTGACTTCCTACTTTTGCATTTCAGTCCCCTATAATGAAAAGGACATGTTTTCTGGGTGTTAGTTTTAAAGGTCTTGTAGGTCTTCAGAGAACTGTTCAACTTCATTTTCTTCAGCATTATTGGTCAGTGCATAGACTTGGATTACCGTGATATTGAATGGTTTGACTTGGAAACGAACAGAGATCATTCTGTCGTTTTTGAGATTGCATCCAAGTACTGCATTGTGGACTCTTTTGTTGACTATGATGGCTACTCCATTTCTTCTAAGGGATTCCTGCCCACAGTAGTAGATAGAATGGTCATCTGAGTTAAATTCACCCATTCCAGTCCATTTTAGTTCTCTGATTCCTAGAATGTTGACATTCACTCTTGCCATCCCCTGTTTGACCACTTTCAATTTGCCTTGATTCATGGACCTAACATTCCAGGTTCCTATGCAATATTGCTCTTTATAGCATTGGTCCTTGCTTCTGTCACCAGTCACATCCACAACTGGGTACTGTTTTTGCTTTGGCGCCATCCCTTCCTTCTCTCTGGAGTTATTTCTCCGCTGATCTCCAGCAGCATATTGGGCACCTACCCACCTGGGGAGTTCATCTTTTAGTGTCCTATCTTTTTACCTTTCACACTGTTCATGGGGTTCTCAAGGCAAGAATACTGAAGTGGTTTGTCATTCCATTCTCCAGTGGACCACGTTTTTTCAGAACTCTCCACCATGACCTGTCCATCTTGGGTGACCCTACACGGATGGCATGGCTTAGTTTCACTGAGTTAGACAAGGCTGTGGTCCATGTGGTCAGATTGGCTAGTTTTCTGTGATTGTGGTTTCAGTCTGCACTCTGATGCCCTCTCTCAGCGCCTACCATCTTAGGTTTCTTTTACCTTGGATGTGGGATATCTCTTCACGGCTGCTCCAACAAAGCACAGCCACTGCTCCCTACCTTGGACATGGGGTATCTCCTCTCCACCCCCGCTCCTGACCTTGGACGTGGGGTATCTCCTCTAGGCCGCTTGCTGCTCCAGTGCCATGTAGCCCGGTCTACATTCTGGTCCTCCTAATAGCGAACTGTCTCCTCCTCATATTCCACAGTACACAAGTTGCTATGATATCCAGGTCTTCGTTTCTGTTTACCTCTCATCAGTACATAATTTCAGAAGAGAGTATAAAATTGATTAAAGAGGAAAAATATATAGGGTCATAGAAGAAGTATGTTTTGCCTTGGGTATTTATTGAAATAGGGAAATATCCTGAGTAACCAGGTTTTTCCTTTTTAGCTATCTTTAGTCTTCCTTATATATTTGATTTCCAGATTAAATGAATTAATATATAAGGGCATGCTGGTGCAGTATAGGCAACAAATCTTAGCTCACATGTCAATCTTTAAACAAACTTAAATAGCCAGTATTTATTTATAATATGGAGCCTGGCAACATGGTGGGACCACACAAAAACCTGTGATACTTTTACAGATCAATTCACATCTCTTTAAGTATAATTATGCTTAGCAGTAATCTAATATACCCCCAAGTAGCATGCAAACTAGAACGGTGAAGAGTTCCAAGTCTTATGGATCATATATTAGATGCCAACGACTGCCCTAGGTCTCTTACATACTTAGGCTACGTAATAATCACAAAACTCCTATGAAGGTGCCTAGGGTCACATACCGAATATATGAAAGTGATGGTATTCAAACCCTGAAAGCTGATAAAGAGCCCTTATTCTACTCCCTAAGCTTTACTTCTGTATCAACTCTCACTTAATAGGAGATAGGCATGTAATATAAAGGGTTTGCTATAATTAAGAGAAGCCACATCACATTCTAGTCAGGTAGACATTACCTGTCTTCTCCTGCTGTCTCCAATCTCTACAAGAGTGACTGCATCAAACATATCATTACTTTTTTCAAGAAAATATTCTGATCATATTTTAAGTTTGATATTTTTGTATGGTCAACAATATTTAGAGAATATTCTCTTCAAGCAAAGGAGAAATGGAGGTGCTAGATAATGATCTGGGTAGCAGGCAAATACTCCAGATGTCTTGCAGAAACTGAGGTCAATCAGTTCAGTTCAATCACTCAGTCATGTCGAACTCTTTGAGACTCCATGGACTGCAGCACTCCAGGTTTCCCTGTCCATCATCCTGGAGTTTGCTCAAACTCATGTCCATCAAGTTGGTGATGCCATCCAAACATCACCCCTGTTGTCCCCTTCTCCTGCTGCCTTCAATCTTTCCCAGCATCAGGGTCTTTTCCAATGAGTCAGTTCTTCGCATCATGTGGCCAAAGTATTGGAGCTTCAGCTTCAGCATCAAATCTTCCAATGAATATTCAGGATTGATTTCATTTAGGGTTGACTGGTTGGATCTCCTTGAAATCCAAGGAACTCTCAAGAGTCTTCTCCAACACCATAGTTCAAAAGTATATTTCTCCAGCACTTAGCTTTCTTTATAGTCTAGCTCTCACATCCGTACATGGCTACTGGGAGAACCATAGCCTTGACTAGACGGACCTTTGTTGACAAAGTAATGTCTCTGCTTTTTAATATGCTGCCTAGGTTGCTCATAGCTTTTCTTCCAAGGAACAAGCATTTTTTTTTTAATTCCATGGCTGCAGTCACCATCTGCAGTGATTTTGGAGCCCAAGAAAATAAAGTCTGTCATTTTTTCCATTGTTTCTCCATCTACTTACCATAGAGTGATGAGACTGAATGCCATGATCCTAGTTTTTTGAATGTTGAGTTTTAAGCCAACTTTTTCACTCTCCTCTTTCACTTTCATCAAGAGGCTCTTTAGTTCTTCTTCACTTTCTGCCATAAGGGTGGTGTCATCTGCATATCTGAGGTTATTGATATTTCTCCCAGCAATCTTGATTCCAGCTTGTGCTTCATCCAGCCCTATATTTCGCCTGATGTATTCTGCATAGAAGTTAAATATGCAGGGTGACAATATACAGCCTTGATGTACTCCTTTTCCTATTTGGAAGCAGTCTGTTCTTCCATGTCCAGTTCTAACTGTTGCTTCCTGACCTGCATACAGATTTCTCAGGAGCAGGTCAGGTGGTTTGGTATTCCTATCTTGTGAAGAATTTTCCAGTTTGTTGTGACTGACACAGTCAAAGGCTTTGGTGTAGTCAATGAAGCAGAAATAGATGTTTTTCTGGAACTCTCTTGCTTTTTTGAAGATCCAGTGTATGTTGGCAATTTGATCTCTGGTTCCTCTGCCTTTTCTAAATCCAGCTTGAACATCTCAAGTTCATGGTTCACGTACTGTTGAAGCCTGGCTTGGAGAATTTTGAACACTACTTTGTTGGCATGTGAGATCAGTACAATCATGCAGTAGTTTGAACATTCTTTGGTATTGTCATTTTTTGGGATTGGAATGAAAACTGACCTTTTCCAGTCCTGTGGCCACTGCTGAGTTTTCCAGATTTGCTGTCACATTGAGTATAGCACTTTAACAGCATCATCTTTTCGGATCTGAAATAGCTCAACTATTTACAAGCACAGTAAATTCTAAGAAATACAAAATGTATTCCTCTGCCAAGTGTACATTTCTCACCTTTGAACATGAGACTTGGGACTACAGGGAAGCAAGGATGCTTAAAATTAATTAACTAGCAGTGCAAATAAGTAGTATTTCAACACTACACAATTTAGACATAAAACTCAGTGCAAGTTTTGCCATAGATGGTGAGGTAACAGACTACTGATACAATTAAGAATGCAGCATTAAGTTTTGCTATTGTTTAAAAGACTAGAGATGAAGCAGGAAGGTAAATCAGAACAAAGCTTTGCATACTGCATAGTGATAAAGTCATGTATTCCTCAAGATTGTTACTCCCACATGATTACATCCACATATAAGCCTAATTGAGCTGTCTTCAAAATGATCAATAAATTTGAAAGAGATGCATTTGCCAATTATTCCCAATCAATGCAAGAAAATGTGTTAGAATAGAACAAGCAAACTATCAAAATGCCCTTCTCTCCTCAATACCACAGTTCTAATTTTTCAAAACAATTCTCAATCCTTTCTCAACAGGGTCTTTCACTTTGTCATTAACAAAAATCTAATATATGTTAAAATCACAGAACTTTAACAGTTCCCTAAGAAATCACGTGGAGTCTAGACAGACAACCCAATCAAAAAATGGGCAGAAGATCTAAAAAGACATTTCTCCAAAGAAGACATACAGATGGCCAAGAGGCACATGAAAAGATGCTCAGCATAATTGTCAGATAAATGCATATCAAAGCTTTAATAAGATATCACTTCATACCAGTCAGAACCTAAATGTCCATCAACAGAGAAATGGATAAAAAATATATGTGGTAAGTATATACAATGGAATATTTGCTGTTGTTTAGTTGCTAAGTCTTGTCTGACTCTGTGATCCTAGAGTCACAGAGTGACTACAGTGAAGTGTAGCCACCAGGCTCCTCTGTCCATGGGATTTCCCAGGGAAGAATACCTTCTCCAGGGGATCTTCACCACCCAGGGATCGAACCTGAGCCTCCTGCGTTTCAGGCAGATTCTTTACCACTGAGCTACCTAGAAAGCCCAATGGAATATTACTCAGTCATAAAAATCATTTAATAATGCTATCTGTAGCAACAGGGATGGCCCTAGAGATTGTCATACTAAGTGAAGTAATACAGAGAAGACAAATATAATATTGCTTATATGCAGAATCTTTAAAAAATGATACAAAGGAACTTACTTACAAAACAGAAAGCCTCACAGACTTAAAGAACGAATTTATGGTTACCAGGGTAGACGGGAGGAGCAGATTGGGAGTTAGAATTGATATTACACACTGCTATATTTAAAACAAAACACCAACAGGGACCTAGTGTATAGCACAGGGAATGCTGCTCAATATTCTGTAATAAGCTAAGTGGGAAAATAACTTGAAAAGAAGAGATACATGCATCAGTTTGCTGTACACCCTGAAACTAACAGCACTGTTAATCAACTATACTCCAACATAACATAAAAAAATTTTCAAAAATGAATAAAAAGTAAAAACCAACCAGAAAGTATGGCCAACAAAAATATTAATCAAAACTTATTCCAGCCAGATGAAATAAATTTCATAGAGCTTCTGAAAAAGTCTATAAAACAGTAAGCTAAGGGATGAAAGTGAAAGTGAAGTCGCTCAGTCATGTCCGACTCTTTGTGACCCCGTGGACTGTAACCTACCAGGTTCCTCCATCCATGGGATTTTCCAGGCAAGAGTACTGGAGTGGGTTGCCATTTCCTTCTCCAGGAGAGCTTCCCGACCCAGGAACTGAACCTGGCTCTCCTGCATTTTAGGCAGACACTTTACCATCTGAGCCACCAGGGATATCCCTTTAAAAGGACAAGAATTTGTGACACTAACAGAGGCAGAAGTAAAAATAGTAGGATGTGGAAAAAACAAATAGAATTATTGGCAATGAAAAAAATACTGAAATTATAAAGTTACAATAGTTATGATAAACTCTAGTTTGCAGCCAAAGAAAGATTAATTAATTGAGACAAGTTATTGAGAAATTTATACCATTCTTTTCTAAATATTTCATAAAAGATTCTTCTAACAACCCTATGAGGTAGGCACTGTTATTGTCAACATTTTACAAATGAGGAAGCTGATGTATAGAGGTTAATTAACTTGCTCAAAATTGTACATGTAGTAAGTGAAGAATTCACCCAGAGCACTGCCCACAGAGACAAAGAAATAAGAAGCAGGAGAGAGCAATTGAGAGATTTAGGGTACAGATTGACAGGAATTTGGGAACTGATAGCTTCTAATTTCCAAATAATGGTTAATTCTAAAAAGCAGTGTATAGTTATTAAGAATGGTGTTTAGTGGTATCTGTAGCTACAGGTAGGTAGGCGGCAACAATGTTAAATTTGAGTGATAGGTATTTGAGTCTTCTGATGTTCGGAAAAAATCATGAAAATTAAAGTTTAAAAAAACCTCAGTGAAATGCAGAACATAATGTATATATATATATTTTTTGTCAAAATATATTACATGTACACAAGAACTACAAAAACATCTTTTTTTTTTTTCATTTGGTAGATGCTTTTTCATTTTGTAAATGCTTTTTTATAAGATGCTTCTGTAAAGAACATTGGATATGGCTTTGGTATTCCATCCATAACTCAATGTATGTTTTTTGATTCACACATATTATGTTTCTGGACATCAATTCCAGTTTGGCTAGATTGTAGAAAACTTTATGTATCACTTTTGTATTAAGAGATCTTTTGAGTCAATTAACAATTCACTTATGGAATACGGTATATCTTCCTTGTAACTTCCACTTTCATGATTTTTACCACTACATACCCTAAACTTCTCGTTTCAAAAACTAGAAACTGAGTTTATCTATCTTTGGAACTTTAAAGGAAGTAAATATTTTCATTAAAATCTCCTTGATAAGATTTTACCTATTTACACTTAAAATAGTATCTGATGATGTTTTTCTTTTTACAGATTTCACTGTTTTAAGTATGTGTATCACCAGATATTAATACAACCAGTTTCCCAATAGCCACCCTTTAAGAGAACTGTGTGAAATTGCTGAAAAGATCAATTTGGATAAACTTAGGTTCTTCTCAGGTAATGTTCTCCACGGGCTACAGAAAATAGATATGGAAACAGGTAAAGTGTTCTTACCTGTTTGAAAAAAAAAATTTATTTTAATTCCATAGACAGGTGGTAGAAGGAAGGGAGCAGATAAAAACAGTCTCTGGCTCTTAATGTTTATTTTATACCATACCCTTTACAACAGAATTTCACATTATTGATCCGTATTGCCTGATTCCATTTCACTGAGTCCCATGAGAGTTGAAATTGCAGACTGAGATAAACTAAAAGTACCAAGTTCATCATGTTTAAAACTGCTTTTTCAGGGTATTGCTTTCTCTCTGCCACTTCAGTGCTGTTCCCCTACCACTGAGAGGCTGTAATTGCAAAATGGATGAGGGGAAAGAAAAAAGGGCAGTTATGATCTGATGTACTATAGTCTGTGATGTGTGTCTGAAAGATTTATGTTCTGATTAAAGAATCCTTGATTGAACTTTTTGATAGAAAATTGTTTTGGTCATTGGCACATGTGCCGCATATTCTTTGATCCAAAGTCTGTTTCATTTATTGCTTGAGAAAGTAAAGAAGGTCTAGGAAAGAAAAATACTATAAACAGAAAGAAGATTAAATGTAGTCCACATTATAAGGCATGCATTGGAATTTAGTGACCAGTAAATCATCACCAAGAAAGATTTTCCAATGCATTGTCTTTTTCAGTTGATCTTTCAGTCAGTCACTCATCCATTCATTTATTCATTCATTATATATTTGTTGATTTAACACATAGCAGTGAACACTCCTATGTGCTAGGTATGGTTTTAGGCACACAGGATATATCAGTAAAGAATATGACAGGGACAGTATTCTCTAGTTTGTAGTGATGCCTGTCCACCTCAAGCAAAGGACTGACTGAATGAGGATTTCTAATAGCAACAGATGTCATAAAGCAAATAATACAGGGTTTGAAGTGATAAAACGTAATGTGGAGGGGTAATGTTCTTAGATTATATATAGGCGACAAGTGGCCTCTCTGGAGGTGACAATAAAGAGACAACCATGTAACTGTCTACTAGGGCTAAGAGGGGTGAAAGGAAAGGAGTAATCAGTATCAGAACACTCCAAGCAAAAACAGCAAAAAGTCCTAAGGTAGAAGTGAGCTTGGCTTGGTCTAACATTAAATTGACTAGTGAAAGATGGAATATTGTGGGTGCGATGATTATGAGATTAGAGAGAGAATCAAGACTTCTGTGATAGCAGGCAGTACTGCTCAATCCTTTCCGCATGTTTGAACCATCGGGGGGACTTTTAAAACTAGCAACACCTAGTTACACTGCGCTTGAATCTCTACTGTGGGGCTTTGCAGGTCATGGAATGGATTCTGCATTTCATCCCAGGTGTAATGGAACACATCTCCCCTTCAATGTCTTCTGGCTTATAGCTAACAGTAGATGATAAAACGCTCACTGAACACATTGACAAGCAGCACTGTCTTATCAGATCAACAGCTTGTATATCAAAACTTAAGAAATTAGATTCCCCATAACCAAAACTTAACAAATTACATTTCCCATAACCCATAACCAAATATTTAAACAATGCATTTTGCCTTTCATAATTCACTTCCGCATTTCCCTACTTGCTATCAAACTACTACTACCCCTTCAACCTCTGAAGAAGGTCCTTTCCTCTATTATCTCACCTTTGCCTGATCACAGAACCCCCAGTAAAGATTTCAACGTTACAAGCAGCTCATTCCTTAAAGCATCTAGACTCAGATGACGTCTAACAGGGTGAGTTGACTCCTTGAGCAGAAGCTATTTTTTCCCCATATTGAGTGGAAGAATTTTAAATATGCCATTAATAATTTTGACTTCAGTGATGTAAACTTGTTTCCAGCTGAACCCATCATGAATCTTAACTTTCAATTCAGAATGCTTGTTCTGAAAGCCTGAGTGCTCCTTAGTCCAAACATGTACTCAGGGCTTTTGTAAGAGTTACATTAGAATTGCTAAAAGTATGGTATCCTTTAAAAATCAGTTCAAAAAGTTATATGTGATCATACTTCTCAGCCTTCTCTTGACTAGCCTTCATTTTGGTGCCAAAACTTTCCTTTTCTGGAATGGGCTATTATTCAGGGAGCTATTGATGATGATGCATTGGGGGCTGAAAACTGTTAGAAAGGACAGATATGGGGTGGTCTCATCATCTTTTGTCTGAAATTAAGAAAGGTCTAAGGAAATGGAAGAGAAGAGAGGTTTTAGTTCAATTTGGGGCCAAGAAGAGGAGATGTGAAAAATTAGAAAAATTTTGAAGACATTGATAACCTTAGAAAATAATGTGCTATCAACTTTGTCACCTGTCCTTTTGATTAAGGGCACTAGGTAGTGTTTTCTGGGCCAGAAGTGAATAATGCAGATTTTATGTATTTGATTACTGTGGTGTTGAATGAAATGTATGGCAGAAAGGACAATGAAGCCAAATAAGATTCAACTCCACTGCGTCCATTTATCAGATCCTGTGAGATTAACACCACTGAAATATAATTTTCATTAGAAGGTTTTGTTTCCCTCAAGGACATTGACTCCCTGGTGCCCTGAACCTAAATAGAAGTTTTATGAATCTTGATTACCTTGTGGAAAATGAAATGTATCAGAGAATTCAGATTTGCATTTATTTGTGCGGGGGAGTTAAATTTATTTCCTGCCAACATCAGCAAGTCTGATTTTAGAGAATGCAGCTCATTAGAATAAGCTAACCGCATTAGAATATATGCCGCTCCATGCCTCTCTGCCAGCTGCTCTGGGTACTACATCCTGAGAAGCCATAGAGAAAACAGACCCCACCCCCCACCCTCATTGAACCTAATTCACTGATTTTTGTCCAGATTAGGTAATGGATCAAACAGTCCTTTCTAATAGCCAGAATGTAGACAAGTCCTGCATCAGGTCCTAGGCAAGAGAAATTCCTATTAAAAAAAAACAAAACAAAAAAAACTGGAGGATTGCCATGCAGTCTGTGTAGTTCCTAAAGGAAAGCACCCAAATTCAAGCCATAAGAAGCATATGGCGAGTTGGTATGTAGAAAGACACAATGGTCCAGCAGCCAGTTTCCAACAGATATATCTGAACTCTCTTTTCTTCTCCCAACATGAAACTACAGAAAGATTCTGCTTATTGGGCTCAAGATCTATTCCAGTTTTAGTTTTTTTTCCCTAATCCTTCCCTCCACATATATACCATCTATCCCATTTCCATTCCCAATTTTATCAGTGTTTTTCAGGCCAATGTCATACTTACTGCTTTAGTCTCCAAATTAATCTCTTCCCTCAAATTCTCAGCAGTTCTCATTTTCCCAACACAGACACAAATGCACACTTATTCTCACATATGAAAAAAATCAATTATTCCCAATCATATTAGTCTTAACAAAAGTATTTTAAAAATTTCACTAATAGTCATTAAAACATACGTATATATAATGAAATATTGGCATCAAACTACTGGTCAGTTTTATTGTATCATTCCACTACTTGGCCGTCTTAAATATCTCTTCATTTTAGATGAATGTGAAGCACCTTAACCTGGCCTTGAGGGCCCCCCAACGACCTGCTGTAATTCAGAGTTCTGCACGTGCAGATCACAAAGGTGAGCTGAGGCATCAATGGGACTTTACACAGGAAGTGTTGACCACAGTGCCAAACACACTGCAAGAATTCAAGCAAATACTGCGGTCAGCATCATCATTTCAACATAAGGTAGCCTTAGGATAATCAGGCTGTTGACTCTTGGTTTTCCAAATACTTGAAGCTGTGAATTTTCATGTCCACACTAGGAATTATGTTGCCTCTCTCCTTTCATCTACATGCTGCCTTTTCTTTAAGACTCAAGAAGGACACATAGGTAGTAGATAGTAACAAAGGGCTTTGTCATCTGAATACCTGATTTTGAATCCTGTATCTCCTATTTCTCTGGAAGTTGTTAACCTTTGTTAACCTCAGTCATCCCATCAGTCAAATAGGATAATCACAATACTCACCTCCTAGACAAAGGAGAATTAAAATAATACATATCAAATATGCTATATGGTGCACCGTAGACATTCAGCTGATATTTTTTGAACCATTAAGTCCAAGTTCCATACTCTCCAAAAATCTTTTCTCAAACAGCCCCACCCCTGGTGGCTCAATCTTTATTTAAAAATGGTCTGTGCCACTCAGCACAGAATCTTTGCCTTGTTATAGCATTGCCATTGTCATGAATTATTTGTTATTATTAACTTTTGCCCCCCAAAGGGCTTTGACTTTTAGAAAAGACAAAGAATTACATTCTGCCTCCCCTACTCAAAGTGTCTACCATGTGATTTGCCTTCACGTGCATTCACTTATTCACTCACACATTCATTCATAAAGTAAACATGCTCAGTCATGTTGATCTGCTTACTAAAGCTATATATTACTGAGTTCTTGATCTCATGGGATTAAGAGTTTTATAGGGAAAAAAAACAGAATATTAGAAAGAGTACAAGTCATTAACAAAGCAAACCAATATTGTTGATTTTAGATAATTAGTAGAGTATGTATTATAAATGTACACATTGTACACACATGTACAGAGGTTAACACTAGAACAAGAAGTAAGCTTATATCATGCTATAGTTAAGAATCAATGACTCAGTGCTTTTGAAATTTTAGAATGTTAACTTCTTACCTTCTCATCTTTAGGTGATATGAAGTATTGGGGGCAATGATCATTGCTTAGTTTCTCTGGCTTTAGAAATTATTCCCATTAAGAATTAGTGTTTTCTTCAAAGTGTGAGCATGATTCAGACAGACTTATATCATCTGGTGGCTAGTGTTCTCTATTAATTCCTATCAAAATAATTTTATGTTTTCAGCACATGATTGGGTACTAACCCTGTTGCTGAGCTGCTGAAGAGGAAATAGGACATTTAGGATGGAACAGCGTGTCACCAACAGCTGCTCAAACCTAATATGTAGAATCTGTTGGTTAGGAAAGCGGCAAAAAGTAGCATTTATCAAGAGCATTTATCCAGTGTGGGGCGATGGGGAAGGAGCGCATGAGAGTGTAGTGTTTCATTGATCTGTGAGAAGTTTATTTTTCCATTCTACACTGTTAAAGTAATCAATTTCTTAAATAAAGCGAAAGTACCGGTATTGATAATCCCAATGATGGTTTAAGTTTTCTAGGACCACAGAGGTATCATATTGATGTCATAATAACACAAATGCCAGGCTTGATTGTGTTTGTCACATTCACTGGCAGGATTTGATTGCTAGAATTAATTCCTCACTGTGAAAAAGATGTTTTCAAAATGTTTGGTTTAGGGCTGTTGAATTAGAAGGATATAAAGGACTTTTTATTTCATTCTCCCTTGGCTGTAATAGACATTTTGTGATCACGGAAAGTGGGACCATAAAAGTAACAGAGCATTAAAAGAAGGGGGAAAAAAAAAAAACAGAAAACTGACCACTTTTAGTCTGTTATTTAACAATATATTTATGAATGGTTTAGTTTATCATTACTATTTATTTATGATAGTTATACTACGTATTTAAAATATCATGGGAGGCAGTTCAACATGGTGGTATAAGAAGATCCTGAACTCACCTCCTACCATATAAACAAGAAATTTACAACTACATATGAAACAGTTCTCTCTGAAAAAGACCTGAAGACTGAACAGTTCCTGTACAACAAAGGATGAAAGAGCCACATGAAAAGATGAAAGGGTAGACGAATTAGAGATACAATATCAGCAAAATTCTTACTTCTAGTGTAGTCACCCAAAATCAAGAGATAACTCTCAAATACAAGGCATCTCTGAGGAGCAAACAGTTTGTGCCCCATATCAGGTACCCCACTCCCGAGAGCCGCACCAGAGAAGTGAGCCCCCAAAATATCTGCTTTAGAAACCAAATGGGCTTAGATCTAGGAGAACCGGAGATACGTAGGGAATGAAGATTTCTTTAAAAGGCTTGCATACAAACTCACTTACCTTGGGACCCAGTGCAAAGCAGCAGTTTGAAAGTGCCTAAACTGTATGTGGAGATTCATTTGTTAATCTTAAAAAAAAAAAAAAACACATCTTGCACATGGGAAGAAGAATGTTGGAATTCTCTCAGGATATAAAGGTGCAGGAGGCATTGAATTTTTTCCTTTATCCCTCTACTTTGGTAGCGCCTGCCTAGAAAAGCATCATGTCTGTACTCTCACTCAAACTTGCCAGCACCAATGGGCACACACATCTTCTGTGATCTCACTGAAGCTGGCAGGCATGTGCAGCCTACCCAGGAGTCACCCCTTGAGCAGCCAGGGATAATCACATTTCTGGACCCCACGGGTATGAAAGAATCAGGGAGTTCTTGGTGGGCTACCATCCCCAGGGCACAGCACCAACACCAGGCTGAAATACACCCTCAGTCTTCCTGTGAAAAGGCCTGTTTCTTTGTCCTGAAGCTTCCATCTGAGGGGCATGCTTCAGGTTGACCACATAGCTAGAGGCTACAGAAGTCCTCCAAGGGAACAGAGGCCAGGGAATACATCTTTGCATTCTTACTTGACCTCACTACAGACTGACAGTATCTCTCAGAAAGGAGTTTATACGTTTATCTAGAGCCCAGATATTTTCAACTGTTGCTAAGCAGACACCTCCAGATTGCCTGGTCTGGCTACCAGCAGGGTCAATGATTGTGGAACCACAGGACTGTACACGCTTGTAAATGTTAGGCTCCTGCCTGTGGGTCTGGCGTCTAATCAGCATGAACTAATAGCTAACTGAGGTCTTTCCCTCTGGAATACTCAAAGAAAGGTCTTGGCACATGCTCAACAACTGAGACCTATCAAAAATAAATCAAGCTGTGAATACTATCACAAAGGCTTAAGAGGCAACTGTGAGCTAAGGCAAGGTTATACAATAAGGTTCATCTTGTACCAAATACTCCTTTAAAAATGAGAAGCATTAGTAACACATAAAAATAAACAGAGTCAAACAAAAAGAGAAGACAGAAGAATATGTTTCAACCCCAGGGAAAAAATGTAATCAGTCAGAGATAAGTAATTTACATGATAAAGAGTTCAAAATACTGCTTACCAAACTGTGAAGAATGGGTGAACACAGAACTTCAAAAAAGAGAGAGAATATAAGAAAGAATAAAAAAAGAATTCACAGAGCTGAAGAATGCAGTAAGTGAACTGAAAAAAAAAAAAAAAAAAATACACGAGAGGAGGTCAACAGCCAACTAGATGAAGCAGAAGAACCTATCAGTGACTTGGAAGACAGGACAGTGGATGTCACCTAAACAGAGCAGTATAAAGAAACAGGAATTTTTAAAAGTGAAGACAGATTAAGGACCCATGGGACAACATCAGTCAGAGTAACATTCACATTACAGAGGTCCCAGAGGGAGAAGAGAGAAAGGAGCAGGATCTCTTGAAACTTCGCTGAACTTCTTAAATCTGGATGTCTGTTTCCTTCCCTGTAAACAATTTAAAATGTATTATTATTTATTGCTGGAATTTTCCAAATATTTGTGTACTTTCAGCCAATATTTTTCCAAGTAATTCTGCTCCTTTCTCTCTTCTCCCTCTGGGAGAATGTTCCATGTGTACTTGAGAAGAATGTGTATTCTGCTGCTGTTGTATGGAATGTTCCATCCAGAGATCTTTTACAACTTACAAGGAAGTTATGTCCCATAAGTTGAAAACTTAAGTCAAAGATGCATTTAATACATTCAACCTACTAAGCAACATATCTTAGTCTCATCTACATTAACCATGCTCAGAACATTTACATTAGTCTACAGTTAGTCAAAAATCATCTAACACTAAGATATATCCAAAAGTTTTGAATATCTTGTCTAATTTATTGAATACAGCAGTGAAACTGATAAACAGATTGACTGTACAGTAGTCTTCCCTTTTGAAATTTCAGTTACCTGTGGTCAACCATAGTCTAAAAATAATTACTTGGAAAATTCCAAGTTGTGTCCCAAGTATCCATGGAACATTCTCCAAGACAGATCATATGTTATGGCACAAAATAAGGCTCAATAAATTTAAGAAGACTGAAATCATATCAACATTTTCCCTAATTACAATGGTATAAAATTTGAATTCAATTATAAGAACAAAACCAGGACAGTCAGAAATATGTGGCGATTAAACAATATACTACTGAACAATCAGTGGGTCAATGAAGCAGAAGTAAAAAAATACCTTGGGACAAATAAAGACCGAAATAACAGTGGTCCCTTGGCCTCCATGGGGAATTGATTCCAGGATCCAATGTGGATACCAAAATCAGTGGAGGTTCAAGTTCTTATGTAAAATGGTACAGTATAGTAAGCCTTCATATCCATGTATATATCTATGGAAATAAAAGACCAACTGTACAACATAACCAAAATCTATGGAATGCAGCAAACATAGTTCTAAGAAGGAAGTTTATAGTGACACCGGCCTACCTCAAGTATAGGAAAAATCTCAAATTAACAATCTGAAATTACATCTAAAGAACAAGAAGGACATCCTAGAAGACATGGGTAAATTCCTAGAAACGCACAACCTTCCAAGACTGAATCACCAAGAAATGAAAATCTTAATAGACTAATTATTGTGAGGAGATTGTATTGGGAATTAAAAAGAAAAAAATAAACCCTCCCAAACAAAAATCCAAGACTAGACAGCTTTACAGGTAAAACCTACCAAACATTTAAATAAGATTTAATTTCTCAAAGTCTTCCAAAAATTGATGAGAATACCTGCAAATTCATTTTACAGGCCAACATCACACTAATACCAAAACCGGATAAGGATATGATACACACACACACACACACACACACACACACACAAATTACAAGTGAATATCCTTGATGAACAAACATGTAAAAATCCTCACCAAGATATGAGGAAACTGATTTCAGCAATACATTAAAATGCTTGTATACCATCATCAACTGAGATTTATTCCAGGGATACAGAAATGGTTCAACATCCAAAAATCAGTCAACATGATCAACAAAATGAAACAAAATCATATGATCTTCTCAATAAATGCAGAAATAGTTTTTGACAAAATTCAATATCTATTTATGATAAAAATTCTCAAGAAAATGGGAATAGAGGGAACATACCTTAGCATAACAAAGACCATATATGACAAGTTCACAACCAACATTATACTCAATGGTGAAAGCTGAGAGCTTTTCTTTTAAGACAAGGATGTCCACTCTGGCTGCTTTTATTCAACATAATATTACAAGTCCTAGGCAGAAGCATTTAGGCAAGAAAAAGAAATAAAAGCCATTGACTGGAAAGGAAAAAGTAAAACTGTCACTGTTTGCAGATGGTACAATTTTACACACAGAATAAAACCTAATGATGACACAAAGAAACTGTTATAACTAATAAGCAAATTGAGCAAGTTGCAGGGTACAAAATCAATATACAAACATTTCCTGCTTTTCTTTTCTTTTTTCTCATTTAAAAGAACATTCTGGTCCTGGAACAGTTGTGGAAAGCTTTTTTTAAAAGTGAAGTATAATTAATTGATTTACAGTGTTTTGTTAGTTTCAGGTATACAGCTAAGTGAATGTTATATATACGTACTTCCTTTTCAGATTCTTTTCAATTATAGGTTTTCTCTTTTGTTTTTATCCATTAAAAATGAAATTTAATAAAAATTAAGAAAACAATCCCATTTGCAACTGCATCAAAAAGAATAAAATATCTAGGAATAAATTGAACCAAGGAGGTGAAAGACCTGTATAATTAAATTTATAAGATATTGAAGAAAGAAACTGAAGAAGACACAAACAAATGGAAAGATTTCCATGCTCATGGATTGGAATAACTAACATTGTTAAAATGTCCATATTCCACAAAGCAATCTACAGATGCTACCCAGTCCCTATCAAAATACCAACAGCATTTTTCATAGAAATAGAGCAATCCTAAAATTTGAATAGATCACAAAAGATCCTAAGTAGCTCAACAATCTCAAGAAAGAAGAACAAAACTGGAGGCATCATGCTCTGTGATTTCAAGCTATATTATAATACCATAGTAATCAGAAAAGTACAGTATTGGCATGAAAACAGACATATAGATCAAAGGAACATAATAGAGATTCCAGAAATAAACCCATACATATATCATTAATTAATTTTCAGTGAAGGAAGGCAAGAATATACAACAGGGAAAGGACTGTCCCTTCAATCAATGGTTTTGGGAAAACTGGCCAGCTACATGCCAAAGAATGAACCTGGGACCACTGTCTTTTATATCTTCCACATGTATCACCACACACAAAAGGTAACTCAAAATGGAGTACAGACTTGAATATAAGACTTGAATTTGTAAAACTTCTAGAAGAAAAGATAGGTGTTAAGCCTCTTGACATTAGCCTTGGTGATATATTATTTTTGATCTGATTCCACAGGCAAGGGACAAATGGCAAAATTAAACAAATGAGACTGCACCGAACTAGAAACCTTCTGCAAAGTGAAGGAAACCACCAACAAAGCAAAAAGGTGAACTATTGAATGAAGACAGAGATTCATAAATTTATCAGATAAGGGGTTTCACTGGTGGCTCAGATAGTAAAGAATCTGCCTGTAATGCAGGAGACCCAGGTTCAATTCCTGGGTTGGGAAGATGCCCCTGGAGAAGGAAATGGCAACCCACTCCAGTATTCTTGCCTGGAGAATTCCATGGAAAGAAGAGCCTGGTGGGCTATAGTCCAAAGGGTCGCAAAGAGTTAGACATGATGAGTGACTAATACTTTCACACTTTTAACAGATTAACATCCAAAGTATATAAACAACTCTACAAGTCAATAACAAAACATGAACAATCCAAAACAAAATTTAGGAGAGGATCTAAAAAGACATTTTTCCACAGGAGATCTAAACATGTCCATCAAGCACATGAAATATGTTTAACATCACTAATCATTAGGGAAATACAAATCAAAACCACAATGAGTTATCTGCTCATAAAGGAGACAGCACTTTAATAAAATAGACAAACACTGAATTACTGTTTTGTACGTCTGATATATAATGTTTTACATCAGTTATTCATCAATAAAAAATCATGTAGGTATGTATTTTTGAAAGTCTTTCATTAAATCAGTTTTTCATACCAGAGATAAAACTACCTACTACCAATTCTCATTGCATTCTTGCTTCTCAAGTTAACCAGATCCACCCTTACTATGTCTTCTTCTGCCAAATTAAGAATAACTGTCAGAATGTTTTTTATACAAAAAGACAAAAATTAGGAAGTCTTGGTGAGGATGTGGATAAAATGGAAAGCTTACACACTTGTTTGTAGGATTGTAAATTGGAACACAGTATGGAGGTTTCTACAAAAAATAAAACAGTCATTAATTCATCAATTCCTCTTTTATGTATTTATCCAAGGCAACAGAACATCAATTAAAAAAATATATACACACCCCCATGTTCACTGCAACATTTATTTACAATTGCCAAGATAAGAAAGAATCTGTGTGCATCAATACATGAATAGATAAAGATGTGGTAAACATTTACAATGGAATACTATGCGGCCATAACAAAGAATGAAATCTTGCCATTTTGTGACAACATGGATGGCCCTTGAAGGTCTTATTCTATAGTGAAGTAAGTTAGGCAAAATATAAATACCTTATGATTTCACTTATAATTTGAAACTGCTCAGTCATGTCCAACTGTTTGCGACTCAATGGACTATAGCCTGCCAGGCTCCACTGTCCATGGGATTCTTCAGGCAAGAATACTGGAGTGGATTGCCATTTCCTTCTCCAGAGGATCTTCCTGACCCAGGGATTGAACCCGGGTCTCCTGCACTGTAGGCCGACTCTTTAACGTCTGAGCCACCAGGGAAACCTGATTTCACTTGTACGTGAAATCTAAAAAGGAAACAACAAATTAAAACTCAATAGATACACAGAACACAGATTGGTTGTTGCCTGAGGAGAGGGAATTTGGGCGGTTGGGCAAAGTGTTTAAGGGGATCAAGAGGTACGAACTACTAGTTATGACATAAGTAAGTAATGGCAATATAATGCACAGCATGGTGACTATAGGCAATAATACTGTATTGCAAATTTGAAAGTTGCTAAGAAAGTGAACCTTCAAACTTCTCATCACAAGGAAAAACAATTTGGTAAAATGATTTATTGTGATCATTTCACAGATTATATAAATGTTGAATCATTATGTTATACATGTGAAACTAATATAATGTATGTTAATTATACTTCAATTTTAAAAATATCATGTAGGTGTGTATTTTTGAAAGTCTTACTTTAAATCAGACTTTCATACCAGAGAGAACTCTATACTAAGCTATCTACTACCAATTCACATTCCATTCCTACTACTCAGATTAACCAGACCCAACCTCATTGTGTCCCCTGCCAAATTAAGAATATAGTCATAGACGAAGATAAGAAGGAGGTGATTGATATTAGCAGGTTTTATTTCACCAACAAGCAGACACATGTAATGTTGTTATAGACATTTCTAATTCTGGTGTATTCATAGGACACTTTTGGTGATCTGTGTTCTGGTTATTACTCAATGCATGCATACAGGAAAAAAATCCACAAATTTGGCCCCTAGATAAGTCCTATTTCTTATTTCATTTTTACTTTCAGAGTAAAGATGGTATTAAAAATATTCCTATGACATAGATATATATCACTGATTATATGAAAGAAACTGCAAGCTCAAAATGACTGACTATAAATTCTAATCATTTTTCTATTAAAATAGAGCTAGTATTTCTGTATATAATGGTTCAGATAAGAACCAAGTAAACCTGTTAAAACATAGAGGGAAAAATAACCAAACATATTTTTCAAATCAGTTATAAATCATCAGTAAAAGAGAAATGTTTTAAATATTGAAAAATTAAAATGACATTTTTTCCTGAACATAAAGTATGGACAGTAATCTAAGAACTTAAAAAATAAGAAAAAACTTAGCTTCTATAAATCTTTAGTGAACAAGCCCATATAAGCACAAATACATATTTAAACACAGTTATTCCTTTTTTTAATTAAATGCATTTTTGAAAAAAGTTCTCAGATATAGATGTTACTGAAAGTCAGTAACAGTAAGAATGCCCTTAGGGTGGTGGACTCTCTCATAGGAAAATATTTACCACTGTCTTTTGCAAGATGGTGATGTAAGAAAGAAGATGAAAAAATTTTACATGTTGGAATGTGCTGTGTGATAATACATTTAACATCTTGCTCAGTGAAATTTTTCTTGCAGAAGCAATTTATTTCAGTGAAGATACAACATATTTTCCCATAATATCCTATCAATAGTTATAAAATCAATTAAATGCTTAATGATAAAAGAAAAATATAGGTTATTCACCCCTTAGAAGCATAGTACTTGAGTATCATTAGGGAAGGAATGAAGGATGAGAGATAATGGTGACAAGCAAGGAGGTTAGGACCTGAATACAGAGAAGCAGACATTGTTAGTGTGTGCTGTGAATTGGACTGGAGAGAGGAGGACACCAAAATACAACTTTAGGAAGATTTCTATGTGAAACTATATATAAAATTTATACAACAGCCCTTTAAGGAAAATTATCAGTATCATTTCAAAATATTCTTCAAAATTCTGGAAGAGATACATCTTCTTGAGTGTGACTGCTTAGAAATATTTGCCTTGTATTCTGAATATTGTAGTCTGCGCGGTTTGGACTTGGACAGAGATATTGACTGTTACTGCAACAAATCGCGTCTTTGAAAATCATCACTAGCCAGTGAGGTATGGGGATCAAGCTGATATCAGAGGTATGTGAGGAATGATGCTTAGTTTAATACTGTGACTTCATCCAAGTAAATAAGTGTAAAATAGAAATTAAACAAACAGAACATTCTGCTGAAATTACTAGCCAATGTAATAAGCTTCAATTAAATAGTTTCTTAAAAAGAGTTTCTTCTATATTGGAAAAATTGAAAATATCTCTGAGAATACTGGCATCATGAGATGGTGAAAGCCATCTTTAATGTATAGTGTTGCAGAATCTGACTAGACCTATGTCATCCTGTTTCTCTTCTTGAACACAAAGGAAATGACACACATTTCCCAGTCTCCTCAATGATTAAGTTGGCGAAGTGACTAGTTTTCATTAATAGACTATGAGCAGAAGTGGTGTCTGTCACATGTGGGCCAAATCAACATAGGAAGGAGAAATACATTAATGATGGTTGTTGTCATTTTTCTTTTGTGTGATATACTTTGAGAACTTTTAAATAAAATGGGTTTGTTTCAAGGAGAGGGTGAGGGTATATTGAATTTTCTGAGTTTCAGAATTGTCATCCAAAGACATCATTGGCATCCACTCTGCTACATAACT
The DNA here is from genome assembly GCF_019320065.1 of Cervus canadensis. Classification (NCBI taxonomy): domain Eukaryota; kingdom Metazoa; phylum Chordata; class Mammalia; order Artiodactyla; family Cervidae; genus Cervus; species Cervus canadensis. Next base: position 33,753,982 of record NC_057389.1, read on the forward strand.
CTTCATAATGCTTCACTATCTGTTTACAAAAAATAAGCTTAAGCAAGATAACTATATGTGAAGCTATTTTAAACTGAGTAAGTGACTAGTATAATGGTCTACTAATCTGAATCATTAAAGCAATACAGATAACTGATCAGATAGTAATCTAGGGTCTTCTACTCTGCAATGAGATGAGTGTTTCCTATCACCATACATTTATAATTCACTTGCCTCTTTGCTCTGATGTTTCTTCAGGCTGGATTGAATCTTGAAGGATAATCAAAGCCCCATAGATAATACTACCCAGGGAGAAACTAATTGTGTTGTAGCCATCATTTTGATAGGATATCATAAGCTGCTACACTTTTTACAACTGTAAATATTAACCATAGAATACACATTATAATTATATTTTAACAAATAGATAAGCTTGATCACTCCTGCAGCTTTTTCTTCCACACTGTGTGTTTAACTCCAAGACAAGTCAAACTTATCTTTGCCTCACTTCATGGCACTGAATGTTTCCCCTGGATAAGACCTTGAACCAAAACGAATTAACCTTAAAAGTATGGAAGAGTATTTCCCCTAGCATACAAATTATTGATTTGAAAAATGTTTAAAGCATTTTCAGGGTAATCCAAAAATTAAAATTTTAATGCATATTAAAATACTCAAAATTTTTATAGCCCTGATGACTTATGTTGCTGGATGTGCCAAAGGAATTTTCATGTACTTGTTTTATCCATATCACTAATTGTTGCTATTTTTTCAGAAGTGACTTCCTCCAGAGTCACCCCCTGAAGTAACTTATTATAGATTCTTCAGTTCCATTATTCATATTTGTGCTTCTGCATCTAGATACTACTCTACTGTCATCCACTTTATATGACAAATGGTGCTTAGAACTTGCTACCATCAAATGTTGCAAAATAAAATATGTATCCCAGTCATCTAAAGTTAATACAACTTGGCAATTATCCAGCATGGGTTAGAGCATTGTAACTTCTCAAATACAGTACAGCTGTCTGCTTAGAAATCCAGAAGTTAATAAATTATAAAAAGAGTAAGAATACTTAAAGCATATATAATGTATGTTCCAGCTGGATTTAGAAAAGGCAGAGGAACCAGAGAACAAATTGCCAACATCCATCAGATCATAGATAAAAGCAAGATAATTCCAGAAAAACATCTCCTTGTGCTTCATTGACTATGCCAAAGCCTCTGACTGTGTGGATCACAACAAACTGTGGAAAATTCTTCAAGATATGGGAATACCAGACCACTTTACCTGCCTCCTGAGAAGTCTGTATGCAGGTCAAGAAGCAACAGTTAGAATCAGACTTGGAAAAATAGACTGGTTCCAAATTGGGAGAGGAGTGCATCAAGGCTGTATATTGTCATGGCGCTTATTTAACTTACATGCATAGTACATCATGTGAAATGCCAGACTGGATGAAGCACAATCTGGAATCAAGATTGCCAGAGAAATATCAATAATCTCAGATAGGCAGATGACACCACCCTTATGGCAGAAAGTGAAGAGGAAGTAAGGAGCCTCTTGATGAAAGTGAAGGATGAGAGGAAAGTGAAAAAACTGATTTAAAACTCAGCATTCAAAAAGCTATGATCATGGCATCTGGTCTCATCAGTTCAGTTCAGTTCAGTCACTCAGTCATGTCTGATTCTTTGCAACCCCATGGACAGCAGCATGCCAGGCCTTCCTGTCCATCACTGACTCCCTGAGCTTAACCAAACTCATCTCCATTAAGTCGGTGATGCCATCCAACGATCTCATCCTCTGTCATCCCCTTCTCTTCCTGCCTTCAATCTTTCCCAGCATCAGGGTTTTTTCAAATGAGTCAGCTCTTCACATCAGGTAGCCAAAATATTGGAGTTTCAGCTTCAACATCAGTCCCTCCAATGAATACCCAGGACTGATCTCCTTTAGGATGGACTGGTTGGATCTCCTTGCAGTCCAAGGGACTCTCAAGAGTCTTCGCCAACACCACAGTTCAAAAGCATCCATTCTTCAGTGATCAGCTTTCTTTATAGTCCAACTCTCACATCCATACATGACCACTGGAAAAACCATAGCCTTGACTAGATGGACCTTTGTTGGCAAAGTAGTGTCTCTGCTTTTTAATATGCTGTGTAGGTTGGTCACAGCTTTTCTTCCAAGGAGCAAGCGTCTGGTCTCATCACTTCATGGCAAATAGATGGGGAAACAGTGAAAGACTTTATTAACTGAGACTCTGTTATTAATGTGCTTCATGAAAATAATTCCTATTAAAAGTCATGGAAGTATTACAGAAATCTAGTGAATAAACAGTCTTTGTTAACTACATTGTCTAGCATACGTTTTGGAACTGCATTTACCAAGTCTTCTCAAATCTTTTCAACGTGCTTGTTTTGAAAGTTTTGCTATTTCTAAATCCATCCTTATAAAATACCTATATATTTGACAATCTTTTAAAATAGTTCAATTTTCCTCTCATGCAATAGATTCTAAACATATTAAACCCTTGAAATAAATTTGGTACTTGTGAGCAAAGTTTTCTGTAAGAGGTTTTTTGAGTTCTCCATCCAAAAAATTTTAATCATAAACATTTCAAATAGTCTTTGTTACATAATTAAATAGCCAAACATGAACCTTAAAGAAATTTCTACAGAGATGCTCCATTGACCTATAGTCTAATGAAATCACAAAGGGCTGATGCCACATGATAATAGGTGAAATTGACTATATTGACAGGCTTTTAATGACAAATACTTATCTAACTGTAGACTAGAAATGCCCATCTGATTCCCCCAAGTTCATTTAACTTTAATACACACTATCTGATTTTTCCCCAGAATTTTGCAAGCCATGACCTCCAAGGACTGGTCTCCAGATATGTGACAGAGTAAAATAAGATAAATGTTTGATCACAATAAAGAGATAAAAGAATGACTATTCTGAAAAAGATATTTGAGTTTTACTAATTTGTTTTGACGAGTTGAGCACTGTATTACAGGGACTCTATTTTCAATAACATAAAACCAATTCAAATACATTTAATCAAAAGAGGAATTTATGGGTTCCATATCTAGAAGTCCATGAGTAGATGGAGCTGACTTTACACAAAGAAGATTAAATACTTTAAGCAATGTCTTTTGGCTGGTTCTTTCACTCTTGGCTGTTTCCCTGTGTATAGGAAATTCATTCTAGGCAAGGTTCTCCATGTGCCATTAAATATAATGAGTGGCAGGTATAGTTTGTGGTCATAAAAGAAGAGAATCCCTTTTTTAAAAAAAAATCATCTAACAAATCTCAGGGAAGATTTTACTGACTGTCCTTATTTCATGAATCTATCATAGACCTAATATCCAATGATGGGAGTGGAATATATATATATAGTAACCTGTGATCAGGTGAGTCAAGCTGCTTAAGTGACAGCCTTATCAAGACAGTAGGGAAGAGATACCATCCCCCATAAAAGGTACCAGCTTTATTTTTTTTAACCCTATGACCACTTTTGGTGTTTTCTACATGGTGAAATAACTCATTTAAGATGGAGAATGTGCATAGTAAAATACTGGTCGTAACACACCTCACTGTAATCCATTTTTAGTTACATTTTATTTTCACCTCAGTAATTATACGATAGAGCAAATGTATGCCCTAAGTAGACAAATGAGATCTAAAGTAAAGTTTTTCTTGAATAGGACTGAATAAAACACTGTGGGGAGCTGCTCAGAAGCACATCCTCACATCAAAGAAGCCAGCAATGAGAAGAGAAATTTATTTTACTTAATTTCAAAATCATGGTTTGTATAATTTTTTTTCCTATACATACTATCACTTAGCTTGAGGAGTTCTTCCCTCCCAAAAAGCCAATTTCCTTGTATCTATTCTACCACAGTACCTAGTATATGTTAGCTAAAATAATATCAATTACAATTTTACCTAAATATGCTTGCTATAAGATTGCAAAAGGTGAGAATTTTTCATCCATGATAATGTTCTTAAATACAGTAAAGAAGAATATAGCAGACTTTCATATATCTAAATTATCTTGGCTTAGAAAACAGACACAAAATATAAAATATAGTAAGTAAACCTGAAAACATCGAATGGCTATTTTTATTCTTTCAAAAGTAGTCATTAAAATTTGGGGTTAATATTCCCAAACACAGTATTTTATCAAAGTTGCCAACACACCTCAGCCCATGAGTCAGAAACACTTAAGAAATGAGAACTAAATACTGCATGTGTCATACAATGTATATACTTATAAAGGTGAGTCACTCCATTATAATCAAATAGGAGAACAGAAAACACATAAAATGCACATAGGGCAGTCTCATATATCCAGATGAGTTGGCATTGGGCTATGTCTGACTTGAAAAATACACAGGAAAGAAAAATTAACCTCAGGGGAAGGAGACTCCATTGCTTTTCTGTATCACACCATACTCTCCTTTCACCAGTCACGTTTGTGCATTTGTCTCGTATATGGACAAAGGAACTCATACCACTTCTTCTGACAAATAGGCCGCTACATGGGGAAATCAGCTGTCTGTCAGCAGAGAATTTTATGCTACCAAATATTCTCCTTGACGATCTTAATATCTAGATGGTACCGTCATAAATGTAAATATAATTGAGTTTATTTTTAAGAATCTAAAACATGAATAATTAAAAAGAGAAAGGCAAAATGGCACAGGAGTTAAGGGGCAATATACCTAGTATTTCCTCCATGAAATGTAGCATTCTGTGTACTATAAAGCTATCTGTTGTTCAGCCATTGTGTCTGACTCTTGCCAACCCCATGGGCTGCAGCACGCCAGGCTTTCCTGTCCTTCACTATCTCCTGGAATTTGCTTAAACTCATGTCCATTGAGTCAGTGATGCCATCCAACCATCTCATTCTCTGTCACCCCCTTCTCCTTCTGCCCTCAATCTTTCCCAGCATCAGGGTCTTTTGCAATGAGTCGGCTCTGCGCATCAGGTGGCCAAAGTATTGGAGCTCAGCATCAGTCCTTCCAATGAATTTTCAGGGTTGACTTCCTTTAGGACTGACTGGTTTGATCTCTCAAGAGTCTTCTCCAGCACCACAATTATAAAGCATTGATTCAGTTAGAGTACCTTTATAGAGATGAGTCTAGGAAGAAGTGGTTAAGTTTATTGGTGAAAGAATGAATTTTCCACGAGGAAAAACTGTTATGTAAATCATTCAAAATGTATAGGTATATTTTTACTGATTCATTGATCCAAAAATGTTTGGATACTTGACTCACACATGAATTATGTGTTAGAATATCAGTTTCCTTTTGCTTCATAACAAGTCACCCTAATATGCAGTGTCCTTAAGCAACCAGGATTTATCCTCATCATTCTAAGAGGACAGAAATGAAAACATCAAGGCCTTTTAAGATCTAGCCTTGGAAATCCCTCCATGTCACTTCCGGGTCATTCTATCCAAAGCAAGTCACAGTGTCCAGATTGGAAAAGAGGGAACACAGGCTCAACTCTGAGATGGGAGGGAGGGAAAAGTAGAATTAAAAATAAATGTAAGCAATTTTGTTGTCATGTATGCAAACAATTTATCATGTTAAAAGTGCTTTTAGAGACAAAGTCCTTCTAAATTACTGACTGCACCACTATTCCAACAAAACACTTGCAATTTTAAAGTGACAAGTGGGCAAGACAAGTCATATTCCATAGTTTAATAAATCCCAATTTATGTAAGGATTTATTAATCTTTAGAATAATGTTAAAATTAGATTCAGGCCTTCTTGTAGACAATACCCTCTGAAATGGGAACAACTAGTGAAGTGCTCAGGATATATAGTTCAGTATTAAATCCACTGCTGAGCACCAACACCCCATCTTTTCCCTACAGACAGTTAAGGTAGAGCTTGTAACTAAGCTAATAGCTCAACTAAGCTAATAGGCTCAACTTCACAGAGAAACGCTTGAAGTTCAGAGTGGAGTACTTGATGATCTAAAAATCTTCAGGAAAATTAAGGTATAAAGCTAGTGGTGACAAGGTTCCTCCGCCCAGGAGCTCCTCAATTTTTTCCAGCTTACATTGTAAATTAGAAATGGAACCAGAAAACTCGCCAAACTCACCTAAGGCCCAGACTCAAAGCCAGCCTTAATATCAATATAGCACAGAGCCCAGATCTAGAGTTACTTGCATTGTTATTCTCAACTATAACAAATCTGAACATAATTTCATCTGTATGTGTAAACATATAGCACCAGATCTCTCAGCATGGCCTGTAGGCTTCAGAGAGATTATCATTTTTATGAATATGTATACATATGTGTTTATATATGTATGTCTGGTGGTGGTGCTTCAGTCGCTAAGTCATGTCCAACTCTTGTGACCCCATGGACTGTAGCCCACCAGGCTCCTCTGTCAATGGGATTCTCCAGGCAAGGATACTAGAGTGGGTTGCCATTTCCTTCTCCAGGGGATCTTCTCAGCCCAGGAATCTAACCCAGGTCTCCTGCAATGCAGGCAGATTCTTTACCAACTGAGCTATGAGGAAAGCTATATATGTTGTATATGTACACCGATATCAATCCAGTCAATCCTAAAGGAATCAAAAAAGGAATCCTGAAGGAGATCAAACCAGCTTCGACCCTAAAGGAAATCAATCCTGAATATACATCGGAGGGACTGATGCTGAAGCTGCAATACTTTGGCCAGCGGATGCTACAAGCCGACTCATTGGAAGAGACCCTGATGCTGGGAAAGATTGGAGGCAAAAACCTTAGGGAGTGACAGAGGATGAGATGCTTAGAGAGCATCACCAACTCAATGGACATGGATCTGAGAGAATTCCGGCAGATAGTGGAGGACAGGGGAGCCTGGTGTGATGCAGTTCATGGGGTCACAAAGAATCACACTGAACAACAACAGTGTACACCTATATACACAAACCTATATATTCATTATTTTTCATGTTAACCAGAATTATTGCATACTCACTTTAAAGTATTAGCACTTTCTCCATTAAATAATGTTTTCATTCATGTAATAGTGACAGGTTACACAATCAAGAAGTAGTACAATGAATCCTTTTTTATTTTTCATTTAAAGTGGTCTGGGGCAAAGAGTTGAAATGTCATCTCAAACTTGAAATATTTCTTCCAAATGAGCACCCTTTCTAAGACCAAAAACTTTCCATTTTCTCTTCTCACAGTTAACATCATACTTCTATAATAAGTTAGAGCTTACAAAACATTTTTATAAGCATCATCTCACTTAATTCTCACAATAGTCCTCTAAATATTATTGTTCTCACTTGGTGAAGTAAAGCCTCAGAATCATTACAATGACTAATCAATATTAAAGAGATTTTGAGTTATGAAACTAGCAATATATAATATATTATTCTATAGTACAGATATTCCTTTAAAAAATCTTCCACATGTGCCTTGTTTTTTTCTGTTTCCATATTTATACAATAGGTCCACACCTGGTTCATCTTTTTATAAAGTAATATTCAGCAGGTGTTGAATATCTTTTATGCACCAGGCACTCTCCTGGATATTAGAAGCATAAGGATAAATTTAACAGGATCTGTGGCTATAAATAGCCCAAAGTCTACTGCCTCCCACACTCGCCTCAACTGTTCATTTCATCCTAGGTTCTTCTCCTTGCAAGCCATCATTCATGCCACTGGCTGATGAAGTCTTTATCTCCACAAAATGGGTAACCCACTTTTATTGAATTCCAACCATATCCAAGCTCTGTCTAAATGCTTTAAGTGCATTAACTGACTTAGGCTTTACCGTAACACTGGGAGTAGGAATCATTATCTTATGGATGCAGAAACTAAGACAAGCACACCACGTGCATGTGCACACATACAAACACATACATGTCTACAGGAGGAACATGTTTGTTTTGAACCAGGAAGTCTGATTCCAGAGTATGTGCTCTTAATCACTCCTCTAAAATGCCTCTCAGAGGTGTGGCCAAGTCGGGGAAGTATAAAAACCCTGAGCTCCCCTCCTCCCACTGGCACACCAAATTACAACTGTTTAAAGAGCAACTATCTATCATAACAACCCAAAAACTAACAGAAAAGGTTGTCCACCACTCAAGATATAAAGAAAGAATCACAACATGATGGCGAGGAGGCGTGGTGATGTCGTATAGTCAAGATCCATACCACTGAGGGGTGACCCATAAAACGGGAGATTTATCACAACTGCTTAAGTTCTTCCCCACATCAGGCTCCCTCCCAGCCTGCTACAGAAAATGTGCCCCTAGAACTTCTGGCTTTGAAGGCCAGCAGGGTTTGCATATGGGAAAGCTGGAGGGCTACAGGAGAGAGACTCTGCTTTTCAAGAGCGTTTATAAAAATCTTATACATTCCAAGTCCCAGCACAGATTCAGTAATTTGAAAAGAGCCTGGTTCAGACACATGTGTTGATCTTGAAGAGACTCACAAAGAGAAAGGGAGGCGCCTGGAACTTCTGCTGGACATAGATACTTATGGCATTCATTTGGGGTAGCTTGTTCTATGAGGAGGAGGCTGATGCTGATGACTGCCATTTTGAAGCCTACCCCCTAGTCTATTAGCAACAGTATCTTACCTGCCAACTAGCAGGCTGGCCTCAAACCTGGAACCCTCAGGGCTGTGCAGCCCCAGCTCCACCCACGAGCAGGCCAGCAGACACTGAATAAAGCTAATAAGTGACCACAGATAAGGGCCCTGCCACAACAGAAGGGCCCACATAGCCAACATAGGAGGCAACCCCAGAACATACAGGACTTGTGCCCAGAGGGAGGGTGCTGCCAGGCCCAGTAGGATGTCTCCTATATAAAGTCACTTCTCCAAGACTGGAAAATGTAACTGACCTACCTAAAACATAGAAATAAACACAGAAAATTAGGCAAAAAGAAGAGACAGAGGAATATGTTCCAAAGGAACAAGACAAATCTCAGAAAAAGAATGAAACAGTGGAGGTAAGCAATCTACCCAATAAGGAGCTCAAGGTAATAATCATAGACATGCTCAATGACCTCAGGAACAGAATACATGAATAAAGTGAGAACTTTAAGAGAGTTAGAAAATATCAAGAAAAACCAAAAAGATCTGAAGAACATAATAACTGAAATTTTAAAATATATGATAAGGAATCAGGGCTTCCCTGATGGGTGGTAAAGAATCTGTCTGCAGTGCAGGAAATGCAGGTCCGATCCCTGTGGGGGTAAGATCCCCTGAAGAAGGAAATGGCAACCGTCTCCAGTATTCTTTCCTGGGAAATCTCATGGACAGAGGAGCCTGAGGGCTACGGTCCGTGGGTTTGAACAGAGTTGACACAACTGACCACACACATGATGACAAGAAGGAATCAGCAATAGACTAGTTGATACAGAGGAAAGGTTCCAATGAACTAGAAGACAGAGTAGTAGAAATCACCCCAATGAAACAGAAAATTTAATGAGAATAATTTAAGAGAGCTCTGAGACATCAAGCATACTAACATTAACATTAATGGGATCCTAGAAGGAGAAAAGAAGAGAAAGGGAGAGAGAATTTGAAGAAATAATAGTTGCAAACTTCCCTAACCTGGGCATGGAAATAGACATCCAGGAAGCAAAGAGAGTTCTAAATAAGATGAGTCCAAAGAGGTGTATACCAAAACACTTTATGATAAAATGGCAAAAATTAAAGAAAGAATGTTAAAAGCAGCAAAAGAAAAGCAAATAATTACATACAAGGGAACTCCCATAAAAGTATGTGCTGCCTTTTAAGAAAGAACTACAGGTTAGAAAGGAGTGGCACTATATACTTAAGTGATGAAAGGAAAAGTCTACAGTTACAAAAATCTATCAGAAAGGGTAGATTGACAAAATTCAACATTCATTTATCATCAAAACTTACACCAAAGTGGGTATAGAGGTGACATACCTCAATATAATAAAGGCCATATATGACAAATCTATAGCCAATATTATATTCAACAGTGAAAAGCTGGAAGCATTTCCTCTAAGAACAGGAAAAAAAATGACTGCTCTTGCAACTTTTATTCAACATTGTTATCCCTGCAACTGGACAACAAAAAGAAATAAAAGGAATCCAAATTAGAAATAAAATTGTCACTGTTTGCAGATGACATGACACTATACATAGAAAATCCTAAAGATTCCCCCTAAAACTATTAGAACTAATAAATGAATTCAGTAAAATTGTAGGAAAAAAATTAATATACAGAAATCTACTGTGTTTCTATACACTACTAACAAACTATTGGAAAGAGAAATGAAGAAAACAATATATAATTGTATCAAAAAGAATAAACTACTAGGAACAAGTCTAAGGGAGTAAAATATCTGTACTTGGAGAATTAAGACTGATGGGAGATACTGAAGATGACACAAACAAATGGAGTGTTATACCATGCTCATGAACAGAAGAGTTAATATTGCTAAAATGACCATACTACTCAAGGCAATATATAGATTCAATGCAATCCCCATGAAAATACCTATGACATTTTTCACAGAACTAGAACAAATAATCTTAAAATTTGTATGGAAATACAAACTACCCCAAATAGAAAAGACAATTTTTTAGAAGAACATGCTCCCTGATTTCAAACTATGCTACAAAGCTACAGTAATCAAAATAGTATGATATGCACACAAAAATAGATACAAAGATTAATGGAACAGAATATGGAGCCAGAAATGAGCCCACATTTGCATGCTCAATTAATTTATAACAAAGGAGGCAAGAATATAAAATGGGAAAAAAGAGCCTCTTTTATAAATGCTATTGAGAAAGTGAGACAGCTACATGCAAAAGAACTGAATTGACTACTGTCTGATACCATATAAACTCAAAATGAATAAAGAATTAAATGTAAGAACTAAAACCATGAAATTCCTAGAAGATAGCATAGGTAATATGACTTTGGTCACAGAAATCATTTTTGGCCTATGTTTCCTCAGACAAGAGAAACAAAACCAAAAATACACAAATTGGAATGACATCAAACTAAAAATCTTTTTGCACAGTAAATAAACTCATTAACAAAATGAAAAGGCAGCTTACTGAACAGGAGGAGATATTTGTAAGTGGTGTATATATTAAGGGGTTTACATTCAAAGTATGTATGGAACTCATACAATCTAATATCAAAAAAACAACCCAATTAAAAATGGGCAGAGGCCCTGGATAGACATTTTTTGAAAGAAAAGGTACAGATGGCCAGTAGGCACATGAAAGATTCTCAACATCACTAGCCATCAGGGAGACACAAATCAAAACCACAATGAGATATCACCTCACACCTGTCAAAATGCTGCTGCTAAGTCGCTTCAGTCGTGTCCGACTCTGTGCGACCCCATAGACGGCAGCCCACCAGGTTCCTCTGTCCCTGGGATTCTCCAGGCAAGAATACTGGAGTGAGTTGCCATTTCCTTCTCCAACGCATGCATGCATGCTAAGTCACTTCAGTCATATTCAACTCTATGCGACCCTATGGACAGCAGCCCACTGGGGTCCTCTGTCCACAGGATTCCCTAGGCAAAAATACTGGAGTGGGTTGCTGTTTCCTTCTCCACCTGTCAGAATGATTATCATCAAAAAGAGTTGTTCTTGAGGATGTGGGGGAAAAGGGAATCTTTGTACACTGCTGGTGGGATTATAAATTGGTGCCAACACTATGGGAAATGGTATGGAAGTTCTTTTAAAAATTAAAAATAGAACTTTCATATGATCCAACATTTTACTTCTGGGTATTTACCTGAAAAAAAAAAAAAAAACAGTAATTTGAAAAGATATACACTCCAATGTTCACTGCAGCTTTATTCACAATTGCCAGGATACGAAAGCAAGATAACCATCTCACCAATAGATAAATTGACACAGAAGTTGTGACATATATATATACACACACATACATAACTACATAAAATGCAGCCATTAAAAAATGTAGTCTTTCCATTTGCAACAACATAGATGGATCTAAAGATAACAAGCTAGAGCTGAAATAAGTTAAACAGGGAAAGACAAACATTGCAGAATATCACTTACAGGTTGAATCTAAAGAAAGAAATGAAAAGAAAATGAACTCATAGAGAACAAATGGATGGTTGCCAGAAGGGATGGGTTTGATGATTGGGCAAAATAGGTGAAAGGGATTACAAAGTATGAACCTCAGTTATATAACAAATAATTTACAGGGATATAATATACAGCATAAAAAATAAGTTCAATAATACTGTAGTTACTTGTGTGGGGGCAGACAGTTACTAGACTTAACATGGTGATCACTTCATAATGTATGGAAATGTCACATCTCTATGTAATATTCCTGAAACTAACATGATATTATATGCCAACTACATTTCAATTAAATGGGCCTCACAAAAAATTAATCATTTTCTTATGGCACTCTCTTGAGCAATAAAAACAATGGCTTGCTTTTCCAACAGTGTTACATATTTGTTCACTTTTTCAGCTTTTTCCTACTACATCCCCTATCTTTCTTGGTAACCTTCTTTGACTATTTCCCATCCTGACAACTTAACTCCAGACAGGTTTACTCCCTTTCGAGCTGACACTCTCCTTTAGTCATGCTTTCCCTTTAGCATGAAACCTGCTCTTCAAACCCACACTCCTAATTTGCTACTTAAAAAAGTTTGCCCACATTTGAAATCTCTCTGAACCTGTATCTATCAATCCATCTCCAAATCTCTAGGACTCAGTTTTATCACAGAAAGTGAGATGTTTCAAAAGATAGAACAATTTATGATGCATTCTTGTTTACTTAGCTCCAATTTTCATGTTTGTCTAACTTATTTTTCCAAACAAAATCTCGGCTTGCACAAGCATATACCACATAAACTAGCATATTAGTCAGTACTGACTCTTAATTTATATTTTAGTCATGCGTTAACTCCAAAGTTGCATAAATTAATACTTTCTGAAAAAGTACAAATACCTGCATAAATGTTCTGATCAAAGGAGCATAAAGCACAAAGTTCTTTTCTTTCTTTTTTTTTTTAAGAGGCATGATTTCTTAAGGCAAAAAAGTGAAAATTAAAGTGTTAGTCTCTCAGTCATGTCCAGCTCTTTGAGAACCCATCCACTGCAGCCTGCCAGAGTCCTCTGTCTATGGGATCCTCCAGGCAAGAATACTGGAGTGGGTGGCAATTCACTTCTGCAGGGGATCTTCTTGACCCACGGATCGAAGCCAGGTCTGTTGCATTGCAGGCATATTCTTTACAGTCTGAGCCACCAGGGAAGCCCCAAGATGACAGAAGGAGATGCTTTTAAGAGAATTTGCATGATTTGAAAAAGCAGTCATTTACCCAAATAGTTCAGATACTAATATACTTTGTTGAGTACAAAAAAGAGAAACTTTAAGGCAACCGTGTTCCCAACTGGCTGTCCACACTGATTAAGTGGGAAAGGCAATTTAGCTTTCACCTCTGTGAAGCTCATGTGTATTCTAGTTAAATTGCTCAATTGAACTCAACAGAGATTTATATCACTTCTCCCATAGCTTGCCAAACATGGTAAATTTACTATCCAGAAATAGGTATGTTTGACCTCTGACCAAGATATGTGAAAAGTCTCTTATTTCATAGACTATCTTTCCAGCAACCTATTTCTTTTTAATGCTTTAAGATTTCTGAGGAACAGTGCTGAAATCTAAACATTCCCTTTAATGTCAAGATTTAAATCTTAATTTGTTCAAGTCTTTCCCAGAAGCATGACACATCCAGGTACTTTTATTGGTATGATCTACTCCTAATTTTACCTTATTGCAATTCTAATGACTTCTCATTTTAAATTTAAAACATCCAATTAGTTTATGGTATCAGGGGAGAATTCTGGAAAACCTGCTTGGCTGGCAAACTTACTGTTTTGAAGTGGAATGATTAAGAACCAAACAAAGGGCTTTATCGAGCTAGCGTACTTGAAACCAGTGAATAATATAAAATGTATAAAGGAGAACTGGGGACACAGAACCTCACTAACTCAAAGGCTTGGAAATGCTCTTCCTCCTTGAAGTTACAGCTATTCAAGATTCAGTCTGGAAGTTATCAACACTTTAAGATAGGCAGGGTAGTATATTAGGACAGTAAACTGGTGAAGGCTCTCCATATTTTGGTGGCCAATTATCATCAGAAGTTAATTTGGAAGGCTCTGTTTTCCATAATAATTAAATTATAGTTTATTATTATTTCAATAATCATTAAGTTATTATAATTAAATAATTACCCTTAAAAGGCCAGGCTAGTCCTGATGATGATTTCAGTGGCAATAGATGATTCTTAAAGGTTTTATACTCTCTGAAACTTCAAGATCTTCTAATAGAAGGGAAAATACCACATTTTGGCTATCTGGTTGTTAATGGGATTGTGTCTGAAATGCTTCTATTAGATCATGAAACTAGACCTTAGTTCCTAAATCTGTCAATATATATGGATTCCCTACAATATTCAAGATGTTAGCCATCTTTATTTATATTTTACCATTTAATTTCAACCGAAAAAAAAAAGAACATTATTGTCTCTGTTTTACATTTTACTGAGGTTGTAAACAGCTATAACTTGGGAGTCAATGACAATGACCAAGACAACAAAATGCTAATAAATGGTCATCTGATATGACTCTGCACTGTATTTTCAAAACCTATGTTTTCTCTTACCTACTGTGGTTACATATTTTCCAAATAATCAAATGTGCTGGTGCTTGATGTTGGTAAGTTTTATTTACAGTTGAAAATTCTAAAGGTACATTGCAAACTTCACCCGTTAAATTCATCCCATTAAGATATTCTTTATCCTAGGCAATATATTTTGTTTGGTAAGTAGGGATTTTTACTAAATATGTCTTCAATAATGCACTTGAAAAGCAAAGTTTCAAGATATAAAATTTAGCCACTTCTTGGTAATTGAACTATTATATGAGTAGTTTTTTTCATCTCTTTCAAAGAAGTGGTCTCCTCACTGGAAGTGGGTCTAGATGAATGGTGAGGACATTTATGTTCTTATTGGACACAAATAAAATGCTTTCTATAACCAATAGTATTATAACCATGGTTTTAATTCCAGAAATATGTTCTGTTAGAACAAGTATGTTTATCAAAGCATGTTGTTTGTTGTCGTGACAACAACCAATAAAACAGCTTGATGCACCTATATAAAATTATTGATAAATTTTCCCCTAAAAACATTTGCTTATGGAGGAAGAGGTAACTCCATGCCAAAATAACAGGCACGGTGAAATGATTCTCTCCTCTAGTTTACTGCCCTTTCACCTTCACTACCCAGACATAGACTGCCTGTGAAAAATCAAATAAAACATCTAAATAAGGTCAGAAATCAGTCCATCAGGGTTTGGCATTGCAGTGATAAAACAACTGGGCCATTAAAATTCCAGTTTAGAGCTGTATTTCTGGGTGATATTACCTAAAAAAATACCTGTGTGCAAATTTCATCTATCATTTATTGGACATCCATAATGTGTAAAACATCATAACCAGATCATCAGACTCTTTCTGTAAAGAGCCAGAAAACAAATATTTTTGGTTTCTGAGACATAGGGTTTCTTTCTTAGGTACTCAATAGTGTTGGCATAGTACAAAAGTAGCTGTAAATAATACTTAATGACTGGTATGTTGTGTTACAATAAGACTTTATGCACAAACACAGGTGTTGGGCACTATCAGGTGGTGAACTAGAGCTTTCCTGACTCCCGCTGTGCATCTTGGGGCACAGCAAAACTGAGTGACAAGCATGTAAAGATCGTATAGCACCGAAATATTGTTAGAACTTTTCAACAATTTCAGTAGAGTAACAGGATACAAAATCAATACATATAAATCCATTGCAGTCTGTAACAAGAAACTATCAGAAAAAAAAAAAAATTAAGAAGATAATCCAATTTGCAAAAGCATCAGAACAATAAAATACATGGAATAAATTTAGCCAGGGAGGTGAAAGATCTATACACTTAAAGCTACAAGACACTGATTGAAGAAACTGAAGACAAAGATAAACAGAAATATATTCAGTGCTCGTGGATTAGAAGAATATTATTAAAATACCCATACTACAACAAAAAAAATGTTAATAAATGGTAGGATCTGATATGACTCTAAAATCTATCTTTAAAACCTATATGCATTTTCTTACATACTTTGGCTACATATTTTCCAAATAGTCAAGTGTGATGTGGCTTGATTTAGGTAAGTTTTATTTACAGTTGAAAATTCTGAAGGCAAACTGCAAACTTAAATTTAAATCTAAAATAGTGCCTTACTACCAAAAGTGATCTACAGATTCAATGCAACCCTTATCAAAATTTCAATGGCATTTTTTACAGAAATAAAGTAGACCTTTCTAAAGTGGGTGTGGAACTACAAAAGATGATGAATAGCCAACGCAACCTTTAAAAATAACAGAAATGCTGAAGGCATCACACTTCCTTATTTCAAATACATTATAAAGGCATAGTAGTCAAAATATTATGGTACTGGCAAAAACAAAAAGCCAGACACAGAATGATGGAACAGACTAGAGAGCCCCCAAATAAACCCATGCATAAATGGTAGATTATTATACAACAAAGGAGCGAAGAATGCTCAATGGGGAATGGTAATCTTTTCAAAAAATGGTGCCAAAAAGACATGCAAAATAATGAAACTGGACTCCTATTTTACACCAAACACAGATATAAACTCTAAATGGATTCAATACTTGAATATAAGGTCATAACATCAGGTCAGATTCAAAACCTGAAACCATAAAATTCCTAGAAGAAAGCATAGATGGTAAACTCACTGATGTTGGTCTTGACAATGATTTTTTTTTTTAATTTGACACTGAAAGCAAGGACAACTAAAGCAAAAATAAGTAAGCAGAGGGCTTGCCTGGTGGTTCCTCAACAAAGAATCTGCCTGCCAGTACAGGAGACATGGGTTTGATCCCTGGGTAAGGACAATCCCCTGGAGAAGGAAATGGCAGCCCACTCCGGTATTTTTGCCTGGGAAATCCCATGGACAGAGAGAGAAGCCTGGTGGACTATCGTCCATGGGGTTGCAAAAGAGTCAGACACAACTTAGCGACTAAACAAGTAAGGCTGTATCAAACTGAAAAGGTTTCTGCACAGTAAAAGGAACCATCCAGTAAATGAAAATGCAGTCTATGGAATGGGAGAAAATATCCACTAACGACATGCCCAAGAAAAGTTTAACATCCAAAATATAAAAGTAACTCATGCAACTCAATAGTAGGAAAAAAAATTAATGAGCAGAGGACATAAATAGACATCTTTCCAAAGAAGACATTCAAAGGGCCACCTCACCATCACTAATCGTCAGAGAACTGCAAATAAAAACCACCATGAGATATCACCTCATACCTTAAAGATGTCTACTATCAAAAAGACAAAAAGACAAGAGAGCAAATGCTAGTGAGATTGTGGTAAAAAGGCAAACACTTGTACATTGTTACCAAGAATGTAAATGGGTACGGTCTCTATCATATAAAGACTTCAAAAAATTATTAATAAAAATATAACTATGACTAAGCTCTAGTAATTTCCTGGGACAAATGGAGAAAGTAGCATCAACATATATAAACTATCAATGTAAAGTGGATAGCTAGTGAGTAGTTTCTATATAACACAGGAAGCCCAGTCTAGAATTCTGTGCTGACCTAAAGGGGTTAGATGGGGGGCAGGGGAAGGAGACTCAAGACAGAGGGAATACATGTATAATTACGGTTGATTCATGATGTTGTACAGAAGAAACCAACACAACATTATAAAAAGTGAAAAAAAAAAGAGTAAAATGAAGTAAAGAAAATATAAAAAGGACTATGATATGATCCAGACATCCCACTTCTGGGTATATATTCAAAGGAAATGGAGTCATTATCTCTCAAAGTTGCTTCCCTAATAGCTCAGTGATTAAGAGATATCTGCATCCCCATATTATTCATTGCTGCATTATTCATAATAGCCAATGTATGAAAACAACCTAAGTGTCAAAAAATGCATATATAAAGAAAATGGAATATTATTCAGCTTTAAAAAAGAAAGAAATCCTGTCATTTATGACAACATGGACGAACCCGGAGTACATTATGCTAAGTGAAACAAACCAGATATAGAATAATACTGTATGATATCACTTGTGTATGAAATCTTATTTTTAAAAAGGTTGAACTCACAGAACTAAAGATAAGAGAAAAATTAAAGTGGTTGCTGGGGGCTGAAGGAATAGGGAGAGTTTGTTAAAATGGTTTAAACTTTCAGTTGTAAAATGAATAAGGTCTGATGATCTAATGTATAACATGATGGGTATAACTGATAACACTGTATTGCATAATTGAAATTTGCAAAGAGAGTAGAATTTAAATATTCTCACTAAAAATATTAAATATGCAATGTATGGATATATTAATTAGTGATGAGGGAATCCTTTTACAATGTATATGCACATCAAATCATCATGCTGTATACTTTAAATAGCTAATAATTTTGTCGATTATACCTCAATAAAACCAGAAAAAAAATAACTTACAACTCAAAACAAGTGATATTCTTACACATCTGAAATAGGAGAATCAAGAAGTGATACATTAAAATTGTAGGAGGTGCTAGGCAGAGCACAGAAAGTAACAGAACTTATGCTGGTTTTTAAAGGATAATAGGATTTTTACCAACTGACTATTCATGTAGAAAGGAACTCTCCACAATGGAATTAGCATCAGTACCAGGGCTAAGGATGTAAAGTGTAAGACACAATCTGGAAAGAGCAAGAAGCCAAGTGTAACTGGAGCAGGAGAACCCTTGCTGCTGCTGCTGCTGCTAAGTCGCTTCAGTCGTGTCCGACTCTGTGTGACCCCATAGGCGGCAGCCCAGCAGGCTCCCCCGTCCCTGGGATTCTCCAGGCAAGAACACTGGAGTGGGTTGCCATTTCCTTCTCCAATGCATGAAAGTGAAAAGTGAAAGTGAAGTCGCTCAGTTGTGTCTGACTCTTAGCGACCCCACGGACTGCAGCCCACCAGGCTCCTCTGTCCATGAGATTTTCCAGGCAAGAGTACTGGAGTGGGGTACCATTGCCTTCTCTGAGTAGAACCCTTAGGGGACTGTAATAAAAGAAGCTACAAAAGGCATCTCAGGGCTGTGAGGTCTGCCTTTGAATGATATGTTGGAAACTTTAAACTCGATGCTTTAGTTGTTGGCATGGTCTAAGTTCAGAAAGAATATATACCAAACTGCAAATACCATGCTAACCTGTCATTGAAGGAAAGAAGATATGAATGAGAGTATAGAGGACAGATTTTTATCTTTTATTTTTTACATCTCTATATACTTTTGTCACAATACACATGCGCTATTTCTGAAACAAGACAAAAATAATTTAGTAGCATTCTCTACCTTATGCTATCTTTTAAAATTGTAGTTGAAGATACATGTACAAATTAGTGTCCTCATACTCGGTATGCTGGTTTACTGCTTATATGCTGCTTGATCTCAGATGTTATATGAGAAACTGGAGAATATAAAATTTCCATATCAGTTATTTGTGAGGGGTAACAGGATGGTGGAAGTGAGCCATGTGGCACTGACCCAGTAGACTGTCACCTTCCTTAGATTAGGACTGTGTCTACAATGCAGTAGGTACTCTAATATTGTTCAGTGAATAGCTATAAGGTTTTCTCTTCTAAGTACTATCAAATCTCCTTGCTGCAACTGGAGGGGGTATAGGCCACTCATATTTTCCAAGTATTCTCTAAGTGAATATCTGTTATTTTCTATGGTTAACACACATAGAGAATCTCCCTGGCATTTCTTTAAGAAGCCACTCTCCTCTATTATGGACTTCCTAGGTGACTCAGTGGTAAAGAATCTGCCTGCCAATGCAGGAGATGAAGGTGATGCAAGTCCCATCCCTGTGTCGAGAAGATTCCCTGGAGGATGAAATGGCAGCCCACTCCAGTATTCTTGCCTGGAGAAACCTGTGGACAGAGGAGCCTGGTGGACTATAGTCCATAGGATCACAAAGTCTCAGACATGACAGAGCATGTGTACATGTGTACATATATATACCTCCTCTACTATGAATCCCCTTCATGGATTACTGTCTTGTCATGATGAAGGGGCTTGTATAACTCAACAAAGCAAAGAGCCATGCTGTGTAAGGTCACCCAAGATTGTGTAACCTCAAAAATGACAAAATAATCTTGGTTCATTTCCAAGGCAAACCATTCAACATCACAGTAATCCAAGTCTATACTCCAATCACTGATGACAAAGAAGCTGAAGTTGATCAGTTTTTTGAAGACCTACAAGACCTCCCAGAACTAACACCAAAAAAAAAAAAAAAAAAAAAAGTCCTATTCATCACAGGGGATTAGAATGCAAAAGTAGGAAGTCAAGAGATACCTGGAGTAACAGGCAAGTTTGGCCTTGGAGTACAAAATGAAACAAAGTAGATGCTAATAGAATTCTGCCAATAGAACATACTGGTCATGAAGACATGCTTTTTTTTCAATAACACAAGAGATGACTTTACACATGGACATCACCAAATAGTCAACACTGAAATTAGATTGATTATGTTCTTCGCAGCCAAAGCAGGAGAAGCTCTATACACCAAGCAAAAACAAGACCTAAAGCTGACTGTGGCTTAGATCATCAGTTGGTTATAGCAAAATTCAGGCTTAAACTGAAGAAAGAGGGGAAAACCACTGGGTCAATCAGGTATGACCTAAATCAAATCCCCTGGGAACATACAGTGGAGGTGACAGAAGATTCAAGGAATTATATCTAGTAAACAGAGTGCCTGAAGAACTGTGGACAGAGGTTCATAATATTATACAGGAAGCAGTGAACAAAGCCATCCCAAAGACAAAGAAATACAAGAAGGCAAAGTGGCTGTCTGAGGAGGCTTTACAAATAGCTGAGGAAACAAGAGAAGTGAATAGCAACAGATAAAGGGAAAGGTATAATCAACGGAATGCACAGTTCCAGAGAACAGCAAGGGGAGACAACACAGCCTTCTTCAATAAGCAATGTGAAGAAATAGAGGACAACAATCAAAGGGGAAAGACTTCAAGAAAATTGGAAATATCAAAAAAATATTTCACCCAAAAGATGGGCACAATAAAGGACAGAAACAGTAAAGACTTAATAGAACAGAAGAAATCAGGAAGAGATGGAAAGAATACACGGAAGAACTGTACAAAAAAGATCTCAATGACCCAGATAACCATGATGGTGTGGTCACTCACCCAGAGCCAGACATTCTGGAGTGTGAAGTCTAGTGTGAGGCTAGAGATCTCTTCAAGAAAATTAGAGATACCAAGGGAACATTTCATGCAAAGATGGGCAATTAAAGGAGAAAATTGGTATGGACCTAACAGAAGCAGAAGATATTAAGAAGAGGTGGCAAGAATACACAGAAGAACTATACAAAAAAAGAAAAAGAAAAGCTAATGATCATTCATTATTATTTAGCTGGTCAATCTTATCTTTGGGGTAATCTTCTCTAGTCAGTTTTATTTGGCTTAGAGTTTCCACTACTATTCTGTAGAAATTTTACTTTGTGAGGAAACTTCTTCCTTTTTTGTTGCACATTCCTCCCCTAAAACATTAATGTATCATGTCTTAGACTCTGGAATCACCAATGTACATTTACTACTTTCTTGTTTATCAAGCCCAAATTTATACCCCAAAACAGTTTAGTTCAAGCAGGGCTCAATGTTAATATTTTTTTTCCTCAAAAGATTGGAAATAGAAAAATATTTTAATGCCTTTTCTATCCATAAGCCTAAATTTTTTGTCCCACTTACAATAGAAAAATTGAGTTAACTAAAATTCTCCCATTAAAATGTAAATCAAACAAACATGTACTAGTATGCTTTTTTCTTTCACTTGATTATTAGTTAATTTTACCCATGGTTAGGAGGATTTATGTATAAAACAATGAGAAAATGGTAACTGGACTAGAATAAGGTTTTGTTATCTAATTCAAAAGGCCTGATAAGATTTTGTGTTTTCTTCCCACAATAAGGCACACTTTTGTTCTGCTATTGTTTCTAAATTGATTCTTACCCTCTGAAACACACCACTCACTCCTTCCCTGAACTGCCAGATTTTCAAGTGCTCAAAACAGGCCCATAATGGTACCTGGTACCACCTTTATTTGTTTCATTGACTTGAAAAATCATTTGTTCTGAGATTTGGCGCAGCCACATAAGATTTCTGTGATCACATCAAAGCCAGTAAAGTATTATTTAAACCAACTACTATTTCTTCTGGAGAAGGAAATAGCAACCCACTCCAGTGTTCTTGCCTGGAAAATCCCATGGACAGAGAAGCCTGGCAAGCTACAGTCCAAGGGATCGCCAAGAGTCAGACACAGCTTAGCAGCTAATACCACTATTTCTTCAAGAAATCAGAAATGATCTACAAATTGATAAAAACTGGACATTTATGTATCATGGCTGATTTGTGTCTTCTTGAATTTTTCCCCTACCTCAAATATTTTGTAATATTTCTCACATAGCTATCTAACACAATCATTTTGTAGGGTTTTTATAACTGGTATTTTAGAAGCATGTAATATTTCTCTTCCTCTTTTAAAGGTTCTAATATTCAAGAATTAAAATAAGTTGATGATAATATGATGGCTACTCTTGTTTGTTAATTAAGTAGTTGGAAAATACAATAAATTGAATATATATTCAGGATATCAGCATATAAGGAATGACTGTTGAGTATGAATTGAGATATCTTTGGTCAACATGGTCCTCTAATGTGGTCTAGCCAAGTGTTTGATGGGCTGCCCAGGTGGCTCAGTGGTAAAGAATGATGCAGGTTTGATCTCTGGGTTGAGAAGATCCCCTGTAGAAGGAAATGTCAACCCACTCCAGTATTTTTGCCTGGAGAATCCCATGGAAAGAGGAGCCTGGTGAGGAATGGGGGTTGCAAAGAATCAGACATGACTGAGCATACACACATGCAGGCAAGTGTATGACATAATTTTATCAATCATTCTTCTCAAAAAAGGGTAATTATATATTTTCTTGGAAACCAGTAATATAGGCTAGTTCATAAAATACTAGGAAATTATGATTAACCAATTTGATAATTAGAAATTACTATTTTCTTTTGAATGTCTAGAATAC
The DNA here is from genome assembly GCF_019320065.1 of Cervus canadensis. Lineage (NCBI taxonomy): Eukaryota > Metazoa > Chordata > Mammalia > Artiodactyla > Cervidae > Cervus > Cervus canadensis. The sequence continues at coordinate 33,777,138 of NC_057389.1, forward strand.
TATTTTTATTATTGAAGATGAGGGATAAAATAATTGCATAAATGAAAGTTTTCATTTATAACCTATAATATTTAGTATATCCCAAGACTAACCCTCTGAGGCTCTATAACAAAACATGCAGATCTAACTATGTTACTTATAAATGCTCAAATGCTTGGAAACACATTTAAACATTTTTTTATTCCTATGTCAAATTCTATCAGGGCACAAAAGCAAAGCACTTATTTTCCAAAGTTTATTAGTGGCTTAAATGAAACATGTAAAGCATATTCTACCAAAATAGTCTATGTTGAATGAGCAATTTTCTCTCAGTGCAACTTCATAGCCTAAATTTTGTGCACAGTGAGCATGGCTTCTGCGCAATTTATGGCATATGCATTACGATAGATCGCAAGTAAATTATGAACTCTGTGTGTTACCAAGGCATTGTCAAACTCTGATTGATTTGGACAGTTTGTAGTTAATTAAGTTCATTTCCAATTCTGTCTCTTCATCCAGTTTCAAAGCTTTCTATATTGAAAGCCTATTTTCAATTAGTAAGAAGGATGAAACAAAAAGAATTAATTACAAAAGTGACAATCCCCATTTAAGTCTTCATAGTGGAGCAATTATGTATCTTAAAAGTTAAGAAATTGAAGAGTTGTACTTGTCTAATATATTATGTCCTTGATATGTATCTTATATAGATATTAAAATGATGTAGGTATGCCATTACAGTATGGGGGAAAAAAATGCAATGATTAAACTTATCTGTAGTTACCATAAGTTAAATAAGGAAAGATAAGTTTCCTTAGGTATTTTACTTAGTATTTATTATTAAGAATTAGATTTGTTTTTTTAATAAGTATGACAAATATTTTAGAAAATCTTATGATAAAGACATTTATTACTTTAGTGAATCTTACAAATATGAGAAGCACAGCTAATTTCTGAAATCCTACTAGATAATTCTGATATAATAAGCCACCATTGGCCAACCTTATCCCATCTTATTGCTCTCCAGGGTCCTGTAAACCAGATCACCACAACCAATATGAGGCAAGTTTCCATAGCAAATAAGTACTGGGAGATATACAGATCTACCCTATATGTCTAGCCCTGCCACTTATGAGGCAGGGATTTTTTTTTAACTCTATATTCCTCAGTTATATGCAGTTATTTACAAATATAGTATTATGCATACTACATCATGCAAAATGTTGGGCTGGATGAAGCTCAAGCTGGAATCAAGACTGTGGGGAGAAATATCAATAATCTCAGATATGCAGATGATACAACCCTTATGACAGAAAGTGAAGAGGAACTAGAGTGTTTTGATGAAGGTCCAAGAGGAGAATGAGAAAGTTGGTTTAAAACTCAGCATTCAAAATACTAAGATCATGGCATTCAGTCCTATCACTTAATGGCAAGTAGTAGGGAAACAGTGGAAACAGTGACAAAGGTTATTTTCTTGGGCTCCAAAATCACTGCAGATGGTGACTGCAACCATGAAATTAAAAGACCCTTGCACCTTGGAAGAAAAGTTATGACCAACCTAGACAGCATATTAAAAAGCAGAAACATTACTGACAAAGGTCCATCTAGTCAAAGCTATGACTTTTCCAGTAGTCATGTATGGATGTGAGAGTTGGACCATAAAGAAAGTTGAGCACTGAAGAATTGATGCTTTTGAACTGTGGTGTTGGAGAAGACTCTTGAGAGTCCCTTGGACTGCAAGGGGATCAAACCAGTCAATCCTAAAGGAAATCGATCCTGAATATTCATTGGAAGGACTGATGCTGAAGCTGAAGCTCCTATACTTTGGCCATGTTATGTGAAGAGCTGACCCGTTAGAAAAGACCCTGATGCTGGGAAAGATTGAAGGCAGGAGGAGAAGGGGATGACAGACAATGAGATGGGTGGATGGCATCACTGACGAATGGACATGAGTTTAAGCAAGCTCTGGGAGATGGTGAAGGACAGGGAAGCCTGGCGTGCTGCAGTCCAGGGGGCTGTAAAGAGTCAGACACAACTGAGCTACTGAACAACAATCCTAAGTTAAGATGTTTATAAAATGAGGGTGATACCATAGAATCTACAGGGAAGAGTCAAGGATTAAAAAGCATGTACATGAAATGTTTAACCTAGTACCTAGCATAGTAAAAAGTTATTTATCATCATTATAGTGATGTTAGGTACAGGTAAAAATAATCCAGGTCCCAAAACTTTACACCTGTATAATTATAAAGGAAATTATTGTGCATAGGTTTCTGAAAATGGGCTTCCCTCTCAGCTCAGTTGGTAAAGAATCCGCCTGTAGTACAGGAGACCCTGGTTCAATTCCTGGGTCAGGAAGATCCACTGGAGAAGAGATAGGCTACCCAATCCAGTATTCTTTGGCTTCTCTTGTGGTTCAGCTGGTAAAGAGTCCACCTACAATACAGGAGACCTGAGTTCGATTCCTTGGTTGGAAAGATCCTCTGGATAAGGGAAAAGCTACCCACTCCAGTACTGTGACCTGGAGAATTCCATGGACTGTATAGTCCATGGGGTTGCAAAGAGTCAGACACGACTGAGCGACTTTCATGATTTTTTTGAAAATGAGTCAAATTTGAGATGATTGATTTTGGCTTTAAATACACTGAGTTTGAAATTCCAGTAGAGCTTCTATTTGGAAAATCAAGAGGACAGATAAGATAGGGTTATATGAAAATACTTGCACATTTATCAATGTCAAGGTGAGATTTACAGTTTGGTAGTTTTTTAGAGTTTTTTTTTTTTTTTTTATCCTGAATTTAGTAGATGAAATCCCAGATAGACCAAGAAGAGACAAAGAAAGGAGCTCAGAGCAAGACCTAAAAAACTGCCTCATAAGTGAAAAAAGTTGAAAACTGGTACAAAACAGAATGTAAGACAAAGAACAATGTAAGACAGACAAAAACTTGGAGAAAAGAAAAATCAAGAACCTAACAGATATCAAAATACTATGGAAAAAAACCCCACTGAAATTAAAATAGTGTGCTTATGGCATAGAGATAGTGAAATATTAAGTCAGACAGAGCATAGATTCAAATAAATTAAGTGTAGATGAAGATGGCATTTCAAATCAGTGGCAAAATATGGCTTTGTCAATAAATGTTTTAAAAACTATTGAGCTTCAGAGGGAAGAGAATTATACTTTTATCTTACACCACTCACATCTAAACATCTACACTTAATGGATTAAAGATCTAAATATAAAAAATGAATAGGACAGAATGATACAAAACCCAGGATCCATACATACACAAAAAGAGGTAGATTTGAATTATAATACTGTACTAATTCTCTATTAAAATTATCATAAGCAACATTGTAAAATAAATAGGGGGAAATATTTCACACATGCAAAGCCCAAAAGTTAATATTTATAAAATGCAAAGAACTCGTATAAATCAACTTCTAAAAATTCAATCATCCCGAGGGAAAAAGGATCTCTCTCTCTCTCTCTCTCTATATATATATATATATACACACACACACACACACACACATATATATATACACACATATACACATACATACATACATACACACAAACACATACACATAAACAATAAAATGCCAGATAAAAATTGCAAATAACCAGTGGACACATAAAAATACTAGCCTCTTAAAAATACAGGTTTTTCTTCCTGTCCCATGAGACTAAAATATAAAAAAAGATTAGCACACCCAGTGTAGGTGATAGAATATATTCAGTTGGTAAGTGATAAACTGGTACAACTATTCTGCAATCTAATAGGGTACCATTTACCAATATTATAAATGTGTATAATATACAACCTAGTAAACCTAGAAATACTAAAACCATGGATACTATTTATTTCATTAACACTAAATCCCACATGGAATTATGGCATATAAGACTAGATATAGAAATTTAGTTATGCACACAAAAAGCTCATTATAGCAACAACAAAAATGCAAAATAAAAATTTAAATCTCTATCCATTAATAGAGGAATTTTATATTCAAAAACAAAATGCCTCATAATTTTTTTCAATAGTAAAGTAAATGTAGTGACTTGGCTATATTAAAAACGTATCACTGGTCAGTAAAATAAACAGGCTGAATTCATGTGTATAAGTACATGCTGAAGCAAAGGATTGCTTACAAACTATTAGTACAACAGTTCTTTCTGAAAAACTGAATCAGAGAGAAGGAGAGAAATTATTATTAAAGCCTTTAAATCATATGATTTTGCTGGTTTATGTATACTTTTGTTTTTCTTAAATCTTCCTAAATGAATATGATCTACATTTATAATATGTAACATTATATTTTTTAAATGCTTTCCTGAATAAAGGTAGAGCTGGAATTGTATAGTCAATACATTCTTTATAAACAGACTACCAAGATTCATGGCATGCTTAACCTATTTACATAACTTTCTACATCATCAAGTTCTTTTGTCTTTTTTTTTAACTCAATTTCCTCAACTGAAAAAATGAACATGAAACTAACCCCTGTATTGCATTGTTTTTTGAAATATAAAATGAGACATCAATAAAATATTGAAGGTAATGCTTAATTCCTGGCATACAGTGAGACTTCAATAAACATGCTGTATGATTTTTATTATTTCTGTTGGTGATACTGATAGGGAAGAGGAAAAATGAAGGGCTGGTTTTATTTGATGAAGTGAAATACGGCAACCAATTTAATGTGAAATTTATTTCCTTTGAGCTACCACCCAATTTCTCGAAAAACTGGGTTATGTCAAGGTTATTTTTCTTTAATACTCCTTAAATCATCATGAAGCCTCACTTCCCCTTCCCTTGCAGTTGCTCTGGGTGACCACTCAGTCTCCAATTGTACTTTACTCCTCCCCATCTTTCTGCCTTTTTGCCAAATCTTTCCACCAATGGCAGTATCATCACCACTTGTTAAAATTGAATCCATCTTCTAAAGAACAGGTCATTCTTGCACTACCCCTTTCATTCCCCATTCCTCAAGGTTTCTGCACTATGTTAGAACATCCATTCAGTCATTTCCTGCCTTGAGATATCATAAGGATGTATCCCTGGGTGGGAAGATCCCCTGGAGAAGGAAACAGCAGCCCACTCCAGTATTCTTGCCTGGGGAGTCCCATGGACGGAGGAGCCTGGCGGGCTACAGTCCAGGGGGTTGCAAAGAGTCAGACATGACATAAAGACTAAACAAAACAACAGCACGAAAATCATCTCACAAAATCAACTTCTCTTGATGACAAGAGACGAGGGAGGTGAGGGATAGTGGTAAGTGTTCAACATGATGCCCACACAGAATATGACAAAACAATGTATACACAGAAACCATTCAGTGATTATTAACCGATTTTAAGACAATATGGGTGAGCTAAGGATGGGCAAACATAGCACTTAATTTTTTCCTAGGTAATGATGATACTTGTTCCCTTACTTGGAAAGATGAGTTTTTTTTTTTTAATTGAAATATAGTTGACACCTATCTAGGAACAGAATCTAAAAAAGGGTGTATCTATGTGTGTGCTTAACTGACTCATTTTGCTATGCCACAGAAAGTACCTAATGCAAATCAACTATACTCCAATTTAAAATAATTTTAAAAATAAAAAAAATATATAACTGACATACAACATTGGGTAAGCTTAAGGTGTATAATTTCCTGTTTTCATCTATCTGCATAGTGCAATGTGATTACTGTCACAGTATTAACACCTCTATCACATGGCATAATTCTGAGTGAGTGGATAAGCCAGGGAATATGCCTGGGCTTCAATATCTATAAATATCCAGGGATTATTTATTATCCATGGATGTGAGCTAAAGAAAGACTCTAACGTATATGTATAGTTACAGGAAGTGAGCTGGCAGCATGAAAACAATAAAGAAACAAGCATTGTGAGTATTTATTGCCACCAGATGCATAAATATAAATAAATGCTAAATTATAGTACACAAAGTCTAGATGAAAGTTATTTTAAAAAGAAATGTAGATGTCTGAATTTATCTCAGAAGGTAGAAAAAGACCAAGTACCAAGGAAGTAACTGAAAATATGGTCAAAGAGGGTCAAAGATCTACCCTTCTTAAAGTTATGAAGCAAATGACAGTTTCATAGATGAAATATACCAACCATTAGAAACCAGTCACAGACCACTGAAAAAAAAAAAACCCTTCCCAGTTCTTTCTACAAGGCCATAATAATGGAAGTATCATAAATATAGTTTCAAAAATCAAAAAAATATAAGGTATGGAGGGAGGAGAGAAAGGAGAAAGAGGAATGTAAGCAAAGCTCATTTTTTAACATCAAGACCAAAATTCTGAGGGAAACATCAGTAAAGTTAACCCAGAGTTTTGGGGTTTTTTGGTTTTTTTTTTTTTTTTTTTTTTTTTTTAACTGAAGGATAATTGCTCTACGGAATTTTGTTGCTTTCTGTCAAACCTCAACATGGATCAACCATAGGTATACATATATCCCCTCCCTTTTGAACTTGCCTCCCATCTCCCTCCCTATCCCACCCCTCTAGGAGAAACAGACATAGAGAAATGGACATATGGACATGGGGAGAGGGGAGGAGAAGGTAAGATGTGTGGAAAGAGTAACATGGAAACTTACATCACCATATGTAAAATAGATAGCCAACGGGAATTTGCTGTATGGCTCAGGAAACTCAAACAGGGGCTCTGTATTAACCCAGAGCTTTTAAAGAGAATTAGAAATAGGATTCAGCCTTGAGCTGCTAAGATGGTTCAATATTGAAAAATGTTTATATTGAGTTTAGAAGTGTATGCTTATCTCCACCAAAACTTAAATTCATATTTTACAAAATTAATATTCATTCTGATAAAACTTATAGTAAAATAGGAATCAGTAGGCTAAACACACAGATAAAGAAAACACTTGCTTTTGGAAATGTTCTCATTAAGTATATAAGCCAAGAACGACCATCATGAATATATATAGAGAGGAATCATTTGCAATGTTAACTAAACATTCAAAGATCACCGTGCAAAATGTTTTTATAAATGTAGTAACATTTAGTATGAAATTGAGAGTCATGTCTTTGCTCATACATATTGTCTTCTCAATTACCTTCTAGAGAGAAGTAAGTCTTTATCAACTCAGTCACTTTGACAGTGCGTGTAGACATATGTATATGAACGTGTGTATGTTTAATGCAGAATTATGACACATTTAAAGTAGGCAAATTGGAGAATTAAGGTTTTTGCATAAAAATATTGCATAACAATATTTGCACAACAAAGATTGTCTAGACTATTTAGAGAGAGTCAAAACAAATATAGAAATAAAAGGGGTTTATGGCAAAGGAGGGTCTGGTAGAAAGTAAAGCATTCTACAGTTTGAGAATCAAGGAGAGATTTTGACTGTGTGCTGAGGGTGAATCTCCTAAAGAAATCTGCAGGTGTGACCCCTCTGTGGATCACCAAGAGCAGCTGGGGGGTGGGTAAGCCAATCAAACCCATAAAGCATGGAGAATAATTTCAGAATAAGATGATGAATATGACATCTTCTGATTAAATTTTGAACTCTAAACCTAACCCCCCTAAGAGCTGAATAAAACTCCTTTGGAAATAACCACAGATTACACCAGGCAATGGTGTCCAATACTTTTTTTTTATATTGGTGGAAGATGAGAACCATAGTAACTGCCATCCTACTTGGTCCAAAACTACAAATGATGTTTCTTTCTTAGCAGGCATTAATTATGACTGTAAGCGTGGTGGTAAAAAGTACCAGTTCTGGATTCTGAGACCCAGATTCACCAAATCCAGGTCTTAATACCAGGACTGAGCAAGTTTCCACACCATCTGAGTATTGGTTCCTTAACCATAAAATATGAATAAAAATAACAACTACTACATAAATTTGTTATGAGCATGAAATACATGCTTAATACAAAATTCAGATTGTATGTACTCAATAAATACTACCTATTTTTATGAAACATACTTGTGATAAGTTTCTTGGGGAATATGTTGTTATGTCACTGCTTTGTCATCTCAATATATAATTTTATTATAATTATAATATAATTCTTTAGCTCAAGCTTGCCTTTATGAGCATATCATGCCAGAAAAGCACCTTTTAATCCTGAACATATCATACAAGATAAAGCACTTTTCAATGTTGAAAGATCCTCATATTTAGGATTAAAAAAAGGGCAACCCACAATGAATTATCACATGAACTCTCTTAATTCCCGTTTAAAATTTCACACACAATGAAGTATATATCATGTTTAGTTTCATAATGTGCAAGTATCCAAGAAAAACCAAGAAATAATACAGTTGTTGGATTTCAGAAGAAACTATGTTTACCACTTCACAAAATTGAAGGGGGAAATTATTTGCATGAGGATATAGGTTCCCCATTAAAAAAAAAAAAACAAATTCATTCAGTCCCTGCTGTTTCCCTTCAAAGCAATAATCAGTTTTATACATTTCTAATTTTCGCTCAACTAAACATACAAAGCTAACTTGAATACACCCTTATCATTTATTTCTAAAGAGATATATTCTGATTCCTTGCCAGATTGCTATTTATATTACTCATAAGACAGCCAGTCTGATGATACAGGATGAAAATGGCTTCCAGCCCTACCCATGAGTTCACTGAGCTATAAAGCAACTTTGTTAACTTCACTTACTGGATTTTAAATTGTCATATATTGGCAATTTGTCACTGGCATTGACTTCCTGCCCTAGAGCTAAGATAACTGCTGTAACTACTGGTTCATTCTTCATCACTAACTTTATAGCTCACCACTCTGGTCACTGTAAGAAGGTAACGGTTGAGAATTCTGCATCACAGTACCATTTTTATTACCACGCTGAAAACTGAACTATGGAGAATTTCATCTTGAATCTTTTGCCAGCTATCTTTACAAATTCTCAATGATTGAATAGTTCTATCCAAAGACCCATTCAGTCAGCAAATATTTATAAGACTCCACTACCGATTACTTGGAGGTTTTGATACATTAAAAAAAAAAGAAGACATGGTCTTTGCTCTTAAGTAGCTCATAACAGAAAAGACAAAATAAGCACATAGCTAATAGAAAAAAAGAAATTATTCCAAGTATCTGGCAAGTTTGTCCACTACTTTCTCCTGCCAGTGTTATCTTGTTAGTGTCAGTTACCACCAGCTTTTATCTAAAGCATTGTAGCAGCCTCTTTACTGGTCTCTCTTCCTTCAGTCTATCTTCCCAGTGGGAATTAAAGTCACCTCTCTGATGCAGAAATAGAATAATACAGTCTCCATTTATCACATCCATCAATGGTTTTTCAATGCCTTTAGGACAAAGTTCAAATTTCTTGACATGGCTCATATGGCCTGCCTCTACCCGGACCTTGTCCAGCTCATCACTTCTGACTTAACCCTCACCATTCTCAGCCCTGCCCTCTACACTATAACCATGTCAAACCCCATGCAGTCTCTCAACTCCATCAACTCTTCTTCTAAAGCTTCTAAACTGAAATATGTTAGTCCCGCTGCTTGAATCTTCTTCTGCTGTTTTTCACCCTACCCCCATACCTGAGCCTGGATAATTTCTACTTGACATTCATGTATAAGCAGAAATATTACTTCCCCTCAGAAACTTACAGTGACCCATATATTTGATTACCTTCCCCACTCTATCTCAATAGGTGTTCATTTCATACCTTGTTTTTTATACTTTATCACTGTATTTTAATTATTTTACAGTAATTTTTGGCTAAATATTAATGTTCCTAAGGACAGGGGACATTTCTGCCTAATTTATTACTAGACTTGGTATCCAGCAAGTTATAGCAAACTCTCAATAAATATCATGAATGAGTGAATGAGTTCATAGTATAAATGTTACAGAAGTTTAGAAAAAAGACATCAGTGTGACTAGAATAATCAGGGGAAGATCTGTGAAAAAAGGATATGATGAATAAATATGATTTTGACCAGGAGAAGAAAAAGAGACTTTCATATTAAGGAAAAAAAGCAAATTCATAGTAAATACCAACCATGATATATATTGACTAAGAGACAAATTTTCATAACAAGAACTATGTATGCATAGCTGTTACTAGTGGGAAATATAACTGGCTAGGTGTGGTGAATGCAAATCATGAAGAATCTTTAGAAAAAATTGAGAAGCAAATGAGTTCACTATGGATTTATTTCTATTTTGCCTTTTTAGGACTTACTACAATTTTTAATCAGTGGATGCTTGATATTGAACAAATTTGCAAAATAACCACGCATTATCTCATCATGTGGCCCCTTCCTCATTCTTTATTCTTTTTACAGTCTCATTAAATTATAATTAAACCCAGGATAGTACTTATTTTCTGTTCCTCACTTTCATATTTTTCTTTGCATTTTCTATGCTGCTCTAGTAGTTATCTCTTTAGGTTGTCTTGTAGTTTGCTAAATATGTCTTCAACTTTGTCCAATCTGCCATTAAACCTATCAATTGTATTATTAACTTAAATCACTACATTGTTTTCAAGTCTTCTTTTTCCTCAACGATGCCTGTGCTTCCTTTAATAACAGTAGCGCTGATCTTTGTGATACTTAAAATTTTAACAAGAATATTCATTTTCCTTCTTTATTGTCTAATTCCATTATCTGAAGATCCTGGAGGTCTGACACTGCTGTTTGCTATTTCTGCTGACTCTTGCTTATGATGGCACGTTGGCTTGAATGCTCTTTAAGTCTGAAGTGCCCAAATTTAATCCATGAGAATTCTGTGCAGCTTGAGTTAAGAGGACATCCCTCAAAAGAGAACTTATTTCTGCTTCTGTCAAGTATCCTGATGTTCAACTGATCTGAGACTCATTTATACTATCATAATCACTCATTTGGAAGTTTTCAGGATTACAAAGGAAGTATAAATTTTACCTATCCATCAGCATAAGGGATATTTAAGGTTACAACTCTTTAGGAGAGGCATTTTTTTCCCTCAACATGAGATCAAGCCCAAATAGCTAAGTTATCACCTCTCTCTTTGCTGTTGGATGGAATTTTGCCTTTCTCTTTCCACCCTTTCATTAGGTTATGGTCATTTGAGATTCCCAGATTTGTCAGTTCCAACTCTAACATGGACCTCTCTGCCATAAGGCCTTCTCTTCCAAGTGCCCATTGAAAAACAAGCCTTTTGGTTACTAAGATTGGAAGAAAACACCTTTAGGCAACTCATAATTTTAATGTGGCTTATTACTTGAGAGTTTTTGAGCTCTTTCTTTTTGGTCACTGGCAAGTTTCCTTACATTCTCACAAGCTCAGCATTTGAGGGGATATTGTTGTATTTTATCTAGTTGTTATACTTCATCTACATATTTTACAGAGGAAATGCTTTTCTGACTGTATACTCAATCATATTGACAGGAACTTAAGCCCAGAGTTTTAGCAATATGATTCAGGAAGCAATGTTCTTAAACTATGGCATCTAGTTAGAATCCAATTTACATTGGTTTGCTTGGTTTTATCAATTCAAGTCCCCTATCCCAGTAACCTCTCAGTCCTACATCTAGAACTAACCACATCTGGCGATCAGTGTAGTGGGTAGCAACTGATAGAAACTATGTCTAAAAAAAAAAAAAAATTTTTTTTTTTTTTGAGAGAGAAAGTAGATATAGGGCTTCCCTTGTAGCTCAGTCAGTAAAGAATCTGTCCGCAATGTAGTAGACTCAGGTTCGATTCCTGGGTTGGGAAGATCCCCTGGAGAAGGAAATGGCAACCCATGCTAGTATTCTTGCCTGGAGAATCCCATGGACAGAGGAGCCTGGCAAGCTACAGTCCATGGGGTTACAAGAGTTGGACACGACTTGGCAACTAAACCACCACCAGTGTAGATATATTTGGAGAGATATTAAGAATCAGTGGTAGGCTGGCAGTCAAGCCTCAAAAATGGGAAAGAACAAAGAGAATTGTCAGGTGCTTCTTGTTCAAGATTCAAAAATTCTCCTAGTGGCAATTATTCTAGCCTAAATAGCTTCTCTGACCTTCCTCTTGAGAAATCTGCATGCAGGTCAGGAAGCAACAGTTAGAACTGGTCATGGAACAACATGGACGGGTTCCAAATAGGAAAAGGAGTACGTCAAGGCTGAATACTGACACCCTGCTTATTTAACTTATATGCAGAGTACATCATGGGAAATGGTGGGCTGGAGGAAGCACAAGCTGGAATCAAGATTGCCAGGAGAAATATCAATAACCTCAGATATGCAGATGACACCACCCTTATGGCAGAAAGTGAGGAACTAAAGAGTCTCTTGATGGAAGTGAAAGAGGAGAGTGAAAAAGTTGGCTTAAAGTTCAACATTCAGAAAACTAAGATCATGGCATCTGGTCCCATCACTTCATGGGAAATAGATGGGGAAACAGTGTAAACAGTGGCTGACTTTATTTTTCTGGGCTGCAAAATCACTGCAGATGGTGATTGCAGCCATGAAATTAAAAGACGCTTACTCCTTGGAAGGAAAGTTATGACCAACCTAGATAGCATATTAAAAAGCAGAGACATTACTTTGCCAACAAAGGTCCATCTGGTCAAGGCTATGGTTTTTCCAGTGGTCATGTATGGATGTGAGAGTTGGACTATAAAGAAAGCTGAGCACCAAAGAATTGATGCTTTTGAACTGTGGTGTTGGAGAAGACTTGAGAGTCCCTTGGACTGCAAGGAGATCCAACCAGTCCATCCTAAAGGAGATCAGTCCTGGGTATTCATTGGAAGGACTGACGTTGAAGCTGAAACTCCAGTACTTTGACCACCTGATGTGAAGAGCTGACTCATTTGAAAAGACCCTGATGCTAGGAAAGATTGAGGGCAGGAGGAGAAGGGGAGAACAGAGGATGAGATGGTTGGATGGCATCACCGACTCAATGGACATGGGTTTGGGTGGATTCCAGGAGTTGGTGATGGACAGGGAGGCCTGGCGTGCTGCAGTTCATGGGGTCGCAGAGTTAGACATGACTGCATGACTGAACTGAACTGAAATAGCTTCTCTACTCCCTGAGTGCATCCTAGAGGTGAGCCATAAATTCCACTAAGATACTCCTAAAAGTGCCTCTCTAAAAGGGAAATATAATGCAGCAAAACAATAGAAAACAGAAAGAGAACTTACCACAAAGATGTGATGGACTAGCTGAAAGCCAGGGTAACAGCTAAAACTGGCTTAGATCTTTGGAAGTCATAGTCATAAACCCTTTTCTACCACAATTACTCTTTACTCAGGTCACCCCCATCTTAACAATTGGTGAATTTTTTGTTAGTCTAAGTGCATGATTTTTTTATGTTTCCTTCTTCTAGAAGTTTTACATGTTCATACTAGTTTATTTACATGAACAAGGAGCATTTAGAATCTCAGTTGAGTCATCCTTTGTATTATGCAATTCCTCCTCCTTGTTATATTCTGTTTACTTTCCCTTGACTCTCATTGCTTATCATTTTTTGAACAAATATATAACCTCCTATTGCTGTATTTCTGTCCATAATCCACACTTATTCTAAAGATATTTAATTATAAAAGATCTTTGTAAATAAAAAGACATTTCTCATGCACTGTATACAACAGAATGGAAACGGTCATGCTTTATACAGTAGCACTTCAGGTAAGTATCACTGTTCCTACTATAAAGATGAGCAAACTATGCCTTAGAGAAATTTTCAAGAAAAGAATGCCCGAAGCTGGGACTTCCCTGGCAATCCAGTGGTTAAGACTCTGTACTCCACATGCAGGGAGCACAGGTTCGATCCCTAGTCAGGGGATGAAGATTCCCACATGACTGCACGCTGCAAGGCATGGCCAAAAATAAAAGAAAGAAAAATGTCCAAAGTTTATAGAGCTAGTTAGCAGCACAGATGGGATCCAAAACAATTATCTGACTATCAAGTTTTGTGGTTAGCAATTAGGTCATTCTGGTGTAGAATATTTAAAAACTGCTTCCAAATGTTTCCTACTATTAAATAGATGACTGAATGCCTGCTTTATTACTTTTTAATAAAGCAGGCATTGAGTAGCTATTCAATAATGTTTTCAACAAATGGTAATTTGGTAACATTGTGTCAGGCACTTTTCTAAGTTCTTAGAATACATCTGCAAATTAAAGGAAAGAAAAGACCAGATCTCCATGTCCATGTATGTTTGTAGCATAAGTTAATATAGATAATAGTAAATACAATGAGTTTTCCTTATGTAGTATTTTAGATGGTAGTTATATATAATGAAAAAATAATTAAAAGTAGTATAGGGTAAGTAGGAAATGAGAATGCTAGGGAGCAAGAGTTGAAGTTTGAAATATAGGGAGCAAGATTGAAACATGCAATTGTTTTTGACTTAAGAACAATTTCATAGGAGTCAGGCTATCTTGTTGGTCAAGGTAGACATGACTAAGAAGGTGAGATGTGAGCAGATTTGAAGGCGTAAGGGAATTAGCCAGTCAGGTAATTAGAGAAAGAATGATTTAGGTTCCTTCTGTGTACTACATACTCTCCCTTTCTCATTTCAGTTTAAAGCTCTCTTAAGCTAACTCCTGGTCTCCTATCATAAATATTCTTCTAGTCTAAGACATTCATTGTTACATGTCAAAATCACCACTGTAGACATCAAAGGCACAGGAAAACAATGTTTTTCATAATGCCACTAAGGTTGTGAGCTTTTTACATATTCCTTCCTTTTTCAAATATAAAATACAATAAAAAAAAAAAAACCATCTGTGAAACTTCCAATTTAAAGTAGTTCCGTCCCAATGATTCAGAAGGAGATACTCTTTTTCTTTTCTTTTCTTTTTCGCCTATTGGCTACTGCCGCTTAAAAAATAGGTGTAGGGTGTTCAGCATGTTTGGTAAAGTCTGGCAGGCTCTGTTATGACCTAATTATCCTTTTTGGACCTCATCATCTGTGCAGTAGAAGATAACTCAGCAGGCTCTTCACTAGCTCTGGTGAGAAAACGTCTGAATGCTGGGAATATTCTGCCTGATAAGGGTGTTTTGGTATGCCTGAGGCTTTTAGTCCATGCTCTTATCAATTTGACCTCTGAGGAGGCTGAAGGTGAGTAACTAAGATCAATCACACAAGTGATGCACACTTACATGGCTCACCTCCAGTGCACATTTTGTCACACATTGTTCCTGGGAGAATTGAGCATTTATCTGTCTCATTCCTCTGGGTTCGATCCCTGGGTGGGGAAGATCCCCTGAGAAGGGATAGGCTACCCACTCCAGCATTCTTGGGCTTCCCTTGTGGCTCAGCTGGTAAAGAATCCGCCTGCCATGGGGGAAACCTGGGTTTGATCCCAGGGTTGAGAAGATCCCCTGGAGAAGGGAATGGCTACCCACTCCAGTATTCTAGCCTAGAGAATTCCACGGACTGGGTCACAAAGAGTCGGACACGACTGAGTGACTTTCGCTGTCACTTTGCCTCTGGGAGAGGATAAGAAGCTTGGACCTGGTTCCTGCAGAACTCCACTCTGCATGTCCTCTTCTGACTGCAGTGTATCTTTTCACTGTATTGAAATGTAACTCTGAGTTTAATAGTTTTTCCTAGTTGTGTGAGTCCTTCAAGGGAACTATTCAGTCACTCAGTTGTGTTAAGACAAGGGTGTCAAGTCAAGTCGTGTCAAGTCAGTCCTCAGCCAAGGGAACGATTAAGACAGAGAGTTGTCTTGGGGACCCTTCCCAACACACCGCCACCAGCTCTCTCTCTTTTCCACCTGGGACACAGTAACAACTCTCATTCTTACTTCCAGGATCCTCAGATCCTTAACCAATGAATAGAGCTCAGGGTAAGAAATAGGCAATCATATACCACTGCTTCTGAGCCCTACTCTATCTGCATTTAGTATTCCTCCACATGTTAATGTACAGCATTTTTAATTCTTTTTCACATTTTCAGATCTCCCTACCCCAAACTCTATCCTAGTTTTATTGATGCATTGCTTCTCCTATTTTGACTGAGAACTTTTTCATTTTGGAAAGGAAATTGAAATGTAGAAATTTCAGCATTTTTAGCAAGTACCCTAGGTGCCTCTCACACATTCTAAAAGTTGTAAAGACAAAGTGTTCAATTATAGTCGGTCTCCTTGATCAGTTAACAATGCCTCAAAGACTAGTGACTGAACTATTTATAAATCTTCCATTTTCCCTATTTTATTTTCACAGTAAAAAAAAAAAAAAGGCATCCAACTTTTCATAATAAAATATATATAAAATGTAGGAATATAGAAAACATTCATTGCAGGAAAGGTTGGACTAGTCATCTAATATTAGACCTATCTTAAACATTAAATTATATTATAAATATATTAAAGATCATGCATTCTTAAACAAGTTATTTAAATATTTCTTTTTAGCAAAAAAGTAGTTATTAAAATTTTAAATACTGATGTAAATAAACTCAATTAAGCTATATTATATAACAAATGTTACTTCTCTGGAAAGAAAGAAGTGAAATAATTGAATTGGGAAATACAGAAATCCAAACTGGCAAACAACTTTTTATTTCATATTTTCATTTTTTGAGTTGTATTTTGGTTATACATATCCCTCGGAGTAACCTGACATCTTTTAAATGAGCCAAAAAGATGAAAAATAAAGTTTAATTAATTAAATAATTATACAGGTATGAGCCATGTTTTAAAATTTCTTCAGCATGCTCTATTTCAAAGTTATATTTCTCTTTTAAAATGACATAAAACTCAGTGTTCAAAATAAGCAATGAATCAACCATTCCTTTGAAAGCATCTGGCAAATCACTACTTATGAAATTATGCTTAATACTACCTTAAACTAATGAAATAAAATAATTCTGTTCAGTAGGAATCATTTTTCCATTTCTGCAAATTCTGTTTGTATAAGTAATGTGCCAATACTTCATGCCTCTATGGAGTAACCTATGCACATTTTTATTTGATCATCCTTTTGTGGTAGATTACTTTAAGTAGAACTGTTACTGTAAATGAATTTGCTTAAATGTATGGTTCTAAATTAGTGAATATAAATTACAGTTCCATGATTTGTCATCATTTAGGTTGATGTAGGACTTCATTTAAATTTATTATAATTGAGAAATGATTTGAATACTACATGTTCATTCACTCTGATAAGTTATCATCTCTACCGCTATATTTAGCTTCTTTCTGAGACTATAGCTTTTGGCAATTCAGAAACAGACTGCAAACCTCTAACTTCCAGATAGCTCATTGTCAGTCAAAAGGGGCAAAGCATAAATAGCATCTGAGTTTATGAAAATATATAGCTTTAACTCAGAGAACCTAATGAACAGAACGGTATTTGCAGAAAAGAGGCAAAGAAAACCTGCCATGACCTGATGCAGATGTTCTAGTTTTATAACCTGGTATCCAGTCAGAGTTTACCACTGAACTTGACATGGCTCTAGTCTTGGCTAATCAGGCAATTGTTTTTCATCCCAGAAGACCCACTTTCTTTTGAAATGTGTAACTCTCCTGAGGGGAGATATTTTTGCTTTTGAACTTTTTATATCACAAATATACAGAGAAGCACAGAAACATGTGAGAAGTGACTGCCTTTGTGCTAGTTCAGTAGAAGATAAGAATTTCAGAACAATATATGCAAGTAAGAGTTACATGGAAAAGACAGAAAAGATTAGAAGATTATAATTATCTTTGGGAGAAGAAAATTCTGTTTTCAGATACATTTTCTGGCTAAAATATACATAAAAGATAGGATTTTTGAGATAAGAATTTGGATTGGGTAAGATTAGACAAATGTAGGAGAAAAGAGAGCATGTGTAAATTTTACTGATAGTAACAGAATGACATAATCTCTATTTCATCTGCTCTCACCATACAAACATCAGAATTAATATGTTTCATTAAAAAAATGAACTTTTCATTCATCTCATGAAACATTCCTAACATGCCAAAGTCACATAGAAATTTTCTAATTTCTGCTTTTGTTTCACTCTCAACATCAGAATATGTCTTATTTTTTTTTACCAGATCCACAGTAAATTTTCCAGCATTCTTTTATGTTAGTTGGGGTATCAAGCCACCATTCTATCAGAAATGGAACTCACAATATTAGCTTCAAACAATTTACTTATTATCCTAGTACATCCACTAACTTTAATGAAAATAAAATTATTTAAGAATAAAATAATGTATATGAAATAACTTTCTTGGTAAAAATTTTAGGTACTAACTTTTAAAAAGTTCTGAAGGAAGCAGAGTTCACATGAAAAATGTGGGCAAAGCAAAATCCTTATCTACTGTCAACAGAAATTTCATGCACAAGCTAAAAAAAAATATTGAAGAAAGCAGTGTTTGCATGGAAAATGTAAGCAAAGCAAAATCTCTGTCTACTAGTTATCCACCTGCCCTCCTAGCCCCAGGTCAGGCACAACCTGTACAACATTGAGGGGGGAGTGTGCTACTCAGCATCATTTATAAAATTACAACTTGTCTTCCCTCTAATACTTTTGAAAAAATATTAAAAATTTTCCAAATGCATTATTTAGCTTTCTCAACTATCCAGATTATGTCCCTATACCTGCTCTATAGAAGTAAAAGAATATAAATACACAGATTTGAAATGCTATTATCCATCCTGATTAAAACTCTAGTTTGTGTATGTTGATCAATAAATTTATTTACTATTTGGGGGGGTGGGATTAGGAAGAGGCCAAAGGCAGCAAGAAGAGCCTCTAGTGTCAACCTGTTTCAAATAACTTTAAAGGAAGTAAACTATTGCTAGGCAAAAACAACCAGTAATAAGTTGCTAGCAGATATTTCCCTTAAATCTATAAATACATAATGGCATGAAACAGTACTTCTTGATAAACTGCTGCCCCGATGAGTGGAATCTTATTTTCTACCAATTTAAAAACATATATTTGTATTGCCAGAAATGATAAGTAGTCTCATTTTAGGGTGAATGACATAGGAGAGAGTAACAAAGCAAGCACAAACTGATATGTTCTGTAGTTTAGAAAAAGAATAAAAGAAAGGAAGAAAAGAAGGAAGGGAAGGATGGAGGGAGGGAGAAGGGAGAAAAAAAGGAGGAAAGAGAGAAAGGAAGGAAGGAAGGGAGGCAGGCAGGCAGGCACACATATTGGGAAGCACTGAGAGAGGAGAAAACTCCTTAAATGGTATAAAAAGTGAAAGTGTTAGTATCTCAGTAGTGTCCAACTCTTTGTGACCCCCATGGAATGTAGCCCACCAGGCTCTTCTGTCCATGGAATTCTCCAGGCCAGAATACTGGAGTGGGTAACCATTCCCTTCTCCAGGGAAAAAAAGACTGATTGAAGGATAAACAAGAGGGCAAGAAGCTGAATAGGAAGCCTGTGTGGTTTATTTGCATAGTACACATCTAAGCTTGAGGAAGATCTGACGTGGGAGAAACTTCTGTGTGGCTAAGGTACTGTCCTGGTCTCTGAGGCTCTAACAGGCAACAAAAGTACCAACGGCCATGGCCCTAGGGAACTTAGACTCCAGTAGGGGGAGCAAAGATAAAAACGGTGATGCAACTATTTCACTCCGTGCTAAGTACTAAGAAGAAATACAAGAAAAATAAAAGAGTGAGGGGATATAGAATAATTGGAGAAGAAGGGTATTGAGGAATGGAATCATGGGGCTAGCAGCCAAGGAGAGTGATCCAAATGCAGAGGACAGTAAATGAAAAGATCTGAGGCAAGAGGCCTTGCTATGTGGAAGACAAGCAGCCAGCCAAGAGCCCAGCGTGGTGACCACAGAATGAGCCAGCGGTAGATGAGAGGTTTGATGGCAGCGGCAGCAGATTGCGTGGAGGTTAGGGAGGACTCTGGATTTTACTCCAAGGTAGGAAGCCATTAGAGTGTTTTGAACAGGGGAGTGACATGTTGTGACATATACTTTAAAAGGATCGCTCTGCCTACTGTAAGGAAACGAGACTGCAGAATGACAAGGACGGAATCAGGGGAACAGTTAGGAGGCAGTTTTATATGTCTGTTTCTCTGTGGGATGACTGCTGTTACAACTTGCCAGATAACAAAAGCAATTAGTTATCATTCATTTACCAAAGTGATTCCAAGCATGTCAATGTCATGTTAATTTTTTTTAAAAATTAGTTTTTTTTTATAATAGTTTTAGGTTCACAGCAAAAGTAAGAGGAAGGTAAAGAGACTTCCCATATACTCCTATCCACACACTTGCATAGTCTCTTCCATTATCAGCATCCCCCAACAGAGTGGTACCTTTGTTACAACCGAGATCCTATACTGACCCCTTATTATCACATTATGGCTTACTCTTGATGTTGTACGTTCTATAAATTTGTGCATTCGTGCTAAGTCACTTTGGTTTTGTCTTACTCTTTGAGACCCTATCGACAGTAGCCTGCCTGGCTCCTCTGTCCATGGGAATCTCCAGGCAAGAATACTGGAGATCCAGGGCATCTCCCCAACACAGGGATCAAATCTGAGTCTCATGTCTCTCCTGCATTGGCAGACGGGTCCTTTGCCACTAGCGTCACCATGACAAGTATCCACAATTACAGTATCATACAGAGTAGTTTCCCTGGCCTAAAAATCTTTCACCAATATATTGTCCCAGACCGTGGTTTATCCTCTTTTTCTCTTGGTCATACTGACTCTAATTTTATTATAAAAACACATTAAGAAAAACAGACATTCAAGGGAAAAATCATCTACAATTAAGTCACCTGATCAAATATTTTTGTTAACTTACTTTATAACCATTCTAATGTAAATATTTTATCTGACAACATATTTGCAGCAATTTTATAAATAGAATTATACAATCTATTCTCACATTTAACATTTCACCATGTGCACTTTCTTAATTAGTGTCCTTTTTCTTTCCCTATATTTTTTTTCTGTTTTGAATTCCCTTCTTCTACCTCCAGATGACTAACATGAACAGACTCTTGTGTACATTTCCGTATTTTTCTTGATGTATATACAGTTCCTTTTAAAACATAATCTAGTCTCCAAAAAATACTGCTTTGCCTCCATAAAATACATTGATTCTTTATAAGTCCTGTATTCTACTTGCAAGATGTCCAAGGTTTCAACAAATTATTGTCTATTTAACTGCCAAACTATTTTGAGGAAAATTAAGAGTATTTAGTCATATTAATAAATGCAAATCTGCTGAAATATGGTGTTATTCTCTTTTTGCTTCATTTGCTATCTGGATCATGAACTCCCATCCTCCTCTTTTGAAACCCTCTCTGAAGCTCTTTTTCAAAGGGAATGGTGCAGTTGTAAATACATTTGTTACTTAAAATGTATTCCAAGAATGGTTTTAGTGAAGCTTATTACTAGAATTACATTTGCATTACTAAGTAATAAGTACTTACTCCAAGTACTATTTGTGCATGGCCATCTGGTTTAATGGCACATCCAAGGTCGAGACAGCTCCCCAGGGCTCCACAATTCACTGAGATCCCTGAGAGGGCATCACTAAATCAGCAGACCCAGAATCTGCCAACACACATCCTCTACACTGTTCATTGGCCCTGAAAACAACTTCCTCCTTCTGGAAGTCACAAAAATGGATTAGTGTTAAAAGCTTGGGTTCCAGCACATTTTATATAGTCTGTAGTCCCAATAATCAATATTTAGGGGAGTATTGGGTGCTTTGATATTTTGAACTTTTAATTTTCCTGACTATATTCTGATTAAATTATTGATACAAAGGACAATGTACTGGTAGGAATGAGTGCTTTCTTCTGTTTTTCAGGAGATAATTACTAGGTGCAGAAGAAAGAGCTAATCCACTCTAGAGATATTCAGATATTCAGCTTAGGAAAGGTTATCAATTACTATTTGTAAAAGAAATGATTCAGTTGAATAAGTCCCTTCTAAATAAGCTCTCTTCTTTTGAAATATCTTATAATCTATAGGCTTTATATTTTGTATTACTTTAGAAAAGACTAAACAATAAATTCTACATGAAGTTCCAAAATAGGTTTAATGAATATATATATACATGTATATATATGACTATATGGACATGTATATTTACATGTGTGCATGCTTACATATTTTTAGTAAGAGCTCTCCAGAACAAATATTTCATGTTTAATATATTTTATTCTTGGTATCTATGATTAATATTCTCCAGATAAACTCATTTCTTCTGATGGAAAAATCAATCACACATATACAGATGTCAATCAGCTTCTCTCTGAAATCTTTTACAAAAACTTGACTGTTTTCTTCAAATGCATAATTGAGAGAATGCCCTCTGTCCTCAGTATACATAATACACTAAAAACCTTGAATTTAATCCTTTAATCATTAATGTTTAAAGGAAATTGCCATTTGTCTTCTCTGTTGTTGTCATCTGTATCTTTAAAAGCAACTTCTATTTTAGCAACTGAATTTCCAAAAGGAATAATCATAAACCCATGAACCAGCTGAGAGAAACTCTTACTTAGTAAGACCTGAGTAAATTAATCCCCTAGTCATAAAGGTCCTCAATTTCTCATCGAGTTTGACATATATATATTCATAAACTTATTATGGAACTTTGTGCAGAGTTTATAGTTTAGTCTTCTTTAAAGTAATAAAGAAAAAAAATAAAGTACTAAAGAATATAAAACTTGCAGATTACAAGTTTGACAGAAATAAAGATCAAGCTGAGAGCCAAACTAAGTATCTCTATAATCTTCCAAAGAACTGAGACTGAAATCTAAACTTACTTACACCATTTATATCACAGAATAACCAAGGTTTATAACTTGTGATTTTTTCCCCACACTAAACAGGTGTAACAGAATTCTAAACAGGCAATCCAAAAGTTCTATCATGTCACTGACCAGCAAGAAAATTTTGATCTGTTAAGTGACCTTTTAAAATACTGTGCTTATGTGCACTGGGATGACCCAGAGGGATGGGATGGGGAGGGAGGATCAGGATGGGGAACACATGTAAATCCATGGCTGATTCATGTCAATGTATGGAAAAAACCACAACAATATTGTAAAGTAATTAGCCTCCAACTAATAAAAATAAATGGGCAAAAAAAATAAAAAATAAAATACTGTGCTTCTATCATAATGTAAAAGTGTATTTTATAAATTATAAAGTTGTCATTCTCAGAAAAAAGTTACCATTCTTGGATGTCATGTTTAGGAGCTTAATTTATCTTTAAAACTTTTAAAATAGACATTTTAGTTTCTATTTTATGTCAACTACCATAGGCACAATAATATTTTCAGAATATTTCTGATACCACAATAAATACATATTCCTAAACCTGGTATCATTTCAGCTCTGACTAGGTAAAACAAAAATTGCTTATTTACTATTATTCTATTGAAAGCTCAGGAAACATGAACAGAGATTGAAGACAAGGATTTTTCAGAGATAAATAAAATCAGTTAGCTAGCATAAAACTGCCACTTTCCAGGAGGTTATCACTGATAAAGAAATATATTCACTCATTAAACTTATTGGCAGAAGCTCCCTTTTTAAAATCATGTTAAATTATTTTTCCTATACATAGATAATTTTTTAAAGTCCACATCACCATATGTTTTAACAATTATTTTTATTTGGCACTAGATTCATAAATATTATAAAACCTTAGTTTATCAAAAGTTCTTAAAGACTATTTAGTTCAACTGTACTTTTACCCTCACAGTTGCCAGTAATTCATTTTCCCACATATCTAAAGCCCCCAACAAGTCAATGTTAGCAGCATCCCCAGGTCTCCCAACTTTCATCACATTATTTTAGGAAGCAGCATTCAGCGTGCAATTTTAAAATCATGATATTTTAAAAAGCAACAACAATTATATTTCTATGAGGCTCATTTTATTCTTCTAACAAAATTTGTCCAGTTACTTTCATTATAATGTTCACATAAGGGTAAAATGTGTGTGTGTGTGTACTCTATATCTATATCCATTATCCCTCTAACTCTAAATCATCTATCCATCTATCTCTATAGATAACTAGATAGTTAGATAATTTTTATGTATGTACAAAAACACATTATTGTTGTTCAATTGCTTAGTCATGTCTGACTCTGCAACCCCATGGACTGAAGCATTCCAGGCTTCCCTGTCCTTCACCATCTCCAGAAGCTTGCTCAACTCATGTCCATTGAGTCAGTGATGCCATCCAACCATCTCATCCTCAGTTGTCCCCTTCTCCTCCTGCTTTCAATCTTTCCCAGCATCAGGGTTTTCTCCTATTCGGCTCTTCACATCAGGTGGCCAAAGCACTGGAGCTTCACCTTCAGCATCAGTCCTTCCAATGAATATTCAGGATTGATTTCTTTTAGGATTGACTGGGTTGATCTCTTTGCTGTCCAAGGGATTTTCAAAAGTCTTCGCCAACACCACAGTTCAAAAGCATCAATTCTTTAGCACTCAGCCTTCTTGCTTCCCTTCTGGCTCAGTTAGTAAAGAATTCACCTGCAACGCAGGAGACCTGGGTTCGATCCCTGGGTTGGGAAGATCCCCTGGAGAAGGGAAAGGCTACCCACTCCAGTATTCTGGCCTGGAGAATTCCATGGACTCGCAAAGGGTCGGACACAACTGAGCGACTTTCACTTTCAGCCTTCTTTATGGTCCAACTCTCACATCCATACATGACTACTGGAAAAAAAACATAGCTTTGACTATATAGACTTTTGTCAGCAAAGTAATGTCTCTGCTTTTTAATACGCTGTCTAGGTTTGACATGGCTTTTCTTCCAAGGAGCAAGCATCTTTCAGTCCTGTAGCTGCAGTCACCACCTGCAGTGATTTTGGAGCCCAAGAAAATAAAGTGTGTCACTGTTCCCATTGTTTCCCCATCCATCGGTCATGAAGTGATGGGACCAGATGCCATGATCTTACTTTTCTGAATGTTGAGTTTAAAGCCAGCTTTTTCACTATCCCCTTTCACCTTCATCAAGAGGCTCTTTAGGTCCTCTTTAGTTTATATGTTTATACAAACGCATACATACATGCAAATCACAACTCAAAAAAGTAAAGAAAAAGAAAGACCAGGTTATTCAAGTAATAAGACATCTCTCGTATCTAGAAACAAAGTTGTTTCCTAGGGTTTCCTTTGCTTTCCTGCAAAGCATCTGCTCCAGGTGCTAGTAGAAATTGTATGGGTAGTTTCTTTTTATGAGTGTTATTTTTTAATGTTTTTTATTATGGTAAAATATAAAATGTAATATAAAACCTATTATTTTAACCACACTTAACTGTACAGTGCAGTGGCATAAGTACATTCACATTGTTATGTAAATCTCACCATGGTCCATCTCCCGAATTTTTCACTTCTGTAAACTGAAACTCTGTCCCCATTAAACATTAACTTCCCATTGCCCATCCCAACCTCCCACATCTCCCTAGCCGCCACTCCAGGCACCAGCATCTACCAACATACTTTCTGACTGTATGAATTTGATTATTGTAACTTGTACAATTGGAATCAAACAGTATTTGCCTGCACCTAAGGTATATTGGAATGCATTTTTATGGTTAACTTAATATATGTCCTACAGGCAGATTGTACCTTATTTTCCCCCTGTGCTATTCAGTAGGCCCTCACCAGCCATCTACTTCATATATAGTATTGTTCATAGGTCAGTCGCAATTTCCCAATCCATCCTACTCCCCACGTTGGTGTCTATATGTTTGCTTTCTACATATGTGTCTCTATTTCTGATACACATATTGGTAATTTTTAACTGATTCTATAGAGAATGTTTTAAAGACAAAGACATTTTAAATAGTTCTCAATGCCTATTTAATGTGGGCATACCCAGAAATGAATCAGTGTTGTTTAAAGTGTAGTTATTACCTATAGTTAATGGCAGACTCATTTCAGGAAACTTTTGGTTCAGTTTTGTTTTCTTAGAAATAATTGAATATAGTATCAATCTGCACATTCCTTTTAGATATTGTTGTTGTTGTTTTTTTTTTATATTCCATGGCTAGTCTTCAGTTTCTTTATCATAACACTCCTATAATATTCTTCTAATTTTAGTTTCCTTCTCCTTCAGTCTGAGACATAATATAAAGTAGTATTAAGAGCATAGATATTTGTTTGATTTGAGCCCACTAATTCAAATCTTAACTCTCTTACTTTCCAGGTAAATGAGTTGGAGAAAATTACTCAACTGTTCTAAGTTTGTTTTTTATAATGTTTACTCCCATCTTCCCTTTCCAATGACTTTTGTTGGTTACAAAATGTAATCCCAGTTGTTCTTATAGTCTTTCAGTTTACATTCCATATAACCTGCCACCTGCTAAGTAACCAAACTAAGTGTCATACTCTTCTCCACTGTTTAAGCCTATCTAATAAACTTTTGTTCAGGTAATTTTCTTTACCTACATGTGGGTTTTTGGTAATTCCTCTTTTTCTTGTTAACTTTTTTCATTTACAATTTTTATTTAGTAGATACTATTTTCAGAGATGTTTTAGGTTCACAGCAAAATTAAGAAGATAGAGATCTTTTTTTTTTCCTGCGAAAATGCCAATCTTTATAAGTTGCACCTATCTGTTTAACTTTATGAAGTTCTTACTTGTGATATTACCCCTTACGTTACTTTATTTGCCACCACTCTATTTCAGGTAACTGCTATGGATTGTAGCATTTAAGTGAGCATTGTTCTAGTAGTACGTTAATAATTCTCTCTAGTAAGTACAGAAAATATGAGGCTAGATGAAACGTCTATTTTCCGCACACATCTTCATAGCTCATTAAAGCATTTTATTTTTCAAGAATGAAATGGAAGGATGAGCTCTATGAAGTATGTTATTCAATTTGTTCACTGTGGCAGACATTACTACGATCCTATTGCTACCTGGACATATGGTAGGACTATACTGCCTCACTCTGCTGAAATTAAGTACGGCTGTATCACATGCCTTGACCAATAAAATGTGAGCATAAGTTGCATTATAACTTTCAGCAAGAAGTGTTAATTTCCCAGTTCTCTATTCTTTCCTTTTCCTTTGCCACTGCAATCATGGGATCGTGTGTAGATGTGAATGTTTAATGTTACACAAGTCTATGAAGGAGAAGTGTAATGGAGAGTTTCTCTTCGCATGAGAGAGGAATAAACTTTGGACTTTAAGCCATGGAAATTTAGTCCATGGAGACTGGTTGTTGCTGCAGCGTAACCTAACATATCCTAACTTACACAAATAGGTAGGTTTATCTGAATAACAACAGCAGCAATAGCAACAACAAAGAAACAGCATCTGTGTCTATTTTACCTACTACTCTAACTGCCTCTTAGATAAGGAGTTGATTGTGTTTTTTAGTTCACCTTTACACACTAATTGATTAAGTAAAGATTCATTTAGAGTTTACTCTATGCAAAAAACTGGACAAGTTGTTGGCGATAAAAATAATAAACTGGAGAGGTATGACCCCCTAACCTGATGTATCTGACATTCTTGTGCAAAAGACATAAACAACTAATAAATAAAAATAATTTAACAAGCAAAACAGTTATAAAATGTTACGAATGCTAGAAAGGAAACAATAGTCTAAGAGAATACCAGGAAACTTACTTAGTTATGGTAATCAGAAAATCTCTGTGATGAACTTTTAAAAG
Source organism: Cervus canadensis (assembly GCF_019320065.1). Lineage (NCBI taxonomy): Eukaryota > Metazoa > Chordata > Mammalia > Artiodactyla > Cervidae > Cervus > Cervus canadensis. The sequence goes on from NC_057389.1 coordinate 33,804,676, forward strand.
CAACTGCAAGTACTAAAAAAATTAGAAAGTCACCAAATCTACCCAGGGAGACGTTCAGGCTCAGAAAAAGACCTAAGAAGACTTTAAATTTATACCTCAGACTTTTCCATGGCATAGAGGCAGAGTATATCAATCAAAAACAAAACAATAAAAACACAAACAACTTCTCTATCCTTCCCCCTCCTACCCGCCCCCCCCCTCAAAAAATACAAAGTAAACTCTGGGGAAGTGGGATAATATGATTCTATGACTTAAATACATTAGATTTTTGTGTCCAGTTTTCAATAAAAGAACCACAGGGCATACAGACAGGAAAGTATGGCAAATTAAAAGAAAAAAGTCAACAGAAACTGTCCCTGAAAATGACCAATACCAGACCTAGTAGATAAGATTTTAAGGCAACTTCTTTAGGGATGCTCATAAAAGGAAAGGAAGATTGTAGAGAAGGTCAAGAAATAATGCACGAACAAACAGAATGACTGATAAAGACAAAGAAAACATAAAAAGAAACCAAAAAGAAATTCTGGAGCTGAAAAATACAAAAATTGAAGTGAAAAACTCACTAGAGGGATTAAAAGACAGATTATAGACCAGGCAGAAAAAAATCAATCAGCAAACTTGAAGACAAGACAATGGAAATCATTGTGACTGAGGAACAGAAAGAAAAAATATATATATTAAATAAATGTTGGCAGAGCATAAGGGGCCTCTGGGCCACATGAAATGGATCAATATATGCATTGTGGGAGTTACATAAGAAGAGGAAGAGGCAAAGAGAATACTTTAAAAATAAATAATAGCTGTAAACATTCAAAATTTGATGAAAGGCATGAATAAAACTTCCAAGGAACTCAACAAACTCCAGGTAAGATGAATTAAAAGAGACCCACATCAAGACACACTATAATCAAATTTTTGTAAGACAGACAAAGATGGAATCTTCAAAACAGTAACAAATAAGTAACTTGTCACATACTAGAGGAACTTTAATAAGATTAGTGGTATATTTCTCATCAGAAACTTTGAAGGCCAGACGTCAGTAGGCCAATACATTCAAAGAGCTTAAAAAAACAAAAACCTGTAAATCAAGAAATCAAATATAAGATATAAATAAATGGAACACATCCCATGTTCATGGGTTGGAAGACTTAATATTGTTAAGATGTCAAGACTACTCAAAGTGATATACTGATCAAGTGAAATCTCAAGCAAAATTCCAATGACTTGTTTGGCAGAAATAGAAAAATCTAACCTGAAATTCATATGGAAACTCAAGCACCCTGACTAGCTAAAACAATTCTGAAAAAGAAGAATAAAGCTGGAGGAATTACATTTCCTGATTTGAAAAATACTACAAAACTACAGTAATCAATCCCCTGATACTGGCATAAAGACAGACATAATAGACCAAAGCAATAAAATAAACAACCCAGAAAATGAACCTTCACATGTGTGGTCAAATGATGTTTGACAAAGGTGCCAAGACATTTCAATGCAGAAAGGACAGTATTTTCAACAAATGTTGCTAGGAAAACTGAACATCCACATGCAAAAGAATGAAATTAGACATTTACCTAACACCATATATAAAATTAACTTAAGATGGATCAAAGATCTAAATGTAAAACCTCAAACTATACAACCCTTAGAAGAAGACATAGGACAAAAATTTCACAGCATTGATTTCACAGTGATTTCTTGGATATGATACGAAAGGCACAAGTAACAAAAGTAAAAACAGACAAATTGAACTTCATGAAAACTAAAATGTTCTGTATATCAAAAGACTGTCAACTGAGTAAAAAGGTAACACACAAAATGGGGTAAAATATTTGCACATCATTTATGTGATAAGGGAGTTAACATCCAGAATATATAGAGATTTCCTAATACTGAAAAAAATGAGTATGATTCAAAAATGGACAAAGAGCTTGAATAGACATTTCTCAAAGAAGATGTACAAATGGCTAACAAGCATGTGAAAAGATGCTCAACATCACTATTCATTACCAAAATGCAAATCAAAACTATAATGAGATCCCACACCAAACCCACAAGAATGAATACTGTCCAACAGGTATACCAACACAGAGAAAATAACAAGTGTTGATGAGAATATAGTGAATTGGAATACAGTGCATTATTGGTAGGAATGTAAAATAGGAACACTATTGTAGAAATCAGTATAGTGGTTCTTCAAGAAATTACAACTATAATATGTCCAGCAATTTTAATTTTAGGTATATACTCAAAATAATTGAAAGACTGCCTGGAAGACTTCTGTGTACACTCACACTCATAGTCACATTATTCACAATTGCTAAACTGTGGACCCAAGTGTCAAGTGACAAAAAATTGGATAAACAACATGTGGTACATATATTCGATCCTCTGTATCTGCAGGTTTTGCATACATTCAGTTCAATTCAGTTGCTTAATCATGTCCAACTCTTTGCAAACCCATGAACTGCAGCACACCAGGCCTCCCTGTCCATCACCAACTCTCGGAATTTGCTCAGACTCATGTCCATTAAGTCAGTGATTCCATCCAACCATCTCATCCTCTGTCATCCCCTTCTCCTCCCGCTTTCAATCTTTCCCAGCATCAAGGTCTTTTCTAATGAGTTAGTTCTTTGCATCAGACAGCCTAAGTATTGGAGTTTCAGCTTCAATATCAGTCCTTCCAATTAATATTCAGGACTGATTTCCTTTAGGATGGACTGGTTGGATCCCCTTGCTGTCCAAAGGACTCTCAAGAGTCTTCTCCAACACCACAGTTTGAAAGTATCAATTCTTCAGTGCTCAGCTATCTTTATAGTACAACTCTCACATCCATACATGACCACTAGAAAAACCATAGCCTTGACTAGATGGGCCTTTGTTGGCAAAGCAATGTCTCTGCTTTTTTTGCATCCGTAGAATCAACCAAAACTGAAACTTCAACCCACTGTTGATTGACTCCATGGATGCAAAACCTGCAGATATAGTAGACGAACTATATTCATTACATTATGCCATTTTATATATGGGACTTGAACATCCACAGATTTTGGTATTTGCAGAGACTCCTGAAACCAAAGATACTGGGATCATCCTTGGGGTGACTAGACATACAAGGGAATATTTTTCAGCCTTAAAAACAAAGGGAATTCTGACATACACAATATGGATGAAACTTGAGGACAGTACACTAAGTGAAAAAAGCCAGTCACAAGAAAATAGATAAATGAATACTGTATGACTCCACGTGTGGCACCTAAAGTAATCACTCATTGAAGCTAAAAGTAGAATAATGGCTTTCAGCATCTGGGGGTGGGGGGAGGAGTGGTATGGGAAGTTATTATTTAATGGGTATAGAGCTTCAGTTTTTATAAACGAAAAGACTTTTGGTTATGAATCCATATTTAATACTAAAATGGTACATTTTATACTATGTGTGTTTTACCATAATAAATAAATAAATAAATAAAAGATATCCTGGCCAGAAGGAGGGCTACTCAGAACTCTTTTTTGGCAGTTATAATAAAAGAGTAGAATATAACTGGAGATGCTCCACCCTGGGGACAACATCTTAGAGAAAGTGAAAAGGAAAAAAGAAAAGAAAGCAACAGTGATTATGACTTTTAATACACGGTAAGATTATACTAATTTATGTTGTAGCCTTTGCATATTTGGGAGTTGGAGATAATTCACAATCACTCTAGGAAATGATGATTGTATGATAATTAAATAGAGCACGTTGTGACAGGGTTCAGTTAGGTCCTGTGTTTTTAAAACCATTTTGACAATCTCTCTTGAAACTGCCTTTTCATTAGCTAGTCCAGTAGCCTTTAAAATGCTTACTGATGTGCTTGGTTTGCTTCCACCACTTTGTTTTCTACTGTTGTTGCTGTTATTCATTTGTTCTTTGGTTTCTCCTTGCCTGCTTTTTAAAACTTTAATGTTTAAAATTCCACTTCCCCTCCCCCTGCCCAGGCTTTTTAGTTTACTACACACGTCAGCACCCTAGACACATTTGGGAAGAAAGTGGAACAGTGGGGAAGGACTCTCAGTCCACACCGAAACTGCAGATCTGCGTTTTAGTAGCATCAATTTCAATTCCATTCTCATTCCTACACGTGCTTTTTTCACTTATGCTTATTTTCATTTTAAGTAGTTGCTACAGGGCTTATAATATATATTTAACTGTTTTATATGTCATCTACAGTTAATTTTGTATCAGTACATGTAAAACATAAAAATCATAAAAGTGTGTTGTTATACTGTACAACGTAAACTAGTATGTAATATTGTCCTGTACATATATTCCTCCTTTTTTTCACTTAATATTTTAGAAGACATATATCTATGCAGTTCTAGTTTACTGTAACTGATACTTCTACAAAGGATTATTTAATATATTTTATAAATTTATTTCTTCAGTTGATAGGCTATTGTTATAGCCTCCTCCTGGAGAAGGGAAAGGCTACCCACTCCAGTATTCTGGCCTGGAGAATTCCATGGACTATATAGTCCAGGGGGTTGCAATGAGTTGGACACAACTGACTTTCACTTTCACTTTCTTTAAAAAAAAAGAAAAGCCTATTTTGTTTGTCAGGTTCCTCCAGAAAAACAGAATAAATATGAGATAGATACACAGATTCATATATAGACATATACATACATACAGTTATAGATGTATAGTATGCATGCTGAGTCGCTTCAGTCGTGTCCAACTCTTTGCGATTCTATGGACTGTAGCCTGCCAGGGTCCTCGGTCCATCGGATTCTCCAGGCAAGAATACTGGAGTAGGTTGCCATGCCCTCCTCAATGTATAGTATACACACACACATATTTTAGAGTGTAAGTCCTAGTGTGAGAGCAGGAGAAGATCAATGTCCTAGTTCAAGTGGTCAGTCAGAAAAAGAGCCTGAATTCTCCTTCTCTTCACCTTTTTGTTCTATTCAAGCAATCAATAAATTGGATGATGTCTTTCCACATTGGGGCAGTTATCTGCTTTACTTGGTCTAGGCATTCAAGCACTAGCCACTTAGCCATGGCCACCTCTTTACAACCATAGCCTGTAGCCTGCCAGGCTCTTCTGCACGTGGAATTCTCCAGGCAAGAACACTTGGTAGCCATTCGCTTCTCCAGGGGATCTTCCTGACCCAGATATGGAACCCGGTCTCTTGCATTACAGGCAGATTCTTTACCATCTGAGCTACCAAAGAGGCCCCTTACTCAGTCTATTGATTCAAATACTAGTCTTCTCCAGAAACATCCTCACAGACACATTCAGAAATAATGTTTAGCCAAATATCTGGTCACCCCATGGTCTACTCAAGTTGACACATGAAAATTAATTATCACATCAATGGTGCTAAAATAAATATGCTTGTACTTATCTTCTTGTGCATATGTATTAGTTATTAACTAGGGATACTCTTTAAAGTTGCTATGTGAAAGTCAATGCATATCCTTCAACTTTACTAAATATTCCCAAATTGCTCTCTGAAGTGGTTAAATCATATGAGACTCTCATTAGCAACAAATGAAAGTTCTATCATCTCATTGTTCAACAGACTTGCCAGTCTTGACAGTCTCTTTAGTTTTTACTTTTCTGATGATTTATAAGAATAGGAGTAGGACAATAGTTTTCTCTAGGGTATTTCACTGCAGTAGGGTGATTATTGTCTAAAATTCTTCTACTTTGCAAGGGTGCCCCTTTCCTATTGACTGACTATATAGCCCATGGAATTCTCCAGGCCAATACTAGAGTGGGTAGCCTATCCCTTCTCCAAGGGATCTTCCCAACCCAGGGATTGAACCCAGGTCTCCCGCATTGTGGGCAGATCCTTTACTAGCTGAGCCACAAGGGAAGACAGAATACTGGAGTGGGTAGCCTATCCCTTCTCCAGCAGATCTCCCTCACTCAGGAATCGAACCGGGGTCTCCTGCATGGCATGCAGATTCTTTACCAACTGAGCTATAAAGGAAGCCTAATCCTTTGGCTTTTGTTGGGCTCTTTTTAAAAATTGTCCATACCCACTGGCATTTCTAGGTTGAAAGTTTCTTCCCTCAGTCCAAGATAAATGAGGCAAAGAGAAAACTCTAGGAACATGCCACAGTATGGTTCATCAGGTCCCAAGGCTCAGAGCTTCTCTCCCTTCTCTCCCTTTTCAATTGTCTTGTATGTGTGTGTTTTATTTTATTTTTTAATTAATTTATTTATTTAAATTGGAGGCTAATTAATTTACAATATTATAGTGGTTTTTGCCATACATTGACATGAATCAGCCATGGGTGTACATGTGTTCCCCATCATGAACCCCCCTCCCGCCTCCCTCCCCATCCCATCCCTCAGGGTCATCCCAGTGCACCAGCCCTGAGCGCCCTGTCTCATGCATGGAGCCTGGACTGGTGATCTATTTCACATATGGTAGTATACATGTTTCAATGCTTTTCTCTCAAATCATCCTGCCCTCGCCTTCTCCCACAGAGTCCAAATATACATTTTTCAAGGTTTTAGCTGTTTTTAATGGAACAGTAGTGAGACCTGCATCTTCTGTTCTTTCATATGAACTCTGCAACTGGTTTGTTATGTGTTGTGAAAAACTCACCTGAGATTTTGACAGAAATTACTTAGAATTTAATTACTGATTTAAAGAGTTATACTTTCATGTTCTCCAAGTGCTTTATAATTTGCTGCCTAAGGTTCTTGTACATATTTTGTTAGCTATGTTTCTTCATACATTTTACATTTTTACTGGTAGAATCTTATTTTCTAATTAGTTATTACTGATATACAGGAACATGGTGCTTTTGTATTCATATCTCAGATCGGGTAACCTTGAATTTTCTATTGCTAATATTTCATCTAAAAATTCTCTTAGAGTCAATATGTGGGCTATATAATCTGCAAGTAACAATTGCTTTGTCTCTTTCAATTTCTTCAAAGATATATATATATATATATATATATATCTTTTTCTTACCTTATTGCATTTTATACGGTATCCAGTAGTTGATTTTAAGAGATCTCTGGCTTATACCTGATTTAAAAGAATACTCATTTTTTCATTTTTTAAAAATTATTCTCTAATGAAAATCTTTCATTAATCATTCATTTGTATTTCATTATTATGAAGAATTGGCAAGAATACACAGAACTATACAAAAAAGATTTTAATGACTCAGATAAGCACAATAATATGATCACTCACCTAGAGTCAGACATCCTTGAGTGCGAAGTCAAGTGGGCCTTAGGAAGCATCACTATGAACAAAGCTAGTGCAGGTGATGGAATTCCAGCTGAGCTATTTCAAATCCTAAAAGATTATGCTATTCAAAGGTTGCACTCAATATGCCAGCAAATTTGGAAAACTCAGTAGTGGCCACAAGACTGGAAAAGGTCAGTTTTCATTCCAACCCCAAAGAATGGCAATGCTAAAGAGTGTTCAAACTACCACACAACTGCAATCATTTCACATGCTAGCAAAGTAATGCTCAAAATTCTCCAAGCCAGGCTTCAACAATACATGAACCAAGAACTTCCAGATGTACAAACTGGATTTAGAAAAGGCAGAGGAACCAGAGATCAAATTGCTAACATCCAACTCATTGGAAAAGACCCTAACACTGGGAAAGATGAAGTCAGGAAAAGAGGGATGACAGAGGGCCAGATGGTTGGATGGCATCACTGACTCAATAGACCTAAGTTTGAGCAAGCTCCAGGAGACAGTGATGGACAGGAAAGCCTTGTATGTTGCAGACAAAGGGGTCAGACAGGGTCGGACATGAGTCAGACCTGACTGGGCAAATGAACAACAAATTATAGCTTTCTTTTCTTCCTTTGAATGTTAATATGAAATTATACTGCACACATCTAGAAACATTAAAAATTGGTTTAAGGAAAAAGATATTATGTCATAGTTAATGTAATAAAGGTTCTCTAAAGGTATGCTATTATAAAATCAGTTTATTGCTTTATAGAATTATAAAGAAATTTAAATGAATTTTAGTTCTAGTCTATTTTTTCCTTGAGGCCAGTGATCAGACTTAGTATCTTTATACATAATTACCAGAGTTATCAGGTTGACCAAATGTTATTCATTGAAAAGATGATAAATCTATATTATCTTCTTGCATTCTTATGTATATAGACTAGATAGCTTTATTTAGAATGTTTTTTGTATACTTGTAATAGGTAAAATTAAGTTTTTATGTTGCAAAAGAAAAACATATTTGTCTATAATTCTTAATAGAGTGAATTATCAACATATTTTAATTCAATTCAACTTAACCAGATGTCAGCTAAGATCTTCTTGACATTAAGATTGTGGTAGAAATTATTCAAATACATAAATTTAATGGCTGAGAACTTCACAAGGTATCTGCTAATCTCTGGTGTTAAAGCACAGTTAAAGTCCTTCATCTGTACTATCAAGTATGGATATTATATTCTACCACCATGTCAAAATTAGAACAAAGCTCACCCTTTATGCCTGACTGGACGAAAGAATTCATTACACTAAGAATTTTATAAATTGGTTTATGGGTTAAGATTGCATCAAATTCCACACTGAATTCCACTGATGTGCAGAACAACCAACCATTCTTCTATTATTTTCTACCCTCTGGTGCAGAGTTATAGCACCTAGACCAAGGTCTTTCTGTGTCTCAGCACCTGTTCTTTTTTTATATTCTAAAGTCATCTTTAAAAATGGCTACTTTTTTCATTTAAAAAATGCATCATTTTGTACAGCAAATTAATAACTATTTTCAAATAACGTAATATTTATAAACGTCTTACATGTGCATCTTTATCATTTCTCTAAAACAAGTTCAGTTTTATGGTAATTTCACAGTCACCTTTTTAAAGTTGTTTGGTACGACTAGAATTAAACCTTTTTAACTTTAGTGAAACTTTCTCACATCCAAAGAATGGTACTCACTAAAACCATACCATACATCATATTTTCAGAGCATTAACCCAGAGAAGAACATGGCAGAAAATCAATAATGTATGTAGCTTGATGCCTTTTCACATATTGATTTACATGTCATTTGTCTGCAATTATTGTTTAAATACAATTCACTTTGCCAATAGGATACTATTATCATCATTTCATACAAGAATCACGCTTGCATTAAAATGGTTTAAACCCAAGCCCAATTTTATTGTTGTTTTGATGATTTCACTTGGAATTTTAAAGATTAACACATGTGGAATACATATACTTGAACATTGTAGTCATCCATATTGAACTTTATAATTCATCTGAGATCTTCTTGCTGATATTTACAATATGACATTGGCTAACACTCTTCCCTGACAAGCATAAGAGCGTGTTGATGGCCTGAAGACCATTACTTATAATTTCTGTCCATTGCATTGTTCGTACAGGGGATCCTGTAGCAATGATGCTAAGTATGATTTCCTATTCTGAAAATTAAACTTTTCACTTGTTTTGTTTACAAGAAATTAAAAAGGAATCCCAAACCAAACCAAAGATCCTTTCCTCCATGATAACTGCCCTCAAATAACCCCATAGGGGCTGGAGATGCTCATTCATTTTGATAGGTTCTCTACCGTCAAACTGGAGTCAGTAATCAGATGCAATTATTAGAATCCTGATTTCGTCCTTCCTACCCAAGGGTGAAATGGCCTAGAGTCAGCACTTCCAATTATACTGGGTGGCCCAGAAAATGGGCAGGCTGATTTATAGATAGCTGCGCTTCATTCTAACCCAAAGATCCCAGAGGAAAGGTCTGGAGGAGAAGCTGAATCTCCCTATCAAGTGGCTTTCAGCCCTTTCACTAGCTAAAGAATTAAACAGAAGGCTGAACCAGGAAGAGAGATTTCTTTTTCTCTTACAGTATGGTCCATTCTTAAATCACTCTGACATTAATAGGAAAATTCCATAGGCACACTTGTATGTCGTCATTAAAAGATAGAAATTAAAGAAGAAGCGACAGAGAAATCACCAAACCAACTACAGAGGAGATGCCCACAGGAATAACAGACTTGGTTCACATTTTAAGTAGTTCAGTCTGAAAAATTCAAAATGCAAATTCCTTTTAGAGAACTGGTATCAAAAGCAAGCTCGGTCACATATAACACATGCCATGCTGTTTTGATCAATTGAAATTATTCTTCCTACTTGGGGCTTTTTAAATCATTTGCTACAGAATTCTCTTCGACAATCTTAAAGATGGAGTCAATAAAAGAGAAAAACTTACACTTATGTTGCTTTGCATATTGTTGGGTAGGAAGTGGAGCCTTACCTGTTCTGTGTTTCCATGAGAACCACCCTACACACATACACACCCACACCCACACCCACACACACCTTCTCCAGGGTACTTCATGGAAGCTGACTTTTAAAACTACTCTGTGCCATTTTGTTTGGACAGAGTGCAAAATCTAGAACTGAATAACATAAAACCTATACCAAAATGGCACATCTCCCTTTTTTATTTTCAAAGACATCAATTCTCTCCACATAAAGAAAGGAGGCGGAAAATGAAAAATGCTTTTTAGTCCACAGCATGAGAAGTTCCAAGTCTTTTTTGAAACCAACCATAAACAATCTCGGCAAAAGGCAAGCGAGAAATGCCTATGTTCAAGTGAATATTTGCATGATTTTAAAGACCTTGATTAGATTTCTGGTTTTGATGCAAAGCAAAATGCTACCTAAAAAGCCAGTATTCTGAAGAAAAAGTTTAGAGGGAGAAATAAGAAATTTACAGTATCTGACTGGTACAGAAAGAAAGCATGTAAAGGGAAGCTTGCATTCCACTGTGGAGATGTGATTTACTATCTAAAGCTAGAATTTAAAAAGAAAATAGTACAGGAAAAAATTTCACATTCCATCACTTCAATAGCCCTCCCTTCAATTTTTCCTTGGTATGGGTATCTGTCTACCATAGCAAATGGTGCAGAGGAGTGATGCTGAGCATTTAATGTGTTTAAATAAAATTATATTATGCTGCAGACTTGCGTTTGTCATCCTCGTAAGGCAATAAACATCTATCTTTCCTGAGAAAGAATGACACCTGTAAAACTGTTCCAGGCAGGGTAAATATTTTGAAAATGCAAAGTATTCACAAACCTAGCAGACATCCAAAGAGGGTAAGATTCAGAAAGCAGTGTGAAATTTTTGTCTTGGAGTAAACTGCAGAATCTATAGATTTTCAACTGTTAAGTAAAAGAAAAGAAGCAAACTTAAAAGTGCCATTTCTTCTGTTTTTGTACTTAAACAAAGAAGAAACTTCAGTATCATCATGAACAAGTAACCTTCAGTATCATGATCTAGAAACAGTAGTTGTAGATACCTGCCAATGAGGGTGGAGGGTAGGAAAAGGATAATGTGTTGTTGAGTTCACTTGGAAATTTTTAACAAATATGTACTCATCCCTGCACAGAAGGCTGCTCAGAGAGGTGAGGAGCTTGATTTTTTATGTATCTGATATAACTGAAGACTAAGACAATGCATGTACTATTGGCATCAATTATCAGAGGAGCTCTGATGAAGGCAAAATACGGAGAAATCACGGACATCTGAGAAGGCTTCACAGAGGAGGAGGAAGACCCAAACTAACCTAAATGAGAAGGTAAGTGGAATTTCAATCAGCAAGTTGGAGGCAAAGGAGAGTAAGTTCTAAATGGGAAAACAGCCCAAGCAGAAAGGAACTAATATTGTCTACTTTGGGCCTGAGTTAGGAACATAGGTAATAATATTAGTAAAATTAAGGCTTGAAGCAGTTGAATAATATTGATGACACAGATATAATTTAGAAAAGTCAGGATTAAAACCCAAGTTTGTTATTTCAAAGTATGCTCCTGACTGCTATATTTCATTGTATCATTATAATTTGCTATAATACATATCTTTGGTCTTGAAAAATATTTCTGTAAGGAGGAATAAAACCCATTGAGATTGAGATCATATTTGTATATTAAGCAATGCTGAATATAAGAAGGAGGTATAAGAGACTGTAGAAGAGTTAGCTGGAGCTATAAGCAAGGAACAGCTCATGAGTGGCAGTGGGTGCTATAAGCTAGGTCAAGAAGTCTGGACCTTATCCAGAGGATAATGGAGAAGCCATTGAAGCATCGGCAGTAAATGGCATAATCAAGTGTGTGGTTTAAAAACATGCTCTGGTTACAGTACAGATAATGGTTTGATGAAGATGGTGGTGAGGGCACTACTAAGCCAGCTATAGAAAGAATCCAAGTTCAAGGTAACGGTGGCCTGACTTAAGAGGCAGAAATAATGGGCCTTGGTAATTGAGTCACACGATATCTAGGTTTGTGACTTGGACAATGAGGGGAGAGTAATTCTACTTACAGAATTAGGGATCACAAAAGGATAGGGAGAAATGATGAGTTCATTTTTAGACTTGGTAAGTCTAAAGTGCTTTTGTGGCATTCAAGTAGAAATACCTAATGGGTGGAGATATAGATATGACACTCAGAAGGGAGGTCTCATCTAGATGTCAAGATTTGTGATTAATTAAAGCCATGGGAATAAGAAAGATTATCCAAGGTGACTGTGTAGAGTATGAAAGGAAGGGGGGAATTAAGACAGAACCCTGGAAAACAACAAACTTTGAGAAAACTGCAGAAAGGAAATAGAAAAAAAAAAAAAGTTTCCTCATAGAGGAAAGATACTCCTGTTCGCGGAGCACTTGAAACTAAAGGGGTGAGGGGGTTCAAGACAGAAGACATGATAACCTGCAGCAAATGCTGATGAGAGCTCCAGTTTGACAGAGAAGACAAGGGAAAACTAAATCAGCAACTGAAGGTGTTTCTAGTTTTACATCCTAAAAATGATCAGAGGCCAAATTATAATGGATTGAGAGGTTATTTTTTTTTTTAAAGCCAGCGTATACAGACTAGCTTTATAATTTCTAAAGATCAGTGCTGATGCCTAACAGATCAGAAGCTAGTGAAAAGCATTGTTTTTGTTTGTTTGATGAAGCTAAATTACTCTATGTTGTTACCCTAGAATAATATCCTTCCAAATTTTTTAGTACTAAAAATACATTTTTTCATAAAGTGATGGTTGTAGACAATAGTGTGTGCATGCTAAGTCACTTCAGTCATGTCTGACTTTGTGCAACGCTGTGGACTGTAACCTGCCAGGCTCCTCTGTCCATGGGATTCTCCAGGTGACAACACTAGAGTGGGTTGCCATGCCCTCCTCCAGGGGATCTTCCCAACCCAGAGATCGAACCCAGGTCTCTTATGTTTCCTACATTTGCAGACAGGTTCTTTTCCACTAGTGCCACCTGGGAAGCCTGAAGATAGTGGTGGTTATTTTGAAATATTCTTGATAGTTGAATCTATACACTCTTCTGAATTCTGCAATCTACCATTGCTGCTGGATTTCAAGGGTTTAGAATCAAGTGATTCTAAAGAAATGGGTATCCTAAACAAGATCTCAGCATTCCTTGATGGGTAGAGGGAAGGTAAAATAAAGGAGAGTGCTACTTGTCTGGCAATAACATTTGCTTCTTTTTAAGTGCAGAATATAGTTTTGAAGGGTCAGTAGAGAGGTATTTGCATTTTGTCTTTGGCAGTTTCATTATGTTGTCAGTTATTACAGTGCAATGTTCTAATAGGAGTTTCATCACGCATTCAAATTGGAGAGAGGATTCATTTAGCTGCCACAACAAATTGAGCTCAGCAGGCTTCATTTCAGGAACTTCTATGGTGTCAAGTGGTCAGTCCTTCAGTTTTAATTTCTAGATATATGAGATGCAAATTGCATGATCTTTTCTCCTCTGATAGTCAAAGCAAATGGCTCCAATTACATTCTAACATATCCTTAACTGGGAGGTAAATAACATTATCAGCTTGGGATGTGGTAGGATGAATCACAAAGAAAAGATTAATTATCTTGTAAAGGTATTGTATTATCTTAATTGTTCACATCACTCAAGCTTTTCTAATTAGAAAGGTAAATACCAGCCGAGGCAGTTTTTGCCCTTGCACAGTGAAAAAAAAGGCTAAACATTTACATGAATTATACCTTCTCAAATATTTAAACTTGATAAGGCCAGCCTTCAGTTTATACTCATTTTGCTGTCATCAGACTTCCCAAAGGTCAACTGTATTTCTCTTATAAAAACTGAAGGGATAACATTACACTATTAAATAATAAATATTTCAATGTATTGATGCTGCAAGGAAGCCTACGAGTCCACACTACAGCCCACTATTGTCTAGTGGTTTCCAAAATTCAGCATGCTTTTCTCTACCCAATCTATTCCAAGAGTACTTTTAGCCCAGCGGTTTATTTGAAAACCCACAGGAGATTATACACAATCCCTCTGTTTTCTCCCTTCAAGCAGCAGCTGTCATTTCTTGTACAGAACATTTCCCATTTCATCTTTCTGATTAATGCTTTGTCTCTGGATAAATTTAGTCCTTAATAAACAATCAGATTCCAATCCTGCCTCCCAGAACTCTAACCTCAGAGAAGTTAATTGGACTCTCTCATGAGTTGAGTCCCACCATATCCTAGACAGGCCTTCCTGACACTAGAATATCCTTACTATTAAGAATATTTTTCTTGATGGAGCACCCAGGATACAGTAGGTACTGAGAAGTGATGCTCCCTTTAGACCCATTGCCTCTGTTGGTTTCTGGTCTTCATTTTGAAGCAGTATGGTCTAGTGCTCCAAGAAAAAAGACTTTGGACCCATATGGGTCTGCATTTAAACCTCGCTGTAAAACTAACTCTATAATCTTAGGGGGAATGTTTCACTTCTCTGTGCCTCCTTCCGCTTCTATAAAATGGCTTTAAAATAATACCAGTCTACTAGGGAGACTTTACAGGAATAAATGACACCATGGCATGCTATACACTTAGCTCAGGCCTAGGCATATAAGTCCTTAGTAACTGTTGGCCCGTACTGCATTTTAGTACTGTAATTTACATCCTCTGTACTGAAACTCAGTCTGAAGTCTGTTTCTGATGTCAGAATCAGAAGTGAAACATTCTGGTCATGTGAAAAGGTCATCGGAACTTGCCTGCATGCCAAATATTCCCCTGAGTTCTAATCTAGATGTGTCTCTCTCATTATTCCATCTTCAAAGTGGGATCCTTCCAGAGGTTTGATGGGCTTAACACACTGTTTCCATAGCTGGTGTACCACCCCACTGATCAGCAGGATTTCACTTAGGGCTCTTCTCTTTCTGACAGGAAGGTGTGAGGGAGATGATGACCTTAAATGCCAGGAGGATTTTCCATGTGGGCACAGAGGACAAACGCTGTGAGCATCTGGACAAGCACAGAGAGCAGATTTTGAGGGTTGGGAAGCTCAGTGTTCGGTTAATGGGCCCTTGGGCTTGAGCACAATGTACTGTTTCAGGGAAGAGAGGTTAATTCATCAGGAGCTCGATTTGTGGGACAATCTTTCAGTCTCATCTACATTTACATGAGCAGGACATCTTAAACAGTGAGGGGGCTGTGTTGTTGGATGAGACCACAGCAAACGTGTAAGATTTTACAGGTATGATCTCTTTGTATTCTCTAGCCAGTTGCCTGGAAACCATAGATCCTTATTTATCATAATACATTTTGTCCTCTAGTGTATCCAACAATTTCTCCCTAGAATTTATGTCAAGCTTCAATCACTTTATCTATAATGCCACAACTTCTATCCAACCTGAATCATCTAATAAACCTACCTTGGACTTCACTTACCAATTCCCTACTTGTGATAAAAATTAACTTGACTTTTTTTGGAAACCAGGCAGTCTTTTAAGACAATGCTTATTTCTGGTCATTTGTTCATGGTTCATTTTAAAATCAAATCTGAAGTACAGGAAATGGATGTTTTTAATCTAGTTACCGTGACTCTGAACAACTCACCTAATTTCTCTAAACCTTGGTTAACTCATCAGTAAAATGGAAAGTGTAACTTATACATGGTGCATAACTTGAGAACTACACAGAATCTATGTGAAGCCTTTGATGTTGGTGTCCTAATCACTGTGCCTCATAGGAGTAGGCACAATCCTTAGATGCAATGCCAGAGAGAATGTTTCAAGAGACTGAGACTCCCTGAAATGTGTTCCAATAGAGAAAGCAAGCACATCAAACTTTTCCCAGTCTTCAGTTTCTGTTTCCTAAGGTTTCTTCGTAAACCCCATTCTGAGGGTAGACTGGGTCAGCCTCGTTGGAAAAGTACTTGCATGATTTAATGCCCCATATGGACTCTGACTAAATCAATGAGAAAAGCAGTAATTCATCAATACTAGAAATATTCCTCTAGTGTTTAAGCTCAAATTAATACTTGCATGGGCTTCCTGGGTGGCTCAGTGCTAAAGAGTCAGCCCACCAATGCAGGAGTCGCAGAAGACACAAGTTTGCTCCCGGGTTGGAAAGATCCCCGGGAGTAGGAAATAGCAACCTACTTTAGTATTCTAGATGGAAAATTCCACGACAGAAGAAACTAGTGGGCGACAGTTCAGTGGGTAACAAAGGGTCAGACACAACTGATATGCATGCACTAAAACCTGTATGCATAGATCATATTTCTCTTCATGACCTCATTCTTAACCTTTATTCTACATTCTCTTCCAGATCTTTGCTAAAGATAGGTCAAGATATAGCTCTACCCAAACTATTTACTTCATCTGCTTGTGGTTTCCATTATATCACCGTTTCCATGAGGTGGTATCCTATTCTCAGGCCAGTCAGGAATGAGGTATGCTTAGCCTAGGGGCTTCCCTGGTAGCTCAGATGTTAAAAACTCTTCCTGCAATGTAGGAGACCCAGGATTGATCCCTGGGTCCAGAAGATCCCCTGGACCATGGAGCAGGGAATGATAACCGACTCCAATGTTCTTGCCTGGAAAATTACATGGATAGAAGAGCATGGTGACTTATAGGGTCGCAAAGAGTTGGACACAACTTAGTGACTAATATACACATGCTTAGCCTAGCTGTGCCAGGAATAAATCATTCTTAAATTCTTGTTGTGTTCTTGGGCTACACATACTCTTACAATTGAAAGAATGTGAAACATTCTGAAGTACCATATCTATTCTCTTCTTGTTTAGCATCTTTCCCTCCTGAAGACTGTAAGGTTGGCATGAGCTCTTCCAAAATTATTATATCAACTTCTGCAGGTTCTACCTCCACTCCAGTATTCTTGAACAGGGGAGACTGGTGGGCTGCCATCTATGGGGTCGCACAGAGTTAAGCCACAACTGAAGTGACTTAGCAGCAGCAGCAGGTTCTATCATCTTATCTTTAATGCCTCTTGAATTTTTCAGAATATTCATTGGAAGGACTGAAGCTGAAGCTGAAGCTCCAAAACTTTGGTCACCTATATGCAAAGAGCTGACTCATTGGAAAAGACCCTGATGCTGGGAAAGATTGAAGGCAGGAGGAGAAGGGGATGACAGAGGATGAGAAGGTTGGATGGCATCACCGACTCAATGGACATGAATTTGAGCAAGCTCCAGGAGTTGGTGATGGACAGGTAGGCCTGGCATGCTACAGTCCATGGGATCGCAAAGAGTTGGACACTACTGAAATGAACCTTTCTGTAAAATAGACTCATGCCATTAGAATTCCTCACTCAACACTTAGCACAATGCCTGACACCCAGTATGCTTTCAATAAAGGATAAAAGTATTACAATTACCATTCTGTTTCAGAAACTATCCTGGGTGTTGCCAATACCAAAGTGAATAATCACAGTAAATATCTGCAGAGAGTTCATCATCATTTTGAATTTTTTGCTTACATCATGTTTCCATTAATGACATAACTTTACCCTGAGGACCCTATGTTTTCTTTCCCAATTTCCCTTGGATGCAGTGAGCAGCAAATCATGATTCCTGGCTAATGCTGTTGGATGATATCAATACTTATAACTGATGAACTGAGCTCCCATGGCAAAACTTCCTAAGAGCTTCATCCTATAATTCTCTTCTTAACTCAAAGGAGGTTAAATATCATTTGAAAAACAAGTAACTAATAATAATCTAACATAAACTGTCAAACCAGAGAGGCCACAGGACTATGGGGCAAGGACCCAGTTAGCCAGTCATATTCCTATCAATAGGACCTTTGTTCCACTTGTCCATATGATGAAAGCTATAGTTTGAAATAAATATTCAAGTGTTGCAAAGGCAAATTGCTTGTATAAGAAATATTCTTTGAGACTTGAAAATTGACATCTTCTCATTCAAGATTAATAGCACTTAGCTTAGAAAAGTAAATATGACTCATTTTATTAATTTCATCAGATTGAAATCTCCTTAAGAAAGAGGGCATGCTTGCTCATTACTTCAACCTCATTGTCTTATACATGCCTGACACAGAACCCAGACTCATAAAAATTCAGTGAAATAATATATCTGTTTTGCTACCAATTCACCACCTAGGAAAGAACTGGCAAGTGAAAAGAAAATTAAAAGCTGTAGAAATTTTATTTGCAAGATTGGAAAAGGGCTGTTCTGAACACAATAGAAAATTTTAAGTGCCAAGTAAGAATAAATCCATATCATCATCCACTATAAATCCACATTTGTTGTTTATTTCTATTGATAATTATTTTCCCCAAGTTGAGGTATTACTAATGAAGAGAAAGAACTGAAATGCTGGCTTCTTAAGACTTCAAAAAGTTGAGGGAGTTACTTTGCCTTAGTTCTTTCAGTTAATGAAATCTTGTTCAAACCCATCCACCAACCCTTCATTCAAATGTCACTTTCCTGATTGCTTTTGTTATGTGCCACTGAGTCATGGAGATTTCACGGCTGACTCATGTAGTGGCAAGGCAATAAATCATAACCACCAAATAACATTAGAGAAATTACAGATGATAGACGGCATTTCAGAGGACTGCCTGTGGGAAACCAGGTATTTATTTTCACTTTGTACCCACTTCTAAATGGCCCGCATTTGGTAATGAGAGCTGTCAGAAAAGTCCTAAGTTATTGTTAGCTCACTGCTGTTAAAGCACATAGGAAGGGCTTGCGAAAAGTAGACGATTTTGCTCCTTTGTTGTTCTAGAAAATTAAAACTGAAGTTGAGAAGTAGAAATCTGAAGAGAAAGCAAAAACAATCCAGCATTCAGACCTTTGGTGAGGAACACTAATTCTGCCACTTTTTAAGGAATGCTTCCCATATTTTCTTCAGCAGAGTGGAAAAAACAAAATGAAGTATAAATACTTTATACATAATAAAGTATAATACTTTAAAATACTTTAAGTAATACTTTATATGTAATAAAGTATAAATACTTTATACATAAATCAGTTTGGGCTCAGTTTATTTTAGCATTATGTTGAGTTAGCCAAAAGTTCATTTGAGCTTTTCTAAACATTTTGCAGGAAAACCCAAGTGAACTTTTTGACCAATATAGTTATCACTATAGTCTGAGAATTATACATAGTTTCTGGAATAGCATTCCTGAACAAATGTTAGATACAAATACCAAACAGCTTTTAAATGACTAATTGAGACTTAGCCCGTGTGTCTCTGATGAGCATTTGCTTTATAGGTCTCACATAGTAACTCAACCCTTAGTTATAGTCTCTTCATCTGGGGCTTCCAAACTATTTCATTAACATTGATAAAATTATCCTGCTATTTAAGGGGAAATGGTTGTGCCTTCCAAGCAAATTTGGTTAAAATTTAAAATTTATAAAATTCCAATATTTGATTTATTACCTTATAACTTGATATGATGAATACAGTTAAGCACCTACAGTACCAAGAGGCAAAGGAATTTCAAGGAGAACAAACAAGTAGATTTGTGGGTCTTTACACCTTTATCCTCATGTCATTCCACAGAGAGCTGGGCTTATGTGTGGTTTAAAACGAGGAAAATTTGAGTTAACCATTATTATTATTTTTTTTTTACTTTGTTTATTGGCTTTTCCAAAAATTTGCTTGGTTTCTAAAAAAAGTTTTGGAAATTTAAAAAATGTGTGAAATAAGACTTTTTTACCCATAAATCAGCTGTACTGCAGAATCTCATTTCTAAGAATATTAGATAAGAAAGGTCAAAATAGTAAGCTTAAGATACAAACAATCTATGCCCTCTCATCTTCTGCAAAACTCACAACCCTCTGGGAAGGATGGAAGAAGAGGAGGAGGTGAGCTATTTACTATCTAAGAATATCTAATTAAAGTCACTTGAAGATTTTACAGGAATATTACATTATCTCTCATGGACGCTTAGAGGAACACAGGTATATAGATATTTCCATTCTCTTAAGAATTGTGCCAAGAAAGAAAAGCTGAGAAGGCATCTTCTTCAAAATTCTGAAGGGAAACTAGTCTTTAAGTAGGCACTTTTGGTGCACTATGCATTAAAGTGTTTTAATAGCATCCATTTATCATTTTAACAGCAAGCATTTACTAAAAGGTATATGACCAGATGCAAAGAAGAAAGAACATAATGTCTCCTGAGGCCTAAATTTTCAAAAGACAATGTGAAGACATGTCAGAAATGGGAAATGCTGCCCTTTTCTCTGTTTGCCTCAAGTGTGTGATTTTCAAGTCCTGTCTCTACAGGTGACAAAACTTTTGCTCAGACCACTCTCAATAGTCTATTGTATGAGGAGATGATTGAAATAAGCCCAATCACATCAGGTTAATTCAAGGTCATATTGGAAAGCTTCTGTTAGCCATTATAACTGGTAAACATAGAAATAATAACAGACACTCAAGAAAAATCAGAGCTTATTTATTGCTTTCACATATATTATCTGAGGTGATTCTCCTAACAACCCTATATATCTAGACCTTATCCACATTTGACACAAGCAATCCACAGAAAGCTGAGCTAACCTGTTGTCTTTGTTGGTGTATGGAACATATTTAAGTGATCGCAACCCAATCACCAAAATAACTTAAAAACCATTTCAAACTGCAGTCCCTCAAGAAACACTAAAGAAATACTCCCATTGACACATTACAGCAAAATTTTTCAAAGTCTGATTTCCTTCAAAACCCCCATGCATTGAGCACCACTGATTAATTATATGTACTATTAATATGTACCATTGATTAATTATAACATGGGGATGATGACAGAGGATGAGATGGTTAGATGGCCTCACCGACTCAATGGGCACGAGTTTGAGCAAACTAAAGGATATGGTGAAGGTCAGGGAAACCTGGTGTGCTGCAGTCCATGGGGTCACAAGAAGTTGGACAAGACTTAGTGACTAAAAAACAACAATTATAATATTATTCTTCAACATATAATTTCTCTTCAGATACATGTATGCCTTATCAAAGTATATTATTTTCATGACCTCTCTTGTCTTCTGCCTTCAGTCCTCAAGAGTTATTTATTTCACATTCTGGTGAAGCTGACTCATGTTAATACTCAAAAGATACCTGATAGTTGGCACCTCTGTACATATAAAAGACAGAATATTCCACTGTTGGTGGTTTTTATTGCAGTCTTAAATTTTATTTTTTTTAATTTTTATTTTTTGTTGGAATATAGTTGATTTACACCTGAAACTAACACAATGTAAATCAACTATACTCCCACTGTATTTTGAAATGAGATGTTTGTAGAAGTTCAAAGAATTTAAGAAAAAGGTGGAAGAAAAAATGACTAAATATCATTATAAAGGAATGATGGAAGTAAAATATAAGAAAAGAACGCAGGCATTAATCGAGTCTGGGAGAGTTGACTGATGTTTAATTTGGTGATTACCGCAAGAAAAAGAAAATAGAAATCATATATGACTTCAGAGTTGCTGCCAGTGAGGAATTTCAGAAATGCATTTTGCTTCTTCTGTATGTCCTATGGTCATAAAACAATTCTTTGGGACTTTTATGGGCTCCTATTTGTTGATCCCAATGTTTAATGTATCATGTGAGGCAACATAGCTATTCTAGATATTTTATAGAGCAGGGGATGCAATTTTTTTTTAAAGATCCAGATAGTAAATATTTTAGACTGATGAACCCTATCCATCCCACGTATTCAACTGTGCCACTGTAACAGAAAAGCAAAGCAGGCCAAACTTAAATCAATGGGTGTGGTCATGTTCCAACGAGACTTTAGTAACAAAAGAAAACACTGACGAAGCTTGCTTTTGATTATGATTATGGGTGCTTTCTATCTGCTATGGGCTTCCCTGGTGGCTCAGGCAGTCAAAGTGTCTGCCTGCAATGTGGGAGACCCGGGTTTGATCCCTGGGTCGGGAAGATCCCCTGGAGAAGGAAATGGAAACCCACTCCAGTACTCTTGCCTGGAAAATTCCATAGACAGAGGAGCATTGTAGGCTACAGTCCATGGGGTCGCAAGAGTCGGACACAACTGAGCAATTTCACTTCTATCTGCTGTATCCAGATTCCATAGGGATTTCTGACCTGCTCCCACGTATCTTCCCTTTTAAAGTGTCAGGTAAGGGCAGGAGGATCTCAAATATTATTGTATAATAGCTTATCTTTTTACCACTTACTTTCATACTTCAGCAACCTGTGAAGCTAGTGTGGTAAAGGTAATCCTAAATTCCAAGCATGGATATCTGTCTTCATAACTCGTGTTCTTTCCTCCAGGAAAATTATTTGGAGACTTCGCAGTTCAGTTCAGTCGCTCAGTCATGTACAACTCTTTGCAACCCCATGGACTGCAGCACACCAGGCTTCCCTGTCCATCACCAACTCCCAGAGCCTACTCAAACTCATGTCCATCACTTTGGTGATGGCATCCAACCATCTCATCCTCTTCTCCTTCATCTCATCATCATCCCCTTCTCCTCCCACCTTCAATCTTTCCCAGCATCAGGGTATTTTCCAATGAGTCAATTCTTTGCATTAGGTGGCCAAAGTATTGGAGCTTCAGCATCAGTCCTTCCAAAGAATATTCAGGACTGATTTTCTTTAGGATGGACTGGTTGGACCACCTTGCAGTCTAAGGGACTCTCGAGAGTCTTCTCCAAAGCCACAGTTTAAAAGCATCAATTCTTTGGCACTCAGCTTTCTTTATAGTCCAACTCTCACATCCATACATGACTACTGGAAAAAAACCATAGCTTTGATTAGAGGAATCTTTGTTGGTAAAGTAATGTCTCTGTTTTTTAATATACTGTCTAGGTTGGTCATAGCTTTTCTTCCATGGAGCAAGCATCTTTTAACTTCATGCCTGCAGTCACTATCTGCAGTGATTTTGGAGCCCCCCAAAAATAAAGTCTCTCACTGTTTCCACTGTTTCACCATCTATTTGCCATGAAGTGATGGGACCAGATGCCATGATATTAGCCTTCTGAATGTTGTTTTAAGCCAACATTTTCACTCTTGTCTTTCACTTTCATCAAGAGGCTCTTTAGTTCTTTGCTTTCTGCCATAAGGGTGGTATCATCTGCATATCTGAGGTTATTAATATTTCTCCCCACAATCTTGATTCTAGCTTTTGCTTCATCCAGTCCAGCATTTCTTTTGATGTACTCTGCATATAAGTTAAATAATCAGGGTGACAATATACAGCCTTGACTACTCCTTTCCTGACTTGGAACCAGTCTGTTGTTTCATGTCCAGTTCTAACTGTTGCTTCTTGACCTGCATACAGATTTCTCAGGAGGCAGGTCAGGTGGTCTGGTATTTCCATCTCTTTAAGGATTTTCCACAGTTTATTGTGATCCACACAGTCAAAGGCTTTGGTATAGTCAATAAAGCAGAAGTAGAAGGCTTCTTGGAACTCTCTTGCTTTTTCAATGATCCAACAGATGTTGGCAATTTGATCTCTGGTTCCTCTACCTTTTCTAAATCCAGCTTGAACATCTGGAAGTTCTCAGTTCCTGTACTCTTGAAGCCTGGCTTAGAGAATTTTGAGCATTACTTTGCTAGCGTGAGATCAGTGCAATCGTGTGGTAGTTTGAGCATTCTTTGGCATTGCCTTTCTTTGGGATTGAAATGAAAACTGACCTTTTCCAGTCCTCTGGCCACTTCTGAGTTTTCCAGATTTGCTGGCATAATGAGTGCAGCACTTTCACAGTATTATCTTTTAGGATTTGAAATAGCTCAACTGGAATTCCATCACCTCCACTAGTTTTGTTTTAGTGATGCTTCCTAAGGCTCACTTGACTTCACATTCCAGGGTGTCTGGCTCTGGTTGAGTGACCACACCATCGTTGTTATCTGAGTCGTGAAGATCTTTTTTGTATAGTTCTTCTGTGCATTCTTGCCACCTCTTCTTAATATCTTCTGCTTCTGTTAGGTCCATATCATTTCTGTCCTTTATTGTGTCCATTTTTGCATGAAATGTTCCCATGGTATCTCTAATTTTCTTGAAGAGATCTCTAGTCTTTCCCATTCTATTGTTTTCCTCTATTTCTTTTCATTGATCACTGAGGAAGGCTTTCTTATCTCTCCTTGCTGTTCTTTGGAACTCTGCATTCAAAGGGTATATCTTTCCTTTTCTCCTTTGCCTTTAGCTTCTCTTCCTTTCTCAGCTATTTGTAAGGCCTCCTAAGAAAATCATTTTGCCTTTTTGCATTTCTTTGGAGGCTTCTACAACCTTTCTTTTTGTTCTTGGAGCTTCTGTAATTGCAGATAACCTATTTGATGGTCCCTTGCCACATTCTGACCTTGCTGCTAAGTCACTTCAGTCATGTCCGACTCTGTGCGACCCCACAGACGTCAGCCCACCAGGCTCCCCTGTCCCTGGGATTCTCCAGGCAAGAGCACTGGAGTGGGTTGCCATTTCCTTCTCCAATACATTCTGACCTTAGGCCAACTCATTTCTATGGAGTTAATAAGTGATATCATTTGGTGATACACATGTGAGTATATCCTCTTATTAAAAGGAGACTCCCAAGACTGAAATGTCCTGAACATACAAAGAAGTACATCTCTTATTATATACTGAACATACCATGTTAGAAAAGAGAGATTTTAGGAGAAAATCGACATATCTCATCACACTTTGTAGGTCTTTTTTTTTTAACCTACTCACAAGGCAAAGTTTGAAAATATTTTTCTTCTCTTTTTTGTCATATTTGAGTTTCTGGCAAATCATAACCATGAGTGCCCAAGGCAGCTTCCTCCGTCTGTGTCCCATGTGTTCGTCCATGGTTCTCTACTGCCTTTGGAAACTGGGGGTGACTCAGCACTCAAGAATTATGCTGACTCTTTGCCTGACTTTGGCATTTTAAAAAAGTGCACATTCCTCTTTCTACCCCTCACTGAGCCCTGTCCTGATCTTTGTCACTGTAAGATTTCAACTTACAAAACTCTGTTCTTCTTATGAAATGCCAGTATCAGGAGGAAAAAATAGCAAAAGGAGGAAGCAGTACAGAGAGTAATTTATTCTATTGTCTAGTCTGACTATTTGAGACTAAGAATGGAAAATTTTAGAGAAGGAGAAGGAAGCTACTAGCATCATAAGGATAAGCTTGGTTGTCTCAATTGTGGATACAGGAAATAAAAAAGAAACGTATGTTTCTGTTAAATAGTGTTAACTCAAATGTATAATTCACACATCTAGATGCAGCTGCAGCTTCTTGGCTGGAAAAAAAGAAGTCAGAATGCATGAGTTGGGACAGCGAAGAGTCCAGGAATTTATAGCCATACACACACAAATCCCTTCCATATTCCACTTCTACACACAGAAACAGATGTGCTACCTCTCTGCAGTCCATGTTTTTAAACACAAATAAGAAAGCTGCCAGACAAAGACACAGACCCAGAAGAAAAAGTCATTTCCCAGCAAGTGACGCAGCAATCTCGACTTTGACTTTGACTTTAGCTCCACAGCTGTGGTGAAACTCATATTATGGATGCGGGAAGGAAATTGTTCCCAGGTGAGAAGCAAATTATCTGGCTTGGCACAGAAATGTTGAAAAGGCAAATTCCACCTGCTTTTCTCTAGGCAAGATATTTTTGCTCAAATATCTTCCTGCCACCTAGTCAAGCAGTTGCCCACTTGTCCAATTTACATCCTGATTCTGGAAATGACTCCAATTTTGCATTCTGTATACACATGGCATCTTTGTGTGAAAATACACAGGAACCTAGTGCTGAATTTCACACCTTCTAAGCCATTAAAGAAGGAGTTTTAAGAAACCTCAGATATGGATGTCTTGATTTACTGACTGATTGATTGATTGATTCATTCCTTTTTTCATTCAAAAATGTTTCCTGTCTGGTATCAAGCACTGTTTCAAGTTCTGGGACTGTATCAGTGACAGACAAGCTCAGTGCCATTGTCCTCATAGGAGAAGACAATGAAAAAGTAAATCAGTCAATGAGACATTTATTCTTATTTATTTCACACTTAGCTGATGTACATTATATGAAAAAACATTGTTCTAAGGCTCTGTGATAAAAGAGATTAGGAAAAGTGCATTATGACTTCTTCCCTAAAACACTGAGTTTTATGGGGGTAGCAAGTATTCAAAACCTATACTATAGCATTAATCTTAATGGTTTTTATGTTCTTTAATAAAGATACAGACAGAAATGTTGACAGAAGACTAAGGAAAGAACAGATAATCTGACAAATAACAGGAGAAAGCAGTTATGAAGAAGTACTGAAAAAAGTATTGATAATGATTATGATAGCAACTGGCATTCCACACAGTGCTCACATCCTGTCATTCACTGTCATAAGTATCTTTAATCCTATCACCATAGGAAATTAGTATTCGCCTCTTCTCATTATATATACCCATACTGAGGCATAAAAATGTTAAAAAAAAGAAAAAGTCATTCAAGGTCACGGATCTAGAATGTAAGGGCGCTAGAGTCCATATCCTCAAATGCTGCCCAATATGGCCTTTCACAGTAAAAGGAATTTTAACAGGTAAGAAATAATAATCTAGTAGAAAACACAGCATAACCAAAGGCACAAAGGCTTCAAAGGTCCAGAACATGCTGGAGAAGAGTGAGTCGGACAGTTGGGTAGATAATCTGAAATTGGAGGGTTTAAGGGATTTAAGACTGGAAAGGGAGGAATCCATGTAGAATTTATGTATGGCATGAAAAGTCATTTTACTCTTTAGGCTGGCAATGAGTAATAATGAAAAGATGTGAAGATAAGAACACAGTATTACTCTTGAGAAGAGTTTTATATGATGTATACTTACTATATCCTGATCCTTGTCCTTGGCACTTTAGGTATATTGTTTCTAATTCTCATAAAATGGTACAATCCTTAGCACAACTTTGGAGATGAGAAAACTAAGACTCACTCCTGATATACAGCAAGTCCAGGATTTGAAGCTACATAATTTAGACTGCTCCACTATTTCCTCTCATTTCTATGAATTCTATAATGTGGTGCTAGTGGTAAATAAACTGCCTGCCAGTGCAGGAGATGTAAGAGACCCAGGTTCATTCCCTGGATAGGCAAGATCCCCTGGTGGAGGGCATGGCAACCCACTTCAGTACTCTTGCCTGGAGAACCCCATGGACAGAGGAACCTGGCTAGCTATAGTCCATGTGGTCGCAAAGAGTCGGACACAACTGAAGTGACTTAGCACACACGCATGCAAGCTGTATTGGGGAGGTAAAGAGAAAGCTGAAAGGTTGCAGAAGAGACAAACCATAAACCTATTACTCTATATCATGTTATTTTATGAGTTTTAAAAGCTCATTATTAAATATCAATAGTATACTTAAATTGTACTTCAATTAAATTGCAATTTCAGTTTTGAAGCTACAGAAATGGTTAGTTCAACTACAAAGACTTTGAGGTCCTATGAATCTAGTAACACTATTCATTCATTTTTATTTTTAATATTATTTTAATGCTTACTGTTTGCCAGACTGTGTATTAGGGGATACTGTGGGTGCTGTAACACACAAAATCTTTCTCATTGAAGAGTGTGCAGTATAATGAGGAAGATAGATAAAGATAACAACAATGGACGTGGGATATCTGTGATAAATACAGAGAAACAGAAAGTGCCCCTCACAGTACAGTCATCTAACTTGGTGGAAGATTAGGTTTAAAAGGGGAGGAAGGTGTGGGAGGGTGGCAAGAATGTATCTTGAGGAGGAGGAGTTAACAAGAGTATTCATAAGAAATACGGAATAGAGGACTTCCCTAGCTGTTCAGCAGTTAGGGCTCCATGCTTTGATTGTAAGGGGGCATGGGTTTGATCCCTGGTCAAGGAAGTAAGATCCCTACATGCCAGACAGCATGGCGGAAAAATTTTAAAAAACAATGAAGTTATCTATCAAGCATCAGCTAAGTAGAAATGAGAAGTTTCCCCTAACTGGAAAATCTGAATCCACTGCTAGAGAACTGAACTCCCTGTGGCTCCTCAAAGCTTTAGGTGGCAGATTAGATGCCCAGGATACCAGCAGCATCTCCATGGTCAGCAGCAGTCAGTTGCACTGGGTAGTAATAGAGTGGCGGGCTCAGCCCCACAATTCCAAGGCTGAGTTAAACACGGTGGCTTAGGCTCCTTCAGTTCCTTCCTCCTGACCTGACCTTTATGCGGCAGAGCTTACTAATAGGTGTCTGCACCAAATGTTGCACCAACTGGCACTGATTCAACAAAAGACTCAGAGGATCTTTGTTTTACTTATCATGGAGGAATGGTGCAGAGTGTAAGGCCAAAACATGGTAGCACGTTTGATTCAGAGTCTGGTAGAACACAGTCTAAGAATTTTCTGCTTTCAGCAAATGACAGGTAAGGGCAAGCTGT
The DNA here is from genome assembly GCF_019320065.1 of Cervus canadensis. NCBI lineage: Eukaryota > Metazoa > Chordata > Mammalia > Artiodactyla > Cervidae > Cervus > Cervus canadensis. Next base: position 33,833,312 of record NC_057389.1, read on the forward strand.
CACATACAACATGGTCAGGAGTCTATCCAATCCAACAGGATATCAGTAAACCAATCAGAGTTTCCAAAACCATCCAGATTTACCTGCATTTCTGCAAGAAATGACATGTTAAGTCTAAGTAGTGAGTGAAAAAGAACAATACTGAATCAGCAGCAACAACTCTTTTGTAAAAAAAAAGGCTAAGCTATAACACCTCACAACAATGCGCCCCATTGTTATGGAATACAGTTACAACCCTGAAAGGTGCCGTTTGTACAGAGAGGATGACATTTTCATGGACAAAATGACCTTCTTTCCCCTAAGTCTTTGATTTATGCCAGCTGATTCATGCCAGGATGAAATTTAATTGGTGGGAAATATCATTGACACTCATACTTCTAAGGTTTCATATTGAATTCCACAACTGGATAAAGTTCAAGGAAAAATACATATTCACTCTGCCTTGAACATTTTCTAGTTCCTATGCCTTTTTCTCTCTTTCCCCCTTAAGATATGTTAAAAGATCTTTTCTTGGGTTCTGCCGGCTGACCTCTAATTATCCACAGCTCTGATTTTCCCACATGCTCCAGAAACTATTTAGATAATGTTACTGCTTGGGTGGCACTTAGATTTGAAATCTTTTTAAGCAAACTCGTGGCAGAAAAGATGCAAATTGTAAACTGGGACCAAGCCCAATGCTAGAGTAATAATAATAATTTAAAATTTTATTTTATATTTACTGAGTAAATATTTATATTTATTTTATATTTACTGAGACAATTACCGAGTACCTATTATGTATCAGCCACTATGTTAAGAGATATATAAATGATTCCATTTATCTTTATACAACAGTCCTATATAATAGGAGCCATTATACCTCTACTTAAGAAACTAAAAAAATGAATATTAGAAAAGCTGACCAGCCTGCTGAAGGCCATACCTAGAAAGAAGAGCTAAGAAACAGATCTTAGTTCAAATCAAGGTCTAATCTCAGCATTACTTGTTTTAATCAAATAACTACATCATCTCCATGTGTTAAGTGAATAGTCTCCTAAAAGTCACTTTTAGTTTTTATGTATATTTAGATTATACATATGTTTATATTCACTATGTATACATATATGTGTATATACATGTGTGTATAATATGAACTGTGCAGGTATACGCACACACACATAATACATATATATATGTATATGTATATATGTATACAATATACATAATATGACAGATGTGAGAGTTGGACAACAAAGAAGGCTGAGCGCCAAAAAATTGATGCTTTCAAACTCTGGTGCTAGAGAAGACTCTTGGGAGTCCCTTGGAAAGCAAGATCAAACCAATCAATCCTAAAGAAATCAATCCTGAATATTCATTGGAAGGACTGAGGCTGAAGCTGATGCTCCAATATTTGGCCACCTGATGCGAACAGCTGACTCACTGGAAAAGACCATGATGCTGGGAAAGATTGAAGGCAGAAGCAAGAGAGGGTGACAGAGGATGAGAAGGTTGGTTGGCATCACTGATTCAGTGGACATGAACTTGGGCAAACTCCGGGTGATGGTAAGGGAAAGAGAAGCCTGGTGTGTTGCAGTCCATGAGGTTGCGAAGAATCAGACACAACTTGGCAATTGAACAACAACAATACATAATATGAGAATCTGTGTATTATGTTTCAGTTGCTTTGGCTGTATTTTGTATAACAAAAATTAATGGCTTAAAATAACAGTCATGTTTATTTTGCTCATGAATCTGTAATCTGGGCAAAACCTAGTGGTGACAGTTGGTTTCTATTGCACAAATCACGTAGGGTGGCTTAAAAGCAGGAAGCCGGGATTATATCAAGACTCACTCATTCATATTTCTGACAGTGATCGGTGGACTGAGTTCTTAACTATGGCTGTTAGCAGAAACAACTACACATGGCTTCTCCATGTGGCCTAGGTTCCTACAACATGACTGCTGAGTTCTGGGGGCAAACATCCCAAGAGAGACAGAGAAAGATGCATTATATCTCATAGCCTGGCCTCAGAAGTTTTACAGCCTCTTCTGCTACATTCTGTTCACTGAGACACTCTCAATGGCCTTGCCAGATTCAAGAGGAGGAGAAACAGATTCCCCTCTCTTGATGGAGAATGGCAAGGTTCTAGAAGAGCATATTAGCCCAGAAATACTTGTTAGGCTATTTTTAATCCAACCCTCCTCAATATATAACTTATATATAAGACTATATATTAATGAGTTACTCATAAAACCCATATTTATGAATATAATACAGACTCTGTGTGTGTGTATGTGTGTAACCCCTGACATCATGAAAGTCTTCAATCTAGCTATGATGGGGAATGCAGAATTTAATAAGGCAACTGAGCAGAGACCATTCAGAATTCAGCTACCATTAACTGCCATTCTTAATGACTGCTTTTCTTCCTACAGTTTCTTCTGGCCAACAGGGTCTCAGCCTTCCTATTTCAGATGGTGTTTGGTTTTTTGTACATTTCACCTGCATAATGTGTACAATGTGCCAGGTGGTTCTGGAAAATAGGGTTACGGAGACATGGAGTAAAGGGGAAGAATAAACAAGGACTCAGACTGTGGTGTTAGATCTTGCTGGGAAATTTGGTTTCACGCTTGCTATCTAAATAACCTTGGTAAAGTTGATCAACTTCTTTAAGTCTTCATTTTCTTATCCAGAAAATGGAAATATTGTAGCATTCTTCATAGGGTTACTGAAATAACTTTCATAGGTATCTTATGAAATAGCTTCTATAAAGTGATTAGGCAATACTCAGCAGGCAGATGTCACAGAAAATTCCATCAAAGTTTTTTTTAAAAATGAAACACAAGTGCTTGCTTTATGGTTTATAAGATCATGACTTAGCCCCTGTTCATCTCCCTGGTTTTACCTTGTACATACTCCACTGAGTCACTATTCTCTAAACGCTATGACCTTCTTTCCATTTGGGGGAAAATCGTCCTAGCCTCAAGGCTCTTCTATTTGTTCTTCTTGCTTCTCCTGGAAGATCCCTTCTTCAAAGCATTCTACAATTACTTCCTCTCCATCACTCAGATAATTTAACTCATCTCCTTAGAGAGATCTTTTCATGAGCAACCTCTTATTCCAAAGGCCCTCGTTCTTCCTAATAATTCTTTATCATGTTATCATATTTAAAATCTAATAATTTCTAACTCATAATTTTGTTAACTATGGATTCATTAGCTTTTTAATTATGTGGTTCTCCCCACAAAACTGTGAGCTGTGTTAGACAGTGATCTTCTGTCTTATTATGGGCCAGAGGAATAGTCAGTCCTCAGGACATGTCTGATTGATGGATGAATGCATAAATATGTATGTGTGTCTCATAAAAGGGAAAGTTAAAAAATTACAGGATTTAAAATAAACAGCATATAAAATTGTATTTCTGTGTAAGAAATGAGACTGACATTTACCTGCTGTCCCTCGTTGGAGGGCTGTAACAGAAAGGGAGGTGGGGTACTGCTTTTTGTTAGCTGGAGGGCTCACATCAGAGACAAATTTACCCCATGCTGCAGTGAAATCATAAGTCACCTTTATCTTTTCCTTGATTCTCTTCATCCTTTCCCTCAGGCCTTGTGAATGTGTGACCTAGAGATTATCTCTCTTCTTTTCACTTCTGGTCTTTTGGGTTTAACTCCAGGAATCTGGCTGCATGCCTCTAAATCAAGAAAATTTGCCTTCCTTTTCCAGGAAATAGTATTTCAAGAGTCTCAAAAAAAAAAAAAAAAATCAAATGCACTGCACATGCAAATCATTCTTCCAAAAACAAAACAATTCTAAAAATTACCCAAGCTTGCACAAAAATAAATGTTAAATTCATTAGACTATTTTCACTTTTCTGGCCTTTTCACTGGAGGTATTTGGCAACTGAAAACTCATCAGTGTATAAATGAATTTATGTGCTTGTTGTAAGAAGCTTCTAATTAGCACACACAGTGAAGTGTGGAGAGTTTTCTATGAAACAAACTCTGGCTGAGGTTTAAAACCGAGATCTGTCCTCTGAAATATGTGGACAGCTGCTACACACTTAAAAAAAAAAAAATAGAAAGGAAATAAGTTGTTAACTTGGGATTGTGGAGCGGAGCTTGACTGTGTCTCTAGAACAGATGTTTGGGGTCTGCGACATTTTGCATGGAGTCATTAGAGACTTTGTATTCAAAGGCTCCTGGGGAGCTGTCTGACTGTTTTGTTTAATTAATAGATCTCTTTGCAACTCTAGAAGTAGAGGAGCCAGGGGACAAATAGAGGTGTGCAATACTACTTTTCCACTTGAAAAAAACTTAACAGTTGCCCCAGGTAGCACTGGACTGGTCACCAGGCCTCTCGAGGTCTCCATTTCCCTCTCCTTAATTGAAGAGGATAAGAAGGCTTCCTTGTTTCACAGGGCTGTGTCAGAGAGCCTAAACTAACGAACTGAATCAAAATTGTTTGCTGACAACCCTATTTTTAAATCTTTACTGCCTTCTTTTACTTTATGATCATGATAAACTCAAGGCTATAATAACTGGGGGGATTAGAGATATATGATTGGAGAAGGAAATAGCAACCTAATCCAGTATTCTTGCCCGGAGAATCCCATGGACTGAGGAGCCTGGCAGGCTACAGTCCCTGGGGTCACAAAGAGTCAGACACAACTGAGTGACACTCTCTCTCTCATACACACACACACACACACACACACACACACACACACACACACACACACACACAGAGCTATACTCCTGTTAGGTTAAGGGCATTCAACAGTTTACCTTTTATAATCTTTGTTCCATCATTCAACAACAGACAAATTTGGTGTTGAGTAATTTCACAGCGGTTTCAAAAAAGAATTGAGAACTCTGCTCTCCTGTTCTCACCAGCCACTCTTTTCTTCACAAGCTTGGACACATGGAGAACTGAGAGAGCAAACATGAACCACTCAATAGGGTGCTTTGCCCATCAGCTAAAACGGCACCTTGCTTCCTGTTCAGCTGATTTACAAAAGGATCGATGATGAGTAACATCACTAAGCTCCATGCCCCTAGCTCTGCAAAGTACCACTCCTCAGCTATTAGGAGGATGTTGTTTTAATATTGACAGGGAAATCAAAAGGTTTCACCGAGTGGTGGTTACATGTTTTCTTCCTGCTGGAATATGATTTCTTAGTGTCCTTGGGAGGAGAGCAACACTTCCCTCTCCACACTCCCCGCCCCACTGGAAAATATTTCCACTCTCCTTGCTTCCTCTAAGGAACAGACTTCCTATTCACTTAGTTTAGTTCCCTTGTGACCTGAAGCCATTTCACCTATAGAAGACAGATGACTTCAACCCTCAGTCTTGAGCTTGAATTGCAATACAAACCAAATTAGATAAAATAAATCAATAATACCCTTGCAGGCCAAATTCACTTAAGTAACATTTACAGTACAATTGCCCACTTTGTCCATATACCTTAATCCATTAACACTCTACATCTGCCACCTGAATAAATATGTTGCTGTAGCTGAATATAAATGAACTAGGATCCCATCATTATTTGTGTTGAGTGAAAGGTTAGCAAATTTCCATTTCTTTAAAAAAAATGATTTTTAAATGAAGCAAGAAGCTGCTGAAACGTGAAGCTCTAAGATTTTGCTTGAATGCATACTGCAATATCCTCAAAGCTCATTGATGGTTTAGAAGTTTATAATAACTGCATTCATACCTCTTACATCATGAACCCCCAAATGTAATATACAGCCCAATACATTTGTATTTGGATTCTAACTTAGAAAGCAAACCTTAGATAAGGAACAAAAGACACACATGCTGAACTGTGACATGGAAAACTTCACGGTGGGCTTACAAAATTACCAGGACACCTAAAGATGACTGCGGCGAAAACAGACACAACTGAAAGACCATAGTTAAGTCCATTTTGTTCCAACTTCACACACACTACGAGTCAGTCAGTCCCTCCAATTCCCAAACCACTGATGGAATGTAGAATATTACACTGTGGATAAAAGCCTCGTTTGATCATTAACTTGAACTTGGAAAGAGCTATCAGACAATTTCAACCTGTATCAAAGCCATAGGAGCATCAAAACTTGCTTTCTACAGGAAAGGTATGAAACATAGTTCCAAGGGTTTAGGAAACAGAAGAAAAAAATAAAGGTATATTCTTAAGCAGATATATTTAAGTTCACTTCAGCAAAAGGAGTGGCAAAACTGGTAGTGATGTGTTTTCCACGGGATGTTCCTTTCACAGCGTTCGGTACCTAAGGTCCTTAACCTTTTGCCCCACCCTGCTCTCCATCACACACTGCCAAGGTGGGCTACTCTGAGGCAAGTTTTATATCATAACACAAAGGCCAAAGAAACGCTTCAGTGTTAAGAAGCCTAGGTTCAAATATTGGCTACTTATATTCTGAGTGACCATGGGGAAATCATTAAAACTTAATTAGGTTCATTTGTCACTGGGAATTTTTTTAAAAGACATAATCCTTTTTTTTAAATTAATTACTATTGGAGTACAGTTGCTTTATAATGTTGTTGAGTTTCTCTGTGTGTGTGTGCTTAGTCACTCAGTTGTGTCCAACTCTTTGCCACCCCATGGACGGCAGCCCGCCAGGCTCCTCTGTCCATGGGGATTCCCCAGGCAGGAATACTGGAGTGGGCTGCCATGCTGTCCTCCAGGGGATCTTACTAACCCAGGGATCGAACCCAGGTCTCCCACATTGCAGGCGGATTCTTTACTGTCTGAGCAACCAGGGGGAGCCCAAGAATACCAGAGTGGGTAACCTATCCCTTCTCCAGGGGATCTTCCCAGCCCAGGAATTGAACCAGGGTGTCCTGCATTGCAGGTGGATTCTTCACCAGCTAAGCTACCAGGGAGGTTGTTTCTACTGTACAGGCTGTTGGTGGGAATGTAAATTGATAGCAGTCATTATGGAGAACCCCAGCAATCCAACTGCTAAGCATATACCCAAAGAAAACCATAATTCCAAAAGACAATGCACCCCAATGTCCATTGCAGCACTATTCACAACAGCCAGGACATGGAAACAACCTAGATGTTCATCCACAGATAAAGAAAATGTGATACATAAAAAGACTGAATTCTTAAGGGTTACAGTGAGAATCAAATGATGGATAAAGGGATGAGGACAAAAAGGAAGGGGTAAGAATGAATGAAAATTTAAGTAGGAGGCAGTTCTGCTTACCATTGCTCTTAATGCAGGTAGGCACAGAGGGAGAGAGACAGGCCATGGGAGACTTGAGTCTCTTGTTTCCTCAGATATTCCAAATATACATGCCTCTTACACTGTGAGCCCAGCTCACCGTGATGAGAATGATCCTCATATTTGAGGATATATGTTGTTCATGATGACCAGGGAACATGATCCACGTATTTTATCTGATGCTCAATCAAAACCAAGCAATCTGTTTCAACATTAGGAGAAAAACTGTGTTTTACTTGAAACAGTAGTATGTAACCCTGCAGCATAGCACCTACATAAGAGATTTTTGGTAGTTACTTGATTATACCTAATTTTCATCATATGTGATGACTTTAAAATTTTACCCAGAATAGCACAGAACCCTGCCATCTGCTGCTGCTGCTGCTAAGTCGCCTCAGTCGTGTCCAACTCTGTGCGACCCCATAGACGGCAGCCCACCAGGCTCCCCCATCCCTGGGATTCTCCAGGCAAGCACACTGGAGTGGGCTGCCATTGCCTTCTCCACCCTGTCATCTAGGTCAGACCAAATTCTAAGTAGATTGCACCAGTGAGTTTCATGGATCAGAGCATACAAACTGCCACACATTGAGGATTAAAGTTTCTTCAGGGCTACTAAGTGGGTATATTAAAGCCTTGGGAAATGACTCTTCCATTTAACCCAGCTCTAAAGTTCTAAGATACTTAAAACTGAGTCACAGATTCAGTAGAGAAAGCCCATATTTCAGAGATAACTCATAGTAGTTATCTAGTAAATTGTGTGAATAAACAAGGGAAAATTAGCTGCAAAGAGAGAAGAGAAAACATTTGTGCTACAGCCTAAACCACACGAAAAACAATTTACAAAATGAGCATTTTAATAGACAAAGCAGAATGTTTTCACTGGTTAAAAATGCTGCAAAATGTTGGCAACAATAGTTTGCATCCAAATAGTCAAACCTAATTGTTTTTCAATGTAACATAATCGAGCCTTCATTGTGGAGCTTTAAGAAAAGCAAGGAATATAACATGAGTTTTCATGACATTAAAAACAAATAATTTGTGTAGAGTTATTATGTTAGAAGAAACACACACCCACCAACCCATTAGATTTCATTAGAGACAGACGCAAACTGTTAAATGTTTTGTTTTGCTTCGTTTCAGCTTTGAACTTCACAAAAGATAAAACTCATTTCTTTGGAGCATTTTCTACTCTGTTTCCTTAGAAGTAAGCTTTCAAAGTGGGTACTAAAGCCTTATGTAAAGTAAACATGGCATGCATAATTACTAGTAGCTGTTAATTCTATTAATCAGCTCTCAATGGCATTTACAATACCGTCACAACCGTCTACAATCAAAAGCAATGTCCAACAGACACTTCGAAATGTTGAAAGTCATGGACATAAGTGAAAATTTACACTGTTAATGAAGGTTATCTGGAAACTAGTCAGGAAACAAAGGAAGACATTCATAATAACCTGGACGAGAACCAACAGGAACCGACAACAGAGGAAAAATAAACAAATTTAAGTGACTTGCAAGAACTTTAAGATGATTCTCAGCTTTTACCTTTTCTGAGCCCTGCTGCACACCTAACATTGAAGTGAGGAAAAATTAGGCACAGAGGCAAGTTATGGATCACACACTCTAGTGTAATCAAACTCGAGCAGTTACCGCAAGCACAAAATGTCAACTCTAACTACCTTACTGAATTCCCTAAATCTATGACCCACAAGAGAGTCATATTAATTTGGTCATGACCAGAGCCTAAGGGAAATCAGTCAGGGAATAAAGGATATCCAACAGGAATAAAATGAAATGCAAGTTAGTCTTGTTTGTAATATAAACACAGAATCATTTGACCATAATGACCAACTTCCCTGGTTTGTTAGGGAATCCCCTGGTCTTAGCTCTGAGAGTCCTACATCCTAGAAAACTTCAAATCCCAACCAAACTGGGATAGTTGATGACCCTCCTATTTAATCTGAGCTTCTCATGACCACTGACTTACCCACCTGAACTTAGTTTTGACTAAAATATAGAGACAGCAATGGTTATCAGATTTACCCTGCATAAGGATCTCCTTAGGCAAGCTGTATATTGTCACCCTGCTTATTTAACTTATACGCAGAGTACATCATGTGAAATGCTGGGCTGGATGAAGCTCAAGCTGAAATCAAGATTGCCGGGAAAAATATCAATAACCACAGATACGCAGATACCACCACCCTAATGGCAGAAAGCAAAGAGGAACTAAGCCTCTCGAGGAGAGTGAAAGAGGAGAATGAAAAGCTGACTTAAAACTCAACCTTAAAGAAACTAAGATCATGGCATCTGGTCCCATCACTTCATGGCAAATAGATGGGGAAACAATGGAAAAAGTGACAGGCTATTTCCTTGGGCTCCAAAATCACTGCAGAGGGTGACTGCAGCCAAGAAATTAAAAGATGCTTTCTCCTTGGAAGAAAAACTATGACCAACCTAGACAGCATATTAAAAAGCAGAGACATCAGTTTGCCCACAGAGGTCTGTATGGTCAAAGCTACGGTTTTTCCAGTAGTCATGTACAGATGTAAGAATTGGATGATAAAGAAAGCTGAGCACTGAAGAATTGCTTCTTTCGAACTGTGGTGCTGGAAAAGATTCTTGAGAGTCCTTTGGACAGCAAGGAGATCAAACTACTCAATATTAAAGGAAGTCAACCCTGAATATTCACTGAAAGGACTGATGCTAAAGCTGAAGCTCTTACACTTTGGCCACCTGATGTGAAGAGCCAATTCACTGGAAAAGTTCCTGATCCTGGGAAAGATTGAGGGCAGGAGGAGAAAGAGCGACAGAGACTGAGATGTTTGGATGGTATCACTGACCCAATGGACATGAGTTTGAGCAAATCCTGGGAGATAGTAAAGGACAGGGAATCCTGATGTGCTGCAGCCCATAGGGTCACAAAGAGCTGAACATGACTGAATGACTGAACAACAAAGCATAACCTGGAAAACTGTTAACACACAGTGTCCTGGGTCCCATCCCTTGGACTCTGATTTGATAAATTGAAGCGGGGCCAATGAAGCTATATTTCTATGAAGCTCACAACCAATAGGAATGCTTCTGGTTCAAATACCACATTTTGAGTAACACCGGTTCAAATTTCATTCACCCCTTTCATTTCCCAATGTTGCTTCCCATAGTCCGAGTCCCCGGTCGGGAAAGAAGACTCCTCGAAACAATGCAACTTGCAATAGGGGAATTTATTACTGACTCGAACCAGGGCCTGCCGCCCACACCAAGTGTGTGAGGATGAAAAGGCCCCGAGCCCCAGTTCTCTCGGGTATTTATTAGGTCAAAAAACAGCAGGTAGTTGGAGCAAGCGGATTGGTTACACAGTGGGTAGTTGGCGCAAGCGGATTGGTTACACAGTTGCAAGGTAATTTTTGTTGACCCAATCCTTCGTGGGCTTTCAGCTTTCCCCTGATAGGTTCCCTTTTTCTTGCTAGGCGTATGTTGATTGGCTGGCTCCAGGTGGCCTGATAATTATGTTACCCTGGGAAAGCAGGCCTACTCCTAATCTAGGCTGCCTGTCATGGCGTTAGCCATGACAGCCTCACACTATGTCCTGGAGTTTAGTTCTCAAGAGTACTTAAGCATGAACAGATGTGCAGGTCTTTTAGAAAGAGAAATACCTCATCTTGGCAGATGATGCCAGTGTAACAGATGGAAAATGTATCCAATAAACTGAGTATTTATACAACGTTAAAAGATGCAATTGTTTTATTTATATGAATTTCATCAGTTATTACCATTGTAAAACCTTGGGGAAAAAAGTGAAAGTGTTAGTCACTAAGTCGTGTCTGACTCTTTGTGACCCCTTGGACCGCCCACAAGGCTCCTCTGTCCATGGAATTCTCCAGGCAAGAATACTGGACTGGGTAGCCACTCTCTTCTCCAGAGGACCTTTCTGACCCAGGGGTTGAACCCAGGTGTCCTGCATTGCACGTGGATTCTTTCCTATCTGAGCCATGAATATCATCAATTATTCCCACTGCAAAGCCTTACTAAAATTCACTTAAGGGATTAATAGAAATAATGGGAAAACAGAGATAAGCCTTGTTTATAGCCACTGTGAATATGCTGCTGTAAACTAGTATAATCACAAACTATTTGAAGAAGCTCAGCAAGGATTTTTAAGGAAAACCTCAACTAAATTACATTGGCAGGTCGATGATTCTCCAACAACAACTAGGTGTCCAACAATTAAATTCTGACACCAAGGGTCCAGAGTCAGTGCACACCCAACAGCTTAAGGGCTCATTCCCACAAGACTGCCCCCTCTTCATATGCCAGGGGCCAACTACACTTCTAACCAACCGTCTATAAATCTGGGGGGTTCTGAGTGACCCACAGATGCAGGAAAACATTGTACTCATATTTACTGGTTTATTAAGGATGCAAATCAGGAGCAGCCAAACAGAAAAGATAGTTGAAACAAGTTATAGGGTGTGGGCATGCAGAGCTTCCATATCCTCTCTAGATAAGCCACCCTCCCAACCATGGAACATGATTACATGAAATTATATTTAAGAATAAGTTATATTGTCAATATGTTTCAAAGAATGAATACATACGGAAAGGAATTCTGAGATGACAAACGACGTTCCTTCTCAGTCTCAGGATGGCCAATAAGGAAAAAGAGTACCAATGGCAACCCACTCCAGTATTTTTGCCTGGGAGGCTGGCAGGCTACAGTCTATAGGGTCACAAGAGTCTGAAGAGGCTGAGCAACTAAACAACAACAATCTTTAGGTGTGGCCTGATTTCCTTCCTAAATCTACCTATCTGCTTTGGTGAAAGAAGATGCCTTACTGTAAAAATAATCAGAACTGAAGTATTCACCAAACCAGCAGCTTGTCTAACACTGTCACAGAGGGAATTTTATTGAAATGTCATTGTGTAGACATATCTGACTGAATCATTGGCCATTTGTGCATGAACTTCATCACCAGACCTGGTGTGGGGGCACAAGATGCTGAAAGTTCTAACACTCTGGTCACTTGTTTGGATTTTCTGGTGGGCAGCACCATTCTGAAGCTATCCAGAGCACACACCCCCTGCCCCCTGCCTCTGCTCAAGAATCATGTCATTAGTGTACAAAAGAGTGAATTCAAAGCATTTTAGGAGCTATGCTGGAACCTGAAACAAAGACAATAAACTTATCTTTTTATACTACAGCAAAAAATTGTTTTAAATTTATCTCACTCAAAAGCTACAAGTCATAAGAGAAAAGGCAATCTTTTGTCAGATATTCAGCTCTGTCTTTAGCACCCATAACCATAGTTTGTACCAAACACCATGACTGTCCACAGCAATGTCACAGGGTTATTAGGCTCAATCTACTCTTGGAACTGTGGTAAAGAAGCAGTGAATTTTATAGATTTATACATTTTATAGAGACTTCTCAAAAGCCAAAGCTGAAACTAAAAGAAATTCTCAGGATAAATCCATTTAACTATAGAATATCATACTTAGTGACAATTTTAATTTACTGAATGTTGAATGTGCTATTTGTTTAAAGATAATCTTTATAAATTCAACATCTTTTTATAAATGGTAACATTTGTAAAGAGCCTCCAATTTATTCATTTACCATTTCTCATGTAATTAATTAAAAAACCAACGCATAAGCACTCAGACTCTCATACACTATCCAGTCTTCATCGGCTACATATGGAGATCAACTCCTGGTATTTCCTTTTAAGCTTAAAATACTGCCCAGTCTCTTGTCATAGTTATGATTTTTATCCCCATTAACATAAATTTCCAAAGTTTTCTCCAAGTTATATATTACATATTATTTATTCGGTGTTTCCCATAGTACTGGCCTGTACTATGTAATTTACTTTAATTATTACTGTTCATCCTCACCAGGGCCGAGACTTAAAGTGAGATAAGTGAAGCTTTCACCTTGGGTTCAAAATCTGAAGAGCCATCAAAAACTTAGTAATAAAGACTAATAATATTTTAATGTAACATTTCTTAAAAGTGAATACTAATGAAAGATTCATGATAAAAAAAAAATGTTAAAATTTTAAATAAAGACTAGATCAGCATTCCTGACTTTTTTCTTGTCCCTCGGGTTTTGTTTTTTTTTTTAAGTTTTTTTTATTTTTATTAGTCCGTTGGGTTTTAATATGGCTCATCACTCTTACTGATTCCTCACTACAACTCTACAAGGTACAAAACAGTATCATTCTCACTTTATGAAATGAAACTAAGAGAAGTTAACTACCTTGTCCAAGATCACAGAGTTGGTTAACAGTAGAACCAATGTATCTGACTTCAAAACTCTTCCCCTATGCTGCTACAGCACCTGTCAGTATTTACTGAATGCTTTTTATGTATGCAATGTTAGGGACTACAGTGCCCAACCTGAGGTCTATGGTTCATTAGAAGGCCTTGCAGTTCTCATTTAAAGCTGTTATACCTGTGATCATATTTCATGACAGTGAAAGGATACAGATTATAGTCAGACCAAGTGAAGAGATGCATGGGGCAGAGTCCCAGAAATTCCCAAATGTGGAGCTTCTAATTAATCTCTCCCAGTGGAGTCACGGACAGATTGACCTCTCGCAGCAATGATATGTGACAATATGCAAATGGTATTGTTAACCATTTTTCACTAGACCACATGTCAGCACCAGGAGAGAAGCAGGGTATGAATTAGACTACAGACACCTGTTTTTGGAAGAGAAGTTATGTCCTAAGTAACATGATTACATGAAATTCTACTTAGGATTCAGCTATATTGTCTATACACTCAAGAGAATGAATATATATGGAAAGAAATTCTAAGCTGGCAAATGACTTTCCTTCTCAGTTTCAGGACCGCCAACAGCAAAGAGAATACCTACTCTTTAGGAGTCTGATTTCCTTTCTAAATCTACCTTTCTGCTTTGGTGAAAAAAGATGCCCTAACTGTAAAAAAGAATCAGAACTGAGGTATAGAGATCAAAGAAGATGCATACACATCTGTATATTACTCATAAATAGCATCTGTCTTGTCCCATGATCCTTAATATATTTCCTTCGGATGTGTAGAACATTACCCGTGTTGTCCTAGCCTAGCAATTATAAGGGTGTCTAAAAGGTGGGAAGTACACTGCTGGGGGTATGAGACAGTTTTAGATGTTATTGGGTTGGCCAAACCCTTCATGGATCACAGCCTTGTTGTGGCAAAGGGGCTTGGGTAACTCAATGAAGCTATGAGGCATGCCATACAGGGCCAAGTTGGACAGGTCATAGTGAAGAATTGTGACAATACATGGTCCATTGGAGGAGAGAATGGCAAACCACTCCTCCACTCCAGTATTCTTGCCAAGAGAACACCATAGACCATATGAAAAGGCAAAATGATATGACACCAGATGAGCCAAAAAATTTCATTCAGGTGTTTCTGTAAGATCTTACAGGAAAACCCAAATGAACTTTTTGACCAATCCCATACATAAACAAATAGGTTTTTTGTTTTTGTCTTAATGAGTGTGTACTCAGTCTTATCTGACTCTGCAGCCCCATGGGCTACAGCCCACCAGGCTCCTCTGTCCATGGAATTTTCCAGGCAAGAGTACTGGAGCAGTATTGCCATTTCCTACTCCGAGGGATCTTCTCAACTCAGGGATCGAACTGACATCTCCCACATCAACTTGCACAGGCAACCAGACTCTTTACCACTGTGCCACCTTCGAAGTCCCAGTTTATTTTAATAACCATGTTTTATTCACTGTTTATTAGAAAGTTTTATTATAAATATATTAGAAACATGCTAGGGAAATTATGTAAGCTTTTAAAAATTGTAAACCTAAAGATAGCAAGTAACTAAAATAATTAACAGGAGAGGTCATAGTCAGTACATGACAAAAGTAAGGAAGGAAAAGAAAATAATTGCAGCTTAGGAAACCATGGATTAGTTAGATATAGATTTTATCCCATCTTTCTACATAAAAAAGAATTTGAATTCTACGACTGTCAGAAAATCAGTTTCTGAAGTGCAAACCTAGCCATGTCAGTTTATTGAGTTAAAACTTTCTAAATTGAGGAATTTCTAAGGGGGCAGGGTGGGGAGGGGGAGGGCAGCATTCTTTCTAACCGAGTTCAGAAAATCTGACCATTCTGAAGTATTGTCAGTCCTGAATTGACTAAGTGATAAAATTTTCTTTTGTTTAAGTTTCGTCTAGTGCTAACCATTATCATCCAATGCCATAACCCACCTTCCCTGTGCCCTGTGATTGTCTCTCTGATCTAGAAAATCAAAAGGTGAGCTGAGGCGGAAGCAGGTGAGCTGAGGGAGGGTGCCCCCCTCCCAGGGTTCTTCTCCCACCTCAGTCTGACCTAAGGATGGGATGGTGACCTTCTCAGCATGTGGTGGGAGGAATGAGTTTCTGTCTGCTGGCACCCGGAAACTTGAAATGCGAAGAGGAGGTGAAGGAACAGCAGGGCTTCTGGCTGAGCCTGTGATCACAGGAATGAACAGAGCAGGTGGCTAGCCGATGGAATGCAGGGCCCATTCTGAATATGGAGGAAGTTACGGGCTGTACCTGGAACGCCCACACTCCTGTGTGGTAATAGAGCTCAACTAGATTAAAATGAATGAGCAAATGTTGAACTGGCGGGCGCAGGGTAAAACCATTTCTTGGATTTTTCTTTTTTTTCTTCTTTTTCGGTTTACTTGTTTGTTTAAAATTTACTAGGAAAAAAGCATTATTGGAGATGACTGGATTTTAAGATTCACAAGCAGGAAGTGTGAAATAGCATCGTGACGTTGTGACTAGGTATAGAGGCTTTAGAACTGGAAAGGTCTGGTCCTCAGTCCACTACTTTGTACGTGACATTGAGAAAATAATCTCTCAGTTTCCTTAGTGTGAAGTGAGTATAGTAGTAGTAACAACTTCCTGCTTTATTTGAGAGAATTAAATGAGATAATGCAGTGAAGCATACAATACCGGACACATAATTCTGCCTGTTATTATTGTTATTATTAGTTTAATTTAACCTCTCAAAGTTGCATTTCCTCATCTGTAAAATGATAGCAATAGCTATCAATACTTCATTATGTTCCTGTGAGAAGCAAAAGAGATAATGGAGGTGAATTATCTGTAAACTCATGTCACTTGGGAGCCTTTCTGCTCCTTGGAGCTTTACATAAAATTGGCTTGAATGTTCTAAATTTTAAAATGTGTGTGTTATCAGTGTTTACTAACATACACACACACACTCTTAAGAGTTTCTGCAAATTTTCCATCTTTACTTTCTCACTGCCCCCTTATCCCTAGGCCTGAGTTTTCATGGGTATCTGCCAAAAACTCCACATCAAATCTGGACACAAAGCTCTGTTCTCATTCTATTCTCCTAAGAGGAGCCATCAAACATTCACACACTTAGAGCTTTACTGAAGAATCTTAAGATGTACTTTTATTAATGCACTACAGTGGCTTCTCTTCTGCCACACGCCACCAGTGTCTGCATTCCCAGTGCCTGTCTGACCGCATGCCATCCCCCCATCACACAGAGCTGGCTGGGGAAGGCAGTCTAATGTCTATACTGTGACTGCTTTTAATGGTACTCTCCCTCCCTCTTCCCCACAAATACCTTCCTTTGTAAATGAAAAAGCAACAAGTAATTTCAAAGCATCAGGATATGCAAATGATGAGTAAATTGGAATTTTAATCCCAAGTCAATTCAGGATATATTTATTGATGCTTATTCTATGCCATAGACGGTGCTGGTTTCTAAGAATGCAATAATGACTAAAGCATATTTCCTGCTTCCAGAGAGCTAGCAGCCAGGTATAGAAAGAGCCAGAAAAAAAAAATAAATAAAAATGGTGTCAGGACAGCTTCTTCAGCGAACAGCCAGGGATAGGAGGAGCAATAAAACAATAGTGGGTGGAGCCCCCACCTTTGGAGAAGGTGAAAAAGGCACAGCAGGGTATGGAAAAGATAACCCAAAGAAAGAAAAAGAAAGATAAATGGGACCTCATTGTAGGAAAAACCAGTGTGAAGGGACAAAAAATTTAGAAACAAAGGCATGTTAGGGGAACAGAAAATAATTCTTTGTGGTTATAGTCCACTTGAGGCATTAAGTTTGGATATCTATTCCAACAAATAAATACTTCTAAAAATAAACAAAATTGATAAGGCCTATTTAAATACTATTTAGATTAAAAATAATGTTCAAATCTAGCTCAGAGTTACTAACTGAAGTTAAAGCAAGTCCCCAAATTTGAGGCTTATTCTCACAATATCTTGCAGTAGATTGGATGAATAATTACATGAACTTAATGAACTTGATAT
Organism: Cervus canadensis; assembly: GCF_019320065.1. Taxonomy (NCBI): domain Eukaryota; kingdom Metazoa; phylum Chordata; class Mammalia; order Artiodactyla; family Cervidae; genus Cervus; species Cervus canadensis. The sequence goes on from NC_057389.1 coordinate 33,850,849, forward strand.
CTGCAGAGGTGATACATAAAATATCTGCTACTAAAAAGCATGACTCTTTCATACTTTGTGCAGAAACCACAATATATAGGGCTTTAGAAGGCATGTGCAGATGTAGTCTTGGATGCTAAAATGAGAGACAAAACAAAAATATATTCATTGTCGCATTATGCCTTTTGGGGGCAGCTTTTCTAGTCTCTGTCATTATAAGTTACTCATTTCAAAGAAAAGAGAATTTTACAGTTGGGACTAAAATTTCCCAAAATTTTCAAAATTAGTGAAGAGAATATAAATATCATAAAGAGAGGAAAGAGAGCATGAAGTTGGAGGTTATCAAGGTCCAAAGAGAACCAGACTTATCAACATAGAACTCAGAGAAGACCCACGTAAGAAAGAGTATAGGTTTCTTGTACAACCCTGGAGAGATAAGCAATGTCATATGTTTCCCTTACATAAAGACACTTCTTTTTCTTAATTATTGCAAATATAATTTGGCATGAAAAGAAATCTAGACGTGCTTGAATCCCAGGATTTATTCATCCCAAAATAATCCAAGGAATGGCCTCTGGTCTTTAGACCTCCCTGGCCCAATATGCCCAGTCCTACTTCTTTTATCCAAGCTTGGGTCCAGTGATCTTAATTTTCCTTCCAGTGCATCCATATCAACTGAGTGATGAGCATTTATTTAAAATGGCTTTCATCCACACTGTAAGAGGACTTGAATACGTTTGAAATACTCTAATAGGAATTCATACCCCAGGCGTTTCACTAACAGTTGTGTACACTCCAGAGGTGGTGGCGTTAGTGTTTCAAAAACCACTGTATCGATTTGCTATAGTGTTAACTAGTTAGTACAGAGAATATTAAAAATCAGTTTCCATTGTGGAAAAGCCACAAAAGTGACTTTGTGAACAAAACCTTGTTGAAAACTATTGCTGATGAGCTCAATGCTTTAATGCCTTTTGATTATTACTACAGAATATGGGCATGATGGGCATGAGTTTGAGTAAACTCCGGGAGTTGGTGATGGACAGGGAGGCCTGGCATGCTGCGATTCACGGGGTCGCAAAGAGTCGGACACGACTGAGCAACTGAACTGAACTGATAAGGGACTATTACTACAGAACTATAACAGACTCTCCTATGAGAGAGTCTATTTCCCCTCAAAATGGAGGACTCTATGGCCTGATCCAACCAGTAGTTTTGTTAATCCTGACAGGTGTTCCTGGAAATGAATCTTTCATACAAGAGGAATTTTTTAGAGGGTCTAAAAGGATGGAAAGTCTTTCCTGAGCACAGGGAACAAACTGCATGACTGTTTATGTACATAGTTATTAATGTTTGATTATGTGCCAGATTTTCACTTGAGACTAGATCTCATTGAAACATTACACTTAAGAGTTTTGCTGGACTAGGTGAAGACAGATAGTCCCCACTTACCTCTAACTGTTGGAAGTGGTCAATATGTACAAAAAGAACTGGACTAATTATGAAATCTAAATGACCTTTGCCTGAGCTCTAGAAATTCCAGCCTCTATAGATACACACAATTGAAAGCATCACTTAAGTAAACTCCTGCCACTTCAGTACTATGGTCACTTTATTTCCCAGGTAATATTTGGCAACATCTGTATATATTTTGCTTGTCCCAACTGGATGCGGGGTTATTACTAGCATCTATATGCTCGGTAGAAGGCAGGCATCAAGCTGAACTCAAGACTGCCAGTAGAACTATATCAACAACCTCAGATATACAGAAGATAGCATTCTAATGGCAGAAAGTGAAGAGGAACTAAAGAGCCTCTTGATGAGGGTGAAAGAGGACAGTGAAAAAGTTGACTAAAAACTTAACATCCAAGTTACTAACATTATGGCATCTGGTCCCATCAATTCACGGCAAATAGAAGGGGAAAAAGTGGAAGCAGTGACAGAGTTTTCTTTCCTTAGGCTCCAAAATCAATGCAGATGGTAAATGCAGTCATGAAATTAGAAGACATTTGCTCCTTGAAAGAAAGCTATGGCAAACCTAGACAGTGTATCAAAAAGCAGAGATATCACTTTGCTGACAAAGATCCATATTGTCAAAACTATAGTTTTTCCAGTAGTCATGTATGGATGTGAGATTTGGACCATAAAGAAGGCTGAGTGCCAAAGAACTGATTTTAAACTGTGGTGTTGGAGAAGAATCTTGAGAGTCCCTTGGACTGCAAGGATATAAAACCAGTCAATCCTAAAGGAAATAAGCCCTGAATATTCATTGGAAGGACTGATGCTGAAGCTCCAATATTTTGGCCGCCTGATGCGAAGAGCCGACTCACTGGAAAAGACCCTGAGGCTGAGAAAGACTGAGGGCAGGAGGAACAGGGGATGACAGAGGATGAGATGGTTAGATAGCATCAGTGACTCAATGAACCTGAGCAAACTCCAGGAGATAGTGAAGAACAGGGCCGCCTGGCATGCTGCAGTCCATGGAGTTGCAAAGAGTCAGGCCCAGCGTAGCAGCTGAACAACACCAATGCTGCTAAACAACCCTCCAGCAAAGAAATACCCAATCCCAAAGGTCAGCAACGCTGATGTCGTGCAATCCTGTAATAATGATGTAGTTGTAAAAGATATACAATTCAGTGGCTACAGTTGATAACACTGTATTGTATAATTGAAATTTGCTAGGAGATGTTCTCATCACTCTCTCCCCTACCAAGATAAATATATGAGGTGATGGATGTGTTAATCAAGTAGATAGTGGGAATCTTTTCACAAAAGGAACAAAAGATACTATGGGGAGACCCACACCCTGAAAACTGGTGAAACCTTATCCTCCAATTCTTTTTCAAGAGAGGCAACTTCTCTATTTCCTTTCAAAATATTCTCTCCATCCTACCTAAGTTCTCCTTTCCCTCTCAAATAAAAATCTATGTGAGGGTTCTTTTTCATGAGATGACTCATGAAATAAATAGAACAGTTCATAAAATATATAAACTTGCTCATTCCTGGTGAAGCAAACAAGCCCCAAACTGAAACCATGCAGACCTTCCAAAAGGGATGGTATGTGAGCAGAGATGGGAATATTTGCATCCTAATTTTTAGATGCTTGAAATACTGAGAGCATACCGAGCATTAATACCTCAATAAACTATCTGTCCTCATCACTGAAGAAACCAAAAATTCAGTGCAAATGTTTTGGGCATTGACATTACATTTGCTTTGTTCTTATTTTTGTCTAGAAGGCAGGAGAGGCAAGTGTGGTAGTGATATATAATAATGTCAACAGTAATAATGGAGGTGATGATAATGAAGATGATGACAGCTATTTACTGCTGAAGAATAATTTCTTACAAGCTGGGCACTGTGCTACAAATATACTTTACATTAAAGTTTTTATATCTATTTTATTAGAATTGCAATTCCCATCTTGCAGATGAAGTTATGAAAGCCAAAGGAAAGGATTTAGGCTAAGTTCACACTGATACTTAATGAAAGAGGTAGGGTTCCAATCCAGTTCACAAATCTTTGATATACATACTCAAAATTCTTTCAACAAAAACATTAAGTATTTACCATATTGGGTGCTACCCAAGTGGCTCAGCAGTAAGGAATCTGCCTGCCAATGCCAGTGACATGGGTTTAATCCCTGGGTTGGGAAGATCCCTTAGAGAAGGAAATAGCAACCCACTCCAGCATTCTTGCTGGGAAATCCCATGGGCAGAGAAGCCTGGCGACCTCAAGTCCACACAATCACAAAAGAGTCACACATGACTTAGTGACTAAACAAGGCACTTCTCTGGGATGCTTGAGATAAATCAAAAAGGACAGACATCTCTTAACCACTAAGTTATACCACCACTAGTATGAATATTTCAGCTATAGTCTTGCAATAAACTGTTTTTGCCTATAACTAGATTTGATTCTCAATTTTTTTTTTTTTCAGTCTACAGGTTTATCATCCTTCTGTTCTGATTCAAGTCAGATGTCATTGTTAGAAGATTCTTGCTCAGTCAAACATAAGCATTAGAACAGAGTAAAATCTTTCTGATTTTCTCAGCCTATTAAATAACAAAACTTAGAGGAGACTTTCATAAACTAGAACACAAGTTCTCGGAAGTAGAGACTTGGAGAGGAAAGCATTTACTGGAGGCAAAATTCTCTTTTGAAGTCTACATGAAGGATCTTATTGAGATCCAGGATTCTTTAATCATGAAAGATTCATTTTTTTTTAAAACTGTTGGCAGACCCAGTATCACCATTCTTACCCACGCAAAAATTCTCTTTGTTCTTATTAGCTGAGGGTGTGTGATTGGAGATTAGCCAGAGGAAGGACCATTGAATCAAACTTTTCAGAAAGGAGGAAGAAGATTTTCAGAAACACTGGTTTTGTCTCATGGCAATGGGCTCGCCAGCCACGGAACTGTAAACACTAATCCATTTTATCCATCAGCAAACCTGACAGTGTCCCAGAAGTGTCATAGAAAAATGTGAAAGAGTATCCATTTTGAAAGAGATGAAGGAGACATTCAGGGCCCAGAGAACACAACAAATCTTGGTCCACACAGGGATGTAACCTACAGCCATCCAAACAGTATGTTCACATCTGGAAAAACAAAAGCTACCGGGGAGGGACTACTGTACATGGCTAAACTGCTAAACAAGGCTCTCACTACTGATCTATGACCTACCAGCTATGTCACTTAAGACAAGTCACTTACTTGACAATTTCACAACTTAGTTTTTCTCACCCATAAAAGAAAAATATTACTAGTTCTTACTTTGGAAGATAAAAATGAAATAATGTACCTAAAACACTCAGCAGAATTTCTGACACATTCTAACAACAAATATAAGGTACTGCTACTGTTAGTTGACCTTCTCATTAATTCAGATAAATGCATTCAACAAATGTTAGGAAACCTAAAATGAGAACTCTTTTTGCAAATAGTTTTCCCTGTAAGACATGAGAAAAGATGCTTTATTTTCCAGTGGCCTTTCAAAATCTAAGAAGCTGGAATTATCTTATCAGGAACATTTGGATTATAGAAGGAAATTTCAAATCCCCTAGAATATACATGTAGGTTTGCTACAGCAAAATCTCTAATGCCTTAATCATTAAACTAGTCCCTTATCTTTACTCTGAAATAAATTGCTTCTCATTTTTTTTATTTTGTTTTCTTCATAAGGGTATTCTAAATTTGAAGAAAGAAATTCATAGTTTTACATATGAAATATTCAGGAAAAGGTGTTAAAACTAGGAAAGTGAAGAATGCTCTCTATTAAAATGTTTTATATTCTGTAAGGGAATAAGGATACTTTGTCATGAACTATAGGAGAAAAAGTTGGTTACTAAATAATGCTCCAGTGGACTAAGACATGAGACAGATCATTAAATTGAGATTTAAACTGGAAAATACCAAAGGAAGCTATGAAAATTAACTTAGGCAGTCCAGAAAGTAAAACTGAAAAGGCAAGGAAATGAAGTGTACAGAGGAAATACAAAACCACAGTATGAAGGACTGCTCCTGTGGATATTAGCATGGTGGAAACCGAGCTCCTAAGTGCTTTATCGATAAGCAGAGCTATCATTAATCTTTTGTGACAAGACACTTTGGAGTAACCAAATTGTGATGGTCCCAAGCCCTGAATATCCTGTATTATCCTCAGGATTGAAGATGACTTCTATATACAGTAATTACTGTATCATGTTTCTCCACTGCAGTAAATTTTAGCAGAAATGGCTTTCATAAGCTGTCTTAATAAAAAGTGATTTAGGAAAAAAAATAGTGTCCAACCCCAGTTCTTTCTTTCTCACAGTGTTCACCTAGATATATTTGATTTTGAATTTCTTTTTAGAGGCACAGACCTCCTATGTCATTTAAGGTTAAAACAAGAAATGGGAGGTCTGGAGTTGGTTGAGGGTTCTAACAGAAACCTCCCAGCCCTTGAATTGTATAATTAGTGCTGTTTACACATCTTCTATGAATTTCAACTTATGACATGTATGAAGTTCACGAGAGAGACTTCAGGAAGAGGTTAAGATCAAAGTTGAACAAATAATATAAACAATGGGAGAAAACCTAGAATTTATAGCATATGAGAAAGCTTTTCTTGGCAGATGAAGTACAAAGAGGGCCTTCCTGTTTGCTGCAATAATTATAGAAGCTTACAGAAAGATGACAAGTGGGAAAAAAAAAAAAACATACAGAAATCAACACCCCTCCCCACCCCCTCTCCGACTCCCACAATGTACTCTTTTGTCATTAGTTTCTTCAATAGCTGGGCCAGAAAGGCAAACTCTGGAACCACCCTCTGTATTTTATCTCAACTCTAGTTCTTATCAGTATGGCCTTGAGCAGATCATTTAGCTACTTTGAATCTCAGTTACACCATCTGTTACATGTAGATAATAATAGTACTTACTTTATTTAGGGTTTTAAGAATTAAAATAGTTAAGGGAGAAATGCTTAGCAAGTGTCTGTCACGCAGTAAATGCCTGTTGAGGGTAGGAATTTGTTGGAGGTTGAATGGTGGACTCTCAAAAAACGTATCCTGCTCTCGATGCTGTAAATGTGACAGTATTTGCGAAGTGTCTTGCAGACATAAGTCAGTCCCTAAATAAAATCAAGTGTCCTTATAAAAGACAAAAGAGGGGAAGACAAGGTAAAGATGGAGGCAGAAGTTGGAGTAATGTAGCTACAAGTCAGTGGATGTTAGGGGCACCAGAAACTAGGAAAAGACAAGGAAGAATTCTCCCCTAGAGAATGTCAGAGGGAACATCTTTCGACATCTTAAATTCAGACATCTGAATTTAAGTTCCTCCAGAAATGTAAGACAATTAATTTCTGTTTTTTGAAGCTACCCAGTGACTAGTTGGTTATAGCAGTCTAAGGAAACTAATATATAGTTATTTGTAACAGCTTTTATTAATCCACATATTCTACATTTCCGTTTAAATTGTGTAATTCAATAAGGGTATACTTGGAGGTATATTATATTATCAATTTTTTATATTATAGCAAAATATATATTACATTTTAACCATTTTTTAACCACATAGTGGCATTAATTACAATCACAAAGTCATACACCTATCACCACTTTTTCCTAAGCTTTTCATCACCAGAACCTATAATTATCTATTTTCCCCATCTCCCAGCCCCCAATACCATTTAATCTACTTTCTGTAATATGAAACTTTTTTTTTAACCTACAAATCCAATTGTATTCTGCCCTAGCAAAATATTTGGAGCTGTGATGTACTTCTCCAGTTACTAGTTGGAGGTGACTTTAGCAAAAGGAATTGCCAGGCAGTGGCCCAAAATTATCTGCCAATTCCCCTTTTGTGCGCTACATGTGGTACCCATCAGCCAATGTGTACCTTGCAACTATACAGCCAAACAGAGTTGACAAAGCTCTCAAGGCAATTACACAAGAAGAGGTAGCTTTTCTATCAAACTCAAATTTTTATATCATGATATGACCTTGCTTTATCAGTGGATTTAATCCTACTGTTCTCCTAGGTATACCTGCTGGGCAATTGTGGTCTCTAGAAGTCTTACCTATAATCCTTAAACTCTCTGCTATATTGACCATGAGCAGGATTTCTAGTTCACTTTCCTTTTGATATTATAAAAATTGCCTATATCTTACCACTACTCTACTTGCCATTTTCTCTTCCATTTGGGGTATAGTTTTTAGGGAGATCTTATACAGTATTTGTTCTATGCTTCTACTGACTCACAAATGTGACAAATTTCAATTAGGAGTAATGAGACACTATTTTAGGCACTATAAAGGAGATAAGTATTAGTAATTTACTTGGTCTACACTTTTATTTATTATCATAACTGCTGTCTACCAGACTGTGGAGCCTGTAAAAACCATAGCAAATTCTTTTCACAGTTTTATTTTTAAGATAATTATACATCATGGTTGAGGCTTAGGTCATAGAAAATCATATTTCAAAATATTCCCCAGAAAACATTTCTACCCTTTAGAAAACCTGATGCTCTTTTTAAGCCAAGAAACTCCATTATGGTGTAATGGATGTCGAGAGTCATATCTGGGCTCGGGTTCTAGTTTTGCTACTAATAACTGAGGGATCTTAGGAAAGATACTTCATCACTCTAGGTCTAATTTTATTCTTTCTTAATAAAGGATAATGCTTGAGTCTACTTCTTATGGTTATGAGAGTTAAATGAGATAAATTATCTGTCACTATGAGCACAGGACCTTGGACATGAGTGTTTAAGAAATGATACCCCAGTGATCAAGCTACAAAGTTAGAGATCTACTATAAATATTAGGGAGTCTTCATTTTCAGGAGGTTTCCTCTCTACATATGATGTTTCATTGCTTTAATTAAATCTTTGGTTTGAGATGAGACCTAGATGGAACAGTGAGTTCCCTCAGCAAAATAGTGCCCTCCTCATTCATCCATCCAATGAATACTTACTAAATATGGTTTCCAGGGGGTTCTGAGCTATGTCTCAGAAGTCCATGGTAATGGTGTGTATAGATATATGAACAAATTATTGAACAATAAATATTATATTTAAGAAGGTGTGCAAAGCACTAGGGCACTTAACGTGTATTTACTCTGTGTTGTGTAACTTCTGGTTCCTTTAGCCAAGATGCCTAGTCCAACCTTTTTTCCTCCAATTAATCACATCCTGGGATCCAATGTATAAATCCAGTATTGTATGTCTTTCTTGTACTTAACTCTTCCAAGGAATTTTATTTTATGTACTGTATATATCAGAATGGTGTACACTGCCATGTAATATAAAAAAGAAAAATCTATATTAATAATGCAGCCAACTATCTAAGTATTATACCAACCAAAACAATAAATAAACCTTAATCACTGAATTAAAAAAAAAAGAAATGGACTCTTAATTCCACCTTGCAAAGAAAGGCAGAGGACGTGGCATTTCAGAGGAGTCTGAAATGATATACAAAGGCAAGTAGGAAGAAATGAAAGATAAGGTTCAAGGCACAAGAGAGGGCATAGCATGGTTAGGGACTTTTAGGTTGGTTTCTGTGTGAAAGCCAGATACCCACAGAGTGTGGTCAGAGCTGAGAAAAGCTCTGATTTGATAAAAGACAACCTAGATCTAGGCTCTTTGACTTCTCTCACAAAGATAATGGGGAACAATTGTAAATTTTTTAATAATTAGAAATCTGAATCATATTTCCTACCTACCTTACCTCTTCTACAAACACTTGCAGAGCATCTATTTTGTGTCAGTTACTTTGCATGATGGATGGCAGAGTCCTGGCTTTCAAAGGATTCCCAGTCAAGAGAAGAGCATCGGGTAAGAATGCAGTCTCACCATGGTACTACACCGCTACAGAGGTGAGCAGAGGGTGTTTTATGGGAGAGGGTATGGAGAAAAGAGAACCCTCTTACACTGTTGGTGGGAATGTAAATTGGTACAGCTGCCATGGAAAATAATATGGAGTTTTCTTTAAAAAACTAAAACTAGAACTACAATATGATCTAGCAATTCCACTCTGGCATATACCAGATAAAATCATAATTCAAAAAGATACATGCATCCCAATGTTCACTGTGGGTTTCCCAAGTGGCATTAGTGGTAAAGAACCCTTGTGCCAATGCTGAAGACACAAGAGATACGGGTTCTATCCCTGAGCTGGGAAGATCTCCTGGAGGAGGGCTTGACAATTCACTCCAGCATTCTTGCCTGGAGATTCCCATGGACAGAGCAGCCTGGTGGGCTACAGTCTATAGGGCTGCAAAGAGTCAGACACAAATAAAGTGACTTAACACACACACACAATGGTCGCTGCAGCAGTGTTTACAACAGCCAGGACATGGAAGCAATCTAAACACCCATCAGCAGAGGAATGGATACAGACAAGGTAGTACATATATACAATGGAATATTACTCAGCCATAAAAAGAAATGAAACTGTGCCATTTGAAGAGATGTGGATGGACCTAGAGATTGTCATACAGTGAGAAGTAACTTAGAGAAAAATAAATATCAGATATTAAGTCATGCATGTGGAATCTAGGAAAATGGTATAGATTAACTTACTGGCAAAGCAGAAATAGACACAGACATACAGAACAAATGTATGGACACCAAGTGGGGAAAGGAGTGCGGGATGAGTTGAGAGATTGAGATTGCCATATATCTACTACTGACACTATGTATAAAATAGATAATTAATGAGAATCTACTGTTGTTTAGCACAGGGAACTCGACTCAATGCTCTGTGGTGACCGAAACGGGAAGGAAATTCAAAAAAGAGGAGATATGTGCATACACACAGCTGATTCACTTTGCCATATAGCAGAAACTAAAATAACATTGTAAAGCAACTATACTCCAATAAAAAAGAAAAAGAAAGAAGGCATTTTGTGAGAACAGTAAAAAGGCACCTAACCAAGTCTTGGCAAGGTCAAGGAAAGAGTTCCAAGAGAAGTCTTCTCTATACTAAGCCTTCGAAGATCAGCAGAGTAGAATCTTAACACAGAGGAGGTAGGAGAACGCAGTAGGCAGAGGAAGTTGCACACACAAATCTACTGCGCCAACGAAGAGAGAGATGTGGACCTCAGGAAACCGAGTAATTTCTTCTGACTAGCGCTTACGCTGGAAGGTTGGAGACGGGAAGAAACGGGGCTGCAGAAAGAGATGGACTCATTCTGGAAAGAGCTCTCTAAGCCGTGGTAAACAGTTTTGACATTATTCTGAGGGCAACGGGTGTCTTCAAAAGGTCTGTGCATAAAAATGTCAACTCATTAGCTATCTATTTTATACACAGTAGGGCTTCCCTAGAGGGTCAGAGGTAAAAGCGTCTGCCAGCAATGCGGCAGACCTGGGTTCGATCCCTGGGTCAGGAAGATCCCCTGGAGAAGGAACTGGCAACCCACTCCAGTATTCTTGCCTGGAGAATCCCATGGACGGAGAAGCCTGGTGGGCTACAGTCCATGGGGTCACAAAGAGCTGGACACGACTGAACGACTTCACTTTCACTTTCTTTTCAGTGTATATATAAGAACCCACTGTGTAGCACAAGGAACTCTCCTCAGTACTCTGTAATGGCCTATATAGGAAAATAATCTAAATAAAAGTGGATATATGTATGTGTATAACTGATACACTTGGCTTACACCTGAAACATTGCATCAACTATACATCTACACAACATACATCAACATGACATACAACATACATCAACATTACAAATCAACTATACATCAATAAAGTTTAAAATAAATAAAATTAATATTTTTTAAAAAATAACAAATCATATGTGTACCTTAGAAAAATCACTCTGGCTATACATAGGGAAGTATTTGAGGGGTAAACCTAGAGATAAGGAGACAAGAGGCTGGTATAATAATCCTTGAAGAAGATAAGAGTATCTTACATAGGATAGTAGTAAAGGGTACTGCTTAGAGAGACATTTAGGAATCAGAAGTGGTTGGACTTGCTGATGTAAGAAGTGATGTATAAGGAGGAATTTAGAATAAAACCAAGACTTCTGGTATGGCAGCCTAGTGGCTGACTACATTTTCATTCTGATGGGGATCTCAGAAGGAGGTGTTATGCTTTGGAGACAATTATGAGTTTGCTTTTAAACTGGAAAGAATATTCGTATGGAATATTCACACAGAGATAGATAGCTAGTAGTGAGTTGGCATTCAATATGGAGTAGATATACAATTTTGGGATTCAGCAGCAAAGAGGTACTCACAGAAGCCTTGGAAATATTTGAGATTGTAAAGTAGAGGAAATAAAATGAAAGGAAAATGGGATAAGATAGAACCTGTGAAAAACCTACAAATATGGAATTGGAAAATGTAGAAGAATGTACAAAAAGACCTGGCAGGAACAGGCAAAGAGGTAGGAAGAAAACCAGGTGAGAGTATTGTTAAATTAACCAAGAAAAGGTTAATAGGAAGAGAAAGAAGTCAATATTATCATGAGTTACAGACAGTTACCATAAGGATTAAAAAAATCATTTTAGACAGATAATTATAGATACATATTTATAGAAGTCAGTAAAAATATTAAGAATAAAGTTTAGAACATCAGTTAGCAAACTCATACACTTGTCCAAGAAAAGGATGGTAAGATCTGGACTAGTGCCATAGTAATGGAATTGTTAGCAAGGGAAAGATTTACAGACCAGGACACATTTTGGGATTCTAGATGACAAGACTTAGAGATGAGGGATGAGGAGAAAAAATAATCAGGTAGAAGAAACATTTAGTTAAGTGATTGTTGAGTTTGAGGAACTATTGACATTTACATGTAGTATACTAAGTAAAGAAAAATGATCATCAGATCAGAAGTTGAAAAAGAGAGATACAGTAGAGAAATACCACTTATCCCCACGAGTGAAGAGTGTGTGCAAAATGAAAAGAGAAGAGACACAGGAGAGGATTCTGGGAACACCATCTGAATGGGAGCAGAAAGAATACCCAAAGCACTGAGATAGGAAGAGAGCCAAATGAATAGTGTTGTCCAAACAAAGAGGAACAAGAGAAGGAGTAGACCCAATTATCAAATGGTGCAGATAGTTTCAATTACACAGGAGAGTTCTCCAAGACGGAGTCAAGGAAATTCAGTTCTTATTCTAGACACTTACATTGTGAAGCTATAAAGTATAGAATACCCCTGTAAACACCCAGGACACTAGAGTTAACAGTAGAGACAGATAAAGAGGATATATGTATATATACACAAATATTGCTGGCAGAACTTTAAGATTTTAGTCTTGGTGAAGTTCATTTTCAAAGTGCTCCTTTAATGACACATCGAGTAAAAGCTAGAGTGATGAATTGATAAACAAAATGAATGGATAGACTCTTCAAGGATGAGAAAAAAAAAAAACTGTCTAAACAATGATTTGAAGGCACCACAATATGAAATGTTACCTGAAGTATTAGATGGCCACTCTCTAAATCCCCAAGGATTTACACAGCTGTCTGTTGAAGCCAGATTATAACTAGGAAGCTGACAACCAGCACTCTTTAAGACTATTATATATGTTAGAAATATCCTTTATTCTAGAAAAATAAATAAATATTTTAATGACAATCAGCAACATATTCAACAAATTCTGGCTGAACAGAATTTCAAAATAAATAATCTAGAGGAAGTTGAAAATGTTTCAACTGTGAATGAGAAAAACTGAATACTGTGAACCATGGAAAGAGAACAGGATTAAGTTCAGAAAGTGTTCTGAAAACCACAGGCATTATAACTCACATTAACAAGATGCTTTGGTAGAACCTAAATGTCTTAAACGACATAATGATTATATTAATGGATAAATACATTAACCATAATATAGGCTTATCTTCTTCCATGCACAAGCAGTTTTCCTTCATGCACTTGCTAATTTGAATGTTTCCATATATAATTAAATTGGTAACTCTAATAAGATAAATGCTACATACTAAATGCTAGGTTGATCACAAAATATAAATTACCCTGATGTACAATGACTGCAGTGAGAATTAGGTATACCTCAATGCACTGGATCTGTTCCCCAGAATAACAACAGGCTTGCACCAATCCCACCAACTCAACCCCACCCTCACACCTCCAAGCTGTTTTTGTACTGAAAAACGCAGAATTATTTGCAGTTCAAAAAGTCCTCATATTATCAATTCAGATAGATTGAACTTGATGTCCAGATCAACAATCTCTCAGCCTATAATAAATTCACAATGGAATTTACAAGGAACAGCAACAATCATAGGACATTTTGTCCTTTTAAACTAACGTTCTGAACCACTGGCAAGCTTAGTGGCCAGGGAAGTTATGTTTTAGCCCCAGACCATAGTAAAATGCTTCCTATAGCTTTAATAATAAAAAGGGAACTTCTAACTTCATGATAAAACTGCAGGGGCTCTTGTTGCCACATTCAAATCTAACAGAGTAGCCATGACTTCATATTTATTAACATCCATATCATCATTTTAATACACTACTTCATCTTTCCAGGAGAGTGCATAGAGTGCAGCGAAAGCCATATTTTACAAGCCAATTTTAAATGCCTTTTAATGATGATTCACGGTGCTCTAATACAGATTTCTCATCAATATCGCCATCCTGCAGGCACGCATTAAAGCTGCAAATCATTTCTTGGGTGGTGCTACTGTCAGACTCCAAATGTACTATAAACATAACTCAAAGATCTGAGTTAAGCATCCCCTTGGATGCAAAGAGTATAATCTGATTTCTGCAAACTAGAAAGAATGCCAGCTATGCCAGACAGAGATTTGAATGCCCTTGATTGGAAGACATGCCTGAGTCTCTCTCTCTCTCCCCACCCGAGATGAAGAAGAGCAGGCATTCTTCAATTCAGAGCTGGCCCACCACCCCCCTGCGCTTCCCAATGGCTCAGTTGGTAAAGAATCTGCCTGCAAAGAAGGAGACCCAGGTTCAATCTCTGTGTTGGAAAGATCCCCTGAGAAGGGAATGGATACCCACTCCAGTATTCTTGCCTGGAGAATTCCATGGACAGAGGAGCCTGGTGAGCTACAGTCCATGGAGTTGCAAAGAGTTGGACACAACTGAACAACTAACACTTTCATACCATTCCTCCACAGAGTAATCATGAGTTGAACTTCTCTCTAGGTTTCCACAATTTGTAAATTCTTTGATTATTTAAGTTTTTCTTCCCCTAGTAAGTGTTAATCAGCATTCCTGCTGGTGGTCCTTAGGGTTGTTACCAGGGAACTTGTAAATGATTTTAGAGATGTAGCTGAGATAAAGGGAGACACCTGTGGATGAGTTCCTTCCATTATTATTAGCATAAATCCTTACAGGCCAATTCCTGCAACATCGTGATAAACTGCTGTAAATAGAAATGCTTGATACACAACATGGTGGGAAGGCTTAAATTGTTCTGGGTCTTTAGCATATTTTCACATTGGTATTAAGAATGTTAGAAATAATTTAATCATTGCCTGATTATAGTGATGTTAGGAGTAATGAAATCCTTGCCTTATTACATATGGACTCATTCAGAGCCTCATTATTTATTTGGCAAGCATTAAGCATCAAATCAATTTAGTCAGATACTTGAAAATGGGAAATTCAGATGAAAGTTAAAGGGAAGATTAAAAGGTAAAATTAAAACTATTTATTTCTAGCAGGCATGGAGTCATTTTCTTCATAAGCAATGCATCGCAAGAGAGTTTAAATGGGAAGAGAGCAAATGACAGAGTCCATCCCAAAGAAGGGAAATTAAAATGAAGAAGGGTTGGCAAAGTAACCCCTACTTACATTTGCCTGGGTCAAATGACATAGGAAGAAGAGGGTGGTAACTTTGATTTGTAGCTATGGAATGTACTCTGTGCTTTTATGCAACTGATTACTATTGAAATGGTTTCCATTTCCAGCTCAATAGAAATGGGAAGAAGGGAAGTACATGTGAATCACTTGGGAATCTGCAGTTTAATTCTGCATATGAAGATGTACTGACATTAGTAGAATGCAATAAATGTGCTCAGTAGCGTTTTGGTTTTGGACTTAGTGGCCACA
The DNA here is from genome assembly GCF_019320065.1 of Cervus canadensis. Lineage (NCBI taxonomy): Eukaryota > Metazoa > Chordata > Mammalia > Artiodactyla > Cervidae > Cervus > Cervus canadensis. Next base: position 33,866,361 of record NC_057389.1, read on the forward strand.
TCAATGATACCCATTTTTACATTGTATGGGAAAGTATTCCACCCACACTCAATTGAAGCTGGAGATAATGCCAGTGTAAGCAGCCCTCTGGTTGCTCCTTGTAAGGAAATTTTCTAATGTATTGATCCATGACAATCATTATTGGATTGTGTCACAGGAAGCTGATCCTCAATGCATAATGGGGAATAATTGCCAATAAAATTATACAGGAAGCTTTAAGGAAAAAACCACTTCTTCCTTTTGAACACAGATGTAATAGAAGCAGAGCCGAGACTATCATAAGGCAATATTTGGATTTGTTAGCCTGGCTCTCACAAAACAGAAAGCAATACATATGCTAACATAGGTAACCAGTAGCAGATGCAAGTAGTAGTTGGACTTAATTCTCATCTTTTTGGATAAGGTGAGAAGCTAGACATTTAGACTGAATGTTGGAAGTGTGTCAGAGCATTAATTACAGAAAGAGTCATGTTTATTACTGAAAAGAACACTGTTTAGCCCAGAAACATATGGGACATACATTTTGTATTAAAGAAATGGGGCAAAAACAGAACAAAACAAGAAAATGGAAACCAATGTTAGTATTGAACCAGGCACTAGTTTAGAAGCTTCACCTATAGCACATGCATGTGATCCTGCCCACCATTCAGGCTGAGGAAGGTTCAAATTTGATAGATAAGGGAATAGATTTAGGCAGATTATGTCTCCGCTTCAGGTCATCCTTGTTGGAAACGATTGACCTGGATTTAAAACTAGCTGTCTAATTCTAAAACCTATGCTTTTTAAAAATTACACCCTTGGCTTACTCAGCATGTACCATCAGGTAAAATAAACACTACCTTCCCAAAAGTATCATCACCCCATTGCACGGATCCCACGCTGGCATCCTCCACGTTTCTGTCTGCCAGCTACAGAGGCTGATGGAGACGACCCGAGGTCAAACAGCTTCTGTGAAGTGACCCCAAATTCAATAAAAAGTCATTTAATCTGCTGAAGTGGTGAAAGTGACTTTAGTCTCAGTCAGGAGTGGATCAATTTATCCCCATTGGAATTTTTTTCAATGCTTAGATTTTACCAGTCAGCTTATTACAGGGCCAAGAAGATGTTTTAAAGGAGGAAATTCTTTTAAAATCTACTTCTGTTTCACTTGTGTTTGCTTGAGAATCATACTAAAAAGATAATATTAATGTAAAAAGAGGGAACTAATGTGTTCCTTTGCTGTAGTTATCTTTGGGTAATATTTTTACCCATTTCTCCATGTGCTATTTTCAGGAAAGACCTATTGATTTTTTTAAACAACTCAACATTACTAGGTTGCAAAATTCTCTTTATCATATCAAGTTTTGCTTTGTTTATATCCTGACTAAAAACATGCAGCTGCCCAAGTATAAATAAACATATATGACAGTCAGTGTACTACAAATGCTCTTTGTAAAAGTCAATTCATATTCTCAGGGCCTTCGTGAGTAACCATTTTATTAAGAAGTTTGCATTCTTCCCTCCTTAAAGAAATTTTATCTCCCCATTATTTCATGAATCCACAGTTGTCCATAAGATTAAGATTAAACTAGACTTGCTACTCTAATAAAAATTTTCCAGTCCATATGGTCATTGTAACCAAGTCAAAATAGTTTTATTTCATTTTTTGAAAATAAAGATTCTTTGCAAATAAGAATTGTTAATGCTACTCAGACCATTTCTTTTATCTGTCCAGCCCTGGAGTACATTAGCATCAGGGAATAATTCTAACTGTAAAGCTCCTCTGGCATCCTTGCCCTTGGCTTCCTTCACCAGTTCCTCAGAGCTGTCTAATAGCCACAGCCCTGGCTTTAAAAGTCTTCATCGCAGAGATGGAGCTTAATCACAAGAGCTGGTCTTCTCTTGTGTCAAATAAATACCAGTGGCTGCAGACTAACCTTGGAGAGAGAATGGAGGTCACAGCTGTGGCTACCCAGGGAGGATATGAGGGTACGGTAGCTCTGACATGTGTTTTATATTTACGCACACGCACACACATATATATATATATACACACACATATGTATTTACAAAACCACTGTTCATTATATACTTATAGGATGGGAAATTATATGTACCCTTCTTACAGGCAGAGTATTCACATAAATTATTTGGTGTTCTTATATGAGACATTTGTGTATTATCCCTCATTTATTTATTTATTTAATCATTTACTATGTATAAACTCAGGGACATTTACTTTATATTTTGGGTTATAATCTGATCATACAATGTTTATTTAGATTTTTTTCAACATGCTCCAGCTTTAATTATTGGGAGAGCTTTCAGTTAGCTCCTATATCCCTTTGAATACCTCCATCATTTTGTTTTTTGACCACTTCCTATTTTCTGGAACCACAGGATGCTCCACGCTCATCCTGCCCTGCTCCTAAGATCAGTCACTTTTCCAAGGATCCCTGGTTCCTTTTAATGGAAAATGGTTTTAAAAATTAAGGTCTGGGAACTGGATGTGCTCATTGTGAATGGGATGTTACTTCTTCTAGACCTTTCAGCAGACAGAACTAGGAAATATATATGTGTGTGTGAGTCGCTCAGGCATGTCCGACTCTTTGTGACCCCATGGACTGTAGCCCACCAGGCTGCTCTGCCCATGGAATTCTGAAGGCAAGAATGGAATGGGTAGCCATTCCCTTCTCCAGGGGATCTTCTGGATGCAAGGACCGAACTGTTCAGTCTCCTGCAATGCAGGCAGATTCTTTACCGTCTGAACCACCAGGGAAGTCTTGTGTATATTATTAATATACATTATATACTTTATAAATATGTTCATGATGTTCTTTTCATGAATACAAAAAGGAAAAAGAGAAAAGATCTAAAAGAACTCCAAATGGACCTCATAGAGATGAAAAATACAGTATGTAAAAAAACATTAGACAGTGCCAAGGAAAAAATGCTATGAACATGAAGACATGGCAGTTAACACTGTTTAAAGGTGAGAGAGAAAAAGGACTGAAAAAATCAATCAGATTTTTTGCAAATAAGAATTGTTAATGCTACCCAGCCCTTTTCTTTTGTCTGCCCAGCCTTGGAGTACATTAGCATCAGAGAATAATTCTAACTGTAAAGCTCCTCTGGCATCCTCTAATATTTAACTTACATATAATTACATTACCAGAAAAGGGGAGGGGTTGGAAAAATATGTACAAAGAAATAATGGCCTAAGTGTTGAAAAGCATGGAAAAAAACTGGAACTCTAATACACCATTAATATTGATGAAAAATGGAAAGCCACTTTATAAAGAAAAAGTTTCTCATAAAGTCAATTATACACTCATCATATGAAAACCTATGTCTTCCTAAAAATGTTATGTGACTGTTCACAGTAGCCCTATTCATTATAGCCAAAACTGGAAGCAAGAAAATGTCTATCAAGTGACAAATGAATAAGCAAACTGTTATATCCATACCAGGGAAATCTATCCATCAATGAAAGGAACAAACTGCTGGTACATGCAACAATATGGACAAATTCTCATGCAAAATACTAAGTGAAAGCAGCCAGGACCAAAAAACATATTCTGTATGATCCAATTTTTAGGAAACTTAACATATATCTATAGAACTTATTGTATATTATATTTTAAAATAATTGCATACCATATTCTCATATAATAGGATTTGTATGAAATTCTCAGAAAGTGTAAGGACAAAGTAAAGGTAAATGATTTCCAGGATGACAATGGGAGTAGGTGATTTTACTGCAAAGGAGCATAAATGTACTTTCTGGAATAACAGAAACTTTGTATCTCATTATTTGTGGTGTGGCTTCTTGACTGCATTCATTTGTCAATGCAGTACGGTATTATTGGTTTTACATGCAAATTGTGCCTCAATAAATATGAATTTTTAACTGAATATTCTTTGGCCTAAGCTTTAAGGGGAAGAGACAGGCTAGTAAGCAATATTCATAATAATAATAGTATGGTCAGTGCTAACATCAGAGGTGTGTACATATACTCTGTTTATTCAGCTGGTAGCTGCAAGCCTGGGAACATACTAAGTACTGCGAAGACAACTGTCTGCACAGAACTTTATATTTGGGAAACGGAACAAAAAATAACTAATCATATCCAAGGTCTCAAAAAAGACTTCTTACAGGTGATTTCTGACCAAAGTCTCAATAATTTCACCAGGCAAAGTAATAAACATGTATAAAAACACTAGGGATCGAACCTACATCTCTTTTGTCTCCTACATTGGCAGGTGGATTCTTTACCACTGTGCCACCTGGGAAACCCCAACTTCTGTTAATAGAAGGATCATATCTGTTTTTTTTTTTTTCACCACTGTATACTGCAGTATCTGAGATATGGTAAATGTTCAACAGATGTCTCTGTTGTTGGATGAACATGGAATCATTTTCTGACAATTTATTCCAATTGCTGTCCCTTCAGATTCAAGAAGAGTATCTATAGATCAGTAAAACCAACCATGAGCTCTTAAATTTTCTCTGGTAATTTCCACTGTAACTTTCTAATGAGTAGATTAGAATATATAAATATTACAACTATATGTTAAATTCGTGAGCCTAATACACTTCAGATTATAGATTAAAATCAGAAGAATGCTTGCATGCTTAAGAAATCTGTATTTTCTTTATGCTTGTTCAAATACTTCATATAGTCTCTAAATCTAGACTATATGAAGTATTTGAATAAATATCAGTGGCTGCAGGAAGTCTGTATCTGTCTCACATAGGTAACCTACTTTACATTATCATCAGAGACATATTGAACTGATAAACCATGGACACTTACCCTGCAACCTGCCTGCAAATACTTTACAGCTGTTAAATGCCTTGCAACCCAAATGGACTGTAAATGTTTATTTCAACAGTTCCCAACTGAACAGGCATGATTATACTGTATGGTATCTGTGGTGTGGTTCCTGGTCTCATCACAAGTGAATGAGATGAGGTTAAACATAACTGCATGCAGATAATGGGTTAGACTTGCTAGTGATGCAAGAGCTAGTGAATCAGTCCAGCTCACTTCTGACACTTTGTCACAGGCTTTTTTTGTGTTTATCTATTTCTTTGTTGTTCTGCCTTCATATCATATGAGCAGAGAATTCCTTTCCTTTTTGAAGGGAAAGAAAACAACATTAGTAAATTCTAGATCCCCTTTACATTACTTTCATATGACATTTGTAACCATAGAATTGTAACACTGATAATTTTTTCTCTTGTTGCTGCAGAGGTGAAGAAATCCAGTCACTAAGATTTAATCATGGTTATCCCTGTCCCCCCTCCCCCCCCAAAAAAAAGTCAGCTTTAGGAAAGTATGCTTAATTTTCAATTAATTTTCAATTAGTTGAAAAGCAGGAACATGATTAACTAAACAAAATTTCTTGTGGAACTAGCAAAAACAGATGTTTATTTCACAATGTTAAAAAGCATATTTTTAGGTAGAGCTTTGGACTGTCATCTAGGAGGTCTAGTTTGTTTGCCTTGCAATAGGCCATTATCTAACTCTGAGACTGTGGATAAGATCCTTGAATAGTGTGTATTTCATTTTCCTTATCTGCCAAATAGCAATGATATTTTACATACCTCTAAGAATTTTCTATGAAAATCAGGTTTGATAATATATGAGAAAATGCCTAAGAAAGTATTATGAAATGTACAAATATTTGTTATCACACAGACTCTTTTATGTACCCAGAGCATCGCGCTGTATCTGGTACAGAAGTTACTCAGGCAGACATAATCATCAGGGCTAGTCTATCTCCCTTTGGTAACTACTCATAATTCTGTTAGGATCTCCCACAGAGCAAAAAATAGCTCACTGGTTTTTTGGATTCTCTTGATGCTGAGTAATTCAGAATCGTGAAAGAGAAAAAACTAGTTGAACCAGTTAAGTACTTTAATATAGATGAAGAAGACATATGACTCAATATACATTGAATATTGACTATAATACTATTCCTTGCCTTCATGGAGTTTAGAGTTTAGCTGATTTATGGGTATAAAAATCAAAATGTTATCTTTTGTCAAAATATCCTCCAAATGCAAATTCATAAATTCAAGATTCCTTTCTCTCCTACTCTTCTATCCTTTGTGTTCTCTCCTTCCAACTGCAGCAATCACACGTAATACACTTGTCCTGACCACACTGCGATTGCCTGTGCCTTTTATCCCTATGCTTCTCTTTCTCTGTCGGATTCATCCAAGGCCTTTCTCTTCCATTCCTATCCAGCTTAGACTTCACATTAACCATTTGGACTCCCTCTTAAAATATTCTCAACTGATTTTCACTGTGATATTTCCAATGTTTACATCAAACTGTCTTCACAGAGAATATGGCCTGGGTCAATGGAATAAACTAGAACATACTGGAATCCTGGTATTCCATCCCAACTGAATCTTCAACACTGACCCTGCCCTCATCTTTCAATGTTCCTTAGTCTACTCTCCCATCCACTCCCCAAAGTAGCGATTACCAACTTTTTTGTTCATTTCAAATCTATTCTATCAACTCTAATCTTTTCTACTACCACAATAGAAACAGGCCAATTTAGAGAATTATGTCAGTGTTTGCTCTAATTTGATACATATAACTGTATCTCTTTTGAATTGCTAGATATTGCCTCTCTGCTGGCTGTTCCAACTAATTTTTAAACATGACTGAGTGATGTCACGAAAATGGCCGAATAAGACATCTCTCCTATGTCCCAGAAACCCCCAATAATAATTTGGTATCCATCTACAGACAAAAGTGCCTACCTGGGAACTTTATAATGCAGGTAAGAGATTGTGAGACCCCAGTGCAGCCCCTAGTCCAAGACTCAGAAGAGTCACATGTAAAAGCTGGACCCATATCCGGGTGTCTCACTTTCTGGCTATGATCCCAGCTACAAAAATAGAAACAGCTCCATGTCCTTCAGAACTCAGCTACATCCCCATATGCCTTTGGGTCTGTTACCAGCACCATACACCAAGGGACATGAGAGGAGTCACATTCGCCTATGCATTAGGTAATACACAGAAATTGGTCCTGGAAATAGATCCTGAATTAACTTGTCAACTGGCTCCAGCCTCTCTGGACCGGTGTATAGGAGTCTCTCAAGGTAAGCCCACTGGACATGATCAGACTGTAGACCCTGCAAGGACCCTGTGATTGGGCTCTGGCCTGCCTAACCAGTCCGTAGATAGTTTTGCTGGCACAGGAACCCTGCAAGAGAACTCCCATCTGCATCCCCAGAGATCCTAAATGGCCCTATACTGAGTTCCAGGCCCTCACAGACACAGATCACAAGCATCCTGACTGCCAAGACCATCTAAGCACAGCTCTGACCCCTCCAACCATGATCAGGGATCAGCCTAGTCCGCCCAGAGCTCTGGTGGGAGACAGGCTGATCCATGCCTCAAGAGGCAGGTATGCAGACCTGTTGGCAAGAATGTGGTGAAATGGGAGCCCTGGTGCCCTGTTGATGGGAAGAAAAATAAGTGCAACCACTATGGGAAAAAGTATGAAGGTTCCTCAAGAAATTAAAAACTAGTATTATCATATAAACTAGAAATCCTACTTCTGCGTACTGTATCTGAAGAAAAAAAATCACCATCTCAAAAAAATATCTGTACTGTCCCCATGTTCACTGCAGCATTATTTACAATAGCCAAGACACACAAACAACTTAAGCCGAATGAATAAAGGAAGAGTTGTACATATACAATGAAATATTAGCCATAAAAAAGAAGAAACCTTACCTTTTGGATTTGGTTGGACCTTTAAGCTATAGTGTTAAATGAAATAAGTTAGAGAAAGATGCATATGATCTCATATGTGGAATCTTAAAAAATCCACATTTACAGATAAAGAGAATAAAATGAGGATTTCCAGGGCTTGGAAGATGTAGAAAAGTTGAAAAGATACAAACCCAATTATAAAATGAATAAGTTCTGGGAATCTACTATACAGTATACTTAACAGTACTGCATTATATACTGATACTTGAAAGGTGCTAAGACGGCAGAACTTGAATATTCTCACTAAATACATACAAACTATAATTATGTGCTGTAATGAATCTTTTACCTGACCTTACTGTGATAATCATTTTTCAGTGTATACATGTATCAAACCATCATGTTGCTTACTGTAAAATTATACAATTTTATATGTCAATTACATCTCAATAAAGTTGGAAAAAAACACCATTAAGTTAAATTCATTTTGACTTTAAAAAGAAACAGTTCTCTTGATTATATAACCCTCCAACTATGGCTTTATCTTTCCTCTCCTGTCCTTAGCCAAATCTCTGGAGAGACTTTTCTATGCTCACAGCTATCTGACTTCAATTCCTGCAACTCTACAAAATGACCTCACAACTACACAAAGTTAGTCTCTGCCAAAGTCATCAATACCTTGATTCCAAAATCCACTAGACACTTTTCACTATTTAATAATCTTACCTGACCTGTTAGTAAGTACAACTGAAAAATGTTGGCTACTTGCTCCTTCACTAAACACTCGTCTATTTGCTTCTGTGATACCCTCCTCTTCTGTTTTTTTCCCCCTATACCTTCTGCATCACAAATGTTCTTGGCACCCAGCCCCCGCCCCCATTCCACTGCCCTGAAATGGACTCGCTCATCTACACTCCTAGGTCAGTGTCCAATGATACCCTCTACTCATCTAATACATAAGTCTTCACTCTCCCTCAGTTCTTCCCTTTCCCTCACACCTCAAACCAGTCAATCACCACATTGGCTTAATTTTACTCTACAAATATTATTGGATCCAAATCTGTCCAATCTTCTCCATCACCACTTCTGCTTCTCTAATTCAATCAGTGACAGAGTTCTTTTGAAATGCTCATTCCAGGTCAAGCATTGGATTAAAAGCATAGGGGAAATAAATACTGCTGATCAAACCAAATATTGTTTGAGCCTTCAAGGAGACTCTGTCACCTTTCCTGAATTATTCCAGTAGCCTCATAAAGTGTCTCTTTTTCTCCAGATATGTCAGCTTTCATATCTTTTTTTTTATACTTAAGCCAGATCATTGCTTGTTTAAAATGAAGTTTCAGCTATAATACTCCTCATACGAAACCTTCCAGTGGCTCCCTCATGCTCTTAAGAAAATTCTAGACTCCTTAATATAACCTACAAGACCCAGAAAGATTTGGCCCCAACTCACATTTCTGGACCCATGTCACTAACACTCCCTCCACAGTTTCCCCTATTAACTTGAACAATACAATCCAACCATACTTCCAACTTTTGTAAGCATGATGCTTTTTCTAACTTAGACTCACTACCTTTTCTTCATGAAACACCCTCCGTCCCTCTGGATCTAGCTGCTTATCTCTAGAAAGCAAACCATGACATATTCATTTATTATATTTGTATTTTGTTCCCTTCCTCAATGCTCTCCATGGCATGCACTTCACATTTGCAATTTTTCTTATACTAACATTATTAAATTATACTCATAAAAAACCTATGTGGGAAATTTCCTGGTGGTCCAGTTGTTAGGACTCCATGCATTCACTGCTGAGGGCCTGGGTTTAATCCCTAGTCGGGGATCTAAGATCCCACAAACTGCATGGTGTGGTCAAAACAAAAATAAAACGAAGATTAAAAAACCCTTGTATATACCAGTCATTGTGCACATCACTGTAAACAGACAGAATATCTGACTAGAGGGAAATAAATCGTAACTAATGTGTGCAGATTTACTTGTGGTGATTTAAAAGCATAAATGTCTAGATGAATGCCTAAACCACATAGATAAAATCACAATTTCTGGGGTAGAAACCAGTTACAGGTTTTTTTAAATCCTCAACAATACTTATACTCATTTCTGGTTAAGAAACACTATACACTTCCCCCCTCACCGTCCCATACACACCCACATATTTTTTTAAAGTGTACCTGATCACTGATTTTAATAGTGCGATCCCTGAATTAGCAGCATCAGCAACACTTGGACACTTGTTAAAAACCATCAATTTCTGGACTGCACCCAAGATACACTGACAGAAACTACTAGGTACCGGGGCCCAGGAATCTGCATTTTCACAAGCCCTTTAGGTGCTTTTGATACGAATTAATATTTAAGGACCACTGCCTTAGGTTAACCTTATGATAAGGACGTACTCCTCACCTACACTATGCACGTGTGTGCATGGGCATGCGCTCAGTTGCTCAGCTGTGTCCAGCTCTTTGTGACCCCAGGCACTGTAGCCCACCAGGCTCCTCTGTCTGTGGGATTTTCCAGGCAAGAACACTGGAGTGTGTTGCCATTTCCTTCTTCAGGGGATCTTGCTGACCCTGGCATTGAACCTGCATCTCCTGCACCGGCAGGTGGATCTCTACCAGTGACCAGCAGGGCAGCCCTACGTTAGGCATGCAGAACACGGTTTGGTGTGGGATTAGAGAATCCTTTCCCTGTGAGACCAAGTCATGGTCTCAGAATTCTTCTCAACAGAGAGATACGGGAAGTGAAGGCAGTTAAGTCAGAGTTATACCTTAAGTTGAAATCTTTCTGTGATTCTTACTATACTTTCCTACAGGACTCATATTATTAATACTTCTCAGTGCACAAAAAAATTGTTTAGGACTATAGGCTCAAGCAATAGAGGAAAGAGGGTTGGGCATGAAGATATGAACTTTAAGATAACTTTGAGAAAAGAAAGAAGAAAAGAACTGGTTTGGAGGAAAGATTCTCTAAATGTAGAGAGAAGTATTGGTGGCCAACAGTGGAGAGGAGATTCAGGTAAAGAGGAATTTTAACAGGGCAAAACAGGCAGAATGGACTGGAGACCAGAAGGAAGAGAGTTTTTTGATACTCTACCTTTTATATGCAATTACATTCATTTATGGGCTTCACTCATTCATTAATTATAGGCTTGCCTGGTGCTTCGATGGTAAAGAATCAGCCTCCAGTGCAGGAGACCCGGGTTTGATCCCTGGGTCGGGAATATCCCTGCAAAAGGGAATAGCAACCCACTCCAGTATTCTTGCCTGGAGAAACCAATAGACAGAGGAGCCTGGTGAGCTACAGTCCATGAGGTCACAAAGAGTCGGACACAACTGAGCCACCAACTCTTTCTTTCATATTCATTTATATTCGCCAACTATATCAATTCTGTAACTGAGGGCATTCTGCCCGGTTTTGATGTTGTATAATGGCAGAAATTTTCCTAACTGGTCTTGCTGAACAGGAAAGAGAAGGCCAGTAAGTACTTTCAAAGTAGTTAAATTTAAGGTACTATTTCCAAATAGGCTAAACTTAAGAAACTAAGACAATTTTGAGAATTTGAGTTTTAAAAATATCACTATAATGGGTTTAATACAGTTAATACTAAGGTTTTTAAGTCCCACTTATTTTACTGCCATTAGAAAGTCTTTTTCTTTGATAAATGGCATTACCTATGAGCTACTAAATGCTTCTCCTTTTTTGTGAGAACAGTACATTTTATGGGAACAGGGCAATTTTTATTTATCCAAACCATTATATGTTTGAAACCTCAATAGATCCAAAGAAGTTACAAACAGGAGTAACCAGAGAGCTTGAAATGTATTTATAATAGCTCCATTTAATAAATATCTCTTATATTGCCCATTATTTTACAAATATTTTTAAAGCTTGAATAGTCTCATTTGAATGTACATTTCCAAGCTAGAATCTGTGTAACTCTGCTGTCACCAACAGGTTTCTGTGTGAATTAAATGTTTTCGTCTCAGTATGCTTTCATTGTATCTTACACTTAAAAATCAAGGCATAAACTATACTGTTATTTTTCTTAAACTTAAGATGCTCTGTAGAGTGCAATTAAGCATTAACATATTGCATCTGGAAAAGTAATTATTATTTTTTTATTTGCTTGAAGAGGATAGTATGGACATATATCAGCCAAAGAGCCATTTGTATTTTTTTTTCTCTCGCAACAGATTTATTTCTCCATTAAATGTAGAAAGATCATCAATATCCACTACACGGCTTCAATTAACTGAACATTTTGTCAACCACCACTATTCTCCAGCTGCCAGATAAACCATATGAAATAATAGAGAACCTGTGCTGTTCTCTCATCTTCCTTCTCAATTAAACAAAAGAAAATAGAATAACAAGAGTACATTAAATCTAAGCCTGCCTTTTTAGTTGGCATCTGCTCTTTCTCAGAAAATTTATAAAAACTTACATAATAGAAGAATCAATATAAAGTCAAGAGCACGAGGGTATTAAAAATATGTTTCTCTCCCACCTCATTTCATTTTGAATGACCTTGGTTCCTATGCCTCCTTCCTATGCCTCCCATAAAGTCTCAGCATCAGTAGGCGTAAAAGAGAGGGATTCTGAAAGTATTATCTTTTGATCAAGAAAGAAATAGCCAAGAAAACTACTGGTCAACCAGAATATAACACAAATATTTCATTAATGTAATTCCGCATTAGAACAGAACCCATTACTCCTTAATTTTTAATAATCCAGGCAGTTTTATTACTATTAGCTGAGTACAATTTCTCAAGGTTTCATTAAACCTAAAATATCCCAGATGGACACAGATTATATTTAATGGAGGTTCATCTTTTTGTAATAAGGAATGTGCAAGACTTTAGGATCACATACATGACAACATGAAGGTAAGAACATAAATTATGTTTACTATATTACACTGAAGTATAGCTCATTATATGTTTGAAATCAGTACAGACTGATTTTGATAATCTAAAAGAACTGCTCTATTTTTTGTGCTCATATTCATGTATTCAATCTCCTAGAAAATGCTTGGTAGCATGATGAACAATTAGAATACAGATCTTCACTTTTAGGCAAATGTCTAGTTGAGTGTGTATGAACACAAAGCAGATATTCATAATATAGTGCTACAAAAATAATAAGAGATGTGTGTGTGAAAGAGATAGAGATTGATTATGAATTTGATAATAAAAAGGAAGAGAATCTAAGGCATCAGGGAGTGGTAATGGAAGACTTCCCAGAAAGAAAATAATTTGAGTTGAGTTTCCCAGCAATTGGCTAGGATACTCCAGGATGAAAAAGCACTCTGGATTAATACATGAGGATATTTCTTTATTATTTTTGTCTTAATTAAGCATCTATAAGTGAGGCCTTTATGCTATATGCTTTAAGGAGGAAACCTCTTTTAATCCTTCCAATCAACCGTGAAACATTTACTATTATTATCTTCATATAAAAAATGAAAAGTGAAAAATTTGTCCAAAGTCAACCATACTGGATTTTATCTCAGAATCTGATTCCATTTGGTGCAACACTAGAGATAGCATGACACCTCTAGGAACATACTAGAATCTAGCATTGGATAGTGGTGGGCACTATAATAGATAACACAAATCAGAAATGAAAGTGGGAAAGAGTTGACCTTTTATGTAAAAATGCATATTTGACTTTATCCTATTGGCTACATGGTACAATTTCAGGATCTAAAAAAAAAAAGGATAGAATTATGTATTACTTTTATAAGAGCTAATTATTTGTTAGCTTTATAGTAATCAGTACAGAACATAGATAGGGGAAGTGATGATTAAACCTAGGAGATAACTTAAGAAACTATGGCAGTATTTTAAGCAGGAGATGATAATTTGAACTGAGTGAGCGGGAGTCAAAGAAAAGCGGACAAATTCAGGAGGTGATAAAGAGGAAGAATTCACAGGGCTTTTAAAAAAATGAATTAGATGTGTGGAGAGGGGGAGAAAAGGTGAAATTTGCAGTGACTCTCATATTTTTAGCTTGAGTAATAAAATTTTGATTGTAGTGACATCTACTAGTAGAGAATATAGGAAGAAGACACATTGTAGGTAAAATAAGGGAAATGATGGATCCTCTTTAGAGAACAGTATGGCTGATCTACCTATAGAGAGTATCTTGGCAACTGACTAGAATGATCTTACATGAAAAGAGATGCTGAAGTTAAATATATATGTATGTGTTACAAGTTCATAGGCTATGGAAGTTGTTCCAGTTGGCAAGATCAATCAAGGGAGTATGTAGGAATAGAAGATAAAGTTGGCCTAGATATCAGGAAAAATAGAATCCCATGAGTGAAACTGAGACATCAGCAAAGAGAGGTGGAAGCAGAAAAAAATATATGGAAGAGATAATTCTGGAGTACAGGCAATGGTATCAGAGACACTAGAGACAGTGTAACTTAGATGTATCTACCAAACATGGCCCTAGAAGAAAACAGTGTGATTGAGTTGCTTAAAGAAGTTAGACCACACTTAGAGGAGAAAGAGATTTGTGTGCCCAGGAAATAGGGGTGCTGAAGTGATACACCATGACGTCCGGGTGCGCTAGGGAAGAAATTAAAGCCAGGTGAAGCCTAAGAACTGGAGGTTGTGATGAATTTAAGTAGTAAAAGTATTACCATCAAAGTTATGAGGAAACTGTAAGACAAAGGCTATGGTGGGGGGGAAAAATATGCTGCTAACTTTAAGACCTCAGAGGTGAGACATTTCTAAGCAATTATATTATCTAGGCTTTCGGTCACAGATTGAGTGACAGAATGGAAATGAAGGTCACTAGAAAAGAAATGATGAGAAATTGAGGTAGGTGGGCATATAAAGGATTGAACTACCTGAGGTGAAGTACTGAGGTGTCAGCCAGTACTCCCGGCTGACAGGAGTTGGAGTAGAAGGGGAGACTAAGGCAAGAGCCAATTCTCAAAATATACAAGGTTTGGGAGCAGAGCGAAGTAAGAGACCAGACAGGCGGCATGCGCCTTATGTAAGAACAGTTTTCTCAAAGGGATGAAGAAATACTAGTTGGTGCTGTGTTTGCTTAGTCGCTCAGTCGTGTCTGACTCTTACGATCCCATAGACTGTAGCCTGCCAGGCTCCTCTGTCTGTGGGATTTTCCAGGCAAGAACACTGGAGTGTGTTGCCATTTCCTTCTTCAGGGGATCTTGCTGACCCTGGCATTGAACCTGCATCTCCTGCACCGGCAGGTGGATCTCTACCAGTGACCAGCAGGGCAGCCCTACGTTAGGCATGCAGAACACGGTTTGGTGTGGGATTAGAGAATCCTTTCCCTGTGAGACCAAGTCATGGTCTCAGAATTCTTCTCAACAGAGAGATACGGGAAGTGAAGGCAGTTAAGTCAGAGTTATACCTTAAGTTGAAATCTTTCTGTGATTCTTACTATACTTTCCTACAGGACTCATATTATTAATACTTCTCAGTGCACAAAAAAATTGTTTAGGACTATAGGCTCAAGCAATAGAGGAAAGAGGGTTGGGCATGAAGATATGAACTTTAAGATAACTTTGAGAAAAGAAAGAAGAAAAGAACTGGTTTGGAGGAAAGATTCTCTAAATGTAGAGAGAAGTATTGGTGGCCAACAGTGGAGAGGAGATTCAGGTAAAGAGGAATTTTAACAGGGCAAAACAGGCAGAATGGACTGGAGACCAGAAGGAAGAGAGTTTTTTGATACTCTACCTTTTATATGCAATTACATTCATTTATGGGCTTCACTCATTCATTAATTATAGGCTTGCCTGGTGCTTCGATGGTAAAGAATCAGCCTCCAGTGCAGGAGACCCGGGTTTGATCCCTGGGTCGGGAATATCCCTGCAAAAGGGAATAGCAACCCACTCCAGTATTCTTGCCTGGAGAAACCAATAGACAGAGGAGCCTGGTGAGCTACAGTCCATGAGGTCACAAAGAGTCGGACACAACTGAGCCACCAACTCTTTCTTTCATATTCATTTATATTCGCCAACTATATCAATTCTGTAACTGAGGGCATTCTGCCCGGTTTTGATGTTGTATAATGGCAGAAATTTTCCTAACTGGTCTTGCTGAACAGGAAAGAGAAGGCCAGTAAGTACTTTCAAAGTAGTTAAATTTAAGGTACTATTTCCAAATAGGCTAAACTTAAGAAACTAAGACAATTTTGAGAATTTGAGTTTTAAAAATATCACTATAATGGGTTTAATACAGTTAATACTAAGGTTTTTAAGTCCCACTTATTTTACTGCCATTAGAAAGTCTTTTTCTTTGATAAATGGCATTACCTATGAGCTACTAAATGCTTCTCCTTTTTTGTGAGAACAGTACATTTTATGGGAACAGGGCAATTTTTATTTATCCAAACCATTATATGTTTGAAACCTCAATAGATCCAAAGAAGTTACAAACAGGAGTAACCAGAGAGCTTGAAATGTATTTATAATAGCTCCATTTAATAAATATCTCTTATATTGCCCATTATTTTACAAATATTTTTAAAGCTTGAATAGTCTCATTTGAATGTACATTTCCAAGCTAGAATCTGTGTAACTCTGCTGTCACCAACAGGTTTCTGTGTGAATTAAATGTTTTCGTCTCAGTATGCTTTCATTGTATCTTACACTTAAAAATCAAGGCATAAACTATACTGTTATTTTTCTTAAACTTAAGATGCTCTGTAGAGTGCAATTAAGCATTAACATATTGCATCTGGAAAAGTAATTATTATTTTTTTATTTGCTTGAAGAGGATAGTATGGACATATATCAGCCAAAGAGCCATTTGTATTTTTTTTTCTCTCGCAACAGATTTATTTCTCCATTAAATGTAGAAAGATCATCAATATCCACTACACGGCTTCAATTAACTGAACATTTTGTCAACCACCACTATTCTCCAGCTGCCAGATAAACCATATGAAATAATAGAGAACCTGTGCTGTTCTCTCATCTTCCTTCTCAATTAAACAAAAGAAAATAGAATAACAAGAGTACATTAAATCTAAGCCTGCCTTTTTAGTTGGCATCTGCTCTTTCTCAGAAAATTTATAAAAACTTACATAATAGAAGAATCAATATAAAGTCAAGAGCACGAGGGTATTAAAAATATGTTTCTCTCCCACCTCATTTCATTTTGAATGACCTTGGTTCCTATGCCTCCTTCCTATGCCTCCCATAAAGTCTCAGCATCAGTAGGCGTAAAAGAGAGGGATTCTGAAAGTATTATCTTTTGATCAAGAAAGAAATAGCCAAGAAAACTACTGGTCAACCAGAATATAACACAAATATTTCATTAATGTAATTCCGCATTAGAACAGAACCCATTACTCCTTCATTTTTAATAATCCAGGCAGTTTTATTACTATTAGCTGAGTACAATTTCTCAAGGTTTCATTAAACCTAAAATATCCCAGATGGACACAGATTATATTTAATGGAGGTTCATCTTTTTGTAATAAGGAATGTGCAAGACTTTAGGATCACATACATGACAACATGAAGGTAAGAACATAAATTATGTTTACTATATTACACTGAAGTATAGCTCATTATATGTTTGAAATCAGTACAGACTGATTTTGATAATCTAAAAGAACTGCTCTATTTTTTGTGCTCATATTCATGTATTCAATCTCCTAGAAAATGCTTGGTAGCATGATGAACAATTAGAATACAGATCTTCACTTTTAGGCAAATGTCTAGTTGAGTGTGTATGAACACAAAGCAGATATTCATAATATAGTGCTACAAAAATAATAAGAGATGTGTGTGTGAAAGAGATAGAGATTGATTATGAATTTGATAATAAAAAGGAAGAGAATCTAAGGCATCAGGGAGTGGTAATGGAAGACTTCCCAGAAAGAAAATAATTTGAGTTGAGTTTCCCAGCAATTGGCTAGGATACTCCAGGATGAAAAAGCACTCTGGATTAATACATGAGGATATTTCTTTATTATTTTTGTCTTAATTAAGCATCTATAAGTGAGGCCTTTATGCTATATGCTTTAAGGAGGAAACCTCTTTTAATCCTTCCAATCAACCGTGAAACATTTACTATTATTATCTTCATATAAAAAATGAAAAGTGAAAAATTTGTCCAAAGTCAACCATACTGGATTTTATCTCAGAATCTGATTCCATTTGGTGCAACACTAGAGATAGCATGACACCTCTAGGAACATACTAGAATCTAGCATTGGATAGTGGTGGGCACTATAATAGATAACACAAATCAGAAATGAAAGTGGGAAAGAGTTGACCTTTTATGTAAAAATGCATATTTGACTTTATCCTATTGGCTACATGGTACAATTTCAGGATCTAAAAAAAAAAAGGATAGAATTATGTATTACTTTTATAAGAGCTAATTATTTGTTAGCTTTATAGTAATCAGTACAGAACATAGATAGGGGAAGTGATGATTAAACCTAGGAGATAACTTAAGAAACTATGGCAGTATTTTAAGCAGGAGATGATAATTTGAACTGAGTGAGCGGGAGTCAAAGAAAAGCGGACAAATTCAGGAGGTGATAAAGAGGAAGAATTCACAGGGCTTTTAAAAAAATGAATTAGATGTGTGGAGAGGGGGAGAAAAGGTGAAATTTGCAGTGACTCTCATATTTTTAGCTTGAGTAATAAAATTTTGATTGTAGTGACATCTACTAGTAGAGAATATAGGAAGAAGACACATTGTAGGTAAAATAAGGGAAATGATGGATCCTCTTTAGAGAACAGTATGGCTGATCTACCTATAGAGAGTATCTTGGCAACTGACTAGAATGATCTTACATGAAAAGAGATGCTGAAGTTAAATATATATGTATGTGTTACAAGTTCATAGGCTATGGAAGTTGTTCCAGTTGGCAAGATCAATCAAGGGAGTATGTAGGAATAGAAGATAAAGTTGGCCTAGATATCAGGAAAAATAGAATCCCATGAGTGAAACTGAGACATCAGCAAAGAGAGGTGGAAGCAGAAAAAAATATATGGAAGAGATAATTCTGGAGTACAGGCAATGGTATCAGAGACACTAGAGACAGTGTAACTTAGATGTATCTACCAAACATGGCCCTAGAAGAAAACAGTGTGATTGAGTTGCTTAAAGAAGTTAGACCACACTTAGAGGAGAAAGAGATTTGTGTGCCCAGGAAATAGGGGTGCTGAAGTGATACACCATGACGTCCGGGTGCGCTAGGGAAGAAATTAAAGCCAGGTGAAGCCTAAGAACTGGAGGTTGTGATGAATTTAAGTAGTAAAAGTATTACCATCAAAGTTATGAGGAAACTGTAAGACAAAGGCTATGGTGGGGGGGAAAAATATGCTGCTAACTTTAAGACCTCAGAGGTGAGACATTTCTAAGCAATTATATTATCTAGGCTTTCGGTCACAGATTGAGTGACAGAATGGAAATGAAGGTCACTAGAAAAGAAATGATGAGAAATTGAGGTAGGTGGGCATATAAAGGATTGAACTACCTGAGGTGAAGTACTGAGGTGTCAGCCAGTACTCCCGGCTGACAGGAGTTGGAGTAGAAGGGGAGACTAAGGCAAGAGCCAATTCTCAAAATATACAAGGTTTGGGAGCAGAGCGAAGTAAGAGACCAGACAGGCGGCATGCGCCTTATGTAAGAACAGTTTTCTCAAAGGGATGAAGAAATACTAGTTGGTGCTGTGTTTGCTTAGTCGCTCAGTCGTGTCTGACTCTTACGATCCCATAGACTGTAGCCTGCCAGGCTCCTCTGTCCATGGGATTCTCCAGGCAAGAACACTGGAGTGGGTTGCCAGTTTAGCAGAGTGGAAATGGGGAATTAAAGAAGGTCAACATCTCCCACCACCTCCAACATATGTAGAATGTGAGAAATCAAGTTATCTTCACTAAAAGGAACAGCAGAGTAGAAATTAATTTCTCCTAGAAGCCCACTGTGAGCCGCAAACTTGTCCTGTAGAACCAGGAATCCCTTCTACATAATATCTGCTGTATTTATGATAACAGTAGTGTATTTGCCTTTATCGTATTTCATTTATATTCGACTACTGGATTTTATCTATTGCTCCATTCATTGTTATGTTCAACCCTGGATCTTTCACAGAATATATCTCAGAGCTATAGACATAATAACCTTCTGACAAGTACTATGTGAAAGAAAGAACGGATGTGTATTGATCAGAAACTCACCCATGTCTTTTCCAATTGGCTAATGTAACAACAACAAAATGGGTGTATGGCCTCTATTAAGATATTAACACATTTGCAGTATTATTTGTGTCAGTAAACAAGCTAGCTAGGGCTTCAAAGTGTTTATTCCAGCCTAAACACTGATCCAGCTCAGCTACACAGCTTGACCAAATTAACAGGTAATATAGCCATAACCTTTATTTCAGTTTTTTGGGTTAGCCAAAAAGTTCATCTGGGCTTTTCCATACGCTGTTACAGAAAAATCCAAATGAAATTTTTAGCCAGCCCAGTATGTTGTGAATAGAGAGACACAGAGATGAACAAATCAAATCAATTAACTTAAAAAAAATCTAGATACCAAAAACCATATTTATTACAAAAAATACAAACAATTGGGGGTAATGTCAAAGAAGTATTATGCATTCCAGTTTTAACTTCAGCCTCTCAATTTAGTTTCCCTTAGTCCATCTCACCTTTATATTTCCTGGTGATACTTCCACTTGCAGTTTCAGAATCTGAAGTTACAACACCAGGGACATCATCGAAATTCTCAACGCTCAGAGTGACTGTTGTAACGAGAGAGGCTACAGATTCAGCCACTGTTTCAGTAAAAGGATCAATATTTGTATCTTGTCCAAAGTCTGCTGCCTTTCCTTGACAATAACTTGCACTACTCCCTTGAGGAATAACCTATAAATGTCTGCAATTTTCTATCTCAAGGCCTGCTTTCTCTCTCACTATCCATTGTCTTGGCAAAATTCTTTTCTTTCTCACACCTCAGAGACCTCCCTTGTTACTGCCTCATCCAGTGTGGCATTAGCACTACTATTAGATAGGACACCTGCAATAGTTAGAACTTCACCTCAAAAAGGTTGGATGCTCAAGTTGGTACTCAGATTTTTTTTAATGTATTTCCTATCAGTAAAATTAAAGTTTTCTGATATAGAGCCAGTTACCAAGTGCAGAATGCCAATATGGGATCAACATTTGATTAGTATTCTTCACAAGCATCAGTTTTATGAAGCCAAAGCTAATAGCTGAAATAGTTGATCTTACCCATCAATTAGCAGATCATATAAGAAAAAGATAGGATTTAATTCCTTTGATAAATTGGAGCTTATAAAAAGAGCTGAT
Source organism: Cervus canadensis (assembly GCF_019320065.1). Classification (NCBI taxonomy): domain Eukaryota; kingdom Metazoa; phylum Chordata; class Mammalia; order Artiodactyla; family Cervidae; genus Cervus; species Cervus canadensis. The sequence continues at coordinate 33,887,424 of NC_057389.1, forward strand.
ACCTGCTTTAAAGCTTAGAAAGGATTCTAAAATATGATAAAAAGATAAATATCATGAGTCTGCTTCTATCAGGGACCCTGTAATATTTTAATGATGTATATAGTCAGCCCAACATAACTGCAGATATGGAACCTTTAAATACCAAGGACTGACTTTACTACACCATTTTACATAAAGGATTTGAACATTGGCTGATTTTGGTATTCTTGGAGGTCCTGGAACCAAACCCCACTGGATAACCAGGAATGACTGTGCATTTAGTTTGATCTTTTATTTGAATTACTGAGGGCTTGCAAGGAAGTGGAATCATCAGCAGAATATATCATCATATGGTAGTAGAAAACAACTGGGATTAGGAGATTAGATTCTTGGATTCTAACCCTACTCTTGTGTGTAGCATACAACTAGACCATGGTATGAAGCAGACTAGACAGCAGTAAAGAGTATGGATGTAAGAACAAGAATGGAGGGTTCACACCTACCTCTGCCACTTACTAGCTATGAGACCATGGACACATCATTTAACCTATTTGTGTCCTGGTATGCAAACATGTAAAGTGATGATAATAAAAGTGCCAATTTTGCACGGTTGTTGTGACAAATAAATGGATCAACACATGTAAAGCCCTTAAAATGATGCCTAACCCATAGTAAAAACAGCATTATTATTAATTACAAATGCAAGGTAATATCAGACATATATATACCTATGGCTGATTCATGTTGATTTTTGGCAGAAACCAACACAACACTGTAAAGCAATTATCCTTCAATTAAAAATAAATACATTTTTAAAATAACATATTTTATACAGCACTCCAGAAATGACAAAGAATCTACTTAGAGAATCTTCATTGCTTCTCACATTATTATAACCATGATTCCTATTTTGCTGATGAGGAATCTAAGAGTCAGAAACATAACATAGTCTTTCAGAGTACATGTGTAGGCAATGGCTCAAACTCATGTCCTCATACCCAAAGTCATCTGCCACATTATATGTCCTTATGGCTTTAGCTGGGAATCTACACTAAGTCCCTATCATGGGAGTTGAGAATTTTACCAAGTCCTTAGAAGGAAATATGAGTACCAGCTTGAAATAAATAAACAAACAAGCCAAGAGTTAGATTCAGAATTCTACTTCTCTTGTAGAAATCAAAGAGCAATTAGCAGAAGAGAGTAGGTGCAGATAAACTGTGGACCTCGGGATAAATTCAGCCAGCCAGCTAGGTTTGAATGGCCTGTGAGCTGAGGAAGGTTTTCACATTTTAAATAGTTGCGAGGAAAAAAAAAAATCAGAAGAATATTTTGCATCACATAAAAATTATTTTAAAAAATCTAAATTCATTATCCATAAACAAACTTACTTGGAGACAGCCACGTCCATTAGTCTACACAGCGCCTACGGCTGCTCTGTGCTATAGAGACACAGGAGAACCTGAGGCAGACTGTTGGCCCGCAGAGTCTACAACAGTTACTATCTGGCTCTTTACAGAGAAAGTTGACTGCTTTCCTTGCCTCTGCTGCATCCTAGTGTAGCTAGCACCAGACTATTGAGGGAAAAAAAATCATTTTTTATGAAGATGATGATGAAACAAATGTCCTCAGATACCTCACACACACTCAGCACATTCCCTGCAATAATGGTTATCAATGCGAGGCTCTGCTCTAATGAAGAGTACCTGGAATTACTGGGCTACCACATTGAAATATTCACCTTTTGATTGAGATCTTTACACTCTACCTGTTATTAAGATGTTTTCACATAAAAGGCTGCCCAGTCTCCTTTTGCAAAGAACAGAGTGGAGATAATGACATAGGTTTAAATCTAAGGTATGTGTGCGTGTGTTCATGCAAGCTCAGTCACTTCAGCCATGTCCGATTCTGTGACCCCACACGCAGTGGCCTGCCAGTCTCCTCTGTCCATGGGATTCTCCGGGTAGAATACTAGAGTGGGTTTCCATGCTCTTCTCCAGGGGATCTTCCTAACCCACGGATCAAACCCGTCTGCTGCATTGCAGGTGGATTCTTTACCATCTGAGCCACCAGGAAAAGCCCTCAGGTATGAACACTTGAACTGAAAACTGAAGGTCCCTAGGCTGCCGAGCTCCTATATATAGTGCATACTGAGTATAGCATCTGGAGACAGAGGAAAAGGCTGGTGTGTCCCAGATAAAAGATGGCGCACTAACCCTAGACTCAAGTTGTAGAAATCAACTGACTTTCTGCTTGGAGGTTAAGGAGCCAGATGATGATCACGTGTTCAGAACCCTGGGACTGATAAACGATTAGATTTGGTATCAGTTCAGACAACAATGTTCTCTGGTTTAGCATTTCTAATGACCTTTTGAAACCATAAGCTCAACATTATTTCTTAATGAATTTCCTTTGTCCTATTTCAGGAGCTCTCAGGGCTCCTTGGTTACACTTGGGTGACTCATAATTAGTTTTGCAGTACTAACGTAGATTACAATTTGAAAAAAGAGAGAGTAAAAACAAATATGCTTTCAATCACAGCAGAGGAGAAAAAAAAGAATTGTAACAAAATGTGTTGGTATTGCAAATTACCTAGTTTCATTACTTGTTCTCTTATTTATTTAAATTACGATTCTAGGTCCTTTAATCCAGGCTTATTCATTTTTTTTCAGGATTATTCTTTTAAAGACATTCTATTTTCAAAGTTTTGAAACAGTGATTGTAAAAAATATTCTGTAAAGTTTATGGAAGTTTGCTTAGATAAGCTACCCTGGCAGTTAAACTTGATATTCAAGTAAACAGCATGGTGATTGTTTTATGGCACATGTAAGAGTCAAAGAACTGAGTATCACTGAGCATCACAGTAGAATCTAAATTAGACGAAGACCACCGGCTTTGGGGACTGACAAACCTTAGTTGGAAGCCTGTCCAGCTACTCAATAACTTGTAATCTCAAGTAATTATTGCAACTCTCTCAGCCTTGGTTTCCAAGAATCTGTCCTCATAGCTGTGATCAGAATGAAATTGAGTAATTCATGTGAAGGGTCCAGCACAGAAGTGCTCATTAAACATTCATTATTACTCTATTATAAGGCAGTCTGACAATCATGTACCCCACTGACTCAATGCCCAGTGCCAAATGCATGAGTGTTCCAGGGTGTTACTGAGAGCATTTCAGCTGTAGGTCTTTACCTGAGCTTATCATGTGCACTCAAAGATGATCATTTCTCCTTCACATAGCTCAGACTACCAAGTATTAGTCACTGAGTCATGTCTAACTCTTTGTGACCCATGGACTGTAGCACACCAGGCTCCTCTGTCAATGTAACTCTCCAGGCAAGAATACTGGAGTGGGTAACCATTCCCTTCTCCAGGGGATCTTCCTCACCCGGGGATCAAACCCCAGTCTCCCACATTGCAGACACATTCTTTTACTGTCAGAGCCACCAGGGGAGACCAAACTATCCAAATTACCAAACTTCTTATACTGAAGCCAAATTATTATATTGGAGCCAAATTACTATATTGAAGCCAAATTGTTATATTGAAGCCAAATTACCAATCTTCTTATTATATTGGTTTTCAATTATTAAGTCGGTCTCTCCTTAGTCCAACCCTGTTTCCTGGAGCTACACAAAATCAGTCTACAGTTATCCACATAAGTAGTCTCTTCAAATTAATTAACCCAAGTTCCATCAACCATCTCTCATATTTTATCAGTCATTTCCAACCCTGGTTGCACATCAAAATCATCTGAGAACTTTTTGAAAAATTTGGATGCATAGGAAACTCACCCTAAAAATTAAATCAGAATCTCTTGGGGGTGGGCCCAGGAACTGGTATTTTTAGAAGGTCCCCAGGTAATTCTGAATGTACAGCCAGGGTTGAGAAACACTTTATATATTCTCCTGTTTATTGTGTTGATCATTTTATTCCTAAAGAACTGCCTAAATTATTGCTCTCAGATAAACACTGTGGTTTTAGTCGCTAGGTCATATCCAACTCTTTGCGACCCCATGAACTGTAGCCTACCAGGCTCCTATGTTCATGGGATTCTCCAGTCAAGAATACTAGGGTGGGTTGCCGTTTCCTCCTCCAGGGGGTCTTCTGCACTGGCAGGCAGATTCTTTACCTCTGAGTCACCTGGGAAGCCCATAAACACTGTATCTTGATACAACCTGAGCAAAATCACCATCACTTTTCTTTAAAGGAGGAAAATTGTCTGTCTTGTTCAAGCTAACCCCATTCAGTGCTTCTCAAACACTATTATGCATAAGAATAGACTGGGGATTGTGTTAAACTGTATATCCTAATTCATAATCTCTGGGATGGCACTCAAGATCTGTACTTCCAGAAAGGTCCTAGGTAATTGCTGGTCTAAGAACCATATTTTGAGTAGTTTGGACTTCCCTGGTGGCTCAGATGGTAAAGCGTCTGCCTACAATGTGACCCTGGGTTTGATCCCTGGGTTGGGAAGATCCCCTGGAGAAGGAAATGGCAACCCACTCCAGTACTCTTGCCTGGAAGATCCCGTGGACAGAGGAGCCTGGTAGGTTACAGTCCATGGGGTCACAAAGAGTCAGACATGACTGAGAGACTTCACTTGAGTAGTAGAGGTCCACCTACTGATTAAAAGCACATTAAAGTGATATGCCAATACTGAAAGAGACAGCGAGCAAATATTATCTTGGTCACATCATCAGTCATTCCACTGAATCTTTTATAATCTGTATATATTTGGCGAGTTTGTAAGTTGGTTGGCAAGCCATCTATCTCAAATATTGGCTATTTCCTCAGATGTCCTGCTTAGTGCCTGGTTTGGAAACCAGCATCCATTTGTCTTTGTGGCAGCTAGGATGGTGAATTTAGCTAGAAGAAGGGATTCACAGAAATATGAATACTGCACTTTCAAGTCTCTAAGAAAGAAGATGTGCTAAAACAGTGATATAATTTGAACAAATAAATACCTTCTCTGTGTACAAAGATCATGCCTTTCCTTAATAATGTCTCTTGAGACACTCCGTTATCTTCAACATGATGGACATTAAGATGCTACATGAATATTGGCTTATTAACTAATTGATGAGACACACTCACTGGACAATAAAACATGCTTTTTATGTCCATGGAATAACTAAAGAGGAGACACTATGTCAAATATAACAAATTGCATGGCATAAACAGTGAATACAATTTGACTAATAAATGGGGAAATTGAAAGGGGCTGAAACAAGGCATTGAAGGAGTGATAATCTGCAAAAAGGTAGAGAAAAAGGGCAGGGAAAAGTCATTTCAACCTTTAATATGTATAGTTTTACATCCAGAGTCAACATCATGCTTGACTTGGGATATCTAATGAGATTGCAGACCTAAGTGGTGTACTTGTAGGACCTTCTGTCACATAATGTCAGGGATAATATATTGAGCTAAGGAACATGTGAGTTATATTACAACTGCAAGGGAATAAAAATTAAAACCCCTTCATGTGGAAATAGACATAATCGTGCTACATTTCCCTGTAGAAGAGCATACAGTGGCAATTTTTCTTCATATAATATTACATTAGCTTTAATTCTTATTAATAAGATACAAGAGTCATTAACACTATTAAAAATCTAATTATGTTAGCAATTTTCCATCATGTCATATTTGAGCAGTTAAGTATTGGTATTTGTTTTTCCTAATGGGATTCAAAAGTCTAATTAATAGGCTTTCTTTTGTGGTTAAGTGGGATGAATCTCTATGAGAAGCAAGACATTTTTAGTATCTATAAGCAGCTTGTTTTCTCTTATCTTACAGTACCAAGTCATCTGTTTATCTGTGGTATAAATAACTAAACATGAATTATGAGATTATTCTATGAAATTGAACAATGCTTTTCACTACATGTGATGTTACAGCTACTACATTCTAAGAACTTTGATATACTATTTACTAGACAAAAAGCATTGAAAAAGAGTATGCAGTAGATTCTTACTTACACATATTGGCGGAAACAGAAGATAGCATACTGAATGGCTAAGATGCTTTTTCTGCTTGTGATGGTACTGTTTTGGGGAAGTGCACATCCAAATAGCTAATAAAGAGTCAATAGTTGTAAGGTTAATGTCTTAATGCCTTTTTATACCTTGATGGCATGTTAGCTAATATGTATATTATAAAATGCTATGCTAACATGTCTAATGTATATATTATACATTGTATTATATGTATAGCTTATATATTATGCTAATTTGTAAATTATATTATGCTAAAGTGTATATTATATTATGCTAATATGTATATTAGATGTATAATATGCTATGTTAATATGTATATTATTCATATATCATATTATATAGGTAATATAACAGATAAATATTTCATATATATGTAATGTAATGTATGCTGGGAGGGATTGGGGGCAGGAGGAGAAGGGGACAACAGAGGATGAGATGGTTGGATGGCATCACTGACTCGATGGACATGAGTTTGAGTAAACTCCAGGAGCTGGTGATGGACAGGGAGGCCTGGCGTGCTGCAGTTCATGGGGTCACAAAGAGTCCGACACAACTGAGAGATTGAACTAAACTGATTATAATCCACAATATAATGTGATATGTGTTCAGTTCAGTTCAGTTCAGTTGCTCAGTCGTGTCCGACTCTTTGTGACCCCATGAAATGCAGCATGCCAGGCCTCCCTGTCCATCACCAACTCCCGGAGTTTACTCAAACTCATGCCCATCAAGCTGGTGATGCCATCCAGCCATCTCATCCTCTGTTGTCCCCTTCTCCTCCTGCCCCCAATCCCTCCAAGCATCAGGGTCTTTTCCAATGAGTCAACTCTTCACATGAGGTAGCCAAAGTATTGGAGTTTCAGCTTCAGCATCAGTCCTTCCAGTGAACACCCAGGACTGATTCCTTTAGGATGAACTGGTTGGATCTATGTATGTATAAATAGATAGATACTAACATAGTGCCAAAGAATAAAGAATATTTGTATAGACATCTGTTTCTCGGTTGCTATTTAAAATGACCCTGTGATATGTTGATAATTTGTAATTAATCATGCAGTCACAGGAGTTAAACTATCATATCATTTTTTTCCTTCAGATTATCAACTACAATCTTTAAAATTAAGACTATTTTTACAGCAGTTTTAGGTTCATAGCAAAACTAGAGCTAAAGTTATAGTCTAGAATTATTCTCAAATTGATGTTGAGGAGCTATTGGTAGAATATGAGAAAGCTAACAGCCCTGGAAATGACATAATACAAGAGCTGGTGGAGCATGGATATAGAATGGCAGCATTAAAGAGCATGTCTCTCATATACACATTCTATATTTACAAAATTTTTTTCAGTTATTCATAATCACAAAACTAATAAGATCTCAAAAAGAAAATATTAAAATTTAACTCTGCAAGTTATTATGTAGCAAGACAAATGAAAATATTATACAGACTATGACATATTATTTCTGTCTTGAGGCAGAGAATAGCTCTAAGACGGAAAATGTGACTCTCTTTTGGTATATTTGCTTTTATTAGCTATTTTATCACCTGTTTTAATTTTATCTGTTTGACTAGACCTGTTACTAGTAATTTGAAGCTAGAGAAGTTGAAATTTTTTCTCCATTGCTTTTCTCAGCCTTTCATTTTGAGGAAAACTGTTCCTTACAATTCTGTTACTTTTATCTGCATATGTGCTATTTATATAATCTTAGTTTGCTTTTCTATTTGTTTTATCTTTGGTTAAGTTAACAGTTTATATTATAGTTTGTTGCCTAATTAATTTTAGAATTTATGCTTATTGCTCCCATTCTTTTGCTTTCACTATCTCATTTATTAAGTTAGATTTTTAATTTATCTTAATTATTTTTGTGTCCATATGTGCTTGGTGCTATGATTTTTCATCTAAGCATGGCTTTGGCTATTTTTTGCATAAGGAGTTGAGAACTGTGTATCTTTATTTCAATAAGTTAAAACTAGAAATGGCAGTGAAAATATTTCTGTTTTAAGTCTTAAGAAGTGAAAAATACCTTCCTCTTGAAGAGATTGGCAAAGAAAATTAGCATGAGACTCATGAAGTACGTGCCCATCTTATTTTTTGCCCTATCAGTGGTACTATTCAGATGAGAGCACGATTTACAGATGTGAGGAAACCTCTCAGGAACATTTGCGTTTCTCTATCTGATTTTAGGATCCAAGATAGTACGTATCTCAATAGCATATGAAAAGAAGATCACAAAATGCTTTTTCTTAGAAACGAAGTTTGTTCTGGTCTTTTATGTAACTTTGCTATATTAATTTAAAATAAACAATTGACCCACTGAAGTAAAATTTTCAAAACATGTTCATATAATGCTAACATAAATTTCAGCTTTACAAATATTCCCAAGTATTTCACTTCAAGATGTAATTTTAATCTTGGAACAAAATGATTAGAAATAATTCAAAACAGCCTTATATTTAACTATTGGCTAATAAAGCATCCAATGACATTTTATCACATATTTTGACAAATAAATTTTAAAATATAAAAATAAATTTATATAAAAATTCCATATTTATCATTTAAATAAGTGCAATAATTTATACAACTTCTATTTTTATCACAAGCATCTAAAAATACATAGAAAACAAGTTATTTCAGTTGACATAGAGAGATTAAAAAGTAGACCTAGTATTATAGTTACCATTCATATAACAATAACTAGTTTTAAGCCCTTAATGTATTCCTCATCACACTCTTCTGAGATACACATCATTATTATTTTCACTTTATAAAGAAGAAGCTGAGACTTTTACAGATTATATAACTTAGTCTCAATCACAAAGCTAATAAGTGACAGAGCCAGGATTCAAACCCAGACAAAATGACTCCCAGTTCATTTTCTTAATCTCTTGTCTAAAACCTACCCAATGAAGTGCAGAATCCTGAAGAAAGCATATGCATTCGGGCAAGTGTCCAGCCGTGGCAGGAGTTCACAGCACCCAGCACCATGCTCTGTATTTAACAATCCATGAGTTGGTACCTATTAAGCCTATAAACCAAGCACAAGCCCTGGAGTTTGAAGAAAATCACACTTTACAAGAAAGACAACCTAAGGTCCTCCCAATCTATCCAATAATACTTCCAGCAATAAAGAAGAGACCAGGTACATGATCGTTGGATAAAGACCATCACAAATGAGAATCCTATGATATTCATGGTTTGAGATGCAAATGTTTTTAAACAGTAGAGTGAAAGTGAGAGTTAGTCACTCAGCTGTGTCTAATTCTTTGCTACCCTATGGACTGTAACCTGCCAGGCTCCTCTGTCCATGGGATTCTCCAGGCAAGGATATTGGAGTGCGTAGCCATTCCCTTCTCCAGGGGATCTTCCCGATCCAGGGATAAAACCTGGGTCTCCTGTATTGCAGGCTGAATCTTTACTGCCTGAATCACCAGGAAAGCCCTTTAAATGGTAAATTTCACATGAAAGCAAGAGTTCTTTTTCACAAAGGCCAAAAACCAACCTTCACTTGTATACCAAATCCCAGTGATTTGATATTAAGATAAACTGGTTCTCATCTGGTGGCTGTCTAGCCCTTCTCCCACCAGAAGACACTTGAAAATCTCTGGGGGCATTTCTGGTTGTCACAACTGGGTCTGGGGTGAAAGTGATGCTGGCAACTCGTAGGCAGGGGACAGGGATGCTGCCGAACATTTTGTTAACACAGAGCATCCCCTCAACAATTATCCAGCTCAAAATGTCCATAGTGCTGATGCTGACAAATCAAGAACTACATGTGGGTGCTTTTTAATTCTGATGAAACTGTGATTTTCATTAATACAGAAGAAGAAAATAACAACTGACCTGGAAAGTTAAACACCACCCTCTGCTTCTTCCTCCCTGGCCCATGCTTTAAGTGACTAACAGAGGGGAAAAGGGAAATAGAGAAATTAGTTCCTCTACAATGCTGTTTTAGAACTCGAACTTGAATGGATGAAAACCTCTAAGACTGGGTGCTATCTGTCTTGACTGAGACTCTCAACTCTCCTTCCCTCCCGTCCCTCTGGGGATCTCTGAAGGAAAACGCCCACTCTAAAATCTGCTTCTGTGCTTTTCCCTATTTCTTGTGACTCCTCACACTCCTTCCTCTCTATCACAGACAACCCGGCTGTGTTTGCTTACTGACAACACATAAAGTCCCAGAGGACTTCAGGTACAGAGGAGGAGGGCAGAAAAGGAATAAAGGGGGAGAAAGAAGGTGGAAAAGAGACGGGGAGGAGGGGGATGACTAGGGGAGGGGAGGGTGGAAGGGGGATGGGAAAGACACAAAGGGAGACACACTTTCCCAAATCTTTGGAAGGGCTCGTTTTTGCTGTCTGGAAAGCTATTTATGCCCCCAATAGGTACTAGCAGCATAATCACTGCAGAGTAAGTAATATATTAGGACTGGCTGTTAGCTGGGGGAACGGAAATACAGTATTAATGTTTTAGCATACTTACTTGGCTATTCTCTTCAATTAGTTTAAATACAAAGGTCTAGACTATTCTATTCTCATCCTATCATCCATTGCAGCTCTTGAGATTCTGCTTTAGTTCAAAATCCTTATCTCTGCACTCTTCTCCACCAAAATACATCTAAAAGGCATCTAATTCTTTCAGCTGACTGTTCACATATATTTGAAACATTAAGAAGAATTTGCTGGCTTCCAACTTTGGCAACCTAGGTTATTTGGATCAACAAGTCCTCTAGAAACAAGAGCTAAAAATGTTTGCTTTGGTGTTGAGCAAAGCAGTAGAAAAGAAAAATGGGAGGTTATGGGAGAACTCTCCAAACTGTGGGCAGACTTCATGGAAATCTGTAGCCAAGATTATACATAGTCTGAGACAACTAAGGACCCACTACTGCCATAGTTGTGGCCAGAGCAGTGCAAAGCCATTCTGGAGATACGTAGGTTCAGCATCATCCGTGAGGAAATACCGCAGATATTTTTCCAGGGCAATAACCATATAGCAGTGTAAGATGACTAGATCCGAAGAAACAAGGTAACGTGAGTGAAAATCAGCAGAAACACAGATAGCATAAAAGACACAATTTAAACACTAGAATGATCAGATGCAAATTTAAACACCAAGCCCACCACATTTAAAGAAACAAATAATGCAATATTGCCAATAATAGTAAATTGAAATAGATAAATGCTCAGTTAAAAGGTAACTACAAAATTTTAAAAACCCAAATTATAACTTTTTACTAAAACCTAATAATTTAAGTATTGGCAAATAATAAAAATACAGTAAATCCTTTAGATAGTAATCAAAATAATATTCAAAAGAAATCTGGGTGACTATACTGATAATGAATAAATATATATTAAGAAAAGTCATCACTGGAGACAGAGTTTCACCACATAATGGCACAAATTTCAATTTACAAGGAAGATTCAAAATTTTATATTGATATGTATAAATCTGGAAAATTTATAAAGCAAAATATTGGCAGAGCTATAAATAAATTTATAGTCACATTAAGAGATTCTAATATTCCTCTCTTAGTAATTGATAACAGCAGCAGCAAAAGTTTTGAGCAGAGATAGAGAAGGTTTGATTATTATTCACACTCCTGATTCACAGAAAAATATACTGCCCCCAGCAGCTGTAGATATAATTTTTAAGCACATGTGATATTTTCATAAACTTATAATGTTGAAATAGAAGAAGTCTCAAAAATTTGCAGAGGGTTGACCTCTACAAGCACAACTTCTAACCACAATGATATCCTAACAATGAAATTGTTAGAAATTATCTCAAAGATAACTAGAAATTTCTCACATTGAAATTAAGAAATGAATTAAATAATCCACAAGTCAAAGAAAAAACACAATGAAGATGAGAAAATACTTTGGATTTGAGAATAATAAAAGTGCTACATATCAATATATATGGGATATCTGACTGTGGTGCAAGTCAGAGATAATATAAAACTGAGCGCATCACTGAATCCACTCTCCACTGTGATGAGGTGCTGTAAAATGCAGAAAGGAAGCATAGGGTGTCCTTTTATGAACTGTGTAAATATTCCTTTTCCTTTTGCTATTAAGATCTCAAATACCTACATCAGCCCTTGAATACCATGAAAGTTCAAATGATTAGCTGTGACAGTGCTTATTCCAGGCAATAAAAGCAAACGGTCCTTTAATCCTGAGACAAAAGGCCTCTCTCCCCAGACCTCAGAGAGGAATCACACTAGCAGAGCCATGAAATGGTGCTCACAAGCCCAACTTCACCGTCTCCTTTGTGTAAACAGCAGCACAATCACAGGCGCAAGGAAGAGATCATCTTGGCTGAGTCACAGACTCTGTGCTCGTTCATTCAGTCCTCTGATGCATTTTCAATTTAGTTCCTAGCATCAGGCGATGGTCTAAACACATGGCCACCCATGTTGAATGAGACAGAGAAGGTAGCTCATGCCTTAACTGAGGCAAGGGGGATGGTGACAGAATACGAGAACAAAACAAATATTTCCAGGTGCTGTGGAGAAAGAAAACAGTATGGGGAAGAGGAATGGAAGGTCATCATGGGGTGGAGAGAGACTGCATATTTGTTGGGTAGTCACAGAAGTTCTCTATAAACAGCTGAAAGAAGAATATTCAGGCAGAAAAAATCCAGTATAAGTGTTTTGCTGGAAATATAGGAATGAGTTTGTGTGTACAAGAGACAGGAAAAAAAAAAGCTAGAGTGACATGAACATAGTATAAAGCAGGGTTCTCCAACACCGAGACCACAGACCATTACTGGTCTGTGGCCTGTTAGGAACGGGGCCACACAGCGGGAGGTGAGCGGTGGGCAAGGAAGTAAAGCTTCATCAGTATTTACAGCCACTCCCCATCACTCGCATTACCACCTGAGTTCCTCTTTCTGTCAGATCAGAGGCAGATTCAGATTCTCATATGAGTGCAAAACTTACTGTGAATTGCAGATGCGAGGCACTGTGCTACTTATAAGAATCATCCCAAATCACCCCCTGCCCCCATGTGTGGAAAAACTGATTTCCATGAAACCGGTCCCTGGTGCCAAAAAGATTGGGGACCACTGGTGTGGAGGGTGTGGAGGGGAGGGAGCTTGCAGATGAGGTCAGCAGGGCAGTGTCAGATCCTTTGGGTCTTGCATACATCTAATGTGGTTTATGTTTTAAAATACCACCCTGGCTACCCTGTGGGGAGGTATTTGAAGTCTCTGTTATCATGTAAGCCCACCACCACACAATGAGGTAACGATTAAGGTAACTCCTACCACCCCTCCCATTTTAGAGAAGGTAGGCAGATTAGTCAAAGGCACAACTAGCTAGTGTAAGAGGTGACCTTCCAGATGCGCTGTGTCCTTAACCACTGTGCTCTGCCGTTCAAATGAAGTACAAACATGTGCAATTGCTTAATGTTTCTTCCAGATCTAAAGCAATCAGTACCCACTGTTGTAGGTGAACGGATTCCGTTCAAAGGGAATCTGTTATTCCACCCTTACCTGGGCCCACACACCAGTGCACAAAGCCAGATGTTAGAGTGGATTCTCCCATTCATTGCCTTGGGGTGTGTTCCATCGCTCAGCTATCCCCAGGGGAATACCTGTTCTCCATCTCCTTGACCTGTGATCACAAGGGCTCCTCTGAGCATAGCTGTGATACACAAGGGACAAGGTCTTGCCTCGGTCTCTGGGAATGCTGTTTGCATCTTCCTGAGTTCAGCCCAAAAGCTCCTCATCATTGCACATCCATCTGGAGTATTCCCATTTTGGACAAACAAAAAGTAAACAGTTTGACACTTACAGGCTACTCTTAAAGCAATTTCTCTAAGGCAATAAAAAATTTATTATTTTACTTTTCCTCTGCATTTATCAGGACTTAAACATATAAGAAAAATTGGATCACTGAAAGATTATACAAAACATGAATAACAAGAATTGCTCCAAATTCACTTTTTAAAATAGCATTTATTATTGTAATGGTTGATATTTTGTAAACAGGCAATATGTGGGGAAATTTAGCCCTCATTTAAATCGAGTCATTTAACAGATATCACATTTATTATCTATATATCTATCTATCTAGTTCTCTGTACATCTGTATCTATCTGCCTATTATTCACTGTCAAATCATTTATCCATAAAGATAAAATAACAATAGAAAAAATGGCAATGGAATACATCCTCATAACTGTAACTACAACTAAATATCTAAATGATGACTTGTGCCAGAATCAATCAGCTCTTATGTTTAGGTGCTATGACTGTATGGAGGCCAGAACTACTTTTCTTAAAAAAGCAACAATGCAAATGGCAAATCAATAGCACAGAAATTGTTGCTCTACTTTTACATGTCAGTGAGAGTAACATAAATAAGAAAAAATGAGAATTAAATTCACATACTTAGGTATTCTCAATCTCCTATACCAACTGGACTAATACCAACAGACAAGAAGATAAAATGATGAAAGAAAATCAGAAATCTCAGCTAAGAAATTACCTAAGCTATGGAAAGAGTACAGACCTGGGAATTAGAAGACTTTGTTCTAGTTCTGGCTCATCCCCTAAGACATTTTTCTGCACTGTACCTTGTTCAAATGAGGGGAACAGAATTGTTTCTTACCTACTGCTCTTAGTTGATATCAGTAAAGTTTGGAAAACCTGCCAAAATTAGGTGGTAAATCCTTACTCAAGTTCCTCACCTCCTTATCTCCCAGCTTGTTAATGGCCATATAGTATTCATGACTAGAGGTGCCCAGAAAAACTCAATAAACAAGACATATTTTATTGCAATTTTTTTTAAAAAAATCAAAGTTAATATAAAATCCACGGTGACAAAATTATCAACACATCAAAAATCTAAAATAAAGACAGAATTTTAAAAAACTGTGTCTCAGCTTTCCAGCATGGAACTGTTATTTTTTGCATTAATTTTAATTTTTAAATAGTATATTTAATAGCATTTATCCTAATTACTGAATTTTTTGGTGCCCATTAATGCTGTGTAGGTCTTTCCCAATGGATCATCAGTAAAGAATCCACCTGTAATACAGAAGATGCAGGAGGCATGGGTTTCCCTGTTTCAGGAAGATCTCCTGGATCAGGAAAAGGCAACGCACTCCAATATTCTTGCCTGAAAATTCCCGTGTACAAAGGAGCCTGGCGGGCTACTGTCCGTACGGTTGCAGAGAGTTGGACACAACTGAGGGACTGACCACAATGTTGTGTACTGGTCAAGTACTTCGCTCACCTCGCCCTACCCCCTCCCCAGTTTAACCACCAATTCCCCAGGAACTCTGAACAAACCAGACTCAGTATTACAAATGCAGACAAAGAGAATTGCAGGGAGAAGTCACCGGATTAAGTGTATTTAATAAAACAGCAAATGCTGTAGAAATCTAACTGTCCATAGTGACTATTGTGCTTGTGTCTATATCTTCTCTCTCTTTCTCCTCTGAAGAAGATGTAAAGCTCTGGGATGTTCACCAAGTGCTACAAGAAACTCAACGAAATATTTCAGAACATCTGAAGTCTTCCCTGACGATGTCTAGGATGGAGAAAGTGAAAATGAAAGTCACTCACTTGTGTCTGACGCTTTGCGACCCCTATACAGTCCATGGACGTCTCAGGCCATCATACTGGAGTGGGTAGCCTTTCCCTTCTCTAGGGGATCTTCCCAACCCAGGGATTGAACCCAGGTCTCCTGCATTGCAGGCAGATTCTTTACCAGCCGAGCCACATGGGAAGCCCCTAGGATGGAGAAGTCCACCCATAAAGTGCAAAATTTCCTCTTGTCTCTGCTCTATTCGCCTCCCTCCTGTACACACACTTCTGAAAACTTGGAGCCCACATATCAAGGTGTGCAGAACTAGCTTATCCTCCAAGACAACTGGTGTATCAAAAATTTTCCCAAAGGGAAAAAGTTTCTCCCCAAGAGGAAGTCTCTTAACTAATTTGATCATTCACCATCCTGCTCTCATATATATACATATGTGTGTATATAGATTTACATATATATATATATATATATATATATATATATATATATATATAAAATGTGATGAGAGTATCAGCTTAGTTCAGTTCAGTCACTCAGTCGTGTTCTACTCTTTGCAACCCCATGGACTGCAGCATACCAGGCTTCCCTGTCCATCACCAACTCCCAGAGTTTACAAATTCATGTCCATTGAGTCAGCGATGCCATCCAACCATTCATCCTCTGTCATCCCCTTCTCGTCCTGCCCTCAATCTTTCCCAGCATCAAGGTCTTTTCTAATAAGTCAGTTCTTTGCATCAGGTGGCCAAAGTATTGGAGTTTCAGCTTCAACATCAGTCCTTCCAATGAATATTCAGGACTGATTTCCTTTAGGATGGACTGGTTGGCTCTCCTTGCAGTCCAAGGGACTCTCAAGAGTCTTCTCCAAAACCACAGTTCAAAAGCATCAATTTTTAGTGCTCAGCTTTCTTTATAGTCCAAAGCTCATATCCATACATGACTATTGGAAAAACCATAGCTTTGACTAGATGGACCTTTGTTGGCAAAGTAATATCTCTGCTTTTTAATACACTGTCTAGGTTGGTTATAACTTTTCTTCCAAAGAGCAAGCATCTTTTAATTTCATGGCTGCAGTCACCATCTGCAGTGATTTTGGAGCCCAAAAAAGTTAAAAAAAAAAGATGCATAAAAACAGATGAAAGTATAAGATATATTATGTGGGTCAGAAAGATTTCCTTTAGGAGCCTTGGTCCAATCTGAAATTGATCATTTTCTCTCTTCTCATTCACTTCCTAATGCCAGTAAAGGAAAAAAAAAAATCTATCTAAGGAAACAGAAATAGCTTTCTCTCTTTCATGTTACTTTCTTATGTTTAATGACTTGGGATCCTTCATCTTTCCTTGTAGCAATATTTATGGGTTTTTCTCTTGATCTCTGTGGAAAGAGAAATACACAAGAGATTCCTGAGGTCCACATGTGGTCCATAAGAGGAAAGCATGGCCCTGATGTGGATCTCAGAACACCCACAGAATCCCTCAGAACACTTAGGTATTAGCAGCAAAACCAGAATGCCCCCTTTCCTGTACTGCATCTTATTTCCCTGAAACACACCTTGGCTGTGGGCTGCCCTGAGATACACACTGTTCCCTCACACTGAATGCTGTTTTCGAGCAGCATACCTTTGAACTTGCTGGTATCTCTGGCTGGAACATCCTTCTCTTCTCTATCAATTTTAAAACATCTCCTGTCGAAGAAGCTGTATGTCTTCTGCAGCAACACACTACTTGAGACAACATCATTTTTTGGACTCACAGTGTTGGAAGTGAGAAGTTCAAAACAGACCTGCTGGCTCTTGAAGAACATCAGTTTCACTGCCTTTTCCAGATTCTTGATGCCACCTACACTCCTTGTCCCTTGGGCCCTCTGTCCATCCTAAAAGCCATCGGGGTAGCATCTTCTCATCTCTCTCTCTCCCATCACCATATTCTCTTTTCTTCCCTGACTTCGTGCCTCTCTCCAAAAAGGTTCTTTGTGATTACACCCGGCTATCCTGGTATAACCCTTCCTGTCTCAAAATCTGGAACCTAATGGCACATGCACAGCTCCTTCTTACCACATACAGTAACATATTCATGAGTTCTAGGGATTAGGACATGAGCGTCATTGGAGTGGAAGGCATCGTTCTGTCCCTCACAGAAGCCTGTGCTGACTGCGTGTCCTAGAGCAAAGCTTTGCCAGCCTTTGGCTACAACAGCACCTTAGCGGTGGGCTCCTTCACAGTCAGGCACGGGCAGTTGCCCAAGATGCTTATCTGTAAGCATGTTAGAACAATTCCGTAAACGTAAGAAGGTGCGGGAGGAAACTGCATTTGCTAGAAAACCTCCCAGGAAGGAAATCTGTGTGCTTAGAAGGGACACTTGGATCAGCTACTTAGAAGAGAAGAAAACAGCTCTCCCAAGGAACATCAGCCACCACACTGCTTCTAAAGGGGACTCGACTCTGCTGAGTGGGCCTGGGTAATGCCCAGGGAGGTAGTTGAGGTTATTAGGCACTGCTGGGTATGGCCATCCCTCTTTGCCCCTTCCAACCACCAACTCAACCACCTTTCTAAGTAAACAATGAACACACACTGAAATAGTGTTTGTTAGAAAAGAAACCAAACTATTCGTGGGCCAACATATCCTACTTGGGAATCCATCCATGGGGTTGGCCAAACAGTCCGTTTGGGTTTTTCTATATCTTATGGAATATGTGTGTATGTGTGCCTTTTTGCTTTGTTATAAATTTCTTCACCTGCAAAATAGGGATAAAAGCTTTTCCTCATATGTTGCTGGGAAGACTAAATATGTAAAATATTTAGAACAGTGCCATGCATATAATGAATGCTTAGTAAACCTTAACTATCCTGACTGGGCATTACTCAGCCTATATGAGGGGCATCTGGTTTGGGAGCCTGTATACTGTTCAGACCCCAATGTTAATAATTTCTACAGTAGCTTCAACTCTACTGTGCTAGTGAAGCAATGGAATACACATGGAATACATGCATACAATACACATACATACACATACAATAGCTAATAGCCATGTCAGATTATTTACATTCATGTTCAAATTAATTGCAATTATACAAAAATTTAGAATCCAGGCCCTCAGTCACACAAGCCATAGGTCAAGTGCTCAGTAGCCACATAAACACTGATCAATTTCAACATCACAGAAAACACAAACGCAGAGCCCATTCAATAAAGATCCCATGTCAAGGAATACAGTAAGATCGTCAGAGAAAGCAGAGAATGTTTAATGCACTCATAGACTCAACACATGTGTCATAATCACACTTCTTTCATGGTAAATATTAAGACCATAATAGATCTCAAACAAACACAGGATTTTAAACTTTAAAATGAGGATATTCTTTGGGCTTTGAGGTTTCTGATATTATGAAGACATCTTTTTCTGGCCTCTGCTCTCTAGTACTAACCAGCCGTAAATCATTAACCTCCCCATGGTAATGACACCATTTTCTTCATAATCTTTAAAACTCTGGCTGGATTAGGTGAGGCAAGAAAAGAGGACACATGTAGTTCCGGTCATGTTCGCATTATCAGAGATTAATGATGTGCCAGAACAGTCTGACTTGCAACACGCCCCCTAACATTACTCTTACAATCAAAAACAAATTCCAATCATATTTTCTCTATCTAGCCCCAATGGTAGTACAGAATTATTTCTATCACAGGAAGTCATCTAGAGTTCACTATCAAGAATGACAAGTTTGGTCAACGTTCCAATATTCTGTATGCACAACAAACATGGTTAATCAATCGGTAACCATCTCCCCATTGGCTCAGCTATGGCATCAGAATCCTCCCACGCCAAGCTCCACGTAGCATGAACCAAACAGCTGATAATGCTATCTGAGTTTAAACCTACGTGTTATTCCTGGGTCAAAGGGTATTTGGCAGATAGAAAGAATCAAAGAAATAGAGGAAATCCAATTACCCCATTTAAACAATGCCACTTTTCTTTAAGGCATAATCACGCTTCCTTTCCCTTTTTTAGTATGAGAAATGCTCTCTAAACAAGAACGCAGTGGAGCAACAGTGCCACCCAATGGCTGGTTACATTAGTTTTGCATTTAACTGTTAGCATTTTTAACAGAAAAACTCTTTCACACATAAAAATGGGACCTGGAGTTGGCTATTAGCTACTTAGGCTGTATTCACCTTTTTTCTAAATGATAGATGCACAGAAGGTAGGAGGCATTGTGAGAAATGGAATTGCCTTAAAACAAAATCCTCAATCCTCCTCACGTTTCCTCTATCAAATCAAACACCTCAGCGAAAAGAAAAGCTCCACACGAATTTACAAGTGAACAGGATGAATTTTCACCTCTCATTTGCAAGTAGGTGAAATGGTCATCAGTTCCCCAATACTTCCACATCCGCTCCCCAAGGTGAGCATGGTTCTTTTTTCCCTATTTTCTGATAAATCAGTGTGCTAAATTCACGCTACTAGAAACATTAGAGTAGGTATATGTATTGCAGCATTTTATATGCAAAAAAATAAAGTATAAAGGCTATGACAAGTGTTATAAATAGAACTATTATTTAGCTTAAAAGGAAGCAGAATTTACATTTCCCAAATCGGAGACCACTCAAGCTTTAAGATTCAAGTAAGCAAAATAAATCTGAGCTTTTTGCAGTGTGAAATCGAAGTTCTAACTCTATTAATAGAAGAGGTGAGTAATAGATTTCCCTGGTCGGATGGTGGTGGGTTTTTATTACCTAATTTTCGTGATCTGCATAGCTCACCAAACATTTCCAAAGTGAGGTGACAGGAAGTCCCCAGGCACTGAGGTTGCATATTGTAAATGATGGGTTTTTCTCCCTTGGAGGGACTTATTTGAAGATTCAGAGACATTCCCACAGGACTTAAGCCCAAAGAAGGGGGAAAGCCTGCTTTTTCTTTTAACTTGCAATCAATCAGACTGCTCATAAAGTCTTTTCTTTTTTAACCTACATTGATGCTTCTAAAAAATATTCCAATAGTTAAAAAGAATAAGTTGGTGCTAGGTGCTAGTTGGTGCTTTTTTTTTTTTTAAGGCATTAAGAGGTGACACAGAAATATGTACTACTGTTTTCTGGTGATTGCTATGATTAATCACTTTTGAAGAAAAATAAAATTTCCAATCTGGCATCCATCTGTGGTCAAAAGACTTTGTCCAGAACTTCTTTATTCCACTTTTCTCCTCTTATTTCATTTCGTTTTTATTTCAGTGACTTAAATTGTGTTTCGCTGATAGAATAACCAGAAAAAAGACTCTAGCTTTGAAAATGAGATATATAGGCTGAACAGAGACAAACAGTAAATGTTTTATGCTAGAGCAAAAATATGCCCCTAGTGAACCTAAGAAGAATATTCAATTAGGTTCATGTTTCTTCATTGAGTCAGTAGGTAGGAAGTTCAATTAAAGAAAGTTTCATGGGTAACATTGGTTGTTTTTGTTTTTTTAATAATTATCATTTGTTCTTAGAGTGTTGAAATAATATGAAACTAGTTACCATGTGCTGTCAGTGTATGAGATCTTAGATCTGTTAACCTATACTTTAATCTAGTTCAGCCACACAAATTCTCTATGTGAATCTGAGTAAATGACTTAAAGCCTATGAGCCTCAGTTTCCAAATCTGTAAAATGGAAATACCAACAGTACAAACCCATGATACTGCTCTGAGGATTAACAAGTGCTGTCTATGGTGAGAGAATGGAATATTCAGAAACACAGATCCTTTGGTATAAATGGAGTGGCAAGAAATGTGAGTAGACAGGAAGACTCAAGTCAGAAAGTAACATATCTTAGAAAGCTGTCTCAGAATAAAGCCCGAGTCAGAGAAGGATGATGACGAAGACTATGAGATCCCGGCTCAAACCATCTACACTTTGTACACTTTCACCATTTCCCAGCATCACAGTCACACATCTCCCATCCTTGGTGTTCTCACTGGTAACATGGGAATAGCAAAAGTGCCGCCCCAGAAACTATACATGCTACATGGAGGTAAGACATAAACAGCTCTTACATACTACATAGATCAAAATAAGCATTAAATAAGTAGATACCTGAAACAGAACTCATCTTCACTGCAGTTGAGGTGATCGCATATATGGTTGTGCCTCTGCTTATTTTCACTGAGGGAGGCAGAGTTTAATAACTGTCAGGTAATGCAAAGTTAAATAAGCTTTGTGGAAGGCAGAACAAATGCAGAACCATCATCTGCAGAATCTTACTGAAATTCACAATGCTCTTTTTTACCTAGTCATTCTTTGCTATAAATGCTGTTATGTTCACACCCTTACTGTGTAGATAGTATCAGGAGACAATCTCTGCTTTTAAGAAGGAATTCTAGTTCAGGAGACAGAGCATTCATATAGTAAATGTCAAGTGAGGGGAACCCATAACAAACTCTCAGATGGGTACTTCTGCACAGTAGGAAAGACTCAGCCAGATTACCTGGGTTTGATTATCCACAGTGCCTGATGGTGCCGCTTAGGAGCTGTGTGACCTTGGGCAAGTGACATCACTCTACAAATGCCTTACTGTTAACATCTACAAAAGAAGGGAACAATAATACCTAACCTAATTGGGTTGTTGTGCAGAAAAAAGAGTTAAAATACATAAGGAACCTGGAATATATTTTGTGCTTAATAACTACTTACTACTACTACTCCTACTACTAGTAATAAAAGTTCACTAATCAAGGCACAGTTGGAGCCAGATGTGTTTCAGAACTTTTCAGATGTTAGTAGGATAGCACGGTATTAACACTATATATTTACACAATCATTCCATAGGACAGCCCCTATATTCAAAATGCTAATGTCTCTGCACTATGAATTTTCATAACTGTTGGCTAAATAAAGACCTATAAAGAGACTCATGTCCAGCAATGTCAGAGTTTGCTAATAAATGAGTTCAGATCAGGCAAGATTTTATTACTAGATGAGTTTTTAAAGGCTTTCAGGTTCGAGAGTTTTTTTGAATTTTGGCTTTGTGCATCTGTACAGCTATGAACATTAAAGAGAGATTGGGAAGGCTTCAGAGAAGGGCATTTTTTTTTTTTTCCTGACGGACAAAGAAGAGTAGAGGAAGGACAAGCAAAGGGACTTTGTGATGGCATCTCTGGTCAAAGTGAGCAGAATACGCCCCTAAGACAGAAAGGCAGACGGAGAGGTGATGCTGGGGTCAAATCACCTGACCCCTACAACTGTCAGAGATCAGACAAGTCCTGATAACAACAATAGCGTTAATTCTCTTCAAATAGTGACACGTCTTTATACCTAATGCATGTACCAAAGACTGCAAACCAACAGGTCTAGCCATCTAGTGGTGAGTCTTGCAGGCGTGTCTGTTTTGCTGACACATGATTAGCTTTTGGAAGGTGGATACGTCGTGAAGGGTACATACATGTCACTTGCCGCAGATGGCCCATCACACTCCACTGTCGTCCCAGCTGGATTCTCTCACTGCTATCTCTCTGATCTCTCCTGGTATTGAGATTTTCGGCCCCTAGCTGGCAAATAAAATGACTGTGTGAAATGAGTCAGGAGATTTCAAATCATCAATCGCGTGATTGAATTCAACTTACGGTTTCCATATACACTGGCAGAGAGGTTCATCCTAAATGCCGTCTCTCTTGATTGGCAGTAACTTCCCCAAATGCTGCATTATGAAGACCTTTTTGGCTACTGCCAGACTCACTGCTGTAGAGGAGAACATTATCTGTCCTATGCTTTATACCATTTATTCTCAAAATATAGTCCAGTGAGTAAAAGTAACATATTATATGGTCTTTTCCTGTTCTGGCCAGTGTGGTAGCCCTAGCCACATATGGCCATTGAACACCGGAAATACAACTAGTCCAAGTGTAAAATACATACCAGATTTCAAGGACTTTTGTACAAAAGATAATGTAAAGTATCCTATTAATAATGTTTAATATGGAAGTATAGCAATAATATTTTATATATTTATTTAATAAAGTACATTATAAAACTGATTTTACCTGCTTCTGTTTTTTTTTTTTTTTAACTTTTTTAACATGGTTGCTCAAAAACTGAAACTCACATATATGTCTCATATTTGTATTGGACATCACTTGTCTAGATTATATATGCTAATGTTGTAGTAATACTAAAAGTGATTTCTGACCCTCTTTGTTTTTAT
Source organism: Cervus canadensis (assembly GCF_019320065.1). Classification (NCBI taxonomy): domain Eukaryota; kingdom Metazoa; phylum Chordata; class Mammalia; order Artiodactyla; family Cervidae; genus Cervus; species Cervus canadensis. The sequence goes on from NC_057389.1 coordinate 33,911,114, forward strand.
TTTTGCAATTTTAAAGACCTACAAACACCATAAAATTATTACTTCAGTCAAAAAAATATATATATTTTCTGCCCCCCACCAGGGATGGAGCCCTGCATAGAAAGAGTGAGTCTTAACCACTGGACCACCAAGGAAGTCCTTTCCTGTTAACTCTTTACAGGAAAAAGATGAAAATTTCCAGTAGGGACTCTCTTGAACTTTATTCCCTAATGAACTTGCCAAAGTTCCCTCCCATCACACCAAAACCAACTGAGGATCACTGTTCTAGAACAGCCCAAGGGCCAAGTCCACCAGCCACACACATATATGTTCGCATATTTTCTATGGCTCACTTGGCAGTAGGACAGCAGGGTTCACTTAGTGTGACAGACAGTGTCCTCACTCCAAAATCCAAATTACCTACTGTTTTTTTGTTACAGAAAAAGTTTGCAGACCCCTGCTCTAGAATTAACAATTACAAATGGGCTTTCCTAAATTAATTCTCATAACAGACATTTAGATCAGTTTATGAAAGTGAAAGTGAAGTCACTCAGTTGTCCGACTCTCTGCGACCGCAAGGACTGTAACCTACCAGGCTTCTCCATCCATGGAATTTTCCAGGCAAGAGTACCGGAGTGGGTTGCCATTTCCTTATCCAGGGGATCTTTCCAACCCAGGGATCGAACCCGGGTCTCCCGCATTGCAGACTCTTTACCTAGTTTATAGATGTTAACAAAAATTGCTTAGGAAGAAGTCTGAATCAGTGTTACAATCCACAAATAGAATCAGGAATAAAACATTATTTTTAAGCTTCTAAGACTCTTCAAACTGTTTTATTTTTTGGAAACAATGCTTTGTAAAATGAGATCCTGGGAGCAATGTTAGTAGACTGTAAGTTATTTGAGACTGAAATAAGCAAACAATAAAGGGAATGACTTCTGCAGTTGTCTGCTCTGCTAAAGATTCCATAGAATTCCGTGTTTTACCAACATGTTTCCTACCTAAGAATGGACATCCAAATTACTGAGAATTTCCTCACAGCAATCAGAAGTATCCTAAACTTTTGGCTTCTTAGCTAACAGATATTTTTCTTAGTTTCTATGAGAAATTGAAGATATTATATTATTATATTATTATCTTTGTCATCACATGCCATTTTTTCCTCATAAGTTGAATCTAAATCTCCTGATTTCTAGAACTGATTAGAGAAAGCCTCTGGTTTATGGTTCATTGTACAAAAAGTACAGAATGCCTACATTAAAACTGGCATTATGCTTAGGAAAATACCCTCTGGAGGCCGATAGAGCATTATTTCACCCTTCTAAGACCCAGTTTTCATATTAAAGGTTGCAGATGTTCATTTCCCAATTTTATTAGCTTTCTTCACAATTGGTTAAAAACGGAAAGAAAAGAAATTACAATTCTAATTGTGACTCTACTTAACTAGTTCAAACTGATTTAAGTATGAACATCTGAGAAGGCTGAAAACTCAGCAGCCATTTAAAAGTCTATTTGAGCAGTAGATCACAATTCCTTAGAGAAATGGAAAGGTGCTTTATAGTCTAATGCTTCCTTTTGAACTGTATATCACTTTTTCTATTTAGAATTCATTTGAATGCAGAAATCGAGTTAGGTTCCCTTCGCTGGAGACACTCCAAATATTTTGACAGTTATTTGAATACCATATTGACAAGCCCATTATATTTACTGGTCCTAAAACAAATAATTTCCACATATTCTAAGCTTTAAAACTCTTTAGTCCAAATTATTAAAAGATTATAAAGTGTTTGTCTGTGCATTTTTAAAGGGAGGGATTTGTGACTTCTTAAAAAAGGAAAATATTTGAATAGCAGTTATAATTCTAGTATATTCACAAATCAGTCATTAAAATGCATACAGCAGACTTGCTGCAGCTGTATACAGCTTTTATTATTCAGACTGCTAAATGGGTGAAACATATATTTTAATTTAATGTATAATGCACAACTCAGAATGAACCAGAATGATTCTTCCTCCCCTCCCTTTCCTAAGGAGCAGCCAGAGATCCTTCAATGGGCTAGTGATAATTTCTCCTGGACAACAGCCAGCCAAGATTTATTGAATATGCCAGCATTTCTTCATAAAACATTGCAAGAGCTGGCAGAAGTTTAGTCAAAAATCAGCCCATACCATTTCTACTTTTATTCATATATGTTCAAGGAGAATTTAATTGCTAAGCCTTCAGCTCTGGTTACCAATTATGGCCCAATGGGAACTTTGGCTCCTGTAGAAAGTTAACAAAGGGGAGGTCTTCTCACTTCTTTATTATGAGAAAAGAAGACACGGATTTGAGGATGGTAGGAGGTGGTATTAGAGTCCTGACTAAAGAGAATTACAAAGAATCAACTTGAAATTGCTGATATGGGAGGTAAAGAAAGGGTGTTTTTTCTCATTTAATGACCACAGATGTCAGTGATGGTATGTTTGAAAGCAAAAATAAATCATATGATATGACTGTATTCAAAAGGTGATGTATTTCCTCTATCTTAAATAGGCCAGACTCTTGCCTGGAGGACTTCTACTTGGAGAACACTATTGTCTAGCTAATGATCAAACTTTCTCTCCAACTAGTTGGAGTGCCATCCTGAGCCTTCCTGCAAAATAAAGGCCCTCCTCCTACATTTTCAGAACTAACTTCTCATAACTCAACAAATTCTTGCAGTCTATTTTATTTCTTTGCTGAAGTGTAAGCTTCTCTCAGATGTAATTTATTCCTTTCTTAAGGACTCCAACAAGTTCTCATTGCAGTTCTGAACTCTGCTTCTCCAGCACAAATCTCAGTGGTACTGCTTAACTAATTTATTGTGTTTAATCAGAGACTCTGCAAAATAATTTTCTTATGTCTTCCCACATCTAGAGATTTATACTGGTGCTCACTCTCTGAGAAAGGACAGTGCTAAACTTCATGTCGGTTGTGTTGGCTTTTGGATTTAGACAATTCGTGACCATATCAAGAGGGAATTGTATCTTTTAGCATTCTGGGTAATTTCACTGTAGAGAGGAACAAATTAGGGTTGAGGGTTTAATAGTCTTAGGAGACTCTGAACTTGACTTACTGAACCGCTGAAGCAAATCATGACATACAATAGCCTTCAAATCTGTGACTGCCACAGACTCTGTGCTCTCTAAGCCTGCCACTGCTTTGTGGCAGATGCTTGCTATGGTCTAAAGTCCTTTTCTTAACTTCAGCATGTGCAGATTGAACACAATGGCCTGTGCTATCTCTTCTAATTTTTTATCCCTTTTGAGTAATCAATAATATGGCCCCATCTCTCCCATATCTAGACTGTTTTTGAAACATCTTCAATATTTATTCACATTTTATCTACTACTTGAGATGTTCTTTTAACAAAGGAGGTAAGTCTCATAACTTTAATAAAATATAAAAGGAATTCAGGGCCATGGAAAGGTAGAACATGTAAATATGCTACCTCCTGAGGCGTGTATAATCGAAATTGGACTTAACACACGACTTGATGCTTCTTGCTGACAGTAAAAAAGGAACACAGGCCGTGATCCACATGGTTTCCTTCCCTCAATTCTAAAACATATTTATCCTTGTTATCCACATCTGTATGACCTTGTAGCCCAACTGACTTATTATACATTCAAAGTTCAAAATTTCATCATACATATTTATCAGAAAAAAAACAGGAGAGGTCAGTATGTTTACTCTTACTAACATCTTAATTCAGCTTCCTTTACTTATTAGGGAAAAACTGAATCCTCATCTCTTCCAAGACCACGCCTGACATCTGTGCTATTGGTTTTATTCTGGAAGCTTCTTTACCAGTTACTACTTGCTTTTGCATCCTAAATTCCTCACATTTCTTTCCTTCTGTCTTTAAATAAGTTTCTCCTGTAAGAAAATGCTCCTTTCCATTCAGCCTGATTTTCAAGTCTACTAACCCTGTCTCTGCCTCTTTGATTATCAAACTTCTTAAATGAACATTCTCACCAATTACTCATTCTTACCTTCTTAATCTTCTGGATTACTTTCAGTCCTCCCTGACATTTATCCGGAAAACCTTGCAGATGACTTCCTGTTTGCCCAACTCAAAACCGCCTTCTCTCCTCTTCAATTCTCCTCTGATTTATACCTGAAATAGCTCAACTCCTGCTCCCAGTCTCTTATCTTGCTGATGCAGTGTCTTTATTTCAGGAATTATTTCCTTTATGATTCACTGGTTGGATCTCCTTGCAGTCCAAGGGACTCTCAAGAGTCTTCTCCAAAACCATAGTTCGAAAGTGTCAGTTCTTCAGCATTCAGCTTTCTTTATTGTCCAACTCTCACATCCATACATGACTACTGGATAAACCATAGCTTTGACTCTACAGAGCTTTGTCAGCTACAATGTCTCTGCTACAATATCACTATCAACATTTATTTATTGACTGATATGTGCAGTGCCCAGTGCTAAGCACTTTTCATCCCTTATCTCCTTTCCTCCCCAAAATCACTGAGTGAAGGGGAGTGACACCAGCAAGATAGTGGAATAGGAAGGCCTGGACATTGCTTCTCGCAGTGAACACACTGATTGAAAAATTCAGAGACAGATTTCATTTATAAGAAATCCAGAAGTTAAGAAGTTCCTATACCTCAAATAAGCAGGAAATCAGCCACACTGATGCTGGCAGGAAAATTTGAGATACTCTGTTACCAAAATCCTACCCGTAGCATAGCACCATATGATTGGGACAGAAAACTCCAGTTCCCAGTTTCTGCCAAGGTTGGAAAAGGGTTCACTGTGTGTTCAATGCTCTAACTTATTTGGGGCTACCCAGATGACTGACTTCCATCTAGCATCTCTCAGAGCACTGACGAACATGGCATACTAAAGTCCCCTGGGGCCAGTGAGAACACTGATATTGATTTGAGCTGGCAATCATCATAGCCACTCCCCTTTGCTCAGCACAGAGAGAGTGAATGAAACACCTAACTCCTAGGTTCTCCCTGGGGAAAGGAAGAGTTGGATGGAGAATCCAATGAGCCAAATTACCTGACCAATGAATTAATCAGTCATGCCTACTTAATGAAGCTTCCACAAAAAAACCCCAAAAGGTAGGGTTCAGATAGCATTGGATTAGATTAGTGAAGACCTGGAGATAGTGGGATGGTAGCACACATGGAGAGATCACGGAAGCTCCTTCCCCCATATCCTGCCCTATGAATCTCTTCCATCAGGCTATCCTGAGTTACATCCATCTCTAACAAATGAGTAATACACTAAATAAACCATTTCCTGGGTCCTGTGAGCCACTCTAGCAAATTAATCAAACCTGGAGAGGGAATGTTAGAAGTTCCAATTCATAGCTGAGTGGTCTGATGTACAGATAGCAATTAGGACTTGTAATTGTCATCTGAAGTGGGAAAGGAGTGAGCCGGTGGGACTGGATCCTTAATCTGTGAGATCTGATGCTAACTCTAGGTAGACAGTGTCAGAATTGAGTTAATTTATAGGACAATCATCTGATGTTATAGAATTGTTTGATATGAGAACCTCTCCCCTAAAACACACACACACACACACACACACACACACACATTTTGGAGTAGAAAGTAATCTGTGAATAGGCAGAAAACAGAGGACTGATTTTCCATACACATCTCAGGGTCAGCAGATGTACAGAACACTACATCCTACAGCAGCAAAATATATATTCCTCCATGAGCACAGAACCTTCCCCAGGATAGATCACATGTTAAGCCACAAATCTTATATTTAAGAAGACAAATTGTTCCAAGTATCTTTTCCAAACACAATAGAATGAAATTAGAAATCAGTAGCAGAGGAAAAACTGTAAAATTCACAAATGCATGGATATTAAACAACAAACTTTGAATAACCAATGGGTCAAAGAAGAAATCAAAAGGGAAAATAGAAAAATATCTTGAGACAAACAAAAAAAAGACAATACAGCATACCGAAACTTAAAGAATAAAGCAAATGCAGTATTAATAGAGAAATTTATAGCAACAACCACCTATATGAGAGAAGAAGAAATATCTCAAATAAACTTTACACCTCAAGGGAAGAAAAAGAATAAATTAGACCTAAGTTAGCAGAAGGCAAGAAATAATAAAGATTAGAATAGAGGTAAGTGGAATATGGAGTATAAAAACAAAACTAAAAGTTGGATTTTTGAAAAGATAAAAGAAAAACACATCTTTAGCTGGACTAAGAAAAAAAAGGAGAGGAGATCCAAACAAAATCAGAAGTAAAAGAGGAAATATTGCAACTGATGCCACAGAAATTAAAAAAAAAAAACCTTCATAGGACACCCTTAAAAATTACACTCCAACAAACCAGATAACTTAAAAGAAATTAATAAACTCCTAGAAACATACAAACTACCAAGAAAATCTAAACAGATTACTAGCAGGGAGACTGAACGTCAAAGTGTTAATCATTCAGTTGTGTCTGACTCTGAGACCCCATGGGCTCCTCTGTCCATGAAATTCTCCAGGCAAGAATTCTGGAGTGGGTTGCCATTCCTTCTCCAGAGGATCTTCCTGACCCAGGGACTGATCCTGGGTCTCCTGCATTGCAGGCAGATTCTTAACTGTCATAGCCACCGGGGAAGCCTCAAGGAGACTGAAGCAGTAATCAAAAACTCCCAACAAAGAAGAGCTCAGCAGCAGATGGCTTCACTGATGAATTCAACCAAATATTTAAAGAAGAATTAACCCCAATCCTTCTCAAACTCTTCCAAAAACTTGTAGAGAAAGGTATACTTCCAAACTCATTTTTTGAAACCTGCACTACCCTGACACCAAAGCCAGACAAAGACCCTTCATAAAAAGATACCTCCAGGTCAATATCCCCAGTGAATGTATGGGCAAAGGGTCTCAAAATGCTGGAAAATTGAGTTCAACAACATGTTTAAAAAATCATATACCATGATCAATTGGGATTTATCCCTGAAATGCAGAGTGGCTTAGCATTCATAAATCCATTAATGTGACACACCACATGAACAAAATGAAGGTCAAAAATCACATGATAATTTCAATAGATGCAGAAAAAGCATTTGACAGACTCAACATGTTTCCATCACAAAAATTCTCTACTAAGCAAGGTATAGAATGAGTTATTTCAACATAATAAAGGCCATATGTGACAAGCCCAAATATTCAAAAAAGACATACAAATGGCTACAGGTACGTGAAAAGGTGCTCTAAACATGACTAAATCTCAGGGAAAGGTAAGTCAAAGCCACAATGAGATATCACATCACACATGTTATAATGACTGTTACGAAAAAGACAAATGATAACATGCTGGTGAGAATGTGAAGAAAAAGGTATGCTTGTGTACTACTGATAGGAATGCAGAATGGTGCGGCTGCTATGGAAAACTGTATGGAGGCTCCTCAAAAATCCCGAAAAAGATTTACTCTTGTTCAGCTGCTAAGTCGTGTTTGACTCTTTGCAACCCCATGGACTGCAGCATGCCAGGCTTCCCTGTCCTTCCATGTGATCCAGCAATTCCACTTCTGGCTATATATTTAAAATAGTTGAAATCAGGATCTTGAAGAGATACTAACATCCTAATGTTCATTACAGCACTATGCACAATAGCCAAGATGTGGAAGCAACCTAAATGTCCCCCAAAGGATGAATGGATAAATATGGTATATGTACACAATGGAATATTATTTAACCTTAAAAACAAAGGAAATCCTGCAACAACATGGATAAACTTTGAAGACATGCTAAGTGAAATAGCTGATCACAGAAGGACAACTACTGCATGATTTCACATGTATGAATTGTCTAAAATAGTCAAACTCAGTTGCAGAGAGTAGGAGGCAGATGCTCAGGGGGGGAATGGGGAGCTGCTAATAACTGGCATAAAGTCTAAATTATGAAAAATAAGTAGGTTCTGGAGATCTTCTCTACAATACTGTGCCTCCAGTTAATACTACTATATTGTGCACTTAAAATTTGGTAAGAGGGTAGATCTCACCTTAAGTGTTCTTACCATAATTAGAAAACACACACACATCATATAAGGTAGGCATTGATACTATCATTTCCTTATCAGGAACCTAATGCCTCGAGAGATGAAATACTTTGCCTGGGATATCATAGCCATTAAGTGGCAACATGAACTGTGTGCATTTCCCTACTTGGCTGAAAAGGAAATTGTAATATCAGAAGACTTTTTTTCTGTTTGTCTATTAATTTGTTTTGTTTTTTTAACGTGAGCAAGATAAAGATGCTTTGGAGAGACAATGCCTTCTGTTACCTGACATAAAAGTGTAAACCTCTGTTCACACTAAGGATTGTGGGGAAAGCAGTGACTATGGAAAGAAAGAAATTTAAAAGCATGTCCAATCTTTGTACACACTGTGTGGAACTTCTAGTCAGCTTCGAAATGAAAGCCCTGAGACCAGATTTCATTTTTAAGTTTATCTCTTTCTGACTTTGCTAATAAGTTTAGTGTCTGTATCATACCTAGTTTGGGGTCATGCTTGATTAATGTTTTCTTCTAATTAATAATAAAGTAGATAAATCAGAACCTTGAGATCGAAGCTGTCTATCCCACCATCTCTCCCCCTCAGCCCGAATGAAACCATACTCATTATCTTTCTGCAATTAGGTCTTCATTCCTCAGGTTCATTCCATTATCCCAAGGGATAAAACCTTCTGGGAGAAGGACTTCCTTGAGATGATTAAGTCACACTGCATTCACCAATTAAACAATAGTTAGCTACTGATTTCTGAGAAATGTAAGTGACTAGCAGATCCTTTGCAGAGAGAGCTGTTGTTCTACAAGGTTACCATTTTATAGTTCTATTTCTAGAGAATTACTTGGCATTTTCTTAAGGTCAGATGGGACACCATAGTGCTAACTATTCAAGAGGATAAAACTATATATTATCACCATTTGAGAGTGCTTACAGGATTATTGCTAAAGCTCAAGATATAGATGAAAATATTAAACATTTTCCACATATGAATAATGCAATGTTACAAAGAAAAGTACACCATAATCTCTTCACTATTTCCAATTCTTTAAGGCCTCACTGGGCTTCCTTGGTGGCTCAGTGGTAAAGGACCCATCTGCCAATGAAGAAAACACGGGTTCGATCCCTGGGTCAGGAAGATACCCTGGAGAAGTAAATGGCAACCCACTCCCATATTCTTGACTGGGAAATCCCATGGACAGAGGAGCCTGGTGCGCTATAGTCCATGGAGTCACAAAAGAGTCGGATACAATTTAGTGACTACAATAACAACAACAAAAGGTCCCACTGTAGCTTTCCTTCCTGTATATATCTCTCTTTATATAAAGAGAGAATCTACAATCTTTGTAACAACATATATATATACACACACACACATATGTATGTATGTATTCTGTATATCAACTGTTTTTCATGAACATTCTATATTCTCACAACTAACAGTGTCAAATCAATCCACAGAGAAAATTATTTCTGATTAAGCCATATAAATATAGGTTGCCTTTTAGTAATAAATGGCTATAATTAGTAGGACTTCATATATTCTATGTGTGTATACATATAGGGTGGTGGTGGTTTAGTCACTAAGTTGTGTGTATATATTTCTAGTTTTCATAACATTTTTGAGCTTAGTTTTGAGTGTACTTGAAGCTCCAAGCAAAGGCACAAAACTGTAAATAAATGTGGTACACATAACACTGGCAGTATGTGAGGACACTGTTCTTATAAGGTTATATATTTATTCCATATATAATTATAAAATATGCAAAGCACATACAATCCATGATTTCATATATATAAATGTTTAATATAAAGCCAAGAAAGAATTGAATTTAGGGACTTCCCTGGTGGTCCAGTGGCTAAGATACCAATGCAGAGGTCCTAGGTTCAAACTCTGGTTAGAGAACTAGATCCCACATGCTGCAACTAAGAGTTGCAAGCCTGAACAAAAGATCCCGCATGCTGCACCAAAGATCGAAGATGCCATGTGCAACAACTAAAACCTGGCATAGCCAAATAAATAAATATTTTTTTTTAAAAAAACGGAATTTAATTTGATTTAAAGAATGGTTGTAGATATAGAAAAAAATGTGAAGGCAGTACAAAAATATTATGGGTGGATCCAGGGATAGAAAACATTACATTCAGGAACAGAAAGCACCAATAATAGTTAAAATGCATATGGCATGAGCTTCCCTCATAGCTCAATTGGAAGAGGATCAGCCTGCAATGCAGGAGACCTGGGTTCAATTCCTGGGTCGGGAAGATCCCCTGGAGAAGGAAATGGCAATCCACTCCAGTAATCTTACCTGCAAAGTTCCATGAACAGAGAAGCCTGGCAGGCTACACAGTCCATGGGGTTGCAAGAGTTGGACATGACTTAGCGACTAAACCACCACCAAATGCTATTTTGGGGGCTTTATGTCCATTACTTTATTTAGTGCCTGCAGCAACTCCTAAAAATAGAACAGTTACTGTCTTTATTTTCTATATGAGGAAACTGGGGCACATTAAATTTAAATGACTAGCCCAAGGTCACATGTGAAATATGACTCCAGATTCTTTGTTCTTGACTTCTGATTACACTATTTTAAAAGGATTTTAGTAATAGCCAAAGCACTGGGGAAGAACAATTTCTAAAAAATCAAAATTTAATGCCTAATCATAAAAAAGAAGACAGACAATAAGACGTCAGAGGAAATATTTCTGGGTTCCCTGTGCTTCATACATTCTTCTCCTAAACTGGGCTTATTCTTTATTTGATCCAAAAATTGAACAAATGGAATCATCCCCTATGAGTCTTTCGGTTATTCTGTAATTTTTCAGAGTCAGTTAGAAATATGACACTAGGGAAAACTACCTTCTGTGGACAAACATTATTTGTTTTCAGGACCAAAAGATGTCTCATCAATAAATAGAGAAAAGTATTTCTAAATTGATAGACATTATATGAATGTCATTGTCTCAAGCAAATAAAAGACTATTACTGTTATCACTTCCATTCACTGTTCTCTTGCTACAGTCTAGACACTAGCTAAATGTTCTATGTAGATAGTCAAATTTACTTCTCCTAACAAGTGAGTAGTTATTACATCTCCACTTTATAGAAGAAGGTTGGGAAACTCTGAGAAGTTAAGTATCTTATCCAAATTTCCATGGATAAGAAGTGGAGAGACTCAGAATATGAATTTGAGGCTATCCAATTCCATCTTGCTACTTTGTCAATGTATAAATGATGTCAGAGGATTTTCTTAGCAATATCCTAGAAATTAATTATATCTGAAAATTCAACAATATCTTTGCTGTTATTTCTTAAGAAAGAATTGCTGCTTATTATTTCAATAGTTCAGCATTAAAAAACAAAAATCTGTAACCCTACAGATGCATAACAGTCTCCTTGCAAATAACTTGGTCCTGTACTATCCCATAAATTAACTCCATCTAGCTTAGCCTAGGTTCTTAAAACATGACTTTTATTAACTCTATCCAATAACCGTTTAAGCATCTACCGGTTTCTGATAACAAGGAACCAACCATTTTGTTGGGGATAAAAAACAGTTATTTGCAAAAAAACAACATAATTCAAGATGACATGTTATCAGATAAACTCTACGGAATAGAGAGATAATAAGGTATCTTTATATACATCCTTCAACAGCAGAAAGAAATCATTGGGTCTCAGGTGGATAAGGTCAAGCCAATGAAAATTTTCTTTACCATACTTGGAATCCCTTTTTCTTGATTTAGCACACAGTGGATTCAGTTCAGTCGCTCAGTCATGTCTGACTCTGCGACCCCATGAACCGCAGCATGCCAGGCCTCCCTGTCCATCACCAACTCCTGGAGTTTACCCAAACTCATCTCCATTGAGTCGGTGATGCCATCCAACCATCTCATCCTCTGTTCTCCCCTTCTCCTCCTGCCTTCAATATTTCCCAGCATCAGGGTCTTTTCAAATGAGTCAGCTCTACACATCAGGTGGCCAAAGTATTGGAGTTTCAGCTTCAACATCAGTCGTTGCAATGAACACCCAGGACTAATCTCCTTTAGGATGGGCTGGTTGGATCTCCTTGCCATCCAAGGGACTTTCAAGAGTCTTCTCCAACACCACAGTTCAAAAGCATCAATTCTTCGGTGCTCAGCTTTCTTTATAGTCCAACTGTCACATCCATACATGACTACTGGAAAAATCATAGCCTTAACTAGACGGAACTTTATTGGCAAAGTCATGTCTCTGCTTTTTAATATGCTATCTAGGTTAGTCATAACTTTCCTTCCAAGGAGTAAGCGTCTTTTAATTTCATGGCTGCAGTCACTATCTGCAGCGATTTTGAAGCCCCCCAAAATAAAGTCTCTCACTGTTTCCATTGTTTCCCCATCTATTTGCCATGAAGTGATGGGACCCAATGCCATGATCTTAGTTTTCTGAATGTTGAGCTTTAAGCCAACTTTTTCACTCTCCTCTTTCACTTGCATCAAGAGGCTCTTTAGTTCTTCTTCACTTTCTGCCATAAGGGTGGTGTCATCTGCATATCTGAGGTTATTGATATTTCTCCCGGCAATCTTAATTCCAGCTTTTGTTTCCTCCAGCCCAGCGTTTCTCTTGATGTACTCTGCATATAAGTTAAATAAGCAGGGTGACAATATATAGCCTTGACGGACTCCTTTTCCTATTTGGAACCAGTCTGTTGTTCCATGTCCAGTTCTAACTGTTGCTTCCTGACCTGCACACAGGTTTCTCAAGAGGCAGGTCAGTTGGTCTGCTATTCTCATCTCTTTCAGAATTTTCCAGTTTATTGTGATCCACACAGTCAAAGGCTTTGGCATAGTCAATAAAGCAGAAGTACATGTTTTTCTGGAATTCTCTTGCTTTATCTGTGATCCAACGGATGTTGGCAATTTGATCTCTGGTTCCTCTGCCTTTTCTAAATCCAGCTGGAACATCTGTAAGTTCACAGTCCACGTATTGCTGAAGCCTGGCTTGGAGGGTTTTGAGCATTACTTTACTAGCGTGTGAGATGTGTGCAATTATGCGGTAGTTTGAGCATTCTTTGGCATTGCCTTTCTTTGGGATTGGAATGAAACTGACCTTTTCCAGTCCTGTGGCCACTGCTGAGTTTTACAAAATTTGCTGACATATTGAGTGCAGCACTTTCACAGCATCATCTTTTAGGTTAGAAATAGCTCAACTGGAATTCTATTACCTCCACTAGCTTTGTTCGTAGTGATGCTTCCTAAGGCCCCCTTGACTTCACATTCCAGGATGTCAGGCTCTAGGTGAGTGATCACACCATCGTGATTATCTGGTCGTGAAGATAGGGTTATTTAGGAGTATGTCTCTCCCCCCTCTCTACTATATGGGAACACTTAAGGCGTAAAGAAAAATTCTGACTCAGCCTCATATTGTACTTAATAAAGATATCTAAGTGTTAACTTTTATTGAGCATCACTCATAGACTTCACATGCTATGTGAAAAAAGATTCAATTCTTTAAATCTGCACAACCACTCTTTAGGCGGGCACTATAATCATTGCATTTTGTGCATGTATGCAGTCACTCAGTCCTGTCTGACTCTTTGGGACCCTGTGGACTGTAGCTTGCCAGGCTCCTCTGACCATGGAACTTTCCTGGCAAGAACATTGGAATGGGTTGCCATTTCCTCCTCCAGGGGACCTTCCTGACCCAGGGATCAAACCCATGTCTCCTGAATCTCCTGCATTGGCAGGCAGATACTTTACCACTATGCCACCTGGGAAGCCCATGATCATGGTATTTTGCCTGTGGAAAAAGCAAATCACTTGCTCGAGGCACAGACTTACTATTAGTAAGGGGCAGAGCTGGGATGTGAGCCCAGGCAGACTGATTTCAGGAAGCAGGAACTCAATAAACATTCATCAAAGTGATTTGAGCAAAATCTGTTTCAAGAGGGTATTCACAGAGAAGGTCAGTATCTTACCTTGAAGAAATAACTACCATTAATCATGGTCAGATAGTCCTCTCCATCCCCAACTAAGCAAGGTCATGGGGTGTTGACACAAATATGGCAAGCAGAATGTGCTAGGTTGGTCTACAAATGGGCAGTCTTGATGCTGCAAGTCATCTTTGCTGTCACCCACTGAGGCTTGAAGACAAGAGAAAGTACCCAAGATAATAACACATGACAAGGAAGAGAGAGGGGAGAGAAAGGAGACTACCCTTTATCATTGGGCAGCTATAAGCATTGTTCTCGAGCAAGGCACCTTAGGTACATTTATTTTATCAATTCCACCATGTCCCTTTAAAATCTGAAAACTAAGATTCAGGGACATTAGGATTATCTAAATCCATATATCTATCAAGATTATGATCTAAGTCTATTTAAATCTAAACTTTTATTCTTCCCACTTCAAACAGAGAAACCATGCTTAGTCCAACCCTCAAATACTTAAATTAGTCTGTGTTTAAAAGCCTCAAATATTAACTAGCAAGTATGTACAAGATCTGAGATTTGCTCATAAATGTCCAAAATCATCATGAATTTCCTGAGTATAATACCTAAATTCTGAGAACATTCATTTGTGATGTTAAGCATCTGAACAGTTTTTCAGAGTGTGGCAGGCTCTCAAGCCTAAGGATGCTTGTTTATTGAGTTATCAGAAAAGAAACCACTCTCATTCTTCTGAAATCAAAATATACTTACAAAATCCAGAAGCTTAACAGTGTACACCAAGGTATACATGAAGGATATTTGTGTTACAATTCACATGCGTCAAAACATGTGCTGCACATTATCCAAAAGGAGAAGAAAGTATGGTCCTTGCTTCTGAGATGCTCAGTATCTTAGTGTAAATTTAGGAAATTAAGATCAACATGCAAACTAATTAGCTGAAGAAATGATTCAGACTATGTACATGCTATTTTTTAATGAGAGAGCAATGTTAGCCAGTAGGTAAAAACTTTGAGAAGGGAGCATTTTAGTTTGGAAAGGATATAGTACAGTATTGCTACCATGAGCTTGAATATAACAAGATCATCACCACCACCAACAAAGCTAATAATGATACACAACCTGGGTTCAGGTCCTGGTTGGCCCCCGGAGCACACACCTGTGATTACTGGTGCTGCCCTTGGGTGAACTCTCCATTCATCTAGAAACAGCTTCTGCATTTTTCTTAGGAGACCAGCCCAGTATTGTTCTAAGTCCTGTGTTTAGAGGAAAGGACTTAGCTGAACCCAGTTCCAGTGACCCAAGCCTAAACCCTCTCACCATATCTATCCTGTGACCAAAAAAAAAAAAAAAATGGCTGTGCATGTGTGCTCAATCACTCTTTGCAACTCCTTAGACTGTAGCCTGCTAGGCTCCTCTGTCCATGGAATTTTTCAGGCAATGCTGGAGTGGGTTGCCATGGTCCTCCTCCAGGGGATCTTCCTGACCCAGGGCTCAAACCCACGTCTCCTGCATCTCCTGTACTGCAGGTGGATATTTTACCACTGAGCCATTGGGGAAGCCAAGCAAAGATGGCTATGTGACTGTAATTGGCCCAATAATTGAACCAGGCTCAAGACTTCTTGGAAACTGCTAGAAATAGAGATTTCACTTTCCCCAGGGATGCCATCCTCCTCCGTCTCTAGCAACCATCATTTCGCTACTGGTGCAACAGTCTGCCTGAGAATGAGTGCCAACACAGGAGAAAGCAGTTCTGAGCAACACAGAGAAACAAAATCCTCCTTAACAACATTTGGGCTCCTCTGATCAAACCATGTCTAGACTGAGGAGTGACTCCTGAGTTTTTGATTATGTAAGTCAGTAATTCATCTCTCTATCTTTTCCTCATATATTTCAGCCTGATTTCTTTCACTTGCAACCAAGAGTGTTGACTAATACAGCTAATTATCACTGACATGTCCATAGACAAGTTATCTGCCTTTTAAGATTTCTGCGAGGAGATTTTATAAAATAATGTATGTAAAAGATGCAGCACATGGCCCAGCACAATTTATTACTTGCTGACTAGGAATGTATTCGCAAAGAATAGTAAGTTGAATGGAGTTCAGAAACCCTTCTGTGGATGCCAAACAGAAGTGGTCCAGAGAAAAAGGGGTGTGATAACCTTGCTCTCTACCAGCTCCTTTCTTTTTTCAGGCCTGGAGAAACTAGCTTGAGTCTGAAGTGACAAGGCTAAGAACAGGGAGGAGAAGTGGGTTAGGTCATCTCCATTCGTGTCAATCACTTTCACATTCCAAGGTATAGTTTTCAAACAAAAAGCCTTAGACATACAAAGGAAAACAAAATAGGTCACTTGGGCCACAGTGAGTCTTTCAGGAAAACCTGTTCTGGCACAATCAGGCTAAACTGAACTACACTGTATAAAGCTTTTGTATGATGAGAATAAAACCAACAGAAGTAATCTGGGGCACTTTGTCTCAGTTCTGTGCCCTATTTTTCATACCTCTCTGCTGTAGAGATAAATTAATATTGACACAATTTATTCTAATTGTTCTCTTCTGGTACATAATTTGATAACCAACAATTTAAATAATGGGTCTATATGAAAGTATTATATTTAAAGGTATTTTTGAAGTTCTATAGAATTTAAATCACATTCCAAGGCATTTATTTTTAGTAAACAAGGTCAATCTCATCACAGAATCAATATGGGAGACTGGAATAAAAATAAGAAAACTCAAGTACAAGTTCTAGAAGTAAGACCTAGCAAGTATTTTTGGAGGAAAAAATAAAAGTTTTCATAATCTGGCTATTAATTTGTTTTGTGATATTCTTAAATAAAAATAGGCACAGGTTTTTTATAGGTATGTAAACTAGGAAAATTTAGAACTTTAATGCCAACAGAAATGTTTCAGGGATTTCAAACACTAGACATTAATTAAGTACAATGTAACAATTCTTAACATTTACATTTTTATAAACTCAATTTCGGGTTTCCCAGGTGGCACAGTTGTAAAGAACCTGCCTGCCAAGAGACACAGGTGCCATCCCTGGGTCAGGAAGATCCCCTGTGTAGGAAATGGCAACCCACTCCAGTACTCTTACCTGGGAAATCCATAGACAGAGCAGCCTGCGGGGCTACAGTCCATGGGGTCACAAAGAGTCGGACACAAGTGCACACAGGCATAGAGCAGAAACCCAATTTAAGAAGTATAGCAAAACATTCAAATGCAAACATTGCAAGGTACGTATTTAGGTTTGGCCATACCACTTTAAAAGAGAAACATGAGTACAAGCAAAATGATATAGGCATAGCAAGATCCAGTGACCCCTGCTAAATTAACTTGACATCTTGTGAGAATAAGAGACTCAAATTGGTGACTTTTAGTTAATTTTAGTTTAAGTGTTTTATTAAAATGAGTCTATTTAAAGAACTAGATTGTTTCAAAGGAAGATCCTGAATTAAGCAAACTAGGATTGTCAAATATTCAGCCATTTCACACACACACACACACACACACACACATACACACACAGGTATTATTTCCTGAATAGCCATTGACAGATAAAACTGGAAATCTTTTCATTTTTCAAACCACTTAACTGAGGTGTGATTGACATACAAAAAGTTGTACAAATTTAATGCATACAATTTCATGACTTTGGAGACAAGTTTATACACAACTGGGATCCTTTTTAATCATACTTTAGAATTTCCTCTTTAATCATACATTACATTTACTTAGTCTAACTCTCAAATGATTTGTCTCAAAGTTAACTCCAAGTATGACTTTTATTAATTCGTGTAGTAAATAATTTTTCTAAGCAACATTCTCCGCTAGAAATATAAGCCATACGAGCAATATAAGAATTTCTAGATACTAGATTTTTAAAAGGTCAAAAGAAAGAGGTGAAATTAATTTTAACAATACATTTTACATAGCTCAATATACTCAAAATATTATAGCTTTAACACAGAATCTCTAACAAATTTACTAATGAGACATTTTACTTTTGGAGGGACTGTCTGAAACCCAGTATGCACTGTACTCTGAAAGTGCATCTCAATTCAGCCCAGATGCACTGTGGCTTTTTACTCAACAGAGCAGTTGTAAAGTCATCACTGGCTCTTCCTCTGACAATTTCCTTCTTTAAAAACTATCATGCCATAGCAAATGCAACATATTCGGTTTCTCTCCCCACCCTTTTTCAACTCTGCTCATCGTGGAGAGTCATTAAGAGAAATCAAAATCTCAAAATTCCAGAATACAATCTGAGAACTATGTAGAGAAATGCAAAGGCCCAACAAATACAGATAATTGAGAGAAAATGAAACCAGGGAGGGACTAAATGTTTATCCGATAATCTATCCAGTCCACAGTGACTTGACACATCAACAAGTTAGATACTCTCATATTTTCACTAAAATGGTAAACAAACAAAGTTGTTGGAGGAACGTACATTCATTGAATTCTACCAAGCCAAGAAAGGCAGGCTTTAAATGAATTTTATTTTATTTATTTATTTTTTAATTTATTTATTTTAATTGGAGGCTAATTACTTTACACAGTGGTTTTTGCCATACATTGACATGAATCCACCATGGGTGTACATGTGTCCCCATCATGAACCCCCCTCCCACCTCCCTCCCCATCCCACCTCTCAGGGTCATCCCAGCGCAGCAGCCCTGAGCACCCTGTCTCATGCCTTGAACCTGGACTGGCGATCTGTTTCACATATGATAATATACATGTTTCAATGCTATCCTCTCAGATCATCCCACCCTCGCCTTCTCCCACAGAGTCCAAGAGACTGTTCTATATATCTGTGTCTCTTTTGCTGTCTTGCATATAGGGTCATCATTACCATCTTTCTAATATTTTAACATTTGACTTTTGGATTATAAGATCAATAATTCTAGGCAATACTATATATAGTTTCAAAGTTTTCTGATACATCAGTCAAATAAATTCCTTCAGACTATTAACAAATGTGAGAAAAAAGCTAACATACTCTACTCCTTTTTCTCTTTCTTATATTCAGGTTGGAGAAGGTGGCAACGAAGTTTTTATAAAAGCTTTTCTGTTTTGAGTTGGAAATAATGACTCCACGTCCATACCCACAGTGT
The DNA here is from genome assembly GCF_019320065.1 of Cervus canadensis. Lineage (NCBI taxonomy): Eukaryota > Metazoa > Chordata > Mammalia > Artiodactyla > Cervidae > Cervus > Cervus canadensis. The sequence continues at coordinate 33,930,161 of NC_057389.1, forward strand.
TCTGTCTAATTGCTTGTAACGCCATCGAGAAAAGCACATAGCCAGCTACTTGTAGTCATAGCGACCCCTCCAACAAACTTAAATTATTCTTTCTCTAAAAAATTTCTTTGATTCCTTGTTTGGGAAGATCCCCTGGAGGAGGACGTGGCAACCACTCCAGTATTCTTGCTTGGAGAATCCCTATAGACAGAGGAGCCTGGCAAGCCACAGTCCATAGGGTCACAAAGAGCTGGACACAACTGAAGCGACTGAGGACGAATGTAATATATTATCTATTTAAATTTCCATTTCTTTCTCAGTGCTCCCTGACCATACTTGACTTCATTGTGTATATAATCTCTTTTACCTCTCAGTCTGCCCAAGAGGCACCAAAGCTCAGTAGGTATAGGAACTGTGGTGTAATGAAAACCTACAGATTGTGGACTAAAGCCAGTTTTAGTTCAGATTAATAGTTCACTATTACTGCCTTCGCCATTAACAGTGAGTGCTTTGGGCAAGGTACTAATCTCTCTGATTTGCTTTTTATCCTTAAAATGGAGCTGAGATCTAATGACTTTGGAACATCTAGCAACAATGCACTGAACAAATGCTACTGCTACGTTTATTAGTGTTATTATCACTCCTCACCCAATAGTCTCAATTCTAAAAGATTTAAAAATTCTTTAAAACCTACTAAGCTTAAGATATCTCAGCATTATCTATATCCTCCTCTATATATACAATGAATATTAGATACCCACAAACGATATCTCTATAGAGATGAATACAGAGATAGAGATATTCTTTCTCTCTGTCACTCCGTGTGCAATTTTTAAGTTGGTCAGTAAATTACACAGCGCTCTGAGGCTGTCCCTTCCTACTGTATTCTAGGACACTGATTCTTGGGAATAATTCTCTGAGATGTTAATAGCATTTTTTTTTAAGTTCTAGTTTTAAAAAGCTTGGAAAATAAATTTTGATTGGATGGTTTTGATTTTTCAGTAAACTATTCAGAAATTTAATATGATTAAGGATTCATGAATCTCCAGAAGAGGGACATATTATCAGCATTTCCTGAATTTAAATGACCACATTATCTTTTTTCTCAAAGTATTTTGCAGCAAGTGTTCCAAAGATCATCCTTTGAGAAATTTTACTAGCATCTGACAATTTTTTTGTCACCAGTGGAATCATAAAACTGACCCAGAATCTTAGGCTGCATATACTTTACAGTTCTTGCTTTTTTATTCACCTTACAAATCAGAGGAGGTAACTCTTTTTTTCTTTCTTTTTTTTTTTTTTTTTGTTTTTTATTTTTTTTTTTTGTTCTTTTTTTCTTTTAAATCTTCTTGAAACACTTTTGCGCAAGGTTTCAAAATTTTGTTAATTCATAGTCCTCTTACATTATTTTTGTGTAAACAAAATTCCAAGTGAAGCAATTAGAAGCATAAAAGGAAGAAAGCCAAATTTTCAAATAAACCCTTCTCCCAAGCTTCAAGTTTTAAAAAATTTGAATATCACAGGTTTGACTTAAGAGATTAAATTGCTAATAAAAAATTAAATGCAGAATTTTTAAAAATCACATGATAAAACTCATACTTAACTGAATGCCCACTTATAATGAGGCCTTATATACAAATAACATTGGTTAGTAAATATTAATATGTATGATTTTTCACTTCTCAAAAATCACAATTTTAAAAGGCACAAGTAAATTAAATATATGCCAATATATTGAACAGTAATCAAGTTACTTGCAAAAGTATATTTCTCAAATCGACTTTAAGATGCCAAAACACTGGAGGGTATTTGATTTTTTTTTTCCTGAAAGATATTCAGGTGGAATGCAAATAGCTGAACATATATTTCAGGATGGTAGCTTCACTCTCTCTGTCTTTTAATCTTTCTATAAACATCACAATCTTTCTATCTGAGTCATAACAGATCCATCATTATGGAATGAGCTAACTCCCGTTCATGTCATCTTAGGAATTACGATAAACACGGAGATTTTCCAAAGAATTCTTTCATTCTTTTTACAAAGAACTAAAATTCAGGAATCTTGAGAATATAAATTATGGATGAAATTAAAAACCAATAGAAGAGAGAGAAAGACATAAATGATTTGGAGGGACTTGCCTCTTACCTAACCATGCAACTGAAGGAAGAAACTATATCTTTTTGTTCTTGCATGATATGATCAACAGCTGTAGAACTGTAATTTTCCATTATTTTAATAAATTTATGATATTTGCTACTACCTACTTCTATCATCTACATCCATTCAACATGAATGGAGGGCTAACTAAACATGAGGAAGACAGGTAGGTAGATATATAGAGAGATAAAGACCTCAAAAATGAATTCATTTTTCTATTCATTTTTACTAACTATATTATTTAGAATAAAAACCTATATGGAGTAAGAACAGCAAGATAATAAACTGTAATTATGTAGCAACTTTCTCAGAAGACTTCAAAACATTTGTAATCTTTGCAATTTGTAGGTGCAGTCTTCAGATGGCAATTTGAAGGTAAAACATAGATAATTTCAAGTCTCTGAGATGCCCAAATTTTAATCAGTGATTTGTCCATCAAATACCTGCCAATCAAAATGAATTCACCATTTTATTGTTCACTTATTTTAAATTACTGGCTATTTAAAAAATCCCTTATTTTCATATCCTAGTTATTGGACATGAATGGAGCTATATTTAATATTTTAAAGAGCATGCAATATTCATTTGGAATCAAGCTTCTGTCCTAAAAGATAATTCAAGCCAGTTGAATATCTAAGAATATGCCCTCTTTATATCCCAAATGATCAACAGTACAAATATCCTAATTGTCACTAAATGGAGGCCCAATTAAAACTTTGTTACTTAAAGTTAACAGCTTCAATCTAAGAATCTCAGAAGCTTCTAGCTGTTTCTGAATTCAACTGACACACAATCACATCATGGCAAGCTGAGAGATAATTGCCCAAGGTCACTCAAGAACAGCAGTAGGGAAAATCGAATCCAGGGGTTGCATGCTCTTATAAATGTTTTCATCTCAAGAACACCAAAAAAATGCTTTGCAATATGCCGGTCCTCAAGTCTATTTATTATTTCAATGTAATAAGCATTCACCTAGTAAGAACCCAAGAGCCCAAATGAAAATAAATGATAGCTTTTAGTGAAAAATGGTTTGTTCCAGTCTTTGGGTTTAAAATCAAGTAACCCCATCAAGAGATAAATATCAGCACTGCCCATGGAAGTCAACAGGTAATGGTAAATAGGAACAAATGGGAAGAAACAAGGAAAACAGCTTAGATTTGGGAGATTGATTTCCTTACATCAGTGATACATTTCTTCATTTTTTTCAGCTCCTTGACTGGCTAGCACAATTATATTAAATATTTCTTTTCAATAGATTTTGGTACATTTGAATCACAGAGTCTCAAAGAGGAAGAAAAAATGAAAACAAACTCTGATAGGTTTCATTTCTAGGAATGAAAAATGACGTTTTCCATTTCTATAGATATTACATGATCTTAGATGTAGCAACTGTTTGGTCATAGCATATCTCTTTCAGAGAAGTTACTTTCAAGCAGTAGGTTGGTCCCTGAGTCAGGAAGATCCCTTGGAGAAGGTAATGGCTACCCACTTCAGTATTTTTGCATGGAGAATTCTATGAAAAGAGGAGCCTGGCAGGCTATAGTTCATGGGGTCACAAAGAGTTGGACACAACTAACTGACTTTCACTTTCACTTGGTCTCAAACTAAATACATCTTTAGAGAGATGTCTATCAGATGAAACTGGAGCCTATTATACAGAGTGAAGTAAGTCAGAAAGAAAAACACCAATACAGTATATTAACACATTTATATGGAATTTAGAAAGATTGTAACAATGACCTTATATGCAAGAGAGCAAAAGAGACACAGATATAAAGAACAGACTTTTGGACTTTGTGGGAGAAGGCGAGGGTGGGATGATTTGAGAGAATAGCATTGAAACGTGAATTAATTATTAATTAATTAATATATGTGAAATAGGTCACCAGTCCAAGTTCGATGCATGAAACAGGGCACTCAAAGCCAGTGCACTGGGACAACCCAGAGGGATGTGATGGGGAGGGAGGTGGAAGCAGGGTTGAGGATGGGGGACACATGTACACCCATGGCTGATTCATGTCAGTGTATGGCAAAAACCACACAATATTGTAAAGTAATTAGCCTCCAATTAAATTTTTTTTTAAAAAAAAAAGAAACTTCTAGTAGACATCCTGAGGTTTTATTCAAGGTGTTTCTAATTGTCATTACAGTCAGGTAGCTGAGCAAAAAGATGGACTGAGTTTAAATATACATGATCATCTAATGGAAGTCAGCCTCCCTTGTAGCTCAGTTGGTAAAGAATTTGCCCACAATGCAGGAGGCCCGGGTTCGATTCCTGGGTTGGGAAGATCCCCTGGAGAGGGAAAGGGCAACCCACTCCAGTACTCTTGCCTGGAGAATCCCAGGGACTGTAGGCTGCCAGGCTCCTCTGTCCACGGAATCGCTAGAGTCGGACATGACTTAGCGACTACACCACCACCACCAATGGAAATCAAGATCAAGAAATAAGTCTGATTCTCATGAAGGCTTTGAACCAGGAACCAGAAATTAGTCATCAATTTAGCATCTTCCTTCCTCCCCTCATATAGCCTGTGTCTGCTCATACAACCTGATTTTTTCTATGAGATAGCTCTTTCTCCATAAACTCCTCTTCCCCAATACTCTGCAAAATAAAAGCTGCCCAAAACGTCAGCAGCAGTTCCAGAGTTTATACCATTTCCTAAATCTAGACTCGTAACTACAGCAGAAGCTAAATTCCCTTATATGGTCTTGTTGAGTTATGTGAATTGAAAAATCAGAGCGGTGACTTTTAAAAATATATTTATACTTTATAAGCTATATTTACAAATGAAACATATATACATAGTACGTGTACACTATAGCAATAGAGTATATATAGTATATATATATATATATATACTGTCATATATAATGATATAATATATACTAATTGCTATATATGGTAAATAACATTATATAGTAATATAATATCTAGTAAGAAATATATACTACATATAAATTGGTATTATAAATATATATATTGGGTTGGCCATAAAGTTTTTTCAAGTTTTTCTATATTATGAAAAAACAAACAAACTTTTTGGCCAACCCAGTATAATATCTACTCAATCAGCAGAACTTTTTAAATTAAAATGGTTATATGTAAACCATGCACCAATTTTTGATGTAAGTTCCTGAAGCTGGAGGGGAAGGTCGAGGAATGGCTTGCACTTCTACACCTAGGATGCTGGCTCATTCAACATTCCCTATAGTGAATGTTGAGATAGAAAAGGGGACACAAGCAACATCTCATTTCCTAACTAGACAAAAGTGTGATCTGGTGTTAGGCTGGTTGTCACTGCTTCGCTGGCTAACCTGCTGGCAATCTTTGAAGGAGGATGTAGGGGGCCTCGCCTACCATACAAATCTCTGATGGGGGAGCTCCTGTTTCATCTCTTCTTCCTTTCTCCGTCCCCCACCTAGGCATCCCAACTCAAGATTCTCCCTGCTGGGGCCACTTCCCCTCACAGGTGGGTATCTTTAGTGCAGTTCCATCAAAATTGCTTGAGTCCAACCATCGTCTACACAGCTAATCAAGTCACAGAAAGCTCACACACCCTTGGTCAACAGCATGCATCTGGAAATTACATTCTGAGACTTTCAAGATTGGTTTATTAGAGACCTTCATCTTCTGCCTGGGCCTCTTAGAACACTTGCTCTGGGATAAGACAGCAGCCATGTAAGTTCAATTTCTCTGAGAAAGTCTTGCTGTGAGGAAGTCCACACTTCCTATCTAGAAAGGCACTCCAGGGGAAAAAAAAGATGCCTGATGAGTTTTAATCATTTCACTCCCATATGACATATAAATGGAGAAGCCACAGTGGACATTCCAGATTCATGAGACATGGTATAGAAAAGAACTAAGGGATGAAATAAATGGCTAGTACTAATGCATTAGGCATATGGGCACAATGGAGGCACCCCAGCAGAAACCCAAGTTATCATGGAGGAAAGATGAGTTATCACACTGTCCTCTGCCTAATCTACTGATCTACAAACTTGTGTGCATAATCAACAGTTTTAAGACATACTAGTCAACATACTAAATTTTAGGATGGTTGGTACATGGACAAAGATAACTGGAACAACTATACACCATCACATTAAAACTTTTTCAGCCTTTTAAGATATTATATACATTTTTGTGGATAGGTGAAGTTCCTCCATTAGTATTTACTACGTAAGGCTGTTTCTCTAAAAATAATTAATCTTATTTCAGCTGAATTAGCATGAAGTAAAGTGAAGCATTAGTCACTCAGTCATGTCCAACTCTTTGCGACCCCATGGAGTATAGCCCATCAGACTCCAGAATACTGGAGCGAGCAGCCATTTCCTTCTCTACAGGATCTACCCAACCCAGGGATTGAACCCAGGCCTCCTGCATTGCAGGCAGATTCTTTCCTGTCTGAGATTATTTCTTTAAAAATAATTGGTCTTATTTCAGCTTAATTAACATAGGTTTTGCAATCATGACTTTAAATATATATGTATATAAAAATGTATTTTAAAAATATATAGACTTTTTGCCTGTGTGATCTTGCGTAAGTAACATTAACTCTTTTCTATATATTCTTTAACACATTTAAAAAATTGAATAAAAGCCATTTAATGGGACTCCATGGGAATTCAATAAAATAGTATGCATAAAACATCTTTCACAGCTCCTAGCATATCATAGGTACTTACCAATTGGTGGTTGTTTGGAATGATAGAATATATTTTCATTTTCATTACTATTTTTCATAAGAGCCAGATGTGCATAAATACCTAAAGGAGCTATTTCTGACACAGTAAAAGTAATTTTGCATTTAAAAGAGTAAGGTCTGTGGATGTATTTGGTTTTTGCATCTGTCTTTAGACCATTTGGAGTAAGCTTGAGAAATCCTGTCAGTCATTCCCAAGTATGTCTGCTTGTTCTACCAGAAGGAAACCTCTCAACATTTTGAAGTTACCTCCTCTTTACTTGAAACATTTGTGAAAAAAGAACTTCACATATAGAAAGAGAAAGTAAACAAAGATAAATCATAGAAACTTAATCTGCCACAGATGCGATGAAAAGAGAAAAATTGTGTGGGAGGGGTAGAAAAAAACTTGCAAGTATTTCAATCAAATTAACATCAAGCTCAAGTTAGACAAGACTGGGAAGATAATTACCTGCCTAGAAAAGCAATTAAATCAGGGTTTTGTCTGTTTTAAAAAAAACAGCACTTGCTGCTGTTAGAAAGAAATAATGGAACTATTAACTGTGGCAATATAACATTTTATGATTTACTTTCTTTTAAATATCTATAAATATGAAAATATGAAATGTTTGGGGTAAAGCCATATATAGTCAAATATTCTAGAAGAACTCCATCCTGACACAGGCATTCTCTTTTACTAGATTTTGACTGTATATTACGATTTGACCTGCCCATAATAAAATGATCCTTTTGAAATAAGTGTTACCTTCCAATAGTTCTTTCTGCTTTTTCAGAAAAGCAGGATCTGTGAATCTTTCCTTGAATAACTTTAGGCTCTTCATCTCTACTGATTATTCATTTTACTTGAGTCCTTCTTCAAGAGAGTGTCAAGGACTTTTATTTTTGTCAGAGAAATCATTAATTTGCATTTGAAAGATGGGAAGTTGGGAATAAAGTCTTCAACTAATTATAATCAGTGGCTACATCTCTATGCAGAAGCTTGTGCACAGTCACAAAGGAGCTAAGAGGAGTGATGCATCTGTTTCATTCCTCTCTGTGTTTTCATCAAAATTGTGGAAATTTTTATTAGTTTCCTCCATATTTTATTTCTCATCATTTCTTAGTTTCATTTTATATACTTGGCTTTTCAATAGTCAGTATTTCTAATTCTCCTTTATAATTAATTGCTCTCTTTTTCCTCTGCTTTAACTTTCTTTGTTGTGTTATTTTTCTTATTGTGAGAAAAACCATTGGATAAAAGATGAATCCGACAAAGATGAAAAGCGAGCATATTTTATATTTTAGCAGAAATTAAGAAAGGTATATTCACTGAATATCTCTACAGAAATGACAGGCCCAGTCATAAGCAGCTAATGAGTATTTAAAATCACAATTAGCTTTCATATCTATTATATCTCTGAAAGAAAATTGTAGTTCATATGTAGTATTGTTCAAAGATAAAGCAAAACATAGGAACTCTGTGAAACACCTGAAAAAAATTTCAAAGGCAAGCCATTTATAAATTTGTAAAAAGAAAACTGAAAAACAGTATGAACATAAAGTAACTGCAATAACAAACAGAAGACATAAAATCTCCGGTAGAAGAATTCCATAATGAAGACAATATAAAATAAATGTGGTTGCCACAAATAGGTTCAAATTTCAAAGATCAAAAGGCAGGAGAGGAAAACCCTTATAATAGAAAACCAAAATAAATTAATATAAAGTAAAGTTTAATACAAGTAAGCAACTCAGAATGAAACACCTTGAAAAATAAAATTCAACCAAATGTAATCAAATCATCTTGAACTCAACCCAGAACTTTATATCTTTTATTTTTGTAACATATAGAGAAGAATTCTAGATCATAGCAGAATTTAATTTTTGGTATTCTTAAAGACCAAAGAGTAGGTGCAGTAAGATCTTTTAACCAAATTACAAAGATCAAAACACAACAAACTTCAAGTGAATTTCTGATTATAAAAATAGGCACCATTTTAGGATTGATTTCTTAAAATAAATCATCCCTTTATTTGATGGATGGAAGGGGGAAAGTGAGGGTGGGACGGATCAAGGGAGAAGCACTGATACATACATACACTATCATGTGTAAAACAGATAGCTAGTGGGAAGTTTCAATATAACACAGGGAGCTCAGCCCAGCACTCTGTGAGGACCTAGAGGGGTAGGATGTAGGAAGAGGAGGGAATATATAAATATATGCATGCATGCTAAGTCGTTTGATTTGTGTCTGACTCTTTACGACCCTATGGACTACAGTCCACCACGCTCTTCTGTCCATGCGGATTCTCCAGGCAAGACTACTGGAGTGGGTTGCCATTCCCTTCTCCAATATGTATACTTATGGCTGATTTGCCTTGTATGACAGAAACCAACACAACATTGTAAAGCAATTATCCTCCAATTAAAATTATCCTCCAATTAAAATTTTAAAATAAATAAATCAACCACACACACACACATACATACATATATATGTATGTATGTGTGTGTGTGTGTGTATATATTGCAGTTTCATCAGAAATATGCTGAGACTTTGGATCCAATATTCAACAATGCTAATAAAATATACACTAGCTGTATCTACTCTAGCAATATCCTAATACCATTTGACCAATATTTTCAGTGCCTTACCTCTGTGAATATTCAATTATTATAAAATAAAGTTGACTCTAAATTTGTATGCTTTACAGTCTAATTTTTATTAAATAAAATTAAAGAAAATATCTCAATCTTCCAGCTCCATAAAGAGTCCCACTAAAAACCTAAAAACATCTATAAGAAAGACAGCAACTGTAAGAGAAAACAAATTTTTTTTAAAATCTTTGGGATTAGTTTGGCAAAGCCAACCACCAATGAATGAAAGAATTACAGCACTAACAGATGTTTCAACTGTTTTCCTGAAAATGGCAACGAGACTAATAATAGGCTGCAAAAACAATAATGAACCTTGCTAACTTTTTATGATGATGATGATGATGATAAAGATTACCCTAGGCTGAAAATAAAATTACAAGAAAAAACATTGTGCAAGATATTCTCTGAAATTATAAATGAAATGTGTTATCTGCCATACATACAACATTTCCAGACAAAATGTGCAAGGTAGAAGCTATTTCTTTTGTACAAAGTAACAGAAAGATCATTTCAACCGTGAAAATTAAACTATGGTTATTGTTTCTGTGAAGCATATACTAAAAGCAACATGTATACTTTCTCTTCCCATATCTGCATACTACTTATTTAAGTCAGAGAGAAATCTACTCAGCCCCTGATACAGACAGAAATTAGCTCATCTCTGATAACAAATTGAACCATCCTTAAATTTTGGATTTTTTATTTAATTGAATATGTTTAATTCTTACCCTACAATTTGGGTTTATTTAAATAAGTCCCTTAACATTGCTTACCTCATGTCATTTACTTGTTTAAAAATGGAAGTTCTCTATTTTCAATAGAACTTATGTCAACCATGTTATTCCTAAATGTAATAACTTGATACAACAGCAGGTGGTTTTAGGGCATTATCATTTCAAGTCACTATTAACAATATAGATAAAAGTTCCTGGATTCAGTAGCATAAGTTATTTTCTTCCAACAGAACCTGTATTATGCATGATTAAGTAGTCTTTAATATTATTAGATTTTGTAGAACATTACATATAGCCTACCCTCCTGATTGTATTTCAAAATAGAGAATGGATAATGAAAAAAAGAAGCCAGTGTTAATAGTTTGTATAACTAATGAGAAATGTGTCACCTAATCTTTAGCCAATATTTGACCCATAATTTAAAATCTCTTCCTATTAAGGGAAATCATTTCATGTGATGAATTGTGGGTTTCCTTGTGGTCACACAGAAACCTTCTTCCTCCATCCATCCCCAACCATTATACATATCTTTCAAATGGGACATAATGAAGCTTGTCTGCATTTCTCGCATGTCAGAAGAGGCCATCCAGTTTAAAATAAAATGTTGGACCTAATGGTTCCTTCTTCCAAAAAAACAGTCTCTAGGGTGTCACTTCTATGCCAGGCACTTCATTCTGAATGCTTATTTCTTCTAGACATCAACTTAAAAGGACATACAGACATTTTTCAATGACACAGAGCTACCCAGAAGTCAGTGTGGTGTGTAGTCTCAGTGGATGTGTGAGCTTCTTTTAGAGGGAAACTTGAAAGAGAAAAAAAGAAGTGGTGCAAAAGTAATTGAATCAGAAGTCAACAAAAACACACTCCAATTCTGTCTTTGTCTTTGTACGATCTTGATATATCATCTCTCTTAAACTATCAGTGCTTCAGTTTCCTCATCTGTTAAATTAATGAGTGCTGAGGATCAACGCTCACCTTTGAAATTATACCATATTTACTTTTAGTGACTTTTATGCCACCTTGTCTATGACCCTATTAAGCCTATTCAATGAATATTTATTAATAGGTTTCCCACTAGTCCACCTTTTCTGTCTCTTCTTTGCTCACCATTTTGTCTGATGTCCTTATATTTGCTTCCCAAAGTACCATTTTTCACCATGTCTATACCAGGGGTCCTTAAAATTCATGATTTCAGAATGGGTGAGCACTCTCCCCTTTAAGGGACCCAGCTGATATTTGGCCTGCACCAATGGTTAGTAGACAGAAATATGGACACAATTTTGCCAAGTTTTTTTTAAAAAGAGCCCAGAAATCTTGTTTTTCATATGAAACCTACTAATTTTAAAATCTTATCAAATAATTTTAAAAAATTGAACACCTTAATGGATCAAATAAGATATATCTTCGAAACAATTATATCCCATGCAGTAGACAATTCCTTGAAATCTCTACAGTTTCTTTCCAGTTCATCTTGGTAGATGCCCAAGAACCAACTGTTTGCACTCTGCATTCTGAGAGGCATCAACATAAAAGTAATAGGACATTTCAACTACCCAACTGTCAAGCAAATTGACAGTTCAACCTACTCATTCATTGTACATGTTGATAGATAAACAATTGAAATGCATTTCCCAAGGCCTGATAGCAAACTGGAAGCAAAATTGGAACAAGAATTCAAGGCTCAACCTTCCCAGTAAAATTTCTGACTTTTGCTTTCCTCCTTATTTTTCCAATATGTATGTCTTTGATAGAAAATTCCATGCTTTCAAATTGCAACCATAACTTTCTCATTTATGAGGATACTTTTCCTAGGATCATTCTGTACATTTTTAAATTTTCTTCTTCTATATAAAATTTAAATGCAATATTAAATTACACAAAATTATAATCAAATATAGTTTATACTGTATGTACTTTATATATATATAATACATATATATATATAAACAACATAAAAGCAATATGAGGCTTTTTTTTTAATATAAGGCTTTTTAACAATGTGAGTTCTCCTTAAAAAAAATCTTCAATTCTGTATACACATAGGACCTTACCTCCATCACATTCTCCATTATGAACAACATCCTTCTTCTTCCTAAGGCTTTTGCCTGAAATAACATGGTTTCTCTCTCGGGTACTATTTAAATCGCCGTGGAAGAAGGCTAATCCTGACAACTCAGGGAAATCACTTGGATAAGTCAAAACTGATCCATTCTTTTAGATGACTTGTCATTTTTACCAGTGGTTTGAATTTGACTTCTCAAATACAGACCACTGTGAGAAACATATGTAGCTGATGGATGTCAAAAAAATGGAGGAAAAATAGCATGGCAACAAAAGATGATCTTTATTTTTTTAAGAAGTGTTTCAGCATTCAGTATTTTTTTAAGCTATAGTTATTCAAACACTGCAGGAAAAATGTATATATGGGTCCTTTTTATAGTGTTGCTCAAAAAGGATGAAAATTAATGAATAGTAGAAATTAAAATTCTTATCTCTAGGAACACTCAATCTACTTGAATCATTTGTAATCCCATTCAATCATATGAATGTTCTAAGACCTAGGAGACCCAGGAACTGTGTTCCATTCTTCTTCTGTTTCTCCTCTTAGTTAAATGCTAAATCAGAGGATGAAAACTACAGGAATCTACAGGGCAAATCTAATCTGTACACATTTTGTATGAAATAGTACATCATATAAAACATATATCTACATATAATGTATTTATATATTTATTTTGTATATAAAATCATATTTATACTATTTTTGTTACTATTTTTGCTGAGGTTGTTGAAATTATTAAGTTGCCTACTTTGAAAAATCAAGAGGTTTTACATACACACTGGTTCTGACTTCTCATAAATAACTGGAAAATCTGGAAACAGCTAACCAACCTAAGTCACTGCTGCCTTTAAATGGAAAGGACAAGTCCACTTCACCACAATCCTCAGCTCTCAAGCTTGTGCCTCCAACACTGAGCCCATTTAATAGCTGCCTTACACCCACACCTCGGGGGCCTCCTAGATAGTACTAGCGGTAAAGAACCGCCTGCCAATGCAGGACACGAAGAGATGCAGGTTTGATCCCTGGGTTGGGAAGATCCCCTTGAGGAGGGCAGGGCAACCCACTCAGTATTCTTGCCTGGAGAACCCCACGGACAGAGGAGCCTGGTGGGCTACAGTCCATAGGGTCACAAAGAGTCGGACATGACTAAGGCAACTTGCCATGCACCTAAATCTCATCACTTACTTTACTTACAGGATATTTGCAGGGATCTACAATTGTGAATTTTTGCTCAAACAACTGTATGTTTTACCAAACAGACAATAATTAAGCAGTGTCCACACAACTCCAAAGCAACCAGTTATTTCAATTCAGAAAAGTAAGATTTCACACCAAATTGAATGCTTATTTTTAAAAAATTTTCAATTCATTCATTCTAGGTGGTAACACTGGGAGGTCATTCTCCATGGATCTCTTATGTCTCTGTACTTCTTATAAGCAAGATACTAACTGATCTATCATTCTAACTATTCATGTCAAAGACTTTTGGACAGTGAACATCTTTGGGAGATAGAGAAACCACCCTTATCTGTGAAGGACAGTAAAGTCTTATTGCCCATTATGAAAGATGTGGGTTAATTTAGTTCAGAGTTTCTGTCTTGTAAAGAAAACCCACTGTGTGTGCATTCATGAAACTGGGACCATTTTAGATTGCACTCTCTGTCTTCTGCAAACACCCATGAAACTATTGCAAGGTAACTTGCTACCCTGCAGAGTAAAATGTCAAGACACTTCTGACAAGTCACCCATTTACTAATTTTTATGAATTAACTGAACTTGGAGTTGACTCTGATATAAATCATGCTATATTATTTCAAATGTGTTCATTACTTTAAGGTTCACATAAGGGAAAAATTTTACAAACCTCCTATACAGATGTTCAGGATATTCTGGGCAAGTTGTCTCTGACTAGGATACTGATACTATAGAGGGCATAAGCTCTCATGACTATGCACACAAGCTTTCTAATCAGATAGACTAGATCTTACATCATGGTTGCTCTGCCTATTAGCTGTGTGAACTTTGAACTTTTGCTTCTCTTTATTAAGCCTCAGCTTCTGAATCTATGAAGTGGGGCAAAATTTAATCTTGTAATATTGTTGAAAGTATCTAATTCAATATCTGTGAAGTATAACAGAAATTTTCTTAAGAAGTTCATCATTCAGTGGGATAATCTGTTAAGAAATTATTTCTTGCTACTATAGATTTAGCAGAAACAAAATAGATTGTGTAAACCACCTTTTTTTCCCTCTTCCCTTCAGTGTACAGGAGGGTATTCAGGCCTCCAGCCCCAAATTCTAGGTTTTCCTTAATCTTCAAGGGTATTTTTAAAAGTTGTTTTTAAAAAGCCGAAAAGTCTAACCCTAACAGGCCTTTAGGTCTATGGTGATGGAATGTTCACTTGGGTAATCAAAGGTGAAAGAATAGAGGTTTCTGGTGTGTTGGATATAGTGGAACTTGATAGTGTAAAGAGGAGCTCTGAACCAGACCAAAAGCCACGTTCTTAAGGGAGCAGACACAAGTTTGGGCTGAAACAGAAAACCACACTAACTAGTCTTGGCATCTCAGTGAAGGCCCTCAGACATATCTATCCTACAGGTAGAGGTGCCCCAATAAACATGGCCACCATTAAATACCCACATGGGCCCAGGGAAAATAATAGTCCAAATTATTTAATTTAAATGTGGATTTAAAAACCAAGACTCTTTACATATTCAAGCACTGCACAAGAAAGAAAAGAGATTACCAATGGAAAATGGCTCATATTGGAATTCAGGCCAATTTTGGAAGTCAACTTAGATTTAATATACTTTGGGGAAAAATGTAAAAAAATAAAATATATTTATTTTATGAAAATCATCACAGAGTCATTTAAATCTGTTTAGCAAGTGAAAATAGTATGTGCTCAATAAATTGAGGCTTTTATTAATAGAAGTAAACCACTTAACATGCACCATTCTTTTAAAAAAATCTTAATTCTGTGACACCTGTTTTCTTCTCAAATACATGGAGTTGTAAGTATCCTAAGAGATCCTCAAGACCAACCTCTTATTCAATGTAGCAACTATCTGAATAGCTTCTCTCATAGATGGTTATACACTTTCTGTTGTAATATGTCCACTGACAGGGACTTCACAATTTTTAGTAAGTATTCTTTGTGAATTTTCATTTACTTACTTTTTTAAAAAGTAGAATAATTTCTATAAGGGGAGAACATAAAATTCTAAGATAAAGATGATTTCATAATTATATTTTATCATAAAACATGCTGAATAACTATCTACAAAACAAAAAACAGGAACAATGAATTTTATTTAGTTGGTTCATTAAATGATTTGTATATTGAATCAATAGTGGAAGTATACCTGTTCTTATTTTTAATGTTACATATTTATATGTGAGTTTTTACACCCACTGAACTTGGGATTCTGTATAAATATAACACTGAGTATAAGAAATTAAGTCTGGAGCATTATATAATAGAGTAGAATCTAATTGTATCTGACAGATCATCTTTGATGTATACTAATACAAAGCCAAAGCCTTCAACTGTGTGGATCACAATAAACTGTGGAAAATTCTTCAAGAGATGGGAATACCAGACCACCTGACCTGCCTTTTGAGAAACCTATAGGCAGGTCAGGAAGCAACAATTAGAACTGGACATGGAACAACAGACTGGTTCCAAATAGGAAAAGGAGTCCGTCAAGGCTGTACGTTGTCACCCTGCTTATTTAACTTATATGCAGAGTACATCATGAGAAACTCTGGGCTGGAAGAAGCACAAGCTGGAATCAAGATTGCTGGGAGAAATATCAATAACCTCAGATATGCAGATGATACCACCCTTATGGCAGAAAGTGAAGAGGAACTAAAAAGCCTCTTGATGCAAGTGAAAGAGGAGAGTGAAAAAGTTGGCTTAAAGCTCAACATTCAGAAAACTAATATCATGGCATCTGGTCCCATAACCTCATGGCAAATAGATGGGGAGATAGTGGAAACAGTGTCAGACTTTATTTTGGGGGGCTCCAAAATCACTGCAGATGGTGATTGCAACCATGAGATTAGAAGACGCTTACTCCTTGAAAGGAAAGTTATGACCAACCTAGACAGCATATTAAAAAGCAGAGACATTACTTGGCTAACAAAGGTCCATCTGGTCAAGGCTATGGTTTTTCCAGTGGTCATGTATGGATGTGAGAGTTGGACTGTGAGGAAAACTGAGCACCAAAAAATTGATGCTTTTGAATTATGGTGTTGGAGAAGACTCTTGAGAGTCCCTTGGACTGCAAGGAGATCCAACCAGTCCATCCTAAATGAAATCAGTCCTGGGTGTTCATTGAAAGGACTGATGCTGAAACTGAAACTCCAATACTTTGGCCACTTTATGCGAAGAGTTGACTCATTGGAAAAGACCCTGATGCTGGGAGGGATTGGGGACAGGAGGAGAAGGGGACGACAGAGGATGAGATGGCTGGATGGCATCATCGACTCAATGGGCATCAGTTTGAGTAAACTCTGGGAGCTGGTGATGGACAGGGAGGCCTGGCGTGCTGCAATTCATGGGGTCGCAAAGAGTCAGACACGACTGAGCAACTGAACTGAACTGAAATGAACTGAACTGAATACAAATCTCAATAACAGTTGAAGATAAATGATAATACAAGGGAAGACCTAAGAGTCCATCTAATTTGAAATTTATAAATTAACCCCCTAAAAGTGTTCTGTGACTTGAATCTAATTCAAAGTGAATCTGGCACAAGATATACTCACTCCCAGGGTAATACATGGACATTTGGAAAGAAAGTATTATGGAGTACAAAAGTACACCTCCAATAGTAAGAGGAATCATGTTCAAAACTTATGGAAGCAGAAATCATTTGCACTACGTTAACTTAATTCGCACAGGCTTTGCTGAAACCTTGGGAAATCACTGTATTGGGGAAA
The DNA here is from genome assembly GCF_019320065.1 of Cervus canadensis. Classification (NCBI taxonomy): domain Eukaryota; kingdom Metazoa; phylum Chordata; class Mammalia; order Artiodactyla; family Cervidae; genus Cervus; species Cervus canadensis. The sequence continues at coordinate 33,947,381 of NC_057389.1, forward strand.
AGCTAAAATTATAGGTGGTGTACTTCCTCTACAATGAACCTGAGTTATTAAAAGCACTAACTAATCTTATCAGCCACCTATTGTTAGCCAAATTGTGAAATCCATTATATTTTCCCCACATAAAATTTTCAAGCAATTCAACCAAATGAATTTATTTCAATTCACTGCATTTATTATCTATTTTTACTGTTGCTGAGGCATTATGGGGAATGTAGAGATGAATAAGATGTGCCCTCTCCCTCTTCTCTTTTTCTCATCAATAAGGAGTTTTAGTCTCAAAGAAGGACTTTTGATAGGGATACAAAACACTTTCGTTGGAAGGCATACTATGGAAAAGACCAATATCTGAGAAATTATGGGATGGGTTTCTCTAGAACAAAGCTTTGGTCTCATGCACCAACGTATTCTCTTCTCCAAGCCTAAGGCTCAATGTGTCTGTTCAATGAAGGATTTAAAAACTGGAAAAAAGAAATATGGGCCAAAGTTGATTATAAAATGCAAAACAGATGCAAGCCCTCCAAGTGTGCCTGAGGGAGATTCATACAAAGCTTTTGACTGGGCTTTTGAAGAAAGAGGAGATTTTGATAGGCAGTTATTAAGGGAAAGGGTATTTAAGTAACAGTTCAGCATGAGCAAATTCATAAATATGGGAAAGAACAAAACTCAGTTAAATGAAGAAGAGGAAGCATCTTTGACTCCAGAAGTTTAAGATTAGCTGGCAAGGTGTCTCTGGGAGGTATCACAAGGAGATTACCCCTGACAGAGGGCCTGGCAGTAAGCATATTCATTTTTCTTTTTCTTTTTTTGTCTGACTAGCATTTGTTTACCTTAGTCTGATAACAGTGTTTTGTATGCCTAGGACTACCATTACTTCTCTATATTTGTTTAACATTACATTTTGTTTTATTCTTCAAGTTCTATTGAGATATAATTGACACACAGTGCTATATAAGGTTTAAGTACTGTATGTATGACTTACATACATCATTAAGTGATTACCACAACTAACTCAATGAACATCCATCATCTCAAATAGATATAAAAGAAGAAAAAATAGGTTTTTCCTTGTAATGAGAACTCTTAGAATTTACTCTCTTAACCTTCCTATACAACATACAGCAGTGTTAATCAATCACGTTGTACATTACATCCCTAATAATTATCTCAAAACTGAAAGTTCATACCTTTTGAATACCTTCATCCAATTCCCCCTCTTCCCAATTCTAATAATCACAAATCTGATCTCTTTTTCTATGAGTTTGTAAGTTTGGTTGGTTTTTAAAGTATACAATATTATGTAGTTCCCGGTGTACAACATAAGTGATTCAATATTTCTATATATTACAAACGATCACCAGGATAAGTCTAGTTACCATTTGTCACCATACAAAGATATTACAATACTATTAACTAAGCTCTTCACACTGTACATTTCATCCTGTGATTCATTTATTTGGCAACTGAAAATTGGTACCTCTTAATTTCCCTCACCTATTTCACCAATCCCCTCACCAGCCACCTCTCTGGTGATCATCCTTTTGTTTTCTGTATCGATGAGTCTGTTTCTGCTTTTTTGCTCATTTAGTTAATTCAGTATAGTGCCCAAATCATCAGACAATGAATTTTATACATGTATAAATATGTATTTACCAAACAGATCAATATTTCTAGAACATCAGGGGTCCTCTTGTTTTATTAATACTCAAGAGTATTATGCTCACTTCATTAAATACTAGTTTCATCCATTTTGAATATTTGCCTCCTCACCCCAATCTATGTTTAAGTTTCATCCATGCTGTTGCACATAGTAGTACTTCGTTCTTTTTCGTTGTTGTATAGAACTCCATTGTATAAATACAGCGTTATATAAATACAAGTGGTCCATTATATAACTACTTATTTATCCATTCTACAGTTGGTGAGCATTTTGGTAGTTTTTAGTTTGGATAAATCAAGTTAAATATGAAGTTTTGTTATGACTCACATTTTTATACAGAAAGTAACTATATATCTTAATTTGCTTAAAGTCCTACTCTATACATATTTTTCTATATTAGTTATTAATAGTGTCTTCCCCATTTTACTCTTAAAAAGTGATGTGGTTTGTATGATAAGTTACATATAAACCTATATAAACATAAAATGATAAAGTTAAATATATATTATTTTCTGAAATGAAAGACCAAAAATACCATCACTTACCACAATAGTTAAATGGACCTAAAAAATAAAAATAAATCAGAAAAACTTCCAAGAATTCCATACACTGCACAGGGATCTTAACTTGTCCCTTATTACCATGCAAAATGGCCAGTGATTTATTTGGGAATAACTTTAGAATTTCATTATATAGATTACTAAAAGTAATTTCTTAAGACAGTATAAGAATAATAGAATATAAATATATATTACATCAAGAGCTACAGAACTTATCCAAAAGTATTTTTGAGGAGTCCTATGGTAAAATGACATATTTAATTTTTACTGTGGCTTTCATTGCACATATATAATCCCCAAACACATGAGAACAGACCCACAACACAACATTTCATTGAAACCATTATTAATATCTACATGTTTGCTTTTTCACCCTTATATAGCTCTATTCACTTTGAAACATCTCATAACTGGACTTGATTTGGCCATTTTCCTTTTATCCAGTGCCTTTATTATTGATGCTATTTAAAATTATTGACTGTGCTATTTATTTGGTATTCCCAAGACTTTTAAATAAAAGGATTTTTCCCCTAAGTAACTCACATTTAACTCCATCTCCATCTCCCTCTAAGTATGAATTTAATCAATTATTTCTACATACATTATTCATTTCTTTCATCACCAATGAACTGTGCATTGAAATACCTGTTTTTAATTTCTTCTGAATATATTATATATCCTGTAGCTCAAGCTTAAGCACTGATGATTTCTACTGTTACAGAAGAGTGTCATGGATATAATTTATTACCATTAATATCATGTTACTAAGGATTACTTTTCAATCAGTTTGTGAAATTTAGCCTATATACACCAGAAGGCATGAAAAATTGGCAAATGATAAAAGCTTGATGGTCTGACCTAACAAGGTGTTAGTGTGCATTCATAGCAAAGGTATTAAATGGATTTAGTGCCTCAAAGGGGTATTCAAAAGAGGCCATAAATAAAAAGAGGAAGGATAGCTAGACATAAAATTATGAACAATATCTCAATGGTCTTCGGATGAAAGAAAAAACAGGGAAATGTCTTTTAAACCAACAATGGAGAGGAAAAGGGGATTTTCTAATTTAAGTAACACATTATTACAAAAGTCACTACATGAACTTATAAATAAGTCCAGCAGGAAGATGGGTAATAAGATTTGCAAAACTAACAACAAAGTAAATTTTTGATCTTTGTTTGTTAAGGAAATTTTCTCCTGAAAACATATATATTCTAAAGGAGGAATTTACCTTTAGCATAGAATAACATAATATTTATAGGTAAACATAAACACTATCCCATAGTACCTGTTTAAATATTAAAAATTTATTTTGAGATCCTTATTGATTCTCTATTATTTGTTATTGCTGCTACACTTTTCTTTCTTGCAGCAAAAAATTAGCCTTGTAACATCTCAAACTTCAAAGGATCCAAACATACAACTTGGTCAATGATAGATCTCAGTGCATTTTGAGATAGCTTTTCCTTCCAGGTAGGCTTTCATTAAAGATGCTATGTGCCTACATTCTGCCATTTTGAACTTCAAATGCCATTCATTTCCAATACCTTTTAAGTTACTCCAATCGGTCAAGATTCCAATAACAAATCTTGAAAATGAATTTTAACCTGCATATTCGCTCCAAGAAATTTTCATACAACCCTGATCAAAATGCTGAGATTTTATAGGACAAACTTGGAGTCTTTCACTAAATATAAATTTGTAGATCCCATTTCTGCTTAACTTCAACAACCAATAATATTTCTCAACTTGTTCATGGTTATTAAAAAAAAATACTACCAAATTTCAAGGTGTTTATTTCACTGGGAATTTTCTGACATAAGGTAACTAAACCAAACTTGACCTCTCTTGAAAGCTTGAAAACACCATAGATAGTCTTCATGTATGAATCCTTGTCCTCAATTATTCAAGCATGTCTTTGGGCATTTCACCGTGCCCCTTCTCATATCCTCTTTGGGAGAATCCAGTCATTCCTGATCTCATTAACTGATCTCATTCATCAGAATCTTCTCCTGACCAATCTGGACTTTTTTCCAAGGAGAATGGATTTTCTTTCTTTGAAAATATCAGGAATACTTCCCTCTAAATTTATACAGTGTTTGTAGGAAAGTACATATTCAGTAATAAATAGCATTAAAACAATGGTAAATTGAACCCTTAAAGTGTTTATTGAAATACAAAACAGTGCAGGGACTTTGGAAGACAACCTGGCAGTTTTTCAAAAAGTTGAATGTAAAGTTACCATATGATCCAGCAATTCCACTCTAAGGTATAAAACCAAAAGAGATAAAAACATGCACCCATAGAAAAACTTGTACATGAGTGTATTATCCATAATACTCATATATTCTATTCAAAATAAGTAGAAACAACCAAAATGTCCATCAACTGAGGATAAATAAAATGTGGTATATATGTACAATGGAATATTATTAGGCCATAAAACGAATGAAGTGCTGATACATGCTACAACTGGGATGAAACTTACATACTAAGTGAAAGAAGCCTGTCACAAAAGATCGCATATGACTCCCTTCTGCGAAATGTCCAAAAGAGGCACAATTACAGAAGTAGAAAGATTAGTAGTTGCCAAGGAAGAAGGAGGGGGAATCCAAGAAGAAAGAATGACTGATAAGTGAAACAAAGTTACTTTTTGAAGTGATGAAAGTGTTTTAAAACCTGACAGTAGTGAAGGCTGTACAAGTCTATGAATATATACTGAACTGCATAATTTAAAACGAGTGCACTGTATGACAAATGTATCCTATCTCAAATTAAGTGGTTATCATTTTTAAAAGAGTGTAACATAGCATGAGATACATACATGCATGTATCTCCCATATACCAACAATAACCAGACTGAATATTTTTATTTATTGAACTAACACTAATTGATTATATTCTTTGCAGTAAAGATGGAAAAGCTCTATGCAGTCAGCAAAAGCAAGACCAGAAGCTGACTGTGGCTCAGATCATGAACTCCTCATTGCCAAATTTAGATTTAAATTGAATAAAGTAGGGAAAACCACTAGACCATTTGGGTATAACTTAAATCAAACCCCTTCTGATTATACAATGGAAGTGATAAATACATTCAATGGATTGTATCTGATAGAGTGCCTGAAGAACTATGGACAGAGGCATTGGATAGGAGGCAGTGATCAAAACCATCTCCCAAAAAAAAGAAATGCAAAAAAGGCAAGATGGTTGTCTGAGAAGGCCTTACAAATAGCTGAGAAATGAAAAGAAGCAAAAGGCAAAGGAGAAAAGGAAAAGATATATCCACATGAATACGGAGTTCCAAAAAATAGCAAGGAGAGATAGGAAAGGCTTCTTCAGTGATCAATGCAAAGAAATAAGGAAAACGATAGAATGGGAAAGACTAGAAATCTCTTCAATAAAATTAGAGATACCAAGGGAACATTTCAAGCAAAGATGGACACAATAAAGGACAGAAATGGTATGGACCTAACAGAAATAGAAGATATTACGAAGATGTGGCAAGAACACACAGAAGAACTGTAAAAAAAAAAAAAAAAAAGATCTTAATGACCCAGATAACCACGACCGTGTGATCACTCACCTAGAGCCAGACATCCTGGAGTGTGAAGTCAAGAGCGCCTTATAAACCGTCAATACGAACAAAGCTAGTGGAGGTGATGGATTTCCAGCTGAGCTATAACAAATTCTAAAAGATGATGCTGTGAAAGTGCTGCACTCAATATGCCACCAAATTTGGAAAACTTAGCAGTGGCCACAGGACTGGAAAAGGTCAGTTTTCATTCCAATCCCAAAGAAAGGCAATGCCAAAGAATGTTCAAATTACTGCACCATTGCACTCATCTCATGTGCTAGCAATTAATGCTCAAAATTCTCCAAGCTAGGTTTCAACAGTACGTGAACTGAGAACTTCCAGATGTTCAAGCTGAATTTAGAAAGGGCAGAAGAATCAGAGATCAAATTGCCAACATCCAGAAAAACATCTACTTCTGCCTTATTGACTACACCAAAGCCTTTGACTATGTGGATCACAAAAAAACAGTGGAAAATTCTTAAAGAGATGGGAATACCATACCACCTTACCTTCCTCCTGACAAATATGTATGCAGGTCAAGAAGCAACAGTTAGAACTGGACAGAGAACAACAGACTGGTTCCACATTGGGAAAGGAGTACATTAAGGCTGCATATTATCACCCTGCTTATTTAAGTTATATGCAGAGTATATTATGTGAAATGCTAGGCTGGTTGAAACACAAGCTGGAATCAAGGTGGATTCTCCCTGGAATCAAGGGAGAAATATCAATAACTTCAGATATGCAAATGACATCACCCTTGTGGCAGAAAGCAAAGAAGAGCTAAAGAGCCTCTTGATGAAAGTGAAAGAGGAGAGTGAAAAGTTGGCTTAAAACTCAGTGTTCAGAAAACTGAAATCATGGCATACAACCCCATCACTTCATGGCAAATAGATGGGGAAACAATGGAAATACTGACAGACTTTGTTTTTGTGCTCCAAAATCACTGCAGATGGTGACTACAGCCATGAAATTAAAAGATGCTTGCTCCTTGGAAGAAGAGCTATGACCATCATAGACAGCATATTAAAAAGCAGAGACATTCCTTTGCCGACAAAGGTCCTTCTAGTCAAAGGTATGGTTCTTCCAGTAGTCATGTAAGGATGTGAGTTGGACCATAAAGAAAACTGAGAGCCAAAGAATTGATGTTTTTGAAATGTGGTGTTGGAGAAGACTCTTGAGAGGCACTTGGGCTGCAAGAAGATCAAACCAGTCAATCCTAGGAAATCAGTTCTGAATATTCATTAGAAGGACTGATGCTAAAGCTCCAATACTTTGGCCACCTGATGCAAAGAACTGACTCAATGAAAAAGATCCCGATGTTGAGAAAAATTGAAAGCAGGAGGAGAAGGGGGTGGCAGAGGATTAGATGGATGGGTGGCATCACCATCTTGATGAACATGAGTTTGAGAAGGCTCTGGGAGTTGGTGATGGACAGGGAAGCCTGGCATGCTGCAATCCATAGGGTCGTAAAGAGTTGAACATGGCTGAGTGACTGAACTGAACATTAATTGAGCTCCTCGCAAAGAAGAACATATTAAACACTCTAAAAAATGGTGGAAACAGTAAGCTTTTTTAAAAAATGAGGTAAATAAATTCTAGCAAATCTACTGAGAAGAAAAGAAATACAGTGGATTTCAGGTCAAACCTTGGCTCTATTGATTTATTACCAGAGTAACCTTAAACTAAATTTAAGCTCCCTCAACCCAGCTAATCCCCTCTGCACAGTAAAGGCATTGTGACTATATTAATGTGTCTTCCATTTTATAATTTCAGATTGCTTTTAATGTTTTGACAATTATTTCTTTTAAATTAAAAAGTGAAACACGAAAAATGTTTAGAAATTAAATGTAGCCCATTTCATTAAACTGCATGTATTTTTAAAGACAGAAAAAGAAAGACTACATAACCATATTTGCCATACCTGTGCACACTACAGTGGGAAAAAAATGAATGCCTAGAGTAGAACAAGATACAGTATTAAATTCATGAGTTTCATTTCTAATTTGGGGCCTGTTACCAGTTTCTTAAGATATTTTACTTCTATCCTGTTCAATAACAAATACGTAAAATTTGTCTATCCCAAAGAGTGTTTGAAATCAACAACTCTCATATTTTTTGTCAAGCAGTTTCATTTTCAAATCACAAAGCGAACACCAACAGAACCATTATTCCTTAAACTGCAGAGAGAGAGGGGCCTCAAAGCACTGTCTGCCTTCCTTTCCTTTGCCTTGTGACTCTGGCAAGTCACTTAGTACCTAGTGTCCGTTTCAGAGGCAGACGCTATAAATTGCCTACTCGTTATCTGCTCTCTCCTTGTCTTTAGCTATCAAGGGCAATTAGCTTGGGGCATCAATGTGCCAAGTGAATGTTCAGCTTTCCCTAAGTTAGCTTTAGTTGCTGAGAAGTAAAAAGGAGTTCCTGAGAGGAGCTTCCATTAAGTCTTTCAAACAGGACCAGGGTCAGCTGGCATTTCATTTTGGACCTTTGTTCTTCATGGTTCCCCTCTATGTGTGTGCATACTTACTCGCTCAGTTGTGTCTGACTCTTTGCAACCCCATAGATTGTAGTCCTCCAGGCTCCTCTATACATGGGATTTTTCAGGCAAGAATACTGGAGTGGGTTGCCATTTCCCTCTCCAAGCGATCTTCCTGACCCAGGGATCAAACCTGCGTCCCCCGTGTCTCCTGCACTGCAGGAGAATTCTTTGTCCACCAAGCTATCGGGGATCTAGAATATGGACATCACACCTGGAGGAGCAGGAGCCCGACCATGGATGATGAAGCACATCACACACCATGGATGGGAAGGCAAAGTAGGAAGATCAAGGGCTTTCTTACCGCAACAAGTAGTAAAAGCATCTCCCCTGGACACTATGTTTTCTTGCTGTTATGTTTAGTTGCTCAGTTGTGTCTGACTCTTTTGCAGCCCCATGAACAGGCTCCTTCTCCCCAACTCATTTGCTTGAGCTTCTGTTTTTTAAATTTTCATGGTTTATAGCAGAGTACATCCTGTGTGCTGTGTGCTAAGTCACTTCAGTCATGTCCGACTCTGTGCAATCCCATGAACTGCAACCTGCCAGGCTTCCCTGTCCATGGGCTTCTCCAGGCAAGAATACTGGAGTGAGTTGTCATTTTCACCTCCAGGGGATCTTCCAGACCCAGGGATTGAACCCCGCCCTGTGTCTCTTATGTCGCTTGCATTGGAAGACGGGTTCTTTACCACTAGCGCCACCTGGGAAGCCTAGTGTACATCCTAATAGTTTGTTTTTCTGATACTACCTGAAGGGGACAATTGTATCAATCCCTGTGATTATTGATTAGCACAAGGCTTAGCTCATGGTATCAGAAAATATTTATTGCTAATGTTATTCTACCGTAAACCTTAACGGACAGACAACTCTAAGACACAGAATGTCGTCTGAGGCAAGATATGAGTGGGAGAGAGAGACATGGGTGTGAAACCAAATACAAAGGTATACATTTAAAAATTGGATTTATCTGTAGTTACACCTTCATTCAGCTAGGGAACGTTTCTATATTATACACTTTGGAGCTATAGCATCTTCCCATAGTCTAAAAGAAGTCAATAAGTAATTGATAAATTTTCTGTCACTGTGGGCAATTAATAGGAGTTACACAGCGTTGGTTACATCAATTTTCCTGCATCTGAGGAGCAAAAAATTGATTTCACAAACTTACTGGTGCATATTGATTCAATGCCTATCCCTAGGCCATTTCTATTTAACGCTTTTGTGCAGTCATTGAAAAAAGTCTCAGGACTGTCAAATAAAATCTAGTTCTGTGGAGTTTTTATCTATTACTCTGCTTTGCAAGTATTTTTGTATCAGTAATGCACTTTCAAGCTGAGGCATGTGGATAGTCTCTCTCATAAAATATTTTCATATCTGGAAAATAAGAATAGGAAACAGCTAAAAATTATTCATTTAAGTCTGAAATCTCAGATGACACATTCACAAAGGTATTAGAGTCTGTGTTTCTTTGAAAAAGAATAGGATTTGTGTTTTAAGCTTCTCTCCTGGGTTTCAATAAGCGGTTTGAGATAAAGGAATACAAATATATTTCCAACACTTTATTTTTCAGGGGGTCCTCTGCCCTCATTGTCCCAAGGAGGCCTGGGGTCACATTCAAAGAGGAGGGAGACATCCAAAAATATATCTGAATATATATTATACTCAGCAGTAATAGACCTTAAAAGCAATTCTAAAAATTTCTTTATTCAGTGAATGTGGATGAAGTGTCCACTCTTTGTCAGGTACTTTCTCAGTCTTGGGGAGAAGACTGTGAGCAAGACAGATAAGACTCTTATTCTCATACGGCTTCTACTCAAGACAAGCATAGGTAGGTAGGGAGGGGAAAGAGAGGAAAAAATAATCCAACAGCATAATTTCAAATAGTGTTAATGCTGTGAAAAGTGGTGATGGTGCCATGCAATGGGGTGAAACAGTAAGTGGTATGAAGTGGGAATAAGCTATTTAGATATGGTTGTCAAGTCCTTTTCAGAGGAGGTAACATGTGAGATAAAACCTGAATGATAAGGAAGACGCTGTACAAAAATCAGGTAAAGAATATTCTAGAAAGAAAGAATAGGTTATGCAAAGGCCCAACAGCAGGAAAAAGGTGCGGGTTCTTCAAGGAGCATACCGAAGAGCAAGTGGCTGGAGGGAGCAAAGAGTGAACAGGGTAAAATGAAAGCATAAAAATCTTCATTCTAACAGAGTGGATTTTATTTTATGTGACATTAGCAGTCACGAGAGGGTACCTGGCATGGGAGTTACTGGCAAGATTCATATTTTGTTTATCCAATCCCAGTGTCCCTAATTAAATCTATTTTTTCATTAATCCTATCTTTCAATCACTTCCTTCCCCCCTAATGTGAGGATGAAGCAAGAACCTTTATCCTTATTCTTGGGCTTTTTGCTTCCCTGGTGGTTCAAACAATAAAGAATCATCTGCCTGCAATGTAGGAGACCTGAGTTTGATCCCTGGGTTGGGAAGATCCCCTAGAGAAAGGAATGGAAACTCATTCCAGTATTCTTGCCTGGAGAATTTCATGGATAGAGGAGCCTGGTGGGCTACAGTCCATGGGGCCCCAAAGAGTCAGACAGGACTGAGTGACTTTCACTTGGGCTTTTTATCCTCCAGTATCATGAGAAAACAAATTTCTGTTATTTAATCTACCCAGTCTGTGGTATTTTGTTATGAAACTCCAAGGTATTTGGATATGAGCTTTCCAAAAGTGATCTACATAGAGACAGAGGATAGCTTGAGAAAGAAACATTAAGCCCTATGACACATGTCAAAATCACAGTGACTTCCAACTCAATGCTTATCAAAACTATCACCTACAATTTGATAGATGATCAAGAAATTGTTTTCCAAACTTTGCTCTAGGATAGAAAATCCACATTTATACAACACCCCTTGACTAAATCACAGCGGCACCCTCCTAAAATCAGTTATCCTCCTGATGATGAGGCAAACATGCAAACATATGGCTGCATTCAATAAAGTAGCAGTCAAGCTATGTATACTTCATTTTATAACAGCTAAATGTATAGTGTGGTATTTATTTTCTAATTGAAATTTACTGTCATTTCTTCCTGAAGATGTGAAGGTATTTTATGTTTCAGCAAATGTAACTTTATTCTTCTTAATTAATAACACAATTGTGGTTTCTCATTTTGATGCATTACAAGAATCTCGACAGTTGGAAGAGTTTGGAAAATGTGTTTTGTTGTGCTGCTTAATATCTTATTAGGAAAATTGTTTTGCCTCCAAGTTAGTTCTGTTTGCTATATTACAATGAGACTGTAAGTTACTTTGACATGGAAACAGGAAAAGGAAGTCTATACTTATAAATAAGAGTTCATACAAAATAGAAAATGTAAAATTATTCCATAACCTACATGATGATTGAGAATACTGATCAGCCTAAGCGTAAAAACGCAAACACAAGGCTATTTTCTTTTTCTTCTGATATCTTTATGAACATAATCGAGACTTTGATACAGTCCTTACTAGCCAATATTATAAACACTGTTAATGTTTATGAATACATATGACTCATTTCCATTTTTAGCATTTACATGTCCCTAAAAATAACTGCCCTCTAGTTCTGCCCAACTTAAATAATAAGAGCCTACCAGAACTGATTCTCCTCTGTAAGAATAACAAAATTAGCTTATTTCATGGTTATATGTGATTATTCTCATGTGAAATATTCATAAAATTGATTGTAATATACAACTATCACCTTCAGTGTGCAGTCTAAGAAGAAAAAGAAGGTGGGGTGGACAGCAAAATGTGATTCAAGATGGAGATTTATTATTAAACTGAAATAAGAGCAAATTAAGCAAAGGATTTTCAGGCAAAGGGAAACAAAACATTCTGCTGTCCTGATGCACGGTTATAGCATTACAGCTAATCAATTGTGTTTGGTGAGAGTTCTTGCGCTAAACTTGTAGTGAAAGTGAAAGTCACTCAGTCATGTCCAGCTCTTTGTGACCCCCATGGACCATATAGTCCATGGAGTTCTCCAGGCCAGAATACTGGAGTGGGTAGCCTTTCCCTTCTCCAGGGAATCTTCCCAACCCAGGGATCGAACCCAGGTCTCCCACATTGCAGGCAGATTCTTTACCAGCTGAGCCACAGGGGAAGCCCAAGAACCCTAGAGTGGGTAGCCTATCCCTTCTCCAGGGGATCTTCCCGACCCAGGAATCTCCTGGGGTCTCCTGCATTGCAGGCAGATTCTTTACTAGCTGAGCTATCAGGGAAGCCCTAGAGTGCAGCATTAATTCATCATCTTTTCCCTTGAGAAAGAATCCTTAGCTCTCTTCTTCTCCTCTCTCAAAACAAAGAGAAAAAGAAGGGGGAGAGGAAAAGAGAAAGGAAAGAAAAGAATCAAAGAGGGAGGGAGGGAGGGACAGAGGAAAGATAAAAGGGAGGGACCGAGGGAGGGAAGGGAAAGAGACTGAGAGAAAGAGAGGGAGGGGGAGAAAGGAAAGGAAGGCAAAAAGGAAAAGAGAAAATAAAGGAAAAAATGAGAGGGCTGGGACACAGATTGAAAAGAACTAGGTAGGTTTTAGGTTGCTTTAGGAACAAGAAAAAAAGTTATGGAAACCATGAGGTTAGAGTGCAGTGAAACCCTCCCTTTCAGTAATGACCAACACACCCCAGGGCTTGTCAAATTTCACAATCCCCTGGAAGCAATGATTACACTGGCCACAATCAGATGAGTGCCCTACGGGGGCCAATCTGCTTGGGGTGCTGATAAACCAGGTCTGCACACAAGGCTTCAGGAAGTCTGGAGAGCAAAATAAGATCTGGCCTGCTTACCCAGAGGAGCTTTCGGATATCTTGCATTGCTGCACAATATGTCACTCTTTAAAGATAAAGAAATAAGACCCGCCAGCAATCATCTTTCATCAGTCCTTCTGGTCTCAATAGAAATTAGGTTCAAGTTGCCAGGGCCTGGTGTGAATGTTCCTTTGTAAACATACCTGGGTTTCATGCTGCTTTGTTATGTGGCTACTTACATAATTTATAGCCTCAGCACTTGGGCCAGGATTATAGGAAATCTATGCCCACTGTCTGCATTTGTTCCTTCATTTGCCTGAGCATGGACTTTAAAGAGATCGTCTTACTAATTCTGCTTTCCCTTTTCTTTAAATTGCTTTTGTGTGTGTGTGTAAACAGATATTATAAACTATGTAAAATATTGTAAAAGTATTTTTTTCAAAATATAATATGTGTAAAATAAAAAATGATTTTATTCCCATCTTGGTTCTTTGTACCTTAATCATCTTGCTTGAGTCCCAAAGTAGGCAAAAAGAAATGTCACTTATAACATTACATAACGTTCTATGTTGTTTCATTTAACCACAGGCTGATTACTGATCTTTATAATATAAGCCCCCTTAGTGAACATGTGTTTAAAAAAAAAATAGGGGATCACAGTGTTCCTAACATCCCATGTGTATTTCTCAAATAATCTGTTCTCAAAGTACTCATTGCCAAATCATTACGAATTAGAGGGAAAACTCCAAAATGTATACATAAAGGTGGTAGGTTTAAAACTGAGGTATTGCTAGTATATATTGTGTGGTTTGGACTGCTAAAACAAATCATAATATAGTGAGCGGTTTAACAAACATTTGTTTCTCAAAACTCTGGAGGTTGGAAGTTTAAGATCATTGTGTCAGTACAGTTGGGTTCTTGAGAAGAGACCTCTACTGGGGTTACAGATGGAGGTCTTCTTACTGTGTCATCACACAGCAAAAAAGAAAAAGAGCTACCTAGCTCTCTGGCCTCCTCTTATAAGAGTACTAACCTCATTCATGAGGGCTCCACCCTCATGACCTATTACCTCCCAAAGGTTCTACCTCCTAATAACATCACATTGGAGTTAAGGTTTCAACGTACAAATTTTGGGGCACACATTCTTTAGATAAATTGACACCTTTAATCTAAGTGCAATGAGGAAAAAAGGCAAAACTATGAGATGTCTTTGACACCTTTCACCTACCACAAAAATCTTACTCAGTGCTTTTTTATGGGCTCTACTACTCCCACCTTAAAGGAAGTGTTATGCTATTTATTATTGCTCTAATTGCATCAAAAAAAAAAAAAAACACACTGAATACTGCAAATGAAAGTACCTCTATTGGTAGAACTCCTGGTATTTGTGAGATGATAATAGAAAAGATTCAGTTTTAATCAGTAAAAACACCATACCTTCTCAACTGGAAGTATATAATTTTAACATCCATTTACTCCAGCAGCAAACACAAGGCTGAATAAAATGATCAAAATGTACCAATACATTTTATGCACTCTATACAATTACAGGCTCTTGTACACTGTTAATGAGACCAGTAAAATAAATTAGTTACATGGTCACTGATATATCAACATACGTGTGCAACTACTAATGTGAATTAATAAAAGAAAACGGAATCCAATGCTTCTTTAATCTCGATTTTCCCCTAAGATATAAAAAAGTGATAAACTACCTTAGAGATAAATATAATGTGCAATGAGAGTCAAATTACTGGACTTTCTCCAGACATCTGCCACCATGGTAACTTCTATAAAGATAGACACAAAAATAACAGGAATGGCAAAATCAAGTTTCCTGGAAAATCATCTCTGCAAAAGAGGTAAAAGCTCAAAGCTTTCTCATTATTCTCTTGCCAAGGAATGAAACCATGAACACTATGGCATGTTTCAAGATTCCAGATAAGTGGTAAAACCAGTCTTAAACCCACATCTCCACTTCAGAATAACTGCTCACTTAGAATCCGTCTGAACAAAGATGGCACATAATATGATATTTTTCCACTTCACTTGCTAGTCCCTTTGAAAGAGTTACACTTGACATTCAGTGACAAATCACCTCCCTTAAGGCTCTTAAGTCACATACCACCTACTGCAGACTTGAGATTTAAGTACTGTACAAGACAGTAATTCTCTACCAAACCAAAAATATACTTCCTGAGAACTGTCACCTCCTCCTCCAACCATGAGCCCCTCTTCAACAGGCTTCCTTGAAGGAGATCTTTAAAATAGAAAGCAGTTATGAACTGGCATGCTGCAGTCCATGAGGTTGTAAAGAGTCAGACATGACTTAGCAACTCAGGAACAACATTTTCCCCTATCTGCAGAAGAATTCAGTGTAAGGCAGTCTTTAAACTATATTCACAGGCTTTTACCCACAGCAGGAAGATGAACATTAAAATATGAATTTACTATATGCTAATTATTTTCCAGGAAATGCATTAGAATTAGAAATGGCTTGCAGGAAGCTCAGTGGTAAAGAATCTGCCTGCCAATGCAAGAGATACAGAAGACACAGGTTCAATCCCTGGGTTGGGAAGATACCCCGGAGGAGGACCCACTCCAGGATTCTTGGACTCCCATGGACAGAGAAGCCTGGCAGGCTACAGTCCATGAGGCTGCAAAGAGTTGGACAGGGTGCACGCAAAATTGGAAATGGGCCAAGATGGCAGAGGAGGAAGACCCTGCTCACTTCCTTTCACACTTTCACAGGTATACCAAAATTACAACTATTTACAGAGCAACTATTGCTGAGAAGATCAGAATCGAGAGAAAAGATCTTCTACAATGAGCGATATAAAGAAGGAACCCCAAGACAGGTAAGAGGGGTGGAGCTGCAGTATAGACAAACCCATACCCCGGGGCGGGCGACCCACAAACAGGAGGATAATTACAATTGTAGAGGTTCTCCCCCAAAAGCAACAGGTGTGAGCCCTACATCAGGCTCCCCAGCCTAAGAGATCCTGCAATCAGAAGACAAGTCACCAGAACTTTTGACGTTGAAGTCCAGTGGAGCTTATTTTCAGGAGATTCAGAGGGCTGTGGAAATAGAAACTCCATTCTTACATGGTACACACAGACTCACACACTCCAGGACCCCGGGCAGAAGCAGTAATTTGAAAGGAACCTAAATAATTTCACATCAAAATATGCAATCAGTCCTACTATTGCATTGGCTATATAACTGATACCTTGTACAATTTTGTGGGCTTAGAAAAATGAATTAATTGCATATTTGAGTTGCAAATAGCCATTCACAAAGAAAGCCAATACGGTCCCTAGAAACATAACAGATAGGAGACTCTGATTGGAGTTTGGTCAATTTCTCCCTCAAAAGAGGCAAGACTGGGAAAGCATTTGTATGATAAAGAGTTCCCAGTTTCTGCATCCTTCATGCATTTTCCACCTTGCTTGACCATCTGTTGCAACCTTCCCAAACCAATCTCTTTCTTATTTGTATGTGGAAGAGAGGCATTCCCTAAGGAAATGCACAAAATTGAGGTATTTTATGGATGCAGTCAGCATGTAACAAATGACTTATGGCAACCATCTGAAATGTAGCAATTTTGCATTTTCTAAGTCCATTTACTATACTCTGCTACACTCTTGAGACCTAACCAAGACCCTAAATGTTTCATTGTGTCCAGAAAACACTCTGAGATGAACTTTTTATAAAGTAGTAAGTGTCCTTGGGCATATCTGTTGCTTCCAGGTAACCTTAACGATGATAGTCATTAATACAGTGGTCGGAAGAAATGTCCCAAACACCTCAGTTGCAATTAAAATAAATAAAAGGATGCCAGGGATCACACAGAACACATTACAGCCTCTAGCATAAACCACTTTCAAGATTTGCCTGCCGTACTTTTTATCATATTTACCTCAGTTTTTGGCAAGATAATTATAATAGCAACAATTTTATATAAAAAGTCACTGTTACTGCCAAAATATCAAAATTTCGAATATATTTAATAGTAGATTGCTGTGTAGCTATATTAAAATAATGAGATGTACCTCTGATAACTTCTTAATTTAATTATTAAGTTCTCACAAAGTTAATATAACACCTCCTGTTGTTCACTCGTTGTGTCCAACCTCTGCGACAACCACGGACTACAGCAACCCAGGCTTCCCTGTCCTCCACTATCTCCCAGAGTTTGGTCAAGTTCATGTCCATTGAGTCAGTGATTGATGCTTTCTAACCATCTCATCCTCTGCTGCTTCCTCACTAGACACTGGATAAAATTCAATCTCCTCACTTGACACTAGAACTTAAGACTTGGCAGGTCTCTTCCTTGACAGGCCTCTCTAATTTTAACTCCCTTTGCTACACTGGATCAACTGTCTCGGCCCACTTCTTCGCTGAAAAGATGTTCAATATTGCTAATTATTGGAGAAATGCAAATTTCTCACATATCACCTCACAACAGTCAGAATGGGCATCATCAAAATGCCTACATATAATAAATTCTGAAGAGGGTGTGCAGAAAAGGGAATCCTCCTACACTTTGGGTGGGAATGTAAACTGGTATAGCCACTATGGAGAACAGCACAGTAGTTCCTTGAAAAAGTAAAAACAGAGCCAATGTATGATCCTGCAACCTCACTCCTGGGCATAAATTTGGAGAAAAATCATAATTTGAAAAGATAAAGCACCTTAATATTCATAGCAGCACCATTTACAACAGTCAAGACATGGAAGCAACTTAAATGTCCATCAACAGGTGAACGGATACAGAAGATGTGGTATGTACACATACAATGGAATATTATTACTTGGCCAAAAAAAGAATGAAATAATGCCATTTGCAACAACATGAATGGACCTAGAGATTGTCATACTAAGTGAAGTCAGAAAGAAAAAGACAAATACTGTATGACATAACTCATATATGCAATCCAAAAAAAAAAAATGAATGATATGAATGAACTTATATACACAACAGAAATAGACTCGCAGACATAGAAAACAAGCTTGTGGTTAACAAGGGGGGAAGGGTAGGGAGAGGAATAAATTAGGAGCTTGGGATTAACAAATACACACTTCTATGCATAAAGTAGATAACCAACAAGAACCTACTGTATAGTGTGGGGAACTATACAAAACATTCTGAAATAGTCAATAAGGGGGAAAAATCTGAAAAATAACAGACATATACATGTATAACCAAATCACTTGAAACTAACACAACATTGTTAATCAACTATACTCCAATATAAATTTTTTTTAAGTAAAAAGAAAGAAGGAAAGAAAGAGAGAGGGGTGAGGGAGGAACAAAGGGAGAGAGGCACAGAAGAAGGGAGGAAGGAAAGAAGTCACCATCCCTTAGGAATTTTTTTTAAAAGATTCTTTCTGCCCATTGACTCCTCTCTTCTACATTTAGAAGCATCACCTTTTATTCCAGATTTCTAAATATGGTGACAGAGTCTGATGATTATAATGATAGCAGTTTCTTAATAAATAGAATTATAATTCTTATTATCTACCACATGCTATGACTGGAAAATCTTAATTTTATAAGAATTCTCACCCTCAGTGTTAAGACATCAAACTTTTAAAAAAATCACTTCTAATTCTCATAAATTTCATTCATGCAGTGCATATATAATTTTTCAATTGGATACAGTACAGCAATATAATAATGACCAAGACTGATGTGGGACTTGCCCTCATGGAGGGCACCGTAGTGGGTGAGGAAGGGTAATAAACTATGAAGCATGTATTATTATTATACAATGCCATTGATGGACAGCGGCAACAAGCTTAGAAAAGAGAAGTAATTTAGCTAACTCTACACACTAAGCAGCCATTAAATTAAAAGATGCTTGTTACTTGGAAGAAAACCTATAACCAAACTAGACAGCATATTAAAAAGCAGAGACATTACTTTGCCAACAAAGGTCCCTCTAGTCAAAGTTTTGGTTTTCCCAGTAGTCATGTATGGATGTAAGAGTCGGACTATAAAGAAAGCTGAGTGCCAAAGAACTGATGCTTTTGTGGTGTTGGAGAAGATAATTGAGAGTCCCTTAGACAGCAAGGAGATCCAACCAGTCCATCCTAAAGGAAATCTGTCCTGAATATTCATTGGAAAGACATGCTGAAGCTGAAACTCCAATACTTTGGCCACCTGATGCAAATAACTGACTTATTGGAAAAGATCCTGATGCTGGGAAAGATTAAAGGGAGGAGGAGGGGACAACAGAGGATGAGATGGTTGCATGGCATCACCAACTCGATGGACATGAATTTGAGCAAGTTCTGGGAGTTAGTGATGGATGGGGAAGCCTGTCGTGCTGCAGTCCATGGGGTTGCAAAGAGTTGGACACAACCAAGTGACTGAACTGAACTGACACACTAAGCCAAGTTTTATCTCCTTGGCCAACTTGTTCTCTCATTCCTTGGTCTAATTCCATTATCTAAATTATTACGATATGGTGTGGTATGGTATGGATACAACATCCATTCAGCACTTACTGTATGCTATTCTGCATTGGTATATAATATCTATATGCGCATCCTTTCATCCTAAAGGGTTAAAGCCCTTGAAAGCAATGACCCTATTAAATATCTTTTGTGTCTCTGAGGGCAAGGGCAGTGTTGAATCTGAAAAGTAGATATTTAATAAGCTCAATGATGATATGAATACTCTCCCACTTGTAGTTATTATCAACAGACATTATAACTTTATAATAGTTAATATGTAACACTTAGCAAGCACAAAGAACATGTTCCTACACTTTTCCAGTGTCAAGTATTTTATTTTAAAGCACATCTAATATGTTTTAAGACATACCAGCTTACTAAAATATGAAAACAATGATACAAGGCTATTCTCTAATCCATAGACTTTATTCAGATTCTGTTAATGGTCCTGGTAATAATTCTTATAGCAAATGAATATCTGAGACTATGCACGGCATTCAGTTTTCATGTTACCTTAGTCTCCTATAATCTAAATATTTATTGAGTTTTTATATTTAAAGATTTGACATGTTTAAAGAGAACAGCCCAGTTACATATAGAATGTCTCTAATTTGGATTTGTGTGATGGTTCCTCATTACTGGATTCATATTACGGACTTTTGGTAGGAGCACCTTGGAGGTGATATAGTCGTGTAAAGCTCTTCTTAGATCACTGTATCAGGAGGTATATGCTGTGTGCTCAGTTGTGTCCAACTCTTTGTGACCCCGTGGACTATAGCCCACCAGGATTCTCTGTCTTTGGGATTTCCCAGACAAGAATACTGGAGTGGGTTGCCATTCCCTTCTCTAATCAGGAGGTATACCCTATTGACTTGTTCCATGACTGGGACTGATAAAGTGATGTCTGCCAGGATTCTCTAGTGCAAAGTCAATACTTTACACTTTGTAACTGGTAAGTCTTATGAGGAGATAAGTTGAGACTGAGTAAATATTCCATTACTCCTTAAACTTTCACCCACTGGTTTTTATAGCCATTAAAAATTCTTGCCTGAATCAATTATTATTACAATTCAGTTCAGTTCAGTCACTCAGTTGTGTCCGACTCTTTGTGACCCCATGAACCGCAGCACGCCAGGCCTCCCTGTCCATCACCAACTCCCGCAGTCCACCCAAACCCATGTCCATTGAGTGGGTGATGCCATCCAACCATCTCGTCCTCCAATTGCCAAACGATAATTCCAATTCTGCTATTCTTTATTAGTCTGAAGAAAAGAAACTATTGAGGAAGATTTCTCTTTAATTCATTTAGTTAACTATACTGATTCGAATTCATATTCAATAGGATAAAATCCTTTGCCTTCATTCTTTATCTTGATGTTCAAATTGTCTAGTATGTGGCTAGAGGAGGTCTCTTCAAACATGCTCCTGTACCCTTTGGAAATATCAGCCATTGAGTACATCCTCACTTTCTGCCACATCATATTCGAGGTTCATCTTGCACTTTCCATGCCTCAGCTCTGGAATCATATATTTTTCCAAGGAGCCCAGGAGTTTTCGTTCATTTTAGTGGATAATGGTATTTGAAAACCAAGACAGGGCCTGTTTTCTTTTGAAACATCTCAAATCAGGCTGAACAAAAGATTCCACTTTGAAAAATCAAGTGACCCTTCTAAGTTTTCACCATACATGCCCCAGCAGGAGCATCTGACTTCATGAGTCACTCACTTGAAATATATCCCTTCCTTGGTTTCCCAGGTGACATTTTCTGAATTCTTCTTAGACTTTACTGGTGTTACTTCTTGGTTTCCTTTGCAAGTTCTTCCTCATTCTTGCTGAACTTTATTTACTGTATTACCCTAGGACAATCCTTAGAGTTCATCTCTAAGTATATACAGTTCCTAAAGAACCTCACAAAGGAGGCATGATAGCATGATTCCAGAAATCAGTGTGCCTGAGTTTGCATCCCAACTCCATTACTTACTACGAGTAAGTAGATTATAAAGAAGATACATAACCTCCTATGCCTCAGAATTCTCATCCATAAAATGGAAATATTAATAATACCTACTTTACAAGGTTGTTCTGAGAATTAAGACTGTTCTTGGCCCATAATAAACTCTATATATCATCAAGTCCCACATTTTTAAATACCATCTTTATATCTCTCCAGCCTTAATCTCCTCTATGAAAGTGTGAAAGTGAAAGTGTTAATCACTCAGTCATGTCTGACTCTTTGCGACCCCATGGACTACTGTAGCCCCCCAGGTTCCTCTGTCCAAGGAATTCTCTAGGCAAGAATACTGGAGTGGGTTGCCATTCCCCTCTCCATGGAATCTTCCCAACCCAGGGATCAAACCTGGGTTTCCCACATTGCAGGAAGATTCTTTACCATCTAAGCCACCAGAGAAGCCCCTAACTTCCCTTATACTCAGAAATATTTCCAGCAGCTGTGTATAAAATGGTGACTAGGTATCTAACAGAAACCACAAAATTAACGTATGTAGGACCAAACACTTAGCTTTACTCATAATAGCTCTTATCTCCTGTTCCCCAGTAATCCCCATTTCAGAAAACAAGAGATGGAAGGATCCATTTGAAAACATAAATAAAAGCATACTGTCTCTCTACTCAAAATGCTCAAAAGACCTACCTTTATAAAAATTCAAGAAAAGTCGCTTACTTTGACCTACAGGCTCTGTGTAGCTTTGTCTCAACTACTTCAACAACTTCCCATCTTTTCTTTGCCTCCCCACTCACTCAGGGCCTTAGCACTCTCTTTTTCCCTGCCTGAAGCTCTCTTCCTGTCCACATCCAAATGTCTCATTTGCTCACAGTCTATATTAGTCAGATTTTTTTGAGAAAGAGAACCAAAGAACTATGTGTATAATTGCCAATTCAAGACCCAGGAAGAGCTAATGTTTCAAATGGAGTCCAAAGGCAGGAAAAACCCATGTCCCAGGTCAAAGGCAGTAAGAATTTTCCTTCCTACTCATGGGAGAGTCTGTCGTCGTGTTCTACCCAGGCCTTCATCTGATTGAATGAGGCTGACCCACATTAGGGAGGGCAATCTGCTTTAGTCAGTTTACCCACTCAAATGTTAATCTCATCCAAAACACCCTCACCAAAATACCCAGAAGGATGTGTGACCAAACATCTAGGCACCCTATGCCACAGTCAAGTTGATGCACACAATTAACCATTACACAATGCTTCACAGAATTTTGCTGATATATTATATCAGATAAGATGTCTCTAACCACCCCTATAAAATCACAACCATATTCTGCCTCTGGTTCCTGTACTCTTTTTCTTTCTAGCACTTATTATCAACTGATGTGTTAAATTGGTATTCTATGTTTACTGTCTCTTTCTTCCTCCCTTTCACCTAATACATTTGATTATAAGCTTCATGAAAGCATGCACTTTGTTTTATTCACTGCTTTATTTCTAGTTCTTGAAACAAAGAGGTAATCATTAAACATCTGTTCACTGAATGTGTGAATATCTTCCTTATTTGCCATATTATTTAAAAGGTAAACTAGCTTGTTCTTTTATCACAAAGAGGAGTAATAAGCCATAGAATTTAGCCATCATATGTGATAACCTAGAGACACCCTTCTAGAAGACAATCATTCCTGACAATGGAAACTGCCTTTTTGTTTTAGAATACACATATTTTTATGTGGATCATCATCATCACCCTTAAAAAAAAGTATAGATATTTATTTCTCTTATTTCATCACGGTAGTAACAAAATCTTTGATGAGCTTTTAAGAGATTACCAAGTTCAGCATAATTATCAGAACTATGAATAATTGACTGGTATCTTAAAGTTGTTGCTAACTTTTAAAAATAGATACATTTCTCAACCTCTCAAATAACATTTTATAGCAGTTATCAACTGAAAAGTTGTGATGACTACATTTCTGAGTTAAAATAAGCTAGCACAGTGATCAGTTAACAAAAAGTACATATGATACACCTTCAGCTCTGATTTTTTGTTATTTATCCTGACAACCATCTCCATTCTGCTGCCTAGACTCACCTTACAGATAAAAGGAAAACATTTCTCTCTTTCATTTTCCTACTCCCGGTTGCCCTTTCTCTCATTTCATCTCATTTCTATTTTTGACTTCTATTAAGAAATGGAATTTTCTACATTAAATCTACAATGCCCTGTATCTTCATCAATTTTGTTTCAACAGTACACAAATCTGGAAATAGATAACTGTAGCCTGTCAGAAGGTATTTCCATAATAAGGCAGAAGTTTCTAAAATTCATTTTTAAGGGAAGTTTCCTAATAAATTTTTAAAGCATATTTTTTTTTTTCATTCTCAGCATCAAAGTCTATTATTTTCATAAGCAGTTTTGGGAATGGTATATCCACGTGTGAAATTTTGATAACATCCTTTATTATGTTCTTAACAAATGTAGAACTCAATTATTTCAAATCTGTTCAATTAATGCTTTATTGCTTCTTCATGCTGGTCAGTCATTCTTTTAAGCTCTTTGCAGAAATAACAGGAGCTTAAATCACATAATACTTGGTGTTTGAGGAGGGGGTATGCTTTAAAAAGCTCAATTCTCTAAGCGAAGTAGTTCTGAAAACTGTTTTCATTTTCTGGATGATAATCCATCAATTTCTACAGTCCTTAAAATAATATAAAGCAGTTAAGCCATGGAGTTTCCAGCTTTACCTACCACTAGAAGTCAGCTTAAGTCCTGTTTGGAAGGATGTAAAAACATTTTTATACAAAGAAAAATTAATAGCCTCAAGCATTTGGATAAGGAAAAAATAATCCACAAGCACTAATGTTTTGCTTTACTTGTGAAGCCTTCGAAATGTGTTAAAATGGAAAAAAATAAATATCTCAATGATATCTTTAAAGGAAAATTCCAGAAATTAAATCTTTTCTCCATAGTGACATATGTACTCATTTATAGTAAATACAGTTTCAAAGACTCAGAATCAAAATAGACTGCCTCAGCTCAATGATGCCAGAGAAAAATCTAGGTTTGATAATTGCAGAAACAGTTCAAGAAGTTCAGGAAATAGAGAGTCTGATTCTCCTATGATCTGTCGGAAATTTCAGCACGTTTGTTTTAAGGAAGCAATAATTCCAAGATTTTAGAGTAGAGAAACTACAGCAAACTATAGTCCCAGATTAAATCCATCTAAGGGCCTGCTATGGAATGGTCTTTACATTTTTCAAGGGTTGTTTTTAAAAAAAGAAGAAGAAAGAAAGTAAAAGAAGAGGAATGTGCAAAAGGTAACTATCCGTAGCTAGCAAATATAAAGTTTTTATGCCAGGCACTATATAGAAAAAGTTTGCTGAGATTTAAATTTAATCCACTTTAATTTTATTAAAAATACTAAATTTGTTAAATTTAAATTATATGTCCAGGAAAGCTACAAAACTAGGACACAGAGTACTAGAAACAAGAAAAAGTGAAAGTGCCACATCTATCACAAAAGTTATCCCAGAATATGGATTAAATGCAGTGGTATGCTTGAAGTGGTTCACATTGGTTTCGAAGGGCCAGTTGTTAAATTTGGGGGAATTTTGTGAGTTAGTTGGTAGACCACTGCTGGTTTGAAATCAGCCAGTTGTGAGAATACTTACACCAAAGAAATTAGTAAGCACTATAAACAGAGGGTTTTTTTGGAGA
Source organism: Cervus canadensis (assembly GCF_019320065.1). Classification (NCBI taxonomy): domain Eukaryota; kingdom Metazoa; phylum Chordata; class Mammalia; order Artiodactyla; family Cervidae; genus Cervus; species Cervus canadensis. The sequence continues at coordinate 33,972,623 of NC_057389.1, forward strand.
AAAGACTGTTTATTTTTTTGTCTGCTTTACAGCACACTAGTGAATGAATTCTTCACGTAAACTGTAAAGTAAGATTTCTGTCAAAGAATCTCAGTGTACCTTGCTCAACCCTACATATATGTCTAACAAAGTCCTCTTTAGTCTTTTGTATATAGTTCTTTTGACTGTGAACTTTCTTTTTGAAAAGTGTAGCTCATTCAATTTGGGATTTGTGCTAACAACCACCACAGACTCCAATTTCTTTCTTTTTTTTTTTTTTTAACATTTAAAACTATTTTTAATATTTTTTTTTTCATTGATATGAATCAGCCATGGATTTACATGTATTCCCAATCCCGATCCCCCCTCCCACCTCCCTCTCCACCCGATTCCTCTGGGTCTTCCCAGTGCACCAGGCCCGAGCACTTGTCTCATGCATCCCACCTGGGCTGGTGATCTGTTTCACCATAGATAGTATACATGCTGTTCTTTTGAAATATCCCACCCTCACATTCTCCCACAAAGTTCAAAAGTCTGTTCTGTATTTCTGTGTCTCTTTTTCTGTTTTGCATATAGGGTTATCGTTATCACCTTTCTAAATTCCATATATATGTGTTAGTATGCTGTAATGTTCTTTATCTTTCTGGCTTACTTCACTCTGTATAATGGGCTCCAGCTTCATCCATCTCATTAGGACTGGTTCAAATGAATTCTTTTTAATGGCTGAGTAATATTCCATGGTGTATATGTACCACAGCTTCCTTATCCATTCATCTGCTGATGGGCATCTAGGTTGCTTCCATGTCCTGGCTATTATAAACAGTGCTGCGATGAACATTGGGGTGCACAGTATGGTACTGGCACAAAGACAGAAATATAGATCAATGGAACAGAATAGAAAGCCCAGAGATAAATCCACGAACCTATGGACACCTTATCTTTGACAAAGGAGGCAAGGATATACAATGGAAAAAAGACAACCTCTTTAACAAGTGGTGCTGGGAAAACTGGTCAACCACTTGTAAAAGAATGAAACTAGAACACTTTCTAACACCATACACAAAAATAAACTCAAAATGGATTAAAGATCTAAATGTAAGACCAGAAACTATAAAACTCCTAGAGGAGAACATAGGCAAAACACTCTCCGACATAAATCACAGCAAGATCCTCTATGACCCACCTCCCAGAATATTGGAAATAAAAGCAAAACTAAACAAATGGGACCTAATGAAACTTAAAAGCTTTTGCACTACAAAGGAAACTATAAGTAAGGTGAAAAGACAGCCCTCAGATTGGGAGAAAATAATAGCAAATGAAGAAACAGACAAAGGATTAATCTCAAAAATATACAAGCAACTCCTGCAGCTCAATTCCAGAAAAATAAATGACCCAATCAAAAAATGGGCCAAAGAACTAAACAGACATTTCTCCAAAGAAGACATACAGATGGCTAACAAACACATGAAAAGATGCTCAACATCACTCATTATCAGAGAAATGCAAATCAAAACCACAATGAGGTACCATTACACGCCAGTCAGGATGGCTGCTATCCAAAAGTCTACAAGCAATAAATGCTGGAGAGGGTGTGGAGAAAAGGGAACCCTCTTACACTGTTGGTGGGAATGCAAACTAGTACAGCTGCTATGGAAAACAGTGTGGAGATTCCTTAAAAAACTGGAAATAGAACTGCCATATGACCCAGCAATCCCACTTCTGGGCATACACACTGAGGAAACCAGATCTGAAACAGACTCCAATTTCTACTGTGTTAATGACCGAAAACCTTCTGGTGCCAAATACAAAGAAATTCTAGATGAAATATTACAAGCAGTCTTGTAAAAGCATATGTATGTGTGTGTGTGTATTGTGCAGGCATTTGGATCACCCCAAGAGATAAAAACTAAAAGAAAACTGGAAAGCAGAGGGACTGGCATGTGAGCTGACTCCACAGAAGCTGAATGGAGGGATATTGCTCTCGTAAACAAGGCACTTATGATTTAAAGGTCCTAAGAATATACAAGAAGAAAAATGGATGTTATCACATAGATTCTCAGATGAAGGCAGGACATTTGTTCAGTTCAGTTCAGTTCAGTTGCTAGGTCGTGTCTGACTCATTATGACCCCATGAACCACAGCATGCCAGGACTCCCTGTCCATCACCAACACCTGGACTCTACCCAAACCCATGTCCATTGAGTCTGTGATGCCATCCAACCATCTCATCCTCTGTCATCCCCTTCTCCCCCTGCCCTCAATCTTTCCCAGCATCAGGGTTTTTTCCAATGAGTCAACTCTTCGCATGAGGTGGCCGAAGTATTGGAGTTTCAGCTTCAACATCAGTCCTTCCAATGAACACCCAGGACTGATCTCCTTCAGGATGGACTGGTTGGATCTCCTTGCAATCCAAGGGACTCTCAAGAGTCTTTTCCAACACCACAGTTCAAAAGCATCAATTCTTCTGCACTCAGCTTTCTTTATAGTCCAACTCTCACATCCATACATGACCACTCGAAAAACAATAGCTTTGACTAGACTTTGTTGGCAAAGTAATGTCTTTGCTTTTTAATATACTGTCTAGGTTGGTCATAGCTTTTCTTCCAAGGAATAAGTGTCTTTTAATTTAACGGCTACAATCACCATCTGTACTGATTTTGAAGCCCAGGAAAATAAAGTCAGCCACTGTTTCCACTGCTTCCCCATCTATTTGCCATGAAGTGATGGGACCGGTTGCCATGATCTTAGTTTTCTGAATGTTGAGCTTTAAGCCAACTTTTTCACTTTAATCAAGAGGCTCTTTAGTTCTTCTTCACTTTCTGGTGTCATCTGCATATCTGAGGTTACTGATATTTCTCCCAGCAATCTTGACTCCAGGCTGTGCTTCTTCCAGCCCAGCATTTCTCATGATGTACTCTGCATATAAGTTAAATAAGCAGGGTGACAATATATAGCCTTGACGTACTCCTTTTCCTATTTGGATCCAGTCTGTTGTTCCATGTCCAGTTCTAACTGTTGCTTCCTGACCTGCATACAGGTTTCTCAAGAGGCAGGTCAGGTGGTCTGGTATTCCCATCTCTTTCACAATTTTCCACAGTTTATTGTGATCCACACCATCACAGGCATTGGCATAGCCAATAAAGCAGAAATAGATGTTTTTCCGGAACTCTCTTGCTTTTTCGACGATCCAGCGGATGTTGGCAATTTAATCTCTGGTTCCTCTGCCTTTTCTAAAACCAGCTTGAACATTTGGAAGTTCTTGTTTCTCGGACTGTTGAAGCATATCTTGTAGAATTTTGAGCATTACTTTACTTGCGTGTGAGATGAGGGCTATTGTGCAGTAGTTAAAGCATTCCTTGGCATTGCCTTTCTTTGGGATTGGAATGAAAACTGACCTTTTCCAGTCCTGTGGCCACTGCTAAGTTTTCCAAATTTGCTGGCATATTGCATGCAAAACTTCCAAAGCATCTTCTTTTAGAATTTGAAACAGCTCAACTGCAATTTGAGAGAAGGCAATGGCAACCCACTCTAGTACTCTTGCCTGGAAAATACCATGGATGGAGGAGCCGGTAGGCTGCATTCCATGGGGTCGCTGAGAGTCAGACATGACTAAACGACTTCACTTTCTCTTTTCACTTTCATGCATTGGAGAAGGTAATGGTAACCACTCCAGTGTTCTTGCCTGGAGAATCCCAGGGACGGGGGAGCCTGGTGGGCTGCCGTCTATGGGGTCGCACAGAGTCGGACACGACTGAAGTGACTTAACAGCAGCAGCAGCAGCAACAGCAACTACAATTCCATCACCTCCACTAGTTTTGTTTGTAGTGATGCTTCCTAAGACCCACTTGACTTTGCACTGTAGGATATCTGGCTCTAGGTGAGTGATCACACCATTGTGTTTTCTGGGTCATGATGATCTTTTTTGTATAGTTCTTCTGTGTATTCTTGCCACCTCTTCTTAATATCTTCTGCTTTTGTTAGGTCCATAACATTTCTGTCCTTTATTGTGCCCATCTTTGCATGAAATGTTCCCTTGGTATCTCTGATTTTCTTGAAGAGATCACTAGACTTTCCCATTTTATTGTTTTCCTCTATTTCTTTGCACTGATCACTTAGGAAGGGTTTTTTTTATCTCTCCTTGCTATTCTTTGGAACTCCAAATTCAGATGGGTATATCTTTCCTATTCTCATTGCCTTCCATTTCTCTTCTTTTCTCAGCTATTTGTAAGACCTCCTCACACCACCATTTTGCCTTTTTGCATTTCTTTTTCTTGGGGATACTCTTGATCACTGCCTCCTGTATGATGTATGAACTTCTGTGCATAGGTCTTCAGGCACTCTATCTATCTAATCTAATCCCTTGAATATATTTGTCACTTCTACTGTATAATTGTAAGGGATTTGATTTAGCTCATACCTGAATGGTCTAGTGGTTTTCCCTACTTTCAATTTAAGTCTGAATTTGGCAATAAGGAGTTCATGATCTGAGCCACAGTCAGCTCCCGGTCTTGTTTTTGCTGATTGTATAGAGCTTCTCCGTCTTTGGCTACAAAGAATATAATCAATCTGATTTTAGTATTGACCATCTGGTGATGTCCACATGTAGAGTCATGTCTTTTGTTGTTGGAAGAGCGTGTTTACTATGACCAGTATGTTCTCTTGGCAAAACTGTATTATTAAAAAATATTTTATTAAAAATATTTATATTAAAAAATATAAATCTTCAATAATTTTTTCAGTAGCAACAATGGATGGAATCCAAAATATTTAGGATAAAATTAAAGTATTAAAAGAAGTTATTGATAATTGCTATTCAGCTAAACTATTATTCTAGAATAAAAAATAAAAGAATCTTCAGTAAAGAATGAAAGAGAGAGCCAGAGAGAAAAGGTCTGCTCTAAGAACTACTGAAGGATGTACCTCATGGAAGAGGAAGTTAAATTCAGAAGTGAACAGTGGGAAGGAGTGGTAAGAAGAGATAGTGTCATATGGATCCCTGAGTCTAAAGAAGCCTTGAGTAAAACATTTTGCAAGCCACAACTAAAGATTCCACATGCTGCAATGAAGATCAAAGATCCTGAGTGTCACAACTAAACCCTGGTACAGCCAAATAAATATTTTTTTAAATATATATTAAAGAAAAAAATAAAGAAGCCTTGACTATCTGCACTGGTAGCTCTCTCTATCCTAACAGGGTTGCTTAGACAACAGAAACTGATTCTCTCACGGTTTGGGAAGCTGTAAGTTCAAGACAAAGATACCGGTGCCGTTGGTGTCTTGTGAGACCTCTCCATGGCTTGCAGAAGATCATCTTTCCTCTCTGTCCTTACAAGGCCTTTTTTCTAAGTATGCACACTCCTGGAGTCTCTTTCCCTTCTTACAAGTACATTAGACCTATTAGATTGGAAATCGTTATGACTTAATTTCACTTTAGTTATCTTCTTAAAGGCCTTATCTCCAAATATACTTAAGGTGGGAGTCAGGGCTTCAACATATTAATTCTGGGCCACACAACTCAGTCCCTAACGCAACATAAGATAATAACAAGAGGTAAATTCCAATAGAAAAGGAAAATAAGTAAAATTAAAGTATCAGAAAGCGATATGTGAAAGTATATGTCTTTGATTTCTTCAGAAAGAAAAAAAAATAGTTTTAGATTTTATGTCAAACAAACACACATATTAAAATTTTAAAACACAGATATATTGGGTTGGCCAAAAAATTTAGTTAGTGAATGTGCCGCTCTTTAGATTTTATGTCAAACACACATGTTAAATTTTTAAAACACAGATATATTGGGCTGGGTAAAAAGTTCAGTTAGTGAATGTGTTGTTCAATAAAGTTCTTCGTGAACATGAAAAATGTGTTGTTTACTTAAAACCGAACAAACGTTTTGGCCAACCCAATAGAATAAAGTAATTTCAAATAAGAGTAGGAAAAGGGAGAAATAAAAATTTGTTCAACCTAATAAAGATAAAAAAGAATCATAGATAAAAACAATACATTTATATTCACCCTAAACATTATAGATGTAATATAAAAATATCTTAAATCTGTTGGTGATTTTATAAGAAAGCATGGAATATTCAGTCCCCAAACTAAACAAGAGAAGGAGCCCAAAAAGTTAAGAAGAACACTGAAGCTCATTTTTACCCTGAAGCCCTTTGCTGAACCAAGAGAACTTCAGCTTTGGTTTTTACGACTTCAAAGAGGCACGAAGCATAGAAAAATATAAGCTAGCAAGTATAAAAGTAACGGCAGGAATATAAAATCAGAACTTTGCAGCTTCAATGACTAACTAAGACAAGTATCTTCAAGTTCATCAAGATGTAGTTGGAGAGTTAAATATTCGCACCTTGCCAAAGAATCATCCTATAGATTATTGGTTAATTTAAAACTAAGTGAGCCTTAACAAAGGTAAAATATGTTGGTCACCACTTTAAATGATCAAGGCTAGCATCACTGACAATGAGACAAGCTAAGTACCCCCTGATGATGCAACAAGAGCATATAACATCAAGTATTCGTGCCAAAAACTGCATCCAGAATAGAATCATATCTACAGACTTACCTTCCAGTTCATACAAAAGACAGGGCATAGACAATTTCATGCCATGGAAAAATAGAGAGACCAGTACAGAATGGAGATTTTCTATATGACAACTGGCTAGGCCTTCTCACCAGTTGATCATTGAAAAGAAACAGAAAAAGAAAGGCTAGGAACTGTTTGAGATCAAATGAAACTAAAGATGAAGTGTGAATACGGACTATATTTAGATGATATTAAAAACTTGTTGCTAGTTTTCTTAGGTGTATAAGAATTGTTTTTGGAATATATACACTACAATATCTAGGTGTGAGATGGTTTGATATTTGTCAACTCACTTGCAAATGATTTTGCTTAGACAGATAAATGTGCAGATAAATATGGCAAAAGTGTTAGCATTCTTAAAGTTACAAGTATAGACTCTAGAATTAAACTGGTCTGGTTTCTCGTCCTAGTTTCATCTCTTTCTAGTCCTCACCCAGTCCAGCATTGCTTACCTCTTGGTTGTTCCAGAAAGTTCTGCCTTAATTCCTGTCTCAATGCTTTTTCCCCCTGAGGTGCCCTCTGCCTGGACTCCCTCTCTACCACCAATGAATTTATCTGTGATCCAGTTCCAGCTTGACACACAGCCATTCCTGACCACTCTGCCTTCATGGGTCTCTTCCTGTAGCCAGTCTTCCCCATAGAATGGATTTGAATGAGAAAGGGGCTGAATACTCTCCTGAATTCTGCTCTGTTTATAATCTTAGGTTCACATATGGCTATGATAGAGAACAAGACAATGGACCAAGGCAGGGTCTCAGACCCTGGAAACAAGCTTCTCAGTGCATTAAACTAGACCATGGTGTAGAAAGAGAGGTGTCAGTATAAGAGACAAGAAACAAGAAGAAGCTCAGCTCTTAGAACTAACACCTTCTTCCCAGGCTCGTGATTCAGCAGGTGGAGCAGGATGAAGGCACTGGGATGGAGCTGGGATGAATTACATCACTCCTACCTTCTCCACTCCCCTATGCATACAGTAAATCAGCAGGCTCCAGAACTGTGTGTGTGTGTTTTCACCACAGAATTCTGGGGGCCTCCCACAAAACCTCTGCCTCTTATTTGTGGTTTCCATCGCTCTTCAATTATTTTTGCCAGCCGTCTCTACACTCAGCCATTCAGTGCCTTTGTCCCAGTGTAAGTAGTAGCTCAGATGGTAAAGAATCTCCCTGCAATGCAGGAGACCTGAGTTTGATCACTGACTTGGGGGAAGATCCCCTGTAGAATGGAATGGCTACCCACTCCAGTGTTCTTGCCTGGAGAATTCCATGGACAGAGGAGCCTGACAGGCTACAGTCAATGTGTTCACAGAATTGGACATGACTGAGCAACTAACACAGACAGGTGAAAGAAGATGAGAAAATGTTTGATGCCTTTGGTCACACTGGACGCTGAGTAAAGGTCCAAGATGAGGCCCAGAAGCACTGTACCCTCTGGGAAAATCCCTAAAGACACCTGTGATTTCTCCACCAAATTTATGTAGATCATGAGACAGGAGTCTCAAATAGAAAACATGGGGACATTTCATTCCTTCCAAATAGCTGGTTAATTCTTTCTCTTCCTCATTCTGTTTCCTTATTTTCCACTCAGTATACTCACATTTTAAACTGTGATAAACAGCACAAGACATAAAATTTATCATCCTAGCCATTTAAGTAGGGCTAAGTATATTATCATTGTAACAGACTACAGAACTTTTGAATCCAGCAAAAATATAACTCTGTATCCATAAAACAACAGCATTGCATTTCCCCCTCTCCCCAGGCCCTGGCAACCAGAATTCTAGTTTCTATTGTTATGAATTTGATTATTTTAGATACCTTATTTAAGTAGAATCATGTAGAATTTGTCTTTTGCAACAGGGTTATTTCACTTAGAACAATGTTCTAAAGGTTCATCCATGTTGTACCACATGACAGGATTTCCTTCTTTTTTAAGGTCAAAAAATACTCCATTGTGTATATATATATCACACATTTTATCCATTCATCTGTTGATGGACATTTTGGTTGCTTTCACCTATTAGCTAATGCGAATAACACTGCAATGAACATGGGTGAGGAAATATCTCTTCAAGATAATGCTTTTAGTTCTACTGGGTATATATCTTGGATATACAGTAATTCTTGGATCATACATAAATTACATTACTTGGCTCATACAGTAATTCTTGTATGAGATTCTTGGATCATACAGTAATTATATTTTTACCTTTTTAGGAATCTCTCTCCTGTTTTTCACAGTAGCTGAGTTTTATACTCTCATACAACATGCAAAGGCTCCAATTTCTCTATATCCTCACCTTCACTGCCTGGAGGTGTTATTGTTGTTTATAACATCCATCCAAATGACGATGAGGTGATATTTCATTACTGTCTTGATCTGCATTTCTGATCTTCATGACCCAGATAATTACGATGGTGTGATCACTCACCTAGAACCTGACATCCTCGAATGTGAAGTCAAGTGGGCCTTAGGAAGCATCACTCCAAATAAAGCTAGTGGAGGTGATGGAATTCCAGTTGAGCTATTTCAAATCCTGAAAGATGATGCTGTGAAAGTGCTGTACTCAATATGCCAGCAAATTTGGAAAACTCAGCAGTGGCCACAGGACTGGAAAAGGTCAGTTTTCATTCCAATCCCAAAGAAAGGCAATGCCAAGGAATGCTTTAACTACTGCACAATTGCACTTATCTCACACACTAGTAAAGTAATGCCCAAAATTCTCCAAGCCAGGCTTCAGCAATATGTAAACTGTGAACTTCCAGATGTTCCAACTGGTTTTAGAAAAGGCAGAGGACCCAAAGATCAAATTTCCAATATCCACTGGATCATAGAAAAAGCAAGAGAGTTCCAGAAAAACATCTATTTCTGCTTTATTGACTATGCCAAAGCCTTTGATTGTGTGGATCACAATAAACTGTGGAAAACTGTGAAAGAGATGGGAATACCAGACCACCTGACCTGCCTCTTGAGAAACCTGTATGCAGGTCAGGAAGCAACAGTTAGAGCTGGACATGGAACAACAGACTGGTTCCAAATAGGAAAAGGAGTACGTCAAGGCTGTATATTGTCACCCTGCTTATTTAACTTATATGCAGAGTGCATCATGAGAAATGCTGGGCTGGAGGAAGCACAAGCTGGAATCAAGATTGTTGGGAGAAATATCACTAACCTCAGATATGCAGATGACACCAACCTTATAGCAGAAAGTGAAGAAGAACTAAAGAGCCTCTTGATGAAAGTGAAAGAGGAGAGTGAAAAAGTTGGCTTAAAGCTCAACATTCAGAAAACTAAGATCATGGCATCCAGTCCCATCACTTCATGGCAAATAGGTGGGGAAACAGTGGAAACAGCGGCTGACTTTATTTTTCTGGGCTCCAAAATCACTGCAGATGGCGACTGCAGCCATGAAATTAAAAGACACTTACTCCTTGGAAAGAAAGTTATGACCAACCTAGATAGCATATTAAAAAGCAGAGGCATTACTTTGTCAACAAAGGTCCATCTAGTCAAGGCTATGGTTTTTCGAGTGGTCATGTATGGATGTGAGAGTTGGACTATAAAGAAAGCTGAGCACCAAAGAATTGATGCTTTTGAACTGTGGTGTTGGAGAAGACTCTTGAGAGTCCCTTGGACTGCAAGGAGATCCAACCAGTCCATCCTGAAGGAGATCAGTCCTAGGTGTTCATTGGAAGGACTGATGTTGAAGCTGAAACTCCAATACTTTGGCCACCTCATGCGAAGAACTGACTCATTTGAAAAGACCCTGATGCTGGGAAAGATTGAGGGCAGGGGGAGAAGGGGATGACAGAGGATGAGATGGTTGGATGGCATCACGGACTCAATGGACATGGGTTTGGGTAGAGTTCCGGTGTTGGTGATGGACAGGGAGGCCTGGCGTGCTGCGGTTCATGGGGTCGCAAAGAGTCAGACATGACTGAGCGACTGAACTGAACTGAATGCTTAGTAATACTGAGCATCTTTTCATGTGCCTGTTGGTCACTTGTATATCTTCTATGATTCAAGATCTCTGCCCACTTTAAAGTCAGGTTTGTTGTTGCTGTTGTTGAATAAAAACAACAGTTTTTAACAGTTTTAAAAGTTTTAAAAGTTCTTGTAAATTTGTATATTATTCCTTTATAAGACATTTTTTGAGTTACAAATATTTCTCCCAATCTATAGGTTGCTTTCCACTCTGTTGTTTCCTTTCATGTACAAATGTTTTTAAGTTTGCTGTTGTCTCATTTGGCTATTTGTGCTATTGTTGCCTGTGCTTTTGGTCTTATGTCCAGTCAGTCATTTCCAAATTCAAATTCATAAAGCTTTTCTTCTATATTTTTAGGTCTTATCTTTAGCTCTGTAATCAACCTTGAGTTACTTTTTCTATGTGGTAAAAGCTAAGGTTCATATTTCATTCTTTCATTTGTAGATATCCAATTTTCCCAACACCTTTTGTTGAAGAGACTGTCCTGTCCCCATTGTTTGGTCTTGGAACCTTTGTTGAAGATCATTCAGCCACATATACAAGAGTTTACTTCTGTACTCTTTATTTTGTTCCACTGGTCTATTTTGTTCCATCTGTCTTCATACTAGTATCACATTGTTTTGATTACTTTGTTATTTTCAAATCAGGAGGTGTGATGCTTCCATCTTTGTTTTTCTCTCCCAAGATTGCTTTGGTTATTCAAGGTCCACTGAGATTGTATATGAATCTTAGGCTACTTTTCCCTGTTTTTGCAAAGAATGGCATTGGGGTTTTAATAGTGACTGTGCTGAATCTGTAGATAGCACTGGGTAGTATGGACAGTTTTAGCAATATTATGTCTTCCAATCCATAAACATGAGATATCTTTTCATTTATCTATACCTTCTTTAATTTCTTTCAGCAATGTTTTGTCATTTTAAGTGTATGTATCTTTCACTTCCTTGTTTAAGTTTATTCCTAAGCATTTGATTCTTTGTGATGCCTTTGTAAATAAGATTTTTTTAATTTCCTTTAGTATAAAGGTACGTTGCAAAAGTAATTAAAGTCTGGATTCTATATAATCATATGAACTGTCACAGACCCCGAGATAAGGGTTCAGGGACAAACATCTTCTTTGGGAGGTGACATCCCAGTAGGCACCGGTAGAGGAGCAAGGGCATAAGGCACAGGAAATGAGGCAACCTACAAAGGATGCATTGTTCTGCCAGTTCACTGGTCTTTGTCCCCACTGGATGAAACTGGGAATCGTTGTGGCATGTATGTTTCTGAGTCATCCCGTTTGTGGTATCATTAGCTGAGAGTTGCCCAGGGATCATTAATTCTCCTTCCTCTCCAGTCTTCCAGGAACCTGAGAAGAGAGACTATGGATGCCAGAGAGAATCCTCAGGAACTGGAAACCAGTGCAATTGTGTTCAGTGGCTGTAATGCACAAGAGAGTATGCGTAGAAATCTCTATGTCTGCTTCACATACCTTGATATATATTTATAACTAGTGGTATAAGCTTCCTGATATATATTTATACTAGTGGTATAATAACCTCTGAAGTTTCAAATGCATCTTCTCTCTACTGCCCTAACTCATCCATTTCTGGTTATTAGGGACTGACCAGGACTTCAGCCAAGGTTTGTCTGGAAGGGGAATAAACTACTCTGAAGCCAGCTAGACAGCAGATAAGCCTCAAATATGGTTGGGTTAGTATCCATTTTTATTTGGCTGCGCAGATTTTCTGCTTCCAAAATCATCCTAAATGTATTTGGGAAGTTATTTCCCTACCGTAACTCCCCTCCAGCCCACTATCCATGCACATAATCTCCAGTCTAAGTGAATGAGGAAATACACATGCAGTTTGATTCAGGTGTTAAAAAAACTAACAGAAAGTGTCAGCAAAATTTTCTGTAAGAGTCAAACAGTAAGTATTTGGGGCCCTGTAAATGAATAGGCAAAATTAAGAACGTTGTGGAGGAAGTAATATAGCAAAAGGAAAAAGCAAATTTACACACTTTTTCTTTTTGCAAAATTCAAAAACTATTGAGTCTATTTTTTGTAACAGATCTGCAAATGGAATTCTCTTCTTTTGAAGGAGGGATAACATTTCACTTAAGTGGTGTTCAAAGTTAGTATAGCCTTCAATAAAAATCAGTTGCAAATGTTCATCTGTTAATGCTGATTTGTAATGAGATTTTACCAATTTCATCTTTAAAAATGCTCTTTCACATAGATAGATATTATCAAGTACTGATACTAATTCATGAGCATATAATTTTAATTGTGGATATTCATCAATTGGAAGACATTTAGAATTTCTATTAGATTCTTCTCTTGGTATTTGTCTTTCTGTATGTCATTACAATGTAGATTAATCACGTCCAATTGAAGGTTAAGTGGAAGCTCCTCAGTTGTACAATTAAATGGATTTTGAAATATGGAAATTCCCTTTTCACTTGCTTTGAGTGCTACTAGATCTGTAGTTTGAGTTTGGAAAATATATCTGCTGTAAATGTGTGTAGGATTAAAGATATCCTTATTTTAACTCTTAATATTACAATAAGTATACAAAGAAGCTTGTGATTCAAGCAATATTACTTGTTCTGAAAATACTTTTACTACAGTATAAATGTCATATATAAGTGCTGTTTTGCTTTGTAATTTTAGTTTTAACATACTATACATTATCAAGTCTTGAGCCAAAGCGAATTAATTTCCAAAATGTGCAGTGTTCTATAACAGTTGAAGATAGTCCTCTTGTTTAGAAAACTTTCAATCTCAGTCCTCAAGTCAAGCAATTGCAATGAAATGTAATCCCTGTTAAATTACCAGATTGCTAAATGGTAGGGAAGGTCAGGATATTTAGTTTCTATTTCTGACAAAACTTCACAAAATGGATGATGAATAGGTCCATGAGAGTGAATAGTGTTTACTACTGATAGTGTATATGCTCAGTCACTCAGCTTTAAGTGACCCCAGATACTGCAGTTCTCCATTACCCATGGTCCATGGAATTTTCCAGGCAAGAATACTGGAGCAGGTTGTCATTTCCAACTCCAAAGGATCTTCCCATTCCAGGGATCAAGCCCATATCTCTAGTGTCTCCTGCATTGGTAGGCAGATTCTTTACAACTGCGCCACCTGGAAAGCCCACCAGTTCAATAAAACATGCTAAATTCAAATATTTTCTGCAAAATACTTGCCAACAAATAATATGCAGAATAACCATGGCATTTTAACACTTCATATCTTCAAAAGCTTTGTAAATTTGCTCAACTAAGTCTATTCTTGTATCACACATATTGTTACCATCTTCTTTTATAACACATTTTAGCAGATTCCACTTCAGGTAATATTGAATTAGTGTTTTTTTTTTTTTTTTTAAGTCCTTGAAAAAATTATTACCTGTATTTCAAAAGAACAGCATGTATACTATCTATGGTGAAACAGATCACCAGCCCAGGTGGGATGCATGAGACAAGTGCTCGGGCCTGGTGCACTGGGAAGACCCGGAGGAATCGGGTGGAGAGGGAGGTGGGAGTGGGGATCGGGATGGGGAATACGTGTAACTCTATGGCTGATTCATATCAATGTATGACAAAACCCACTGAAATGTTGTGAAGTAATTAGCCTCCAACTAATAAAAAAAGAAAAAAAAAATTATTACCTGTAAATGTAAACTAATTTTTAAGTCTCTTCAAACCTGGTACTGACTCCTCAGATAAACAACTGAGCAGTATGGTAATCAATTATCGATCTGTTATCAATTCACCAATAACCAAAGAGATCCACTCAAAATCCACTCAAAATCAGTTCAACTGTTTAAGCAACTGTTCTCACCAAAAAGTTAATAATGTTAAACAAGTTCATTTTCTCTAAATGTATTTGCTTTTGGTTGTTTCAATCAAACATGATTTAATTAACTCACGAACAGTAAGGGACTTTGTTTTGTTTAATTAACATATAAGTCATTTGAAAGCTTACTTTTCAGTCTCACGTTTAGTTTTCACTGTCAGAGGAATTTCCACTAAGATAAGATACCATCTTGTAAAATTTTCTAATTTTCCTGACCATTGCTTTCCTGTGCATTGAGAACACTGGGATGGGTGCTTATCCTGGTAATACCATCATATATTTTAGTCTTTTAGCATCTCTATATTGTCATTGCATAATAAATGCAATTTGGGGCATCTAATTCAATAATAAAATAATTCACACTCCGTTGACTTTAAAAGTATGATATTCCATATCAGTTTCCTCTGTGACTGCTGTAGCAAATCACCACAAACTTAACTGTTCAAAATAACACAAATGTATTCTCTTACATTTCAAAACCAGAAGTCTGAAGTAAGTCTTATGGGGTTAAAAATCAAAATACCAGCAGAACCAGTTGGAAGCTTTGATGGAGAATCCATTCTGTGATTCTTCCAGCTTTCAGAGGCTGCTGGAGTTTCTAGGTTTGTGACCTACATCACTCTGATCTCTTCTGTCATCATACCACCTTCTCTGTCTGACTCTTCTATATCCTATAATTACATTGGACACACCCAGATAATCCAGGATAATCTGTTCATCTCAAAATCTTCAATTTGATCACATCTACAAAATCTCTTTTGCCAAACAGGATAACATACAGGTTCTGAAAATCAGAATGTGGACACTTTTAAGATATTCAGCTTTATTGCACAAAGTCCACTTTTCTCATGTTAATAATGTGTATGCACTTAAGACAAAAAGTAAATAAATAAGGTAGTCCATAATAACATGCATTTTGAAATGCTGTCAAGTGATAACATCATTGCAATCTGTAGTACACTGAATATTATGAGAATATATTGCGACTACTTAACTCTGCTCGTATAGCCTGAAAGCAGACATGTGAAGTGAAGTCACTCAGTCGTGTCCGACTCTTTGTGACCCCATGGACTGTAGCCTACAAGGCTCCTCTGTCCATGGAATTTTCCAGGCAAGAGTGCTGGAGTGGGTTGCCATTGCCTTCTCCAGGGGATCTTCCCAACTCAGGGATCCAACCCAGGTCTCTCACATTGCAGGAAAGCAGACATAGACAATATGTAAATGTTAGGCTGTATGGCATACTAAAATTTAAATTTCATATAATTTTCACTTCATGAAATAGTAATCTTTTGATATTTTCAACCACTGATAAACCTACCTATCAGGCCATGCAAAATCTGCTGGTATGTTGAATTTGCTCTCGATAGGCCACAGTCTGCTGACTCTTGGCATAAACCAACAGACAACAGAGCACCCAGACAAGATCTACAGGTACTCTGGAACAGCAGGCGGTTGAAAGGAAAAAATCTCTCATTTAATAATCAGGAGAATTCATGTAAAAAGCTCACTTTCTTCCTCTCTTATAAAATCTGCAGATCATGCAAAATTCCTACAATGAAACAATCAACCACTCACCTGTCTACTTCAATCTTACTGTGGCCAAGGTTTCTTATCTCCCTAAGCTTCTTATTGAATTCTTTCAACAATTTCTCAGATCACAGCTTCTCAGCATTCTGCTATCTCAATCCCTTTCCTTTGTACGACCTCCTTTCTCTCCTAAAATATGTACCCAATACAAAATGAAATGCTTTACCTACTTAGCACAGACCTTACATCAGTGGCCCTTAACCCTAGCTGTATATTCAAATAACCTGAAGATAAGTTGGGGAACAATTCCAATGCGTGTATCCTACCCTAAACCAATTAAATCAGACTCACTGAGACTAGGGCCCAAGAATCAGTATTTAAAACACCTCAGGTGAATTCAATACAAACCAGGACCCAGACTCACTGAATTAGGGCAGTTTAATATTATATTATCTTTCTTTGGGGGAGTTTATATAGTTAAACAAGCTCTGAGACTTTTAAAATGAGAAAAAAAAATCTAATAAACTTCTATTTATCTAGAACAGCTAACATTATGAAATATTTCTGTTTAAATATTATTTCCAATTATTATTGATTCTTTCATTCAACAAGAATTTACTAAGCACCTACTACTTTTGGCACAATAAGCCTGATGAGATAATTGCAGTAAGAATATTTGTTAATTCTCATTTCCATCTGTTGACGATTTATACTATCTTAGCACCTACCATCGACTGAACATCTGCCTGTGTGACAGACTTTGTACCAGGCACACCATTCACATATTTCTCAGTTTCCTCTTATAACACCATGTCTGTGTGCATGCTAAGTCACTTTAGATGTGTCTGACTCTTTGTGACCTCATGGACTGCTGGAATTTGAACCAAGATTCCAGAGCCAAAACTATCTACCACTCTGCTGAACTCTTTCCATGTGCTAAACTGTACCGCACGGTAAATATAATGTTTTTAATGATATGAAGAGCTTCAGGGTCATGCAGTGCTTCAGGCTCAACTACGAACAGTATTCACATTCATATGGAGATAATACATCCTCATTTGCCTGTCATACAACTGGTTTATGCCTATTTTTTATATATTAACAGACCAGTCTTCACCCTCAAAAGTCTCCTGGTTTAGACAATAAATTATATAGTCATCTAGTTTTATAAGGTTATATCACAATGCAGTGCCAATACACTCGAGGCACTCAAAATTTGTTGGTGTTTAACAAATACAGGAATGATGACGAAAGTAAGAACTTAGGTCTGCCTATGGTTTGACAAGTTAATGGTTAACGAAGGTCACCCAGAGCAGTCTGTTTATCATGTGCCGTTTGTTCTCAAAACTTCAGTACGAATCATTCCTAAATATTTAAATATACCCAAAAAATGTACAACTAAAGAAGAGCTGTAGTTATTATAATGGCCTATTTTTGTCAATGAAATAAATGTTATTGACTAGCACTAATTTTTTTTAAAAAATGGAGTGGCGTATAGTTGCTTTATAATATTGTGTTAGTTTCTACTGTAGAGCAAAGTGAATCAACTATATGTACACATATAGATCCTCTTTTTGGATTTCCTTCCCATTTAGGTCACCACAGAGCATTGAGTAGTCTTTGTGCTATACAGTAGGTGCTCATTAGTCATCTGTTATACGCATAGTATCAATAGCATATATGTGTTAATCCCAATCTCCC
The DNA here is from genome assembly GCF_019320065.1 of Cervus canadensis. Taxonomy (NCBI): domain Eukaryota; kingdom Metazoa; phylum Chordata; class Mammalia; order Artiodactyla; family Cervidae; genus Cervus; species Cervus canadensis. The sequence continues at coordinate 33,990,245 of NC_057389.1, forward strand.
AATAGGAGTACTACAGTTTAAACATGGCTAATATTAGGAAGTTCATGCCCTCTGAGATTACTTATGCTGTTCTGGGAATTTTCTCAAGTAATAAAAGGGATTTAAGTACACACATGTCTACTTCCTATAGGAGTCAAAGAGACAACTCAGTAGACATGGAAGCTTTTTGACTTACAAGAGGCAACGTGTCCTGGGCCAGATCTCACACCCTCATTAGAATGTGAGACACTGTCCCATCGAGGGATGTAACTTCACAACCAGAAGCTAAGAGATTTGCTATTGATTGCTCCAATCATTCCTCATAATTCATCCTTAATGTATCAGACCATTAACAAAGGCCCGCAAAAGATAACTATCAGTGTATTTTTCAAGTCTTAAGTAGGAGAAAGGAGGTGAAGTTGCATGTGATTCTTCATTTATTCACGTTGTAGGTGTCTGTTATGCAACGAAACGTGCCTTTTCAGAGTTTTATAAATGTCATTGAGACACATTTTATATTTTCTCACATCATACTTTCTTCTCTAAAATTGTCCATACACTTATTTGACTTGTATTTTTCACCATGTGACTACAATTACATTATATATTAAAAAGTAATAAAGTGTTCCCACTTGAAAAAAATATAGAAAGATATGTTTCTCTAGTCACTTATGATTAGCTTTAATCTAGCTCTCCAGAAGGAAAGGACACGACATTGAACATCGAGTCTGTCTATTCAGAAAGCTGATCCTTAATAGTGCTGAGGGGAAAAAAAAATGATTCTTTTGATCTTGTATTTTAATCTTAAATTTTAATTTGCACCATACAATTTTAATAACTGTCCTCTAGGTTTCAAAGTGAATAGAATTAAGTATTTTGCGCACGTTGCATATTACACATGTAACTTCAGATTCCTTTGTATCTGCAAGAGCTTTGAAGACTGCTTATTAAATTAGTAATGACCACCAGTCAAGGGCTGTCAACCTCTCTGTACACTCATGAGCCTTGGCCACAAATCAAAAATAGATGTTGAACTCCTTTTTGTTCCTAAGTATAATAAAATGAAAAGGCCATGATTAATAAACTCTATGTTTCACGTGGGGTTGTAAATAACTGTATCTCTTGCTTTCTCCAGGCTTTTATTATTACACATGAATGAATGAAGATGTCATTCGGTAGCTTATACAGTCTAAGAGTGTGACTATCAAGTTGTAACACCACAAATATAGGACCAGTTCTGAGCAGCACTCTCCCATCCTTATTGCATGTGTGTGCTCAGTCATGTCTGACTCTTTGGGACCCCATGGACTGTATCCCTCCTCTGTCCATGGAATTTTCCAGGCAAGAACACTGGAGTAGGTTGCCATTTCCTCTTCCAGGGGATCTTCCTGACACAAGGATCAAAGATGGATCTCCTGAGTCTCCTAACCGGCAGGAGGATTCTTGACACTGCTTTACTTGAGAAGTCTATCCTTATTATCCTAGACTAAAATTGGTGGCTCAGACAGTAAATAATCTGTCTGCAATGCCAGAGACCTGGATTAGATCCCTGGGTCAGGAAGATCCCTTAGAGCACAGAATAGTTACTCACACTAGTATTCTGGCCTGGAGAATTCCATGGACAGAGGAGCTTGGCAGGCTACAGTCCATGGCGTTGCAAAGAGTCAGACATGATTGAGTGACTTTCACTAATGCCGTGGTAAAATCAAAGTACTGCATATAATAGACTCAAGTCTTTCTTATGATGATTAGTACTAATGTTGATTCAACAAATTATCTGATATACTTATCTTACTGAGTTATAAATTACACACTGGAAAATTAGATCTTTTTAGTGTGAGGTTCGATAAGCTTGAAAATACATTGTATAAGTGTCATGACAATCAAAATACAGATTTACCACCCCCAATTTCCTTGTATCCCTTTAAATCACTCCCTTCTTCACCCTTCCCCAGTCCCCAGTCAATGGCAACAACTGATGTTTCCTTTCCCTATAGCCCTGGCTTTTGTAGAATATAGTAACCTGAAATCACTCAGTTTGCAGTCTTTTGAGTCTGTGTTCTTTCATTCAGCTTAATGCCCATGAGATTCATTAACATATGATGTACATTCATACATACATGTAGCAAGAGTCAATTCATTTCTATTGCTGAGTAGTTTTCCATTGTACAGATGCACCACACAATTTACACATTCATCAGTTCAAAGATTTGGGGTTGCTTCCAAAATTTGTCAAATAAATTGCAAAGATTACATTAAATTTTGTGGCTAGGGACAGGGCCCACTGCATATCTGTTGGGGGGGGGGGTGAGGTTAGCACTGGGTGCCATGAGGGTTCAACTGTGGTAGAGGCAAAAAAAAAATGCGTAGGTGACTGTAAGTTTTCATTTTTCTTAGTAACTGTTTTGGAGTAGGATCACTGAAGCCATACGGTAATCATGTTTTTAATTCTATAAGTAACTGACAAACTCTTTTCCAAAGAGGCTGTGCCATTATACATTTTCACCAACAATGAATGAAAGGTCCAATTGCTTGGCATCCTCACCAGCACTGAGTTTTGCCATATTTGATTTTTCAGCTGTGCTTCATGGGGTTGCAAAGAGTCGGACACGACTAAGCGACTGAGCTGAACTGAATAGCATGTAATATAACAGTGTGATTTTAATTAGCATTTCCCTAATAACTAATATAATGAACATCTTTTTATACACGTTCTGCCATCCATTTATCTTCTCTGGTGAAGTGTCTGCGTAAAACCTCTGCTCATGTTTTCAATTCTGTTTTGCTATTTTGACAAATAATTTTGTTTTCCTGTTTTTCTATTATGACATTTTAAAAACTCTTCACCTACTACGAGTTGTCAGGCATGGGTTTTGCAAAGATTTCTTTTAACCCACAGATTTTCAATCTCTTAATAGCATCTTTCACAGAGGAGAAGTTTTTTATTTTGATGAAGTCCAAGTCATCATTTTTTATTTTATGCTTATGTTTTAATGGTCATATCTAAAAAATATTGACCTAATCCAACAGCACAAAGATTTTCTTCTATATTTTCTTCTAAAAGTTTTGTAAATTGGGGTTTTACAATAATTTAGGTCTAAGATAAACATTAATTCACATGTAAGATGTAACATATGGGTCTAGGTTCCTTTTCTGCACATGGATATCCTATTGCTCTAGCATCCTTTTTTGAAAAGACACCTTTCTCCACTGAAGTTCCTTGTGTACCTTTGTCTAAAATCGATTAACTGTGTAGGCAGAATTGGTTTTGGACTTGTTGACATGTAACTAATAAGATGTGGAACTCATCGTGGTCCTACTAAGCAAGCTCTGGAAAATGAGTAGCACAAACAGGTAAGTCAGGATGTGGGGAGAAAGAAACTTGACAAAACACTGGTGGATCGAAAACAGGAGGTGCTCTAGACAGTAACACAGATCCATCCTCATTAAAGTGCTATTTCCAAGTATCTGGGCCACCTGTCTTTATTAGAAATATCAGGTCGGATTCTTTTCCCATATATTCACTGACTTAAATTGAAGATGACACATCAGTCAGGAAAGGAGCAGACTTGACCCATGGTGGGCAGACCCATTAGGAGGCAACACACATCTGAGGACCAAGGGATGAATAAAGAACAGCTTTTCATAGCTCCTTGCACAGATCTCACAAGGCATCATTTGGTTGATTCTTTTTCCCCGTCCTCCAGACTCACTTTACATACACCTGTAGCATAGTCTCTCAAAGAGCCCTCTACGGAAAAGGGATTTCTCAGATGCAAACCCTTTGAGGCAACAGTTTTTGATTCTTAACTGTCTAAATCCAAATCCTCAGCCAACTGATAACTGCACATCATATTCCTTTGTGTGGTTAAGGAAGTAAGTCATATAAAAGTCATCTCTTTCATAGGCGGTAATGCTCCTTTAATTAGATTATAATTAAAAGCAAATAAAAATGCAGATTAATAACTTCATAAATTGTGCTTTTCTGCCCTGGAAAAACAGCTATTTTTTTTTTTCCTCTCATAATCAGCCTAAAATAGAGTCAGGAAATGGTTTTGGGCATTTTGATCATAAACTACTGTCGTGTGTGTATATCTGTGTGTGTGTGTGTGTGTGTGTGTGTGTGTGTGTCTTTCCCTGAAAGGCACTCACACAGAGAACATTTTAATTTTCCATGGTATTGCTATTTTGACCTCTGAGACCTTGCAAAGTAAAGTATTTATGATCCTGGGCTTTTTTATGGTATTGTTTCAATATTTTTGTAACATTTGTATTTCTTGCTGATGTTTTTGGCATTAAAAATCACTCAAGCTGTGCTGAAATATAATGGTATTCACTGAACCATACCCTAGAAGGATAATTCAGTTCAGTGGGGTTATTCTAGCTCATCATATACATAAAGGATTGAAAGAAACTGTAGAAGATCCACAGTTCTCTACACTGGCAGCACTGAGTCTTTTTCTCCCTCTAATAACTTGACATAGAAAAACCTTCGCTTGAATATAGAATGTCTAGTTTTAAGTCTTTAGAGCAAATCAAAGGAACAACACAATGGCCCAAGGCAACAGGAAGCAAAGCGCTGGTGGACAGCTGCTCTAGATCACTAATTTCCTTTCCCTGTTATCCAGACAAAACGCAAACCTCAGTCAACTTTCATTCCCAATTTCAAGACATCCCCCTAAATAAGCCCTCCAAATTTTAGGTTTCAAACTTGATTAGCCGAGTGGATTATGCTGTTACAGGTAGAAACCAGGGACGGTTTAATTTCCATATATTTAAATTGCCTCTAACTATAGATATCCATAATGCCTGAGTCTGACAGCTATGCTTCTACCATTTTGTATCTATTTTGCAATTTCTGTCCCAAGAATAGATAAATGCAAAGCCTTTCTGTATCTTGTCACACTCAGCTTGAGATGTTTATTACAACACCCAATATTATTTGGCTTTTTGTATTTTTTCACTTTGATTGGCTGATCATTCAAGTTTGACCTTGATCATACAATATAAACTCCTAAGGGATGAGGTATAAAAGCTGACTGATCAAAGCACTAATATGTACACTATATATATAGTACATACATATATACACATATACATATATATGTATATATACATATATACACACATACACATATACACATATACATATATGTATAGTGTACAATATATATAATGTACATATGTATGTAGATACATATATACACACATATATTTATGCAGTTAGTTAAATGTATGCAGATATAATCTCCAAACATTTTATTCAATTACACACGACAACTATATTTCACACTACAAATGACTGATTGAGACCTTACATTTAGTGTACTCAAACAGAAGCCATAAATTCCTACTGAAGATGAAAACATATCTCCCGAGTTTTACTCCCTGTAGATAAATGAAAGTGAATACTGTTGCAATAGTCAAATGCAGCAGAGTGCTTAAACACATGAGCTCTGGAACCTGACAAATATCTTGAAATGGTGCCACTGCTATTTATATAACAAATGACTTTGGACAAATTTCTTTGTCTCTACAGAGCTTGATTTTGTCATCCACAAAATGGGTATCATAGTAATTTGGTTTCTGGTTCAGTTGCTGTAGTATACACTGTAAAATAATATTGACTCAAACAAGATAAAAGCTTATTTCTCTCTCAAACACCAGCGTTATGGTGCTAGGGGCTTCCCAGGTGGCGCTGATGGTAAAGAACCCACCTGCCAAAGCAGGAGACCCAAGGGATGTGGGTTTGATCTCTGGGTCGAAAAGATCCCCTAGAGGAGGAAATGGCAACCCACTTCAGTATTCTTGCCTGGGAAATTCCATGGACAGAAAAGCCTGGCAGGCTGCAGTCCATGGAGTTGCAAAGAGTTGGACACGACTGAGTAGGCGCATGCTCATGCACACATACACACACACGATGCTAGGGACAGGACTCACTCTATCATCATGGACTGCCATCTTCAATGTACAGTTTCCATATTTTGGTCAAAAAATGCTTATTAAGCTCTTGTTATTATGTACCTGTGCCAGTCAGTAGATAAAGGAGGAGAGGGTGAGACACACGACAGAAGTGATCACCATCCTCCACTCTTCCCAGTATCCATGACTCTTCACACAGTGACTCTTCATTAAAACCTCTTGAAGCAGTTCATTTCCCCACCCCTTGATTCTATGAATGCCTTATAACTTACTTTAACCAAGAGACTGCACCAAAAATGAAGTATGAGTTCTGAATACAGACCTCAGTACACTTTGCACTCTTTCACTTGCTCTCTTGGTACTCTCATAGCAACTGTGTAATCAAGTCCAGGCCAGCCCTCTGGATGAAGAAAGACTTGTTAGCTCAATTACCCTCACTGCCTCAGCGGATGGACAGCCGCCAGTCAATCTGATAGCTAATCACAGATGTACAAGCACAGATAATGCCAGAAGAATCTATGCACTGATACCAGCCCAAATTGCCAACCTGTAGAACTATGAATGAAAATAAATTATTGTTGTTTTAATCCACAGAATTGTGGGGTGGTTAATTAGTCAACGTGATAAAAGGGAAAAATGGCATCAATTTCCTTTTAACATTATGACTCAGAATTTTCACATATCCCTGCCACTCTTGTACCACTGGTAAGAATTTAATGACATAACCATAGCAGCTGCAAAGGAAGCTGGGAAATGTAGTTTTCACTGAGCAGTTGTGTTTCCAGCTGTAGTTAGGTTACTATCACTAAAGGAAAAAAGGGTGGGGGCAAGTCTAGACAATCTGCATTGGGGGACAACTAGTTACATTTCTGCCACCTACACCTCTTCAGCTGGCTCTGAAGATTAAATGTGAAACAAACGTAACAATCTCAGCCCAAGGGTTGGAATGCAGAAAGGACCCCATAAACATTTGCTGTCATTTATATTCAGAATTGGAAATAGGTGACATTTGTTTAAAGGGTCACAAAGAATAATCAGAAGTACGGAATTCTCCATACCTAGTTCTGGTTTGTCTGTTATCCTTCAGCAACCCTTGCCCTGTATTAAACTGAAGTTAGGAACTACACCGGAAGAAGATCCATAGGGAAAATACAAAGAGTGACATTGAAATACTGTGTCCAGTGATGTGATGCGACAAAGCCTGGATGTCTGTTAGACAAGATTAGATGGAGTTTATGGCAGAAAGCCAGGGGACAGGACTGTCACTGTGAAATAAATAGAGAATGTCACTGGGCCACAGTCAGAAATCACAGTGTGAAAGGACTGTTTTTTTCATTTCCTTTTTTGGGAAACTGGGAGTTTTGCTTTTAAAAAAAGATAATGGGTGCACCAGTAAACTTCCTTAGCCTTAAAAAGAGGGGGAAAATGCAGGTGTCCATTTCCTATAGCCAATTTATGTATCTTCTGATTTGAAAGGAAAAGAAATAAAAGACAAGAGCAGAGAGAGATGGGCTGTGGGATAGTGCCAGGAGAGAACTCTAGAAGGAAAGCATTTGAAAACACTGTGATGGATATCTTATTAACCAGCCAAATGATTACCTAACGGTAACTATAACATAAGTAAGTAACTATTAAACAAGCCTCAGTCAGGAATATATGTTTGCCTGTGTTTTGAAATCTGATGTTTTTATTTATCCCCCAGACTACTGGACGGCCTCATAGTTGGTAAGCAGTTATTACTGTTGAAATCTGTGTGAATCATGTCTCTCCTTCCAGAGTTACTGCCAATTCAGAATTTGCTGTTACCAATCAAATCCTGAAACAAGCTGAAAAAGTGTAACTGAGGGACCCTGGATATAAGAAAGATTAAATACTCAGTAAGTAAAGTGACACGTGCACAAAAGAATGAGACAGCAGTGAGATGCAGGGCAGGTCTGGGCCACCCTGTGAGTGGCAGTGTTTACTGACGTCGTCCAGCTGAAACACGAGGAAGGGCTCAAGGTCAAAAACAACTAGAAAAACAGAGAGCCATAAGAAAGAAGGCTTTGTCAGGAGCCATTTATGAATAAGGCTGAAAAGCTGAGAGTTGTGGACTCAAAGGTGAGCCAGAGGCTCAAGAGGGAGGGAACATATGTATAGTTAAGGCTGACTCGCATTATGGTATGGCAGAAACCAACACAGCATTGGAAAGCAATTTTCCTCCAGTTAAAAAATAAAGGGAAAAAAAAAGTGATCCAGAGAATACAAAAGACATTCCAAAGGAGAGAAACTTCAGAAATAGGAGAAGGTGCATATACCAAGATAATGGTATAGAGGAGAAAAGGAAGATGAAGGGCTCCAAAGCAGCATCTGTAGAAATATTTGTTTTATTCAAAATGATTAAGAAGCAAACACCCATGTGACGTACAGTAGCTAACATTTTAAAATATGAGAAAATGTCAGAATAATTGCATCAAAGGATTAGGAAACTATAATATAGCACATAGGAGGTATCTAATTAAAGTGTGATGCCCAAGAGATGCAAGTCAGCAGCTCCATATGGTTTTTGAAGGAATATTAGTTTCTCCAAAGGGTAATAGATACTACATAAAAACAGTAACTATAAAAAATGGCCAGGTTACCTGTGATTGGTGGCTCAGATGGTAAGGCGTCTGCCTACAATGCGGGAGACCCGGGTTCCATCCCTGGGTCGGGAAGATCCCCTGGAGAAGGAAATGGCAACCCACTCCAGTACTCTTGCCTGGAAAATCCCATGGATGGAGGAGCCTGGTGGGCTACAGTCCATGGGGTTGCAAAGAGTCAGACACAACTGAGCGACTTCACTTTCTTTTCTTTCTTTCTTACCTGTGATTATATATATTTCTTTCCTGCAGAGAACGCTCAGAGCTCAAGTGCACTCAGTTCAGTTCAGCCACTCAGTCATGTCTGACTCTTTGCGACCCCATGGACTGCAGCACAGCAGGCCTCCCTGTCCATCACCAACTCCCAGAGTCCACCCAAACCCATGTCCATTGAGTCGGTGATGCCATCCAATCATCTCATCCTCTGTCGTCCCCTTCTCCTCCTGCCTTCAATCTTTCCCAGCATCAGGGTTTTTCCAATTGAGTCAGTTCTTCACATCAGGTGGCCAAAGTATTGAAGTTTCAGCTTCAACATCAGTCCTTCCAATGAACACCCAGGACCGATCTCCTTTAGGATGAACTGGTTGGATCTCCTTGCAGTCCAAGGGACTCTCAAAAGTTTTCTCCAACACCACAGTTCAAAAGCATCAATTCTTTGGAGCTCAACTTTCTTTATAGTCCAACTTTCACATCCATACATGACTACTGGAAAAACCATAGCCTTGACTAGATGGACCTTTGTTAGCAAAGTAATGTCAAGTGCACTGGGATACTCCAAAAAGTAGATATGTCATAAACTACTGTTATTTGTCTGTCCATCAACCCTTGCCACTTTTCCTTTGGGAAACAAGATGGCAGCTTGCACCAGGATTTCCACCAGAGTCCTCAGTCCACCAGGGCCCTGCCCAAAGTAGTAGACATGTGACCAAGTCCAGGCCAATCAGGTTCTCCTGCCTAAGAATGTGCTGCTTCAGCAGATGACCGCAAGAATTAAAAAACGAAACAAAAAAAATTGATGTCATGAAGTACTACTGCTTTGTTTCTGCTAATGGGCTTCCCCTCCTTCCCAGGCCAGATAATTCAGGTACCCTTCAATATTCTGAGCAACCCCACATCCTTCTAATGAATCCCATTCAGGCTTGGTAGCCAGACTTCCTCTGCTTGTAACCAAACTGCTCTGAGGGGAACAGTTTGCAACATGTCACAAATACATTTGACTAAGGATTTTTTTTTCTTCTTTGGCAAAATAACACAGTACACAAGGTGTCTTCAGAACACACACTGCTCTGTATAATAATGGAGGGTTTGGGGGACATATTAAGGGAACATAAACTGTACTGGATGTTTACAAGTACTCATCAGAAATCACCAAGCAAGGAGCAATGTAGCACTTCCTTCTCTGCCTCTTCTTGCCAGAGAGAGCATTAAAGTAGTTTTGCTAATGATGATGAAACCGCCACACAAAGATACTATCCTGAAACTAAGACCTTCCAAGGTCAGATGACTCTGAGGAGAAATGTAAAGTCCTTAGCAAAGTACAGGATTTACCAAGGCATTATACTTTTATAAAGTGACTAGAAAAGGGAACCCTCAGCTAACCACATGCAGGATCTGACAGGAAAACAAAAAGTTCTCCATAATACACCAATCTCCATCACTCTGGAAGGGTGTGGAGGCTAGTGGCAGTACCCCTCGCAAGCCCCCTCCCAAAGCCTAGTAATAATATGGTGTTTCAGTAGTAAAGAACACGCCTGCCAAAGCAGGAGACATAAGAGACACAGGTTCAATTCCTGGGTTGGGAAGATCCCCTGGAGGAGGGCATGGCAACCACTCCAGTATTCTTGCCTGGAGAATCCCCATGGACAGAGGAGCCTGGTAAGTTACCATCCACAGGGTCGCTAAGAGTCAGACACGACTGAAGCAACTTAGCACACATATGTCTTTGAAGAAAAAAATCTCTCTTTAAGTATATTCAGTTAAGAAGAGTAAAATGTCACTAGCACAGATACAACTAAAGAATATCCCTTCATAGGAAAATAGAGAGGGCCCACGTGAAAAAAAAGAATTAAAAAATGCTAAAAGCACACATCCAAATCACATTAACTCTATGTGTTTGCCCACAACTTCTACAATGACAAGTCCATAAACAAAAACAGTAAGTATTCATAATAGTAACAGCAAACACTAAAGACATGATTTGGGTTCTGTTCTACTTACACTACAAATCATCATACAGATGAGAACGCTGAAGCAGAAGGTAGGTTAACTGTCTGATAAGACTGCCTGTTTAGCCAATTTAATTTCCCCTTGAAGCTGAAACTCCAATATTTTGGCCTCCTGATGCGAAGAGCTAACTCATTTGAAAAGACCCTGATGCTGGGAAAGATCGAAGAGGGGAGGAGAAGGGGACAACAGAGGATGAAATAGTTGGATGGCATCACTGACTCAATGGACATGAGTTTGGGTAAACTCTGGGAGTTGTGATGGACAGGGAGGCCTGGCGTGCTGCAGTCCATGGGGTCGAAAAGAGTCAGACACGACTGAGCGACTGAACTGAACTGGCTAATATTCTTGCCCTGTCTTCCTCTCTACCACACACAAAAAAAATTAAAGCAAATATGATACAATCTAGAGTGACATTGGTGATACAAGTATACTGTATATAGGTTTGTACATATACACACATACACATGTTTAAAAGGCTGCATGAAAAGAATGAATAATAGAAGAAATGAATGATAAATGGCATGAGGCTCTGAAGGGAATAGGAAGGAAAGATGAAGAACAGTCCTGAAGAACACTTCTCTAACTCTGAATAACAATAAAAATAGAAATGTTTTGTGAGAGAATTTTGAGGAAATGCATTCCTGAAAGCAGTTCTTGTATAAGTATCATGTGGAATAATCTGAGGGAAAAAAAAAGTTTTCCCCCTGTTTATTGAAGAGGTTGGTTTTGATTCACTTCCACTTTTCTAACCTGTCCTCTATCCACATAAGGTATAGATATCTGCCTGTGATGGAGGTTAGATGAGTGAGTATGGAGTAATCAATGATGCATGGTTGCACCATATTTGCATAAATTCTAATAGCTTTTGACAGCTCTCATGGAATACCTTTCGAAATCTAACAACTTTATCATGAACTTTCAGTTTGGTCCAGCTTTGCCAAGAGTTCCAATATTTTTTCTCTACCTTTATTCTAAAGTCATAAAGAATGTTTCAAAACTAGAAGTCACCTGGATCAGGTGCTCCAAACTCAGATGACCCAGAATCTAGGCAAATAGTATAAGTGAATGAAGCAACCGATGTGTGAATAGGAATTGTATGGCTGTCTTGGTCTGCTTCTCATTTGCCCTTTCTGGAAGCAGAAAAGTATCTCCCGAGAAAAGTTACCACAAAAGTGCAATAATAATGACAACCCTTCTTTTCTTAGTCTCAGAAAGATAATAAGGAGTGGGTAGGGACTGTCACAAAATGGAAAATGCATGAATCTCGAGAGCTAGCAGCTGCTACCCACACTTACCTATGAGTGTCATGCTTGAAGTGTGATTGCAACAGTCAGGTGTTATTAAATTTTAAGCAAAATGTGTCTATGCCCTTTGTCATGTAACAATACAGTGCCTTCATACTCTGACTACAGAATCACCTATGTCACTTGCTTTGATCAACAGAACAATGCTCAAGTGACATTAAAGTCAGAGCTTCTAAAACTAGAGTTAGGGGGTCTTGCACTCCTGTACACTCTATTCTACTTTACCATTAGCATGAGAACATATCACAAGTAGCCTGATGGGTATGAGAGACAAGGATGTGCAGAAGTGACAGATTGCCCAAGCTGTCAGCCAGATAAGTGAGCCACCAGGATGAGTGAAGCCATGGAATCTAACCCCCAACTCGTCCCAGTACACAAGCAATGAACTAACTTCTGCATGCATGCCCCTGAAGATTTGTGGATGTTTGTTATGCAGCATTATCACAGCAGCAGATAACTGAAATACAAAACCAGGTTCTTAGGTAAAATCTTTTGATTTTTAAAACTAAGCCTGAAAGAATTTCTTAGAGAAGTATCATGCAGAATGATGTAAGAAAAAAAAAAAACTGTTTTCCATTGGTTTATTAAGTCTATCTGGACTAGATTCCCCTTTTCTAACAATCCATAATTACACCATGTAAGATATAATTAATATATTAATAGATGCTTATCTATGATGCAAGTATCTTTTTCCAAGTTAGCAACCAATTCAAGTTTTTTTAAAAAACACACAGTATTTCTGTAGATCTGATCCAGACCACAGACCACTATTTTGCATTCTCCTTTATACTCTAATCCCTTCATCTTATAATTAAGAAAAGATATGAAAGAGATAAAGTATCTTTTCTAGCAGTCAGTAAGTAAGTGGTCTTCAGATGTGTTACTTCACCTAATTAAATTACTTTTTTAAACGCATCTTAGTGTCCTCTTTTGAGTACATGGGTATTTCCAAAATTATTCAGTTCTGCTCTCCCCATCCGTCCTGCCACTTGTTGTCCAGAGATTAGATCCACATGAAGGATCTACACTACATTCATGTCTACAAGTCTCATCTGAGCCTTATCATCTACCATCTTTTGAGAAGAGGATTTGAAGTTTCTTTTTCCCAGGAAAGGTAACACTTCTAACAGTATGCTTGAGGCCACAAACTTAGTATATTCTTTCAGCATTAAACTCACACTATGCCTTTCCATGAAACAAATGAATAAATGATGCTTCTACTTAAAAATGGCCTAATTTTTATAGAGAGCCGAATAAAGCAAAATTCCCATGAAATCTGGATTACCTCGGTCTTGGCCAAGCTATAATCTAGGAGTAAGATCAAGCAAGCAAATTCTAATAGGGTATGTGTCCATTCACTTAGAAAAACATAGCTTCTCTTTCACAGAACTACTGAAGGAGAACCCATACTGAAAGTTGTGATTATTGTTTTAGCCGGAATTCATAAAGAGACTGAACAGCTGCACACTTTATTAGATCTAATCTAAATACCTGCTCCTTGTATTTTGTGCTGGGAGATATTTATGTTATCAATTCAACTTTATACTAACCATCAGGCAGAATACTCCCTGTAGTTCTGCTGACTCAAAATAATGACTTGTAAGGGAGCCCTAATGACAGAACAAGGGGCAATTATAGACACAGCGTGAGACTTGGAATAACTGTGTGATGCATTTTGTGCACTTGATTGACCTAATGTTCAAGTTCGTTTGTGTCTCACAGTTGTAGATACAGCCTATGCCTCAGGGTATATGCCTTGTTAATTTCAATATAAGAAGACAGAACCGATTACATCAGATGGCTCAAACAAACAAACAAAAAGCTACACCAGTGCTTGGTGGAAAACTGATGGCATGTTGAGTCTACCAAAAGGAACCATCAAGTATTTTTCAGATTTCAGGATTGAGAACTTAGAACATGTGTGTGTGCGTGCGTGTGTGTGTGTGCGCATGTGTGTGTGTGTGTGTGCATGTGCACACGTGCATGCATGTATGTGTTAGTTGCTCAGTCATGTCCAACTCTTTGTGACCCCATAGACCGTAGCCTCCCCATGCCAGGCTCCTCTGTCCATGGAATATTCCAGGCAAGAATACTGGAGTGGGTTGCCATTCCCTCCCTCCAGGGAATCTTCCCGACCCAGGGATCAAACCCAGGTCTCCCACATTGCAGGCAGATTCTTTACTGTCTGAGTCACCAGCAAAGCCCAGGGATAATCAATATGGAGTGCTAATTCATTTCTACACTTGGGAGAACTATAACAATGCACATCTTCTTGTGTCTTTACATAGCTGTGGTGGCTGCTGAGAGGACTTAGAATTTCTTGTGAAATGAGAGAGAGACAGAAAAACAAAGAAGGCATCAGGACTCAGTATAAAATAAGGTTACCATGAGATGTCCATAGATTGTATTGCTTTAGAGTAAAACCGTTTGGCAGTCTCTTCTATACGTGTCACTTTGAAATAACTCCTGCTGCGCTATAATTCACTGAAGGAGGAGGGGGGTGAGTCCTTTCTGATGGTTTGCTTATAATACCAATACCAAATATGCTTATTAAATACAGACGGGAAGGGAGAGCGAAAGAAAGGGAGTGAGTGTAAGAGAAGAATTGTGTTTATTTAGAAATGTTAATATTTATCCATAAAATAAGAACAAATCCTCTTGTTTCATGGTGTACAAAATTACAGAGGGAATTCAAGCATGTAACGATATTGCTGACTGACTTGAAAACAACTGGAATAACTGGCACTTATGCAATTTCTCAGAAATACAGCTTTGATTCTGAACTGGTTGAAAAGAGGCACTGTGAAATGGTCATTTCATCAGTCTTGGTTGTTTGCTGATAATATCATCTAGCCAATCCCACCTATATTTCCAAAGTGACTGTTAGAAAAACCTACAAAAGCGTTGGTGAAAACCTGAAAACAGACGATCATGAGAACTACATCTTTGTTTTTCTATCATCAGCTATGGTATCTTCAAGAAAGTGCCTAACTAATATTTAACAATGAGTGGGAAACCTCCTGACTCCAAACAGACAAAGTGACAACCTATCAAGGAACACAGGCAAATGCTGCCAAGTTTTTGCACGCGTTCCATGTCTGCCAAGATTAAACACTCAAATGTGGGAATCCATTCCATATGTATCTGGCGTGAAAATTTTAGGCTGAAAATGGTTCATAATGGAAGCAATAGGAATAGGGAGAGCTATTGACAGTACAGGAGGGGGCAAGATGCTGATACTTTCCACACAATTTTTTTGCAGCAAATATTAGGGAAAGAGCAGAAAATGCATGCTCAGACTTGCAGCACTTTTTTTAAAAACTGGTTTTCAAAAGGCCAAATTTTAAAAACAAGTATTCATAAGTTCTTTTCAAGACACCAGTCAGATAAAATATATAGATTTTAAACAGTATGTGACAGAGTGGATTTTCTCAGAGATTTGTGAGCAAAAACTCTTACTGCAGAAAAGACATTTCTTTTCCACTAAGGCAGCATCCTCTACTAACTTAGAGTAACTAATAAGATGCAGACAATCTAAATAAATAAATATAGTACATAAGGTTCATTGATTAATTTTAAATCACTGTCTTTCCATTTTATTTTAATAGCACTGCCATCACTTTCCCCCTAAATGAAACCAAAGAGAGAACTCACAGTAATAAGACAGATAATAGTACTATTTTGTAGTATATATTTTCAAAGACGTATAAATCACTAAAGTTAATGAGTTAGAAAAATAAAACTACTTTCATGATATAAATAACTAGAAAGTAGGGATGATTCTCTGGTGGCTCAGTGGTAAAGAATCTGCCTGCCAATGCAGGAGACTCAAGTTTGATAACTGGCTCGGGAAGACCCCCTAGAGAAGCAAACAGCAACTCATTCCAGTATTCTTGCCTGAGAAATCCCATGGACAGAGAAGCCTGGTGGGCTACAGTCCACAGGGTCGCAGAGTCGGACATGACTTAGGGAATAAATAACAATAGTTAGAAGTTCAGTCATGTAACAACTTTTCATTTGGCCTATTTCAACATTTTATTCCACTAAAGTTGAAGAATGCTAGATCAAAAAGTCCATAATTTTGACATATTTTAACAGCGGAATCCATTTATCATTCACCTAGTAAGGTGATTTTCCTCTGGGAGCCATCTACCTACCTTTCAGTTCACTCATTTGGGGACATTCATGACTTCACTGAGACAGGGGACTCAGGTCTGGCCAATCAGATCTTATTTTTCTGGGTGATGGTAGCTGCTTCAAAACAGAATATCTGACACAGTTAAGATCCATCCAAGAGTCTTACCCTGAAATTTTTCTGCAACTATTGAAAGAGTCACTAAATTTTAACATGAAAGTATTTGGCCTGGAGCTATTTGCAGCCATCCTCACAGTAAACAGAGCCTGAGAATGACTCCATCAAAACAGAATATAGCTCCACAAGATAAAGTAAAAATAAATTCTGGTACATTAATTTATTTAATAATTTACTTATTCAACAAATATTTATTGAACAATTACTAAGGACCAGGACAGTTATAGAGAAGGTAGCAAATAAAATAACAAATGCTCTTACTCTCATGATGCTTACTTTGTAGTCAGGATAAAAATCACAGTTGACCCTTGAACAACACAGGGGATGGGAGTGCTCACCCTCCACACAGTTGAAAATTTGCACAGAATTTTACATTTGAGCCTCCCTATCCACATGCTTTTGAACTGTGGTGCTGAACAAGACTCTTGAGAGTCCCTTGGACTGCAAGGAGATCCAACCAGTCAATCCTAAAGGAGATCGGTCCTGGGTGTTCATTGCAAGGATTAATGCTGAAGCTGAAGCTCCAATATTTTGGCTACCTGATACAAAGAATTGACTCATTGAAAAGGACCCTGATGCTGGCAGGGATTGAAGGCAGGAGGAGAAGGGGACGACAGAGGATGAGATGATTGGATGGCATCACCAACTCGATGGACATAAGTTTGAGCAAATTCCAAGAGTTGGTGATGGACAGGGAAGCCTGGTGTGCTGTAGTCCATGGGGTCGCGGACAGCTGGACATGACTGAGTGACTGAACTGAACTGATCCACTGAACAGTACCACTTTCAGGGATTCAACCAACCTGAATCATGTAGTACTATGATATATAAGTATTTAGTGTAAAAACTTCACACATAGGTGCACATAAGTGTACATGCCAAGTTCAACTTGTGTTATTCAAGTGTCAACTGTAATTTTAAAAAAAACAATTTAAAATAATTTCAAAGTAATATAGGAACTTGTAATGCAAAAGTATACTAAGAATGAATGATGAAGTGGGTATGTCACCTGTCTAAGCATGGATTGGCAAACTAAATATCATAGATCAAAATTGGTTTCCACATTTTTAAAAGCTTGTTGTTGGAGGAGGAGAGCATATGCAACAGAGATAGGCTGTATGAGGCTACAAAAGTGATTGTTTTAAGCCATTAACTTCGGGGGTGCTTTGTTTTACAGTAATAGATAAATGAAAAAGAAACTGGTACAAGAATGTAGATGCTGCTTTGACAAAAACTGAAATACAAACATGCTGTTGTTTAGTCTCACAGTTCCATCTGATGCTTTGCGACTCCAAGAACCATAGCCCAACAGGCTCCTCTGTCCGTGGGATTTCCCAGGCAAGAATCCTGGAGTGGGTTGCCGTTTCCTCCTCCAGGGGATCTTCCTGACCCAGGGATTGAACCTGCATCTCCGGCACTGCAGATGGATTTTTTTTTTTTACCGCAGAGACATTGGGGAAGCCCAAAACACACACATAGACCCTTGGAATTGAATGGCAAGCAGAGGCTTGAAGGGAAGACCATTAATGGAGGTTTGAAGAGCACTGGGGGGAAAATGCTATTAAAGACCAGAGAAAGAACGGTCTGTGTTATACAGAGGAGGAACATTTGGAAACAGTTGCAAATCTAGCTAAGATTTTTAGACAGAGGTCTGATATCAATTATTTTCTTAAAACTGTTTATCATAAGGTATAAGAGAGAAAAAAACTAAATGTTCTACATACAAATAGAATTTAGAAGAAATCTATGGGGCCAGGATAGTATTTCCAACTAGGAAAAATGTTCTCAAAGTGAGAAATTGTCCCCAGGTAAAGTGATGTTCATTACGTGTGTGTTCAGTCATGTCTGACTCTTAGTGACCCCATAGATACAGGCTGCCAGCCTCCCCAGTCCGTGGGATTCTCCAGGCAAGAATACTGGATTAGGTTGCCATTCCCTTCTCCAGAAGATCTTCCTGACCCAGGATCAAACCCACACCTCTCACGTCTCCAGCACTGGCAGGTAGGTTCTTCACCACCAGTGCCACCTGGGATATCCATGAGACTCTTTGGCAAATTAAGATGCTTAAGACATTGCCCCAAATCAGCCCAATGTGCCCAAAATAGAACACCACCAACAGAAAAGTTATCAATGCGACTTTGGGACATGGAGTGAACCTTGGATCAGATAATGAAAAGCTCGCCCATATTTTAAAAGCACTACATTGGTAGGAGCACACTGAATGAAGTGGGATTGCGAGAGAAAAAAATGAAGAGAGGTGTCAAGGCCCCCAAGTTTGTCTAGGCAGAAACCAAAGCAAGATACAAGCTAAATTGCCAACACAGGAATTCTCAATACATCTGGCCATGAGTCAAGGAAAACAATGCATTTGAGAACTACTGTCAAGGAATGGAAAAACAAGGCCCTAATAAAGAACCATTCTTTTGTCTTTATTTTTTCTGGCTTTAAAAATATACGTTCTTTTTGTAAAGATAATGGAACATTTCCTTTAAACAAACTAAAAAAAATCATTTTGTAAGTCCAGCTCTCCATCCCCCGTCTCCAAAATGTAATAGCCTTCGTCTTCCGTCTTCTACTCCAGATCTTAATTTTGGTACTGCTCTTTCCCAGTCGACGTTTCTGTTCCACTGCTACTCAAGCAGTCTTCCAAGTCAGTGGAAGACTCAAGGAGATTTCCTCCCCAAGCTTTATCAGTGCTGATGAAATCCTGGCAGGGAGAAGAGATGGGAACTTCAACTGTTTCTATTTTTTAGCTCCAAGAAAAGAAAGTTTAGGGAAAGAAGAGGTAATCCACGTTTGGAAAACTAGAAGATAATGGAAAGCTGACTTTCTTAGATGAACAAGGGTTGATGGTAAAAAATGAAGAACAATTCTTTCACATAGGAAAACAGTGGCATATGCCTAGATGGATTTTAAAATTGCTATGGACCAGGGGTTACTATGTCCCCTCCTGCTGTCCACCGTTAAGTAGACTGTCTATTGCAGTTGGCCTGCCCTATCACCACTGTATGTTGGTGAGTAGAGAGGAAAACTTGACTTTCAGTTCACAAATCCCTAGATCAAGAAGAACTATATTCAAAGTAGCCTTACTGTCTCCAGAACAGGTAAAAATCAACAGACATCTAATCTAATCTGAGGCCTGATGCAATATTTGGATACCATCAGGGAGTTTGAGAGAATGAATGCATTTTGCATGTGGAACAAGTGAGAACGAGTGTAGCCAGAAGGCAGACTGTGGTAGAGAATCTGCAAAAATGGCCTCCAACAATTATCTAGTTTCTGTACACACATAACACAACTCCCATCGAGCCTGTTCCCCACCACTTGAACCTATGGTGGTCTCAGGACTTGTTCTGATGAATAAAATAAGGTGAAAATGACATTCTAGGTCTCCAAAACACAGGCCTGTAAAAGCCTGACAACTCTGACTTTTACCCTTGGAAGGCAGATACTATATATTAGCAAAGTCCTGACTATCTTACTGGAGAGCGATGCCGCAGAGAAAGAGAAATTCCACAAGATGAGAGATGAAGCAAAGAGAGAAGCTGGGTGGAGGAGAACCAAGGTGCCCCATCTAACAACCAGCATCACAACCACAGAGAAGTGAGTGAAGCTATTTTGCTTCCCCAGCCCCTGTTGGTCCACCCAGCCAGCACCAGATAGAGCAGAGATAAATCACCAACTGAGTCCTGCTTGATTCTGACACACAGAATCAAGAGTGATAAATGGTTATTTTAAGCCAATAAGCCTTATGGTGACTTGTTATGAAGCAATATATAAAAGACACATAGTCTATTTCAGAGTAGTCAAAGAAATTCTCCAAAGGAATGGCATGTGAATGGAGACCAAAATGATATAGATGAGGAAACCATGATTGAACATTGCAGGCAAAGAGACATACTATAAAGCTTTATGGGCTTAACATATTCTAGAAGTCGCAGGTTTACTGAAGCTGGAGTGGTGTCGAAAAGATGAGGAGTGGAAAGAGGTGGGGTAAGTGAATAGGAAGAAATGGAAAGAAATCAATATTCTAAGACCTTTCAGTCTAAAGAAAGGAATTTAAATTTCATTATAAGCCTATGTTAAGAGTTTCTGAATCAAGCATGCTACTCTAGAACTTTTAAGATTTATGAACCAACAAATGATTTTCCTCTCTTTCTTTCTGAACTTGTAGTATTTGCATCTCAAAGTGCTCTAACTAAACTATCTGATTCACTGAGAATACGGAGTTGAAAAGTCACAGCATTTTAACAGCTTATATTGAAAACTTAAGATAGTGTTCCACTAACTAGAAAAGGTAAGATAAACTTTATCCACATACTTAAGTTCTACTTAAATATGGGATCCCCTGAAAGAAGAAAATATGAGTGATCGCCAATGTGTTCGGATTTGGCAGATTATAGATGCAGGTATTTTCCGAGTTCATTTAAATTAGCTTTAAGATATATTCATATTCATTTCCTGAGGCTACCGTAACAGCTGACCACAACACAGAAATACATTCTCTCACAGCTCTGGAGGCCAGAAGACCAAAATCAAGCAGGGCAGTGCTCTGTCCAGGGTTTCTAGAGGAGACTCCTTCCTTACCTCTTCTCCCTTATGGTGGTTCTAGGTATCCCTCATTGGCCCTCCATTGTCAAATAATCTTCCACCCTTCTCTGTCTCATAAGAAGATACTTGTCATTGGATTTAGGATTCAACCAGTTAATCAAGGATGATCTTATCTCAAAATCCTCAACTCAGTTGCATCTACAAAGACCTTTTCTCCAAATAAAATCACATTTGCAGGCATCAGGGGCCACAGCTAGGACATATTTTGGGAAGAACACCGCTCAACCCACTAAGACACATTTTCTAAGTCAGAGGAAAAGATAAAACATCGTGAAATGCCTGAAGCACCATTACAAGGAACCAAGTTTGAAAATTATGGCTTTAATTTCAAAGGCATATGTTACTTCATTTGTTTTTAATTTTACAATTTCACAGGATGATGAAGAACTGCGTTTAAGAGGGACCAATAAATGGAAGAAAGCAACTGATACTTTGTGTGTTGCACTCAGCCTACTTAAAACGTCTGAAGCTGTTGAAAAAATCATTTTGAGAATCCCAGTACTGCCAATGCCCACCTCCATCTCCACACCTAAGAAATTTTTATTTTCATCATGCTTTCACTGGAACCATCCTTACTTCCATTTACAATGTGAATTACAATTTATATTGCTGCCCTACATGCCTGAAGGTGACTCAGTAGGGAATAGAAAAGCGAATCACAGTAATATAGACAAGCTTGGTGATATCTGTCAAACAAAAAGAACATCCAGTGAATGTTTACTGACTCCTTTTTTATAATGCATCTGCTTGAACAGCTGAATCAAAAACAACTGTAGAGAAACACAGATCAAAAATAACACTAAAAAGCAGCATTATATAATTATGCCAATTTAAAAGTGCAATAGCAATTTTCATTTCTGACTACAAATGGACAATAATGGATACATGCTCTTAAGATAAGAAATGTTCATATCCTTTGTGCTTGTACATTTTTTATTCTCATGTCTAAGAATATTGTTGGTCAGAATGATTTCTGTTCTAAGTGACAGATAATGCAATTCAGATTGGATTTAGGGAAAAAAAAAGCGAAAACAAAAACAAACAAACAACTCAGTAAGTAACTTAATGAGAGAGTCCAGATTCAGTAACTGACTTAATGAATGAGCCCAAAGTTTCTATTATTGGTGGAACTAAGTCCCTAAATGAGTCTTGATCCATATTTTAAATCTACTTTTCTATGTAATGGCTTCATTCTTTAAAAAAGGCTCCTTCTGTGATGTATTTCTAAAAGTCTTGGGTCACATTCTTTCAGATTCAAATCTAGTAGAAGAGTAAATATTTTTCTCTCCAACACTCCACCAAAAGCCTTAAAAATACAATGCTCTGACTGGCCAGAACTAATATACATGCTCAGCCTTGAAGCTCACTAAAGGCAATCCATAATTAGTGGCAACTTAGGTTGTTCCCTTTTGCTTTAATTATAGATATCTCTTCAAGGAATTTTCTTATGTATATGTATGTATTATTTTCTGATTATATTAATAGAATACATTTATTACTGTATCAGACTTTACACATGTATTTTTCAACTTAAAAAATATGTAGAAAATTGCCTCCCAGGAAAGTAATATAAATTTCTATTTCAGTGAGTAGTATATAAATTTGCCTTCCATGTTCTTATCATAATTTGGATAATATCATTTTTGTTAATATTTTCCACACTGGAAGACTAAATAAATTCATGTTTACATATCATTAAGCACACATATTACTTTTCTTGAAACTTTTGAAAGTCATTTATAGATATTAAGATACTTTACCTCTATATACTTCAGTAAATTTCTCTTATATAATCACAACACCATAATCATAACCAAAGAAATTTAATATTCATGATATTACTTAATAAACAGTCCATAAGCAAATTTTTCATTTGATCCCAATGTCCTTTATAGCTTTTTTTAAATCAAGAACTCAATCAGGATCATGAATTACACTTAGATATAACTGTTTATCTCTTTCCTTAAGAGACACTTCTTTTATTCTTTTTTCTTTTATTATTGCATTACCAAGACTTTCAGTATAATACTGAAAAGAAATGGTGAGAGAAAATATCCTTGTCTTATTCCTGACATTAGAGGGAAAGCATCTAATTTCTCACCATTAAATATGATGTTAGCTATAGGTTTTTATAGGTGTTCTTCACCAGGCTGAGTAACTTGCACTCTATTCCTAGTTTGTTGAGTTTCTATCATTTCACATGCTAGCAAGACTATGCTCAAAATCCTTAAAGTTAGGCTTCAGCAGTACATGAACCAAGAACTTCCAGATGTACAAGCTAGATCTAGAAAAGGCAGAGGAAACAGAGATCAAAGTGCCAAAATATGCTGGATCATAGAAAAAGCAAGGGAATTCCAAAGAAACATCTATTCTGCTTCATTGACTATGCCTTTGACTGTACGGATCACAACAAACTGTGAAATATTCTTAAAATGGGAACACCAGACCACATTACCTGCCTCCCAAGAAATCTGTATGCAGGACAAGAAGCAACAGTTAGAACTGAACATGGAACAACAGACTAGTTCAAAACTAGGAAAGGAGTACATCAAGGCTGTATATTGTCACCTTGCTTATTTAACTTATATGCAGAGTACATCATGCGAAATGCTGGGCTGGATATAGCACAAGCTGGAATCAAGATTGCCAGGAGAAATATTAACCTCAGATAAGCAGATGATACCACTTTAATGGCAGAAAGTGAAGAGGAAAATGAAGATCATGACATCCAGTCCTATCACTTCATGGCAAATAGATAGGGGAAATTCAGAAATAGTCATAATTCATTTCATTTTCTTGGGCTCCAAAATCAATGCTGATGGTGACTTCAGCCACAGAATTAAAAGACGCTTGCTCCTTGGAAGAAAACCTATGACAAATCTAGACAGTGTATTAAAAAGCAGAGACATCACTTTGCCTACAAAGCCCCATAAAGTCAAAACTGTGGTTTTTCCAGTAGTCACGTATGGATGTGAGAGTTGGGCCATAAAGAAGGCTGAGCACTGTAGAATTGATCCTTTTGAACTGTGGTGTTGGAGAAGACTCTTGAAAAACCCTTGGACTGCAAGATTAAACCAGTCGATCCTAAAGGAAATCAATCCTGAATATTCACTGGGAGGACTGATGCTGAAGTTGAAGCTCCAGTACTTTGGCCACCTGATGTGAAGAGCCAACTCATTGGAAAAGACCCTGATGCTG
Source organism: Cervus canadensis (assembly GCF_019320065.1). Lineage (NCBI taxonomy): Eukaryota > Metazoa > Chordata > Mammalia > Artiodactyla > Cervidae > Cervus > Cervus canadensis. The sequence goes on from NC_057389.1 coordinate 34,014,417, forward strand.
GGAAAGATTAAGGGCAGGAGGAGAAGGGGATGACAGAGGATGAGATGGATGGATGGCATCACTAACTCAATAGACATGAATTTGCGCAAACTCCGGGAGATAGAGAAGGACAGGGAAGCCTGGGGAGCTGCAGTTCACAGGATCAGAAACAGTCGAACACAGCTTAGTGACTGAACAACAACAAAATCATGAATGGATGCTGAATTTTGTCAAATACTTTTTCTACATTTATTCATATGATCATGTGATTTTTTTGTCTTCAGCACATTGATGGGGGATAAATTACAATAATTGACTTTCAAATGTTGAACCAGCTGTAGATCTAGGATTAAATCCCACTTGGTCATGGTGTATAATTATTTTTATACATTGTTGAATTTCTTTTTATACATTGTTCAATATGCTAATATTTTGGGGGATAATTATTGCATCTATGTACATGAGAGATGTTGGTCTGCAGTTTTCCCCTCTTGTTTTGTCTTTATCTAGTTTTGATACTAGGATAATGCTGTCCTCACTGAGTAAATAGGAAGCATGCCCTCTGCTTCCTTCCTCTGAAAGAGGCTGTAGAGAACTGGTACAATTTCTGTATTAAATGTTGGTAGAACAATGAAACAATCCAGGCCTAGTGCCTTCTGTTTTGGAAGGCTCTCAATATTCTTTCATTTTCTTTACTATATGTAGGACTATTCATATTGTCCATTTCTTCTTGTGTGAATTTGGCAGATTGTAAATTTCAGGGAAGTGGTCCATTTCATCAAGTTTATCAGATCTGTGGGCAGAGTTATTCATTGTATTTCTTTACTGTCTTTTTAATGATTATGCCATCTATATGAACTCCCCTCACTTATTTCTATTAGTAATTTGTGCCATCTCTTACTTAGCCTGGCTAGAGGCTTATAAATTATATTGATTTTTTCAAAGAAGCAGTTTTTTTCTTAATGATTTTCTGTTTTCAATTTCGCTGATTTCTGATCTAATTTTTATTATTTCTCTTGTACTTTCTTTGGATCTAATTTGCCCTTTTCTTTCCATTTTCCAAATGTGGAAGCTTAGATTATTGATTTTAATTATTGATTTAATAATTATTACACATTCTGAATATTCTGAATTTACTCCCAAGCATTGCTTTCACTATATTTCACAAATTTTTGGTAAGTTGCATTTTTATTTTGTTCAAAATGTTTTTTATTGTGCTTGAGATTTCTTCTTTGGCCCACATGTTATTTAGAAGTGTTTTGTTTTGTTTTTTTTTCAGTCTCCAAGTATTTGGGGTTTCTCCAGCTCTTTCTGTTATCAGTTTCTAATTTAATTCTATTATGGTCTGAGAGGAGACATCCATTTCTCACTCTCTTAATTTTTCTAAAATGTGTTTCATGGCCCAGAATGTCACCTTTCTTGGTGAATGTACCAGCTTGAGAAGAATGTATATTCTGCTGTTGTCAGATGAAGCAGTCAATAGATGTCGATTATATCCAGTTGATTGATGGTGCTTTTGAGTCCAACTATGTCATTACTGATTTTCTGCTTGCTGGATTTGTCCATTTCTGATACAGAGATGCTAAAGTTTCCAATGATAATAGCAGTTTCATCTATTTCTCCTTGCAGTTCTATCAGTATTTACCTCACTTATTTTGACATTCTCTTGTTAGGTGCAAAAACTTTAAAAATTGTTAAGTCTTCATAGAAAATTAATCCTGTTATTATTATGTAATGCTTTTCTTTGCCCCTGATAATTTTTCTTGCTCTGAAGTCTGCTCCATTTGAAATGAATACAGCTAGTGCCTCTTTCCTTAAATTCAAGTTAGCATCGTATATCATTCTCTAACCATTTGCTTTTAATATTAATAGACGTGTGCCTTTATATCTAAAGTGGATTTCTTGTATAAAACATATATTTGGGTCTTATTTTTGATCCTCTCTGACAATCTCTGTCTTTTAATTCACACATTTAGACTATTTACATTCAAACTGATTCCTGATATAGTTTAATGAATAGTTATCACAGTTATTATTTTTCTATTAATCGCCCTAGTTTTTTGTACCTATTTTCATCTTTGATTCTTTTTCTGATTTTTGTAGTTTTAATTTAACATTTTATATGATTCCATTTTCTCTCATTTTAAGCATAGCAGTTATACTTCTTTATTTTTATTTTTAGTGGCTGCTCTGGAGTTTGCAATATATATTTACAACTAATCCAAGTCCTCTGTCAATTAACACTACACCTCTTCACAGGTTAGTGCCAATACTATATAATAAGTGGTCCTATTTCCTTCCTCCCATCATCTCTTGTACCATTGCTGTCACTCATTTCACCTATACATAAGCACACACTAAGTACATAATCAAATACACTGCTGCTATTATTATTATGGACAAATTATCAGGCAGATTAACTACAATAAGGAAAATAAATATGTATTTTACCATCATTCATTCCTTATCTGATTCTTTCCCTTTCTTTATGTAAAATGACTTTCTCTTCTCTCTGTGGAACTTCTTTTAACCTTTCTTGCAAGGCAAGTCTGCTGACAACAAACTCTCTTCACTTTACTGTGTCTGATAGTCTTGATTTCACTTTTGAAGGATAAATTTGCGGGGCAAAAAATTCTATATTGGTGGGCATTTTATTGCATTGCTTTAAGTATTTCATATTACTCTCTTCTTGCATGCATAGTTTCTGAGGAAAAGCTGGATATAATTCTTATCTTCTGATTAGGGAAGGTGTTTTCCCCCTCTGTCTTCAAGATTTTTTTAAAAATCTTTTTCTATAGTTTGAATACAATATGCCTAGGAATAGATTCTGACATTTGTCCTGCTAGCGTCTCTAAGCCTCCTGCATTTGCAATTCGGTATTTAAAATCAACTTGGGTAAAATTCTCAGTCATTGCTTCAAAGATTTCTTCTGTTCCTTTCTTCCTTCTCCTTCTGGTATTCCAATAATATGTATGCTATACCTTTTGTAGCCATCACAATTCTTAGATATTCTGTTCCTTGCTCAGTCCTTTTTTTCTATTTGCTTTCAGTTTTGGAAGTTTCTATTGTCATACCCTCAAGCTTAGAGAGAGTCTTTCCTTAGTCATGTCCAGTCTACTAATGAGCTCATAAAAGGCATTCTTCATTTCTTTTAACAGTATTTTTGATCTCTAGCGTTTCTTTTTAATGCTTCCTTAGAACTTCCATCTCTCTGCTTACATCACCCAGCTGTCCTTGTATGGTGTCTACTTTGCCCATTAGAGCCTCTGGCAAGTTAATTGTAGCTGTTTTAAATTCCCAGTCTGATAACTCTAGCATTCCTGCTGTAACTTGGTCTGCTTCTGGTGCTTTCTCTGTCAACAGCTGTGTGTGTGTGCGTGCGTGCACGCACATGCGCGTGTACACACACACACGCACATGCCTTTGCTGTTTAGTTGATTTTGTCATTTTTTTCTTGATATCCATATATAATGTGCTGGCTGAAAGAAACTGCAGTTAATAGGCCTTTTGTAAGATATGGAGGAGGAGGAGAAGCCTTCTATAGTTCTATGACTAGGTTTCAGTCTTTTATTTAGCCTGTGCCTCTGGACTGTGAATTTCTCAAACGCTTCTGTTTGTTCCCTCTCCTTAGGTGGACAGGATAGTGAGGCCGGAGTTGGGTATCTCCCTTCTCCCACATGGAACACTAGAGTGGAGGTTGAGTATTTATCTTTCCCTAGGTGGGTTAGGCTTTGAAGAAAATCCAACAGTTTAGGTGCTGGTAGAACAGTTTCTTTTGAGGGTAAATCTTGTTAAGAAAAATGATGTGCTCCAATGTAGTTCAAAACCATTACTTTCCCCTTTCCTCTACCGGAAGCATGAAAGGCTTTATCTCTGATACTCACATACCCCTTATGACTACCACTCCATCCTACCACGCCTCCAGTGCTTTTCACTCTCACACTGAGCCTCCAGCGATTCATCAATCAGGTATTCTAACCCCACCACCGGGGTTGCACTGGGTCATGCAATTTCTACTCTGGGTTTCTGCTCCAACTGTAAATCTTTGTCTATCTGCCTTTTCAAATTGGGGAGCAGCCGTTTGCTGTGTGACCTCACTTTTCTGATGAACCTAAGGGGAAGAGTTGATTTTTCAGTTTGTTCGGCTTTTTATTTGTTAGGACAGGGTCACAACTTTGAAGCTTCTTACATGCTGGATTGGAAACTGCACGTTCCCACTCTTGTCTAGTTTACCATCTTCCTCATTTCTGGTATCTATCCTGAGGCAGTTCATGGCCAGCTCCTTACTTTATAGCAGATATGCCTTATGTGCCTTGGCCCATAACAGAAATTTCTCATTTCTTTTGCCATACTGTGTGCATTATGGTGGAAGGGGGCGGCAGAGGATGATATGGTTAGATAGCATTACTAACTTAATGGACATGAATTTGAGCAAACTCCGGGAGATAGTGAAGGACAGAGGAGCCTGGCAGGCTGCAGACTGTGGGGCTGCAGAGTCAGACATCACTTAGCAACTCAACAACGACAACGTCTGCACGGTTGCAGGTCCAGGATTTTTTGGCATGCTGGCACATTAGTCCTCATCTCTGATGAGAATCTGATCTCTTACCTACAGTTAGGAACTGCAAGACATATTATCCCCTTCTATACCCTCTTCTTGTTGGCAGAGCATATTTGATCTCAGCTGCAGATGACAGAAAGCCCAATTCAGATGATCTTGTGCCAAAAGGGAATTTATCGGCTCTTGTGCATGGAAAACTCAGAGAAGTAGAGCTGACTTCAGATACAGCTTGATGCTACAAGGACACTCTTCTAACCCAGTTCCGCTCTCTTCTGTGCACTAGCCTTGTTCTTACACAGCTCTTCTGTTTCTATGATGGATGCATCAAATGCAGATTTTTTTCTTCTCAACTATTAATATGTGTCCAGAAGAAAAGGATAGAAACCCTCTTCCAGGATTTCCAGAAAGGTTTCATTGCATCATGGTTCTGAATGGTTCTAAATAGGCTGTGAGCCCACATCTGATTTGATCACTGTTGCTCAGGAAATGCGAGATACTGGTCAGCTATGGACCAGGCTATGTAATCTACTCATGAACAAGGAAAGAAGTCAACTCATGGAAACTCTTGGAAATTGCTGGGGATGGTGGGTAGTTCAGAGGAGAATCAGGACTCAGTTAATGAAAGATGGATGAATAGATACGGGTTGGCCAAGTCAACACATGCTCTCTACCCTGGAAAACTAGAGCTAATTTGTGGTTATTCACATCAGCAGGTCCTGGGTGAACAACTTGAAACTAAATTTTACTACTTTGTGATAATTTGCATTTTTTTTCTCTTTTTCTCCAGATTATAAATATTTATGTGATTATAGTGTCAGAATCTTGGTATTTATTCAGTACTTCATTAATTTTGGATTATTATTGCCGACATCTAATAATAATGTCCTACTCATGATATCACAGTTGAGTTACTCTGGAGATTTTGAAACCATGAATTGAGGATTATAACTACAGGTGAAAAATAATGGGAACCAAAAAGGGAGAATAAAGACACTGGTTTCATGAAAATGCCCCCCAACTTCATGTAATGACTCCATGTAAAAATGATTTGTGATTTACTGGTACTATTGTTTTTAAAAAAACATACACATTTTTCTTCAATTTCCCACTAGGGTATGTATGCACATGGTATTATAATAGTTAATGATAATTCATAAATGCTGAATTGCTGAGTTTCATTTACACTATTATTTGGAATGCAAAGAGTATACACATAAAGCAATACATGTATACTATATATACATATATATATGTATATATACACATATTACTTGTATAAGACAAACTGAAATCAGAAAATTTGACAGGACATGTAGTCTCTAAGAAAAAACAAGTGTATAATAGGTGGTATGCACAAGCAAAGAGTAAACATATTTTCTAGTAATCAATCAATTCTGATAAAAGGGTGAGGAATAATAATCTAAATTAAGGGACTTTTGATATTCAACATTACTGACAAAGTTGTCATTTGTAGAAATGATGGAGTATGATAGAAACCACATCTGAAAAAGAAAGTCCTGAGCAGGGGTCCTTAATGTTAAATAAATATTCAACACTCACTTTCCACAATATAAAATACTGGCAGGCGGAATCCCAAAGGCCTGGCAAATCTAACTCTCACTGAAGTGTGGTTTTGAATTAATAAAATGTCCAGAGCTTAGTGAAAGTACTTTAGCTCTCAGGCCCCAGGGCCATAGGAGGAAATGGGGGAGATATGCCGAGATATCATTGTTTTCATGCCATCCCATTAAAAAAAAAAAAGGTAGAAATCACATTGCATCTCTATAAATCAATGAACTAGGAGCATCTTACAAATATTTACTGAATTACTAATATATGTCAGGTGCAATTTCTAAATGTGGTAAAGTTTGGGTTCGTGATATACCCACAAAGATCTCAGAATAACTATCTGGATAAGATATTTGATGAGACATTAGATTGACCAGAGAGGGGAAAGGAAAAAGGTAGATTTAGCTCTCTGGAGAAGTATTCTCTTAGAAACTAAAATCCAAGTATGTTGGAGTGAAGTGAGAAGAGTGTGACATTTGGAGTTAAGTAGATCTGAATACGATTCTTGATACCTACTAATTGCAGACTCTAGACTCTGGTCAATTTGCTAAACTTCTCTGAGCCCGACTGTGATCAACCATAAGCGGATAATCACTCCAAGTTCACAGGTTTGCTTACGAACGAAAACTCAATCTAAAAACTTGAGAAATTTCTTCATGAACCTGAAATGAGGTGGAAAAAATATAACTGCATGTGTATTATTTTGTGTGGATAGCTGTCTCATTACTCTTGCTGGTGTGCCATAGAAAAACAGTGCAGTAAAATAACATATTAAATCTTGTATATCTTTAGATTTTATTTTAAGGTGTATTTTATGTATATATATGGTAATATATATCTATCCCTCTATTTCCAGAAAAGAAAAAAGATGATAATTTTACTCTTACTATGCTTTCAAAAATTTCTCCCTATCTCTTGAGTTTCTGAGTATCAGTTAAGGATTTGCAGCATGGGATTTCCAGGAAACATCTTGCTTTAACCCAGAACCCAAGAGATTATTTTCACTATGTCTAAAATATCTTATCTGGTAAGGATGAGAGGGAAAAGAAACTTTTGCATTTAATTGCTTCTTTGATTTATATCAGCTGCCTTAGCTTTGTTGCCGATGCCAAGCATAGTTAGAAGATTTGGAAGGTGAGAGATAACGGAAGAGTAGCTTCTATACGGCTTACAAATGCAAAGCAAAGCATCTTTATTGATATTCTTTTAAAAGAGTTCACGGAGGTGCAGCTCACAGTTGTCGAATGGAATGGAAAACAGAAATCCCTTTGAAAATAAGAGATAGAATTCAAGGTCAGTCTCCCATAAGCGGGTATTCCCTCCACCCTCATCTTTTTGGAAATGGTAAATCATTTATCGGGGTTTGTTCACTGCATGCTAATGGTATCACACCTTATCACTGTCTAAAAGAACACTTCACGAGCATATTTTAAAAACACCAATTTATCTTCTCTTGTCCCCTAAGCTAATTTGAACCCCAAAAGTCTCATTGGAAAAAAATGTATAAGACGCAATGCTTTTGATAAAAGTTAAAACTGTCTTAGATCTGTCATTCAAAGTTAATGAAGAGCAGATACATTTCTAGTAAATACATTTTTTCTCAGATGCCCACTGTGCCTAGTCCAATGACAATATTCACAGCATTCAAGATAAGAGGAGAATTATTGTATTATTCCTATGTGGATGACAGCATGTTTCTGGTCATCTTTACTCCATTTCTTTTATGCTGGATCTCTCAAAAAAAAAAAAAAAAAAAACACTGGTGATGATTTGCTGAGACTCTCATATAACTGTAGCACAAGCTACCTAAGCCAGAAGTACTCAAATTTTACCTCCATCCAAATCTATGATTCAGTAGATTTGGGGTGGGACCCAAGAATTTACTTGTCTAACAATTTCCCAGATGATGCTAATGTTCCTAGTCTAAGGATCCTACTACGGTAAGTGTAAGTCACTCAGCCTTTGCGACCCCATGGACTATATAGTCCATGGAATTCTCCAGGCCAGAATACTGGAGTGGGTAGCCTATCCCTTCTCCAGTGGATCTTCCTCACCCAGGAATCGAACTGGGGTATCCTGCATTGCAGACGGTTTCTTTACCAACTAAGCTATCAGGGAAGCCCACTGTCTTAAACCATGGAAAGATAAATTCATTAGTCATCAGTATAAGAACTGTAAAATACTACTTCATTGCAGGTTAAGGGATTTCTAAAAATATTTGAACTATAAAAATGCTCAATAAAGCACAGTAAAATCCATATAATATCTATGACAAAATCAGTTCAGCAGACATGACATTTTGAGACTATCAAAATATAGATGTGCTACACTACTTTGTTCTCCATATAAGGGCAAGAGAATAGGATGGAATTAAGGTATACAAACTACTGTGTATAAATTAGATAAGTAAGGACATATTGTATAGCACAGGGAATTACAGCTATTATCTTGTTATAACTTTGAATGGAGTATAACCTGTAAAAATACTGAATCACAAGGCTGTACCTCTCTAACATAATTTTGTAAATCAACTATACTTTAATTAAAATTAAAAATAAAATACAATAAAATATAGGTGTGCTACAAAATTCAAAATTATATTTTCTGCCATAGGCACTTACGACTCCAACTATTTTCAATTATAGAAAAATAAATTGTGTTTTCCTGCACACCTAAGTTTTGTGGCCTAAGACACTGTTAAAAAGTAAACTGAGGCACATTAAAATTGTCGAGTTTATTTGAGCACACCTGGAATTCAAACTGGGTCACACCAAACGATAGGTGGTTAGGAATGTTCCACTGACAGGGGACAGGGAGGAGCTTTGTTTTTTGGATCATAAAATGTAGAAGGAAGGCGAGGAAATTATTTGATTGGCTATAGTTTAAGCAGTTGACTTATCTGGGAAAGCCCCATTGGATATTTGTGATTGGCTGTTTTTAAATTTCATTTTCTCAGATTTGAATGAATTGACTTTGGCTTGGGTTTTGGTTTGCTTATGCAGGTTGCTAAGGCATTGCAGTCACCCCAGTCTAGTGGCCTCCACATTTAATTTGAACACATTACAACTGTTTCATTAATTTTAAGGGGGCAAGAATTTACTGGTGCTTTCCTATTAATGGTTATGGTGTATTTTTTTTTAATCTCTATGCCAAATTGAAGTAGTGTGTAAATTTTACATTTGCTTTGTAAAATCTTTATATATAAATATTCTATCTTCTATAACTTGACATCTATGAGTGTTCTTGTGACAGTGGAAACCAGAGATTTTTCTATTTGTATTTTTCTCCAAAGAATACATGATACAAAATGCTTTTTTATTTTGATCCTGACTTGAATTAGAACAACAAGAAAAGATCTCATGTTTCTGAAACACAGAAGGGCTCTGTGTCATTATTATTATGCATGAGTCAGTGGCAGGGATAGTAACACTTCTCCTCTAAAATAAGACATCCTAAAAAACAACCAGGAAAAGAAAATGATTCCTAACAATATTTAAATTAAAAGCAAGACAAATAAGAAGTGACTGATTTATCTTCCACAGTTACCACTTAGTGTATTGAGTCTTCAAAGCCTGTCTTGTCCCAAAAACTAGTATTATTAAAAACTGCCCTAAGAACCTAAGGACACAGAGAGGATTAAGAACAACAACACTGGAGTTGAATTGCATGACTTATTTAAACACAACAAAACAAGGAAGATAAAACAGCCATCCCTCAAGTTAAGCAAGTACTATTTATGAAAACTAAGGATACTTGAAATTTGCCCCCAAGAAATCTGGCTGATTAATTTTGGGAGTGGGCCCAGAAATTTGTATTTATAAATGATTACAACAGGACCAATTTTTGGAAAACTCTAAAAGAGATAGTAATCTTTGGACTCTTTCTTCATGTCTTGCTTTTCACTCTACTACACTATCACATCCAGAATTGTCCACAAGGACTCCCCACTGACCACTCGATTTATACTTAGCTATATTATTAAAAATAAATTTTATACTGTATACATTCTCCCAGTCTTATAGACATTCTGCCAATGGAAATGACTATATATCAACTGTGTATTCCCTTTAAAAATAAGATATTTAAAGACTTTAGCAGTTCAAGATATCCCTTTCTCTAAAAACCTTGGCATTGCTAAGGTTTGTCCATGACTTTCCCAGTTTTAGCACTAAAAATTTTTCAGCCCAAGAACCCTTAGCTCTGCGCAAACGAGAACAGTTGCTAACCCCACCAATCATTCTGTGATTGAATGCGTATGTTTCCCAGGTGCCTATATACAAGGTGAAGCAATGAAGGCAAAAACCCTTCCGAGTTCTTTCTTCTTCTCCAATTGCACTCTTGCTCCTATTCGGCTAGTCCCCTCCACATATTTTTCAGAACAGGAAAGAAAATATGAAACAGCCATATCCAATAGTGACTTGAGGGCAACATAGCATTGTATTCAACTTTTTATCCCTAATGTCTACCCTAGTGTTTGACACTGTAAGAGGTATTCAACACAGTTTGGTGAATGAAAGGGAACTTTGAAATATTGTTCTCCATATGCAAGAAAGAAGTCATTTCCTTCTGTGAATATTCTCAGAGCTGGTTCTCCTCACTCTCAGCTACCAACAAAAGTACTCTGCCAATCTTAGGTTATGTTTCAGATATATGTCCCATTGTCAAACTAGGCTTGCTCCTCCAAATGATCTTCATAAAACAGTAGCTCTCAAAAGGATCTGTCAAAACTGTTGAAGTGCCAGGGAAGAGATGTGTTACCTTTTGTAAAGTGTGCTTTAGGAAAATCAAAAAGTGCATGTATTTACACAATCAAAGATCCAGGCAATCATCCTAAGCCTTCTGGTATCTATCAATAAGGATAGTAGGAAACTCAGATTAAGTTTAGATGCATTTCTCCTGATTCCTAGTAATTAGCTGGGAGGCATCTGACAGCCATTCTGATGGTGGAAATATTTCTTCCTATGAAGGAGAAAACTATACAACCAAATACAATGCTAGGACACTGAAGCCAACATTCTAAAGCTTTCCAGAAACTTTTCAATGAAGAGGCTTAGGAAGAAATTCTGACTCTTATTTGAAACACGTATCACAGAAACAATAATTAAGAATTCAGAAACTAGTAAATTCACTATCACCACTCTGTATCGAAGTTATGAAGACTTTCAGCTATCTAGGAGTGTGTGTATATGTGTGTGTGCATACATATCTGGACAGGTGTGCTTTTATCATTGTATCTGGGAAGAAAATATAGTAGGAATTTGACAGAAATACAGATCCCATTCATACACAAAGAATAAGTGGTTCAGTAGCTGGCAGTTCACATTGGTGTAGCTGCTCTGAAAACTCCCTACGAAAAAGACTATTCTCCACTAATCTTGATATTCAGTCTTGTACGAACCACATAAACTCCTTTACACATTTCAGTCACCCATTAAGAATGATGAAAGCCCTTGGAAAACATCCTTTGAATCATAGCCTTTCAACAGTCTGTTGCTTGAGATTCAACCACTCATCTTCCCACCACCTCTGCCTGAAAGAGCAAATCCAAGGCTTTTCCTCTCGTTCCCACATATGCTCCATCACTTTGAAGCCTTTCTTTCAGCAACCTGGCTCCTCTTGCTCTGGCACACAGACTGATGAAGGACAGAAGCACGTGGCTTTTACAAAGTCTGTTCACTTAGGTGGGTGTAAGATGATGCAACCCAGTCCAATTCTCCCAAAGAATTCAATAGGCACCGAGAATATTTGTTATTTCTCCCATTTTACACCCGTCTGACTGTGATGACAGCTGGCTTTGACAGTATGTTCCATTCCAATGTCACCCCAGGCATACGATGGTTAGGTCAGATCTTTAACAAGAGTGATTCAATCTGGATGAAGAGGAAACATATTGGTAATAAAAGTCTGGGTGTATTTACTTGATAACTTCCTAAGATGATGCAGCCATTTATTTTCAAAGACAAACAATTATTTTAATAGTGCCTCTGCCACTGGGCTCTGTGTTCGTTTTGTGTTATTTTGCTTTGGGGAAGGAGGATTGTTTTTGTTCTGCTTTGGCCTTAGCACTCAATAGTAAGTGCTAGTAATAAGCGCTGTGATTTCTTTGGAGGAAGATGAACACTACCCAACAGAATGGCTCCATAGAATACTTCTAGAGTCTCCCTTGCAAAATATGTCATTGTACTGTCTTGAGAACTTCCATGATGAACAGCAGTTTTTGGTTAAAAAACAAACAAATAATAAAGTTATTATTGTTGTTGTTTAGTCACTAAGGCATATCCAAGTCTTCTGCAACCCCAGGAACTGTAGCCCACCAGGCTCCTCTGTCCATGGGATTTCCCAGGCAAGAATACTAGAGTGGGTTGCCATTTCCTTCTTCAGGGGATCTTCCCAACCCAGGGATTGAACCAGGTACCCCACATCACAGGTGGACTCCTTACTGTCTGAGCCACCAGCGAAGCTGCAAAAGACATTTACTTGTACATGTTCGATATCTAGGGGTAATTCAGTGATTACTGTTAGCACTTTAAAATCATTACAGAATAAGAAATGCTTTTAGCTGCAACATACCTTAGACATATTACGGGCTTGTGAGAGTAAGGAGTTTTTATAGATTTAGGTATGAAACCTTTCAGGTATCAATCAGACTCATTGAAGAAAACAGAAAATGTCTGTTCATACACAGAAGTGACTGCCAGGGACAGAAAGAGGTGCAGAATTCTGAAATCTGCCAGTCTACTCCTCACCAGTCATCTTCGACTTCAGCTTAAATTCAAGTTTATCTGCTCCAGGGTTAAGATGGTAAGTGACAGGCTCCTTGACCAAACTCTAGTCAGGTTCCTCTGAGCCCTTTGTGTCTAGGCCCCGGCCCCAGAACTGTCTTCAACAGGCAATTTTGCAAGATTCCTGTCAAGTCAGATTAGCCACATTCCTTCACACTTGATATTGATCATTTCTCTCATCCCTACTATTTACCAGGTGACATGTGACCACCCTGGCTTGCCTTTAGCAAGCATCCTATTAGGTCAACTTAGCCAGAATTCCTCCTTTTCCCTGATGTTTTCTCTTAGTAGCTTCCCACTCTGCTTCCTGGCTGTAAATTCCCATTTTCCCTTGTATTCAGGATGCAGCACCGTCTCTCCCCTTATGGCAAACCCCATTGCACCAAGTTCAGTCTCTCCCCCCTACTACAAAACTCCACTATGGTAGTCCTATACCTTTCCTGATAGTTCTTAATAAAGTCTGCCTTACTGTTCTTTAACAAGAACCATGAGTAATTATTTCTTTAACATAAAATGTTCAAAAGATATTTTAGGAAGCAATGGCTATTTTGTTAACCGAGGGCTACATCAAACTGGGGAGTTTATTTGCCTGCGAAAAAAAAATTTGGTGATCTTCCTTGGGCTTTTTGTTGTTCAAGGAGAAGATGTGGTCCTACCTGCCCCCCTCTCCAAAAAAAAAACAGATCTAGAAAAGAAGAGCCACATACTCCTGTAATGTGTCTACTGAGAAAATGCTAGAAGAATGAGTAACAGAACAGAGGACCTAGTCAGAGGCAGAAAAGATGAAAGTTGATGATCTCAAGGATAGAGAAGTCTCTCTTGCCAAAGCAGATACTCAGGAAATCATTAGAATTTGTGGTACTAGGTGGAACTGATGCTGTTTTGGAAAGCAAGGGCTGTTCCTAAGGTTCAGTGGCATCTCTCTCAACATCCAACTCAACTGGAGATGATAGAGTTTGAAAGTTTGAAAATTTTAATTTTTTTAGTTCTTCTTCACAAATAAACCATGACAGATTGGGAGGCAGAGAGATTGATAGGTTTGGGGGGGTGAGAATTAAGAATTTGGGGGGTTTGTGTCTTTTAAACAAAATCACATGAAGTAGTGCATCATATTACTATTTGAGTTCACAACTACTTTTTCACACTGTACTCTTTGCTTCAAATTAAACTTTCTGGAGAGACTCTTCATTTAATATTAAACAATGCTTAGACTTCAAGTGAAGTCATATCCCTCAGCTAGAATCAGTTTTCACAGATGGGTAACATTAACGCTCAGATTATGGAGGACACAACATTCCACCTTTGTCTTTTCTACACAACACCACCACCACCACCAATATTCAGAGGCAAGATTACTGTTGATTCACCACAGAGGTCCTAGACTGAGGTTTTTCCCAATACTTTTCCATTTCAGCTGTTTTAAACTATCTAATGTTAACTTCGGGCTTCCCTGGTGGCTGAGACGGTAAAGCATCTGTCTGCAATGCGGGAGACCCGAGTTCAATCCCTGGGTTGGGAAGATCCCCTGGAGAAGGAAATGGCAGCCCACTCCAGTATTCTTGCCTGGAAAATTCCATGGACTGAGGAGCCTGGCAGGCTACAGTCCCATGGGGTCGCAAAGAGTCAGACACGACTGAGCGACTTCAAAAAAAAAAGTTAACTTCACTGGGTTTTCTAGGTCATTTTAGGAAGGAAGGAAGGACAGGAGAGAGGAAAATAGATGTTAGGCAATATCCCCATACATTATGAATAGTTCATTATAGGGTGACCCTTTGCATACATACATATATATATGTGTGTATGTGTATGTATATGTGTGTGTCATCTATAAAAAATCATAAAACATGGGGAATTACAACATATTACAAAAATAATCTTTCATATTACAAAAATTTTATGCATGATAACACTTAAATAGCCCTTTTACTGATTTTTTTAAAGGCTTTTATAAGTCCCCTATAATCTCTCTTTCACTAGGGAACACAAAACAAGAAGTCATGGTCTTTAATCTGGAGTTAAGTAGACAAAATATACCCACATAGAACAACTGAAGGGCAATAAAATCAAGTACAAGGTTTTAGAATAGAGTTCAAAAGTATACAGAATCTTATTCCACAACGACCCTCCACTTTGTCTTTATAGAAAAGGATTTGACTTGGTTGTTCAAAGGGCAATCCACGGAAGGGCATGTAAGAGGACAGAAGTATGGCCTGCATATTTTAAGACATTACTGTACATAGGAAAAGAGGACTGATGAAGAGATAGTAAGAGAGTTTAGAAGGGAGGAGAATTGATATCTATATATTAAACACATAAAAAGCAAAAACTGGAAACATTTCAGTAAATTTGTACCCAATTTAGAAGCACCAGTACATTCATTTGTAGAATTTTCTGGGTTTTTGTGTGCAGCATCTACCATTTCCACTGTGCCATTCTTTATCTCTACGTCTTCATTTCAGTGAGTCGATACCAGGTACCCCAAAGCAAAGAGGGTGGTATATTCTCTTTTCTTGGTTTTAATTGTTTAAATAACACCTAACATAATACTCTCACTTCTAAGAAAATCAAAGAGTAAAGTTATCTATTCTTGCTCTGATTCTACAGTCAAAAACAGCTGGAGTTTATACAAGGTCCCGACAGTTCAGACCCAATTGGAGCAGGTTATTTTCCTTTTCCACCTCTGACTGTGAAAGACCTGCTGCCAGGTTATCATTTCCAGAAAACATCTATGCCAGAAAAACCTGCAGATAGAGATTTTTTTTTTTCTTTCCAAATTGTTAGTTGGTCTCTCAGCACATTTTGAATGTAACCTTTTTAATCCTTGCATTTGCAATTAGAGATTAAAATTCCATTCCAAGAGCCATTCGGCAGATGGCATAGCATGAAAAAACTGGAGGTAGTTTAAAATTGTATTTATACAGAACACCAGATGAATTTGCCAGGCTGTTTCTTCCTGAGCGTATACGTTCACTTGTGAAAATTGATTGTTTAAGATGTAAATTTCATTTGCTGGGATTTAGCATTTTTATAGGATTTTAAAGCATCAATTAATCCATCGCTTTTGTTCAGCACAGTTGGTTGAAATATGGAAGTAAAATCTATACTGAAAGAAACTGCTTCTTAAGAAGATTAAGTCACCTCAGCAAAGGTCACCAAGGTAGGTTCAGAAAGGCCACATGATAACGGGATGGACAGGCCACTGAACCAATGCTTCTATTAAGTGGAAACCTCATCACAACTTAGGCCATTTAGGTAGTTTGATTCTTAATAAAGATTTTTCCTTTAGCTTCCTCCAAGAGCTTTTAGAAAAACGTTTATAACTTTTAAATGTTTATTGACACATGACAGATACAGAAAAACTGAAGAAATCATAAATGTATAGCCTAAGAAATTTTTTAAGTGAATTCATGTAAACATCTCCCAGTTCAAGAAACAAAAAACTTCTCAGATGCCAGAAACCTCCCTAATTTTTCTCCCAAGGTATTTCTTCCCCCAACATAACCACTGTGTTAATTCTAGCACTACCCGTCAGTTTACATCTTATTGAAATATATACAAATAGACTCACATAATGTTTATTATCTTGTGTCTGGCTTCATTCACACAACATTCTGTTTGAAATACATCCATTCTGCTGCATGGAGGGGTACTTCACTTTTTGCCATTGCTATAAATAAGTGTATTTTATAACTATACCCAAATTTCTCCATTTTACTCTTTTTAGTTAGGGGTGATTACAAATCCAGTAGAACCCTTTATCTACAGTTTCACTTTCCATGGGTTCAGTTACCCAGGATCAACCTCCATCCGAAAATATGATACAAAAAATTCCAGAAATAAACAATTCATCTGTTTTAAACTGTGTGCCATTCTGAATAACGTGATAACATCTCTCATTGGACCACTCCATCCTGCCCAGGACATGAATCACCCCTTTGTCCAGCGTAGTCAGACCATTAGTCACTTAGTCGCCATCTCTTCTCAGATATCAGATCAACTGCCAGGGTATCACAGTGCTTGTGTCCAAGTCACCCTTATTTTACTTACTAATCGCTCTACAGCAAACAGCAGAGATGCTGGCAATTTGAACCTGCCAAACAGAAGCTCTAAACTGCTTTCCTAAAGTGAAAAGGTGAAAATTCTCAGTAAGGAAAGAAAAAATGATCTATTGTAGAAATGAATCTAGTATCAGGGGAACTGTCCAGAAGGAGAAAGAAATCGGTGCTAGCTTTGCTGTCTCACCTCGGCCGCGAAAGCCATGGCCACTGCGCATGGTTAACTGCTTAGTTAAGATGGAAAGGCATTAAATTTGTAGAAGCTATTTTGAGACAGAGAGAGACACCACATTCACTTAAATTTTATTACAGTACATTGTTTAAATTGTTCTATTTTATTATTAGCTAATGTTATTAATCTCTTACTGTGCCTAATTTATAAATTAAACTTAATCATAAGTATGTACGTAAGGAAAAAACAGTATATATATAGAGCAGTAGTCCCCAATCTTTTTGGCACCAGGGACCGGTTTCATGGAAGACAATTTTTCTACGAAGTGGGGTGGTGGCTGGTTTCAGGATGATTGCACTTTATTTTATTATTATTACATCACCTCCATCTCAGATCATCAGGCATTAGATCCAGGAGGCTGGGGACCCCTGATTTATAGGGTTTGGTATTATCTATGGTTTCAAAGATCCACTGGGAGTCTTGGAATATATCCCCTACAGATAAGGGGGAGGATTGCTATAGTGCTTCTATGACCATTTTTAATATAAGTTTTTGGTGAGCATCATATGCATTTCTGATAGGATCAGATGTATCTCTGCAGTTGGTCACAGTTTTCCAAAATAACCGTATCCACCAGCAACACATGAGGGCTGCATCTGCTGTCCATCCTTGGCAGTACTGGATGCTCAGTCTCTTTCACTTTAGCAATCTGGTAGATGCGTAGTGGCTTTTGTACTTCCCTGAATGACAAATAAAATTGAGCACATTTCCGTACTTAGTGGTCATTTGTGAAATACCTGTTAAAGTCATTTCACCGTTATTTGACTGATCCTTTAAAAAAAAAATCATCCTAGATGTAAAGCTCTTATGAGATTTATTGCAAATAATTTCCATTCCATGGCTTGCTTCTTCATCTCTCTGGTCTTTAAAAGGTTCTTATTGTTGTCATTCTGTTGCTCAGTCATGGTCCAATGGACTGCAGGTCAGGCTTCCCTGTCTTTCACTATCTCCCGGAGTTTGCTCAAACTCATGTCCATTGAGTGGATGAAGCCATCCAACCATCTCATCATGTGTTGCTCCCTTCTCCTCCTGCCCTCAGTCTTTTCCATCATCAGGGTCTTTTCCAATGAGCCAGCTCTTCACATCGGGTGGCCAAAGTACTGGAGCTTCAGCATCACTACTTCCAATGATTATTCAGGGTTGATTTCCTTTATGATTGACTGGGTTGATTTCCTTGCAGTCCAGGGGACTCTCAAGCGTCTTCTCTAGCACCACAATTCAAAAGCATCAATGCTTCAGTGCTCAACCTTCATTATGGTCCAGTTCTCACATCCATATATCACTACTGGAAAAACCATAGGTTTGACTATTTGGACCTTTGTCAGCAAAGTGATATCTCTGCTTTTTAATATGCTGTCTAGGTTTGTCATGGCTTTTCTTCCAAGGAGCAAGCATCTTTTAATTTCATGTAAAGAAATTTAATCCACCTATATTTTTTTCCTATGAGCTTAGTGCTTTATATGTTTCAAACTGAGTGAACAATACAAAATTAGTTTTCTATATGGTGTCGTTTAGGATTAGAGTCATTTATTTCCATTGGATATACTATTGACCCAGCATGTTTTATTGGAAATATCACTCTTACCCCTTATCTGCAGTGCGCTGCAGTGGTATCTTTTTCATAAATCAATCATTCCTATATATGTGGGTCTATTAACCTCAGATATGCAGATGACACCACCCTTATGGCAGAAAGTGAAGAAGAACTAAAGAGCCTCTTGATGAAAGTGAAAGAGGAGAGTGAAAAAGTTGGCTTAAAACTCAACATTCAGAAAACTAAGATCATGGCATCTGGTCCCATCACTTTACGGCAAATAGATAGGGAAACAGTGGAAACAGTGGCTGACTTTATTTTCGGGGGCTCCAAAATCACTGCAGATGGTGACTGCAGCCATGAAATTAAAAGACACTTACTCCTTGGAAGGAAAGTTATGACTAACCTAGATAGCATATTAAAAAGCAAAGACATTACTTTGCCAACAAAGGTCCGTCTGGTCAAAGCTATGGTTTTTCCAGTGGTCATGTATGGATGTGAGAGTTGGGACTATAAACAAAGCTGAGTGCAGAAGAATTGATGCTTTTGAACTGTGGTGTTGGAGAAGACTCTTGAGACCTTGGACTGCAAGGAGATCCAACCAGTCCATCCTGAAGGAGATCAGTCCTGGGTGTTCATTGGAAGGACTGATGCTGAAGCTGAAACTCCAATACTTTGGCCACCTCATGCGAAGAGTTGACTCATTGCAAAAGACCCTGATGCTAGGAGGGATTGGGGGCAGGAGGAGAAGGGGACGACAGAGGATGAGATGGCTGGATGGCATCACCAACTCGATGGACATGAGTTTGAGTAAACTCCAGGAGCTGGTGATGGACAGGGAGGCCTGGCGTGCTGCAACTCATGGGGTCACAAAGAGTCGGACACGACTGAGCGACTGAACTGAACTGAACTGATTTCTGAGTCTATTTTGTATCTATCCCTGTATGCAGAATTCTAAAACTAAAGGCAAAGGAGAATAGGAAAGATATACCCATCTGAATGCATAGTTCCAAAGAATAGCAAGGAGAGATAAGAAAGTATTCCTCAGTGATCAGTGCAAAGAAATAGAGGATAACAATAGAATGGGAAAGACTGGAGATCTCTTCAAGAAAATTAGAGACATCAAGGGAACATTTCATGCAAAGATGGGCACAAGAAAGGTCAGAAATGGTATGGACCTAACAGAAGTAGGAGATATTAAGAAGAGATGGCAAGAATTCACAGAAGAACTATACAGAAAAGATCTTAATGACCCAGATAACCACAATGGCGTAATCACTCACCTAGAGCCAGACAACCTGTAGTGTGAAGTCAAGTGGGCCTTAGGAAGCCTCACTATGAACAAAGCTAGTGGAGGTGATGGAATTCCAGTTGAGTTATTTCAAATCCTAAAAGATGATGCTGCACTCAATATGCCAGCAAATTTGGAAAACTCAGCAATGGCCACAGGATTCAAAAATGTCAGTTTTCATTCCAATCCCAAAGAAAGGCAATGCCAAAGAACATTCAAACTACCACACAGTTTCACTCATCTCACATGCCAGCAAAGTAATGCTCAAAATTCTCCAAGCCAGGCTTCAACAGTAAGTAAACTGTGAACTTCCAGGTGTTCAAGCAGGATTTAGAACAGGCAGAGGAACCAGAGATCAAATTGCCAACATCAGATGGATCATAGAAAAAGCAAGAGAGTTCCAGAAAAACATCTACTTCTGCTTTATTGACTATGCCAAAGCCTTTGACTGTGTGGATCACAATAAACTGTGAAAAATTCTTCAAGAGATGAGAATACCAGACCACCTGACCTGCCTCCTGCAAAATCTGTGTGCAGGCCAAGAAGCAACAGTTAGAACCAGACATGGAACAATGGACTGTTTCCAAATTGGGAAAGGAGTACATCAAGGCTGTATATTGTCACCCTGCTTATTAACTTATATGCAGAATGCATCATGCAAAATGCCGGGCTGGATGAAGCACAAGCTGGAATCAAGATTGCCAGAAGTATCAATAATCTCAGATACGCAGATGACACCACCCTTTTTCCAGAAAGCAAAGAGGAACTAAAGAGCCTCTTGATGAAAGTGAATAAAGAGAGTGAAAAGGCTGGCTTAAAATTCAACATTCAAAAAATGAAGATCATGGAATCTGGACCCATCACTTCACAGCAAATAGATGAGGAAACAATGAAAACAGTGACAGACTTTATTTTGGGGGGCTCCAAAATCACTGCAGATGGTTACTGTAGCCATGAAATTAAAAGATATTTGCTCCTTGGAAGAAGCAAGGAGTTTGTCTATGACAAACCTAGACAGCATATTAAAAAGCAGAGATATCTCTTTTCCAGCAAAGATCCACCTAGTCAGAGCTATGATTTTTCCAGTAGTCATGTATGGATGTGACAGCTGGACTGTAAAGAACGCTGAACACCGAAGAATTGATGCTTTTGAACTGTGGTGTCAGAGAAGACTCTCGAGAGTCGCTTGGACAGCATGGAGATCAAAACAGTCAATTGTAAAGGAAATCAGTTCTGAATATTCATTGGAAGGACTGATGCTAAAACTGAAGCTCCAATACTTTGGCCATCTGATGGGAAGAACTGACTCATCAGAAAAGACCCTGATGTTTGGAAAGATTGAAGGCAGGAGGAGAAGGGGAATGACAGAGGATGAAATGGTTAGATGGCATCACTGACTCAATAGGCATGAGTCTGAGCAAACTCTGGGAGTTGGTGATGGACAGGAAAGCCCGGAGTACTGAAGTCCATGGGAGCACAAAGAGTCAGACACAACTGAGTGACTGACCTGATTTCTGACTCTATTCTATGTCTATCCCTCTATCCACAGCACACTATTTAATTCTATAGCTTTGTAAATCTCAAAGCTGGTATAGTAAGTCCTCCAATTTTGTTTTCATTGAATAACTCATTGGCTATTTGGGTCCTCTGCATTTCCGTTTGTTTAGGAATCATTTGTGAATTTCCACAAAAATAAATAAATAAATAAATAACTGGAAGGGATTTTGACTGATACTGCATTGCACAGGTTATTTTAGTGAAAGCTGACATCTTTACAAAACTGAATCTTTCATTTTATTAATACAGTATTTCCCTCTATTCACTGACATCTTTAACTTCTTTCAATAAGTTTTGTTTTTGTCAATGTAGGGTAAACATACATCATTTAATAGGCTTATTCCTAGTTATTTGTTTTGCCACAGTGTATGGTATAGCTTCAAAATTTTATTTTCTGATTTTTTATTACTGATATTTAGAAGAATATGTTTAGAATTTGATTTCCAAGAATTTATTAATCCTATCCATTATTTCTAATAATTTACATACAGACTCTCTTAGATATTCTAATATACAATCATATGTAAATGATGATTTATTTTTTCCTTATTTCATACACTTATACATTTCACTTCCTTTATTTTGTTTTGGTTAATATTTTTTATTTGATAATAAAATTATTCCTTTTCTACTTTTCTTTTGTAATATATATGTTTAAGGATAGATATTTTCTTATAAGTACAGCTATAGCTACATCCCACATGTTTTAATAAGAAGTAATTTTTGTCATTTAGTTTGAAATGTTTTCTAAATATTTTTTATTTGTTCTTTGACCCATAGTGTATTTACAAATATAAATTTTGTTTTGAAAGATAATTATTTGCTCTTGATCCACTGGTTGAAGAACATACTATATATATAGGTAATGTTTGGAACCTGTAAAGTTTTACTTCAGGAATCAACACATGGTCTATTTTATTTGCATCTGAAATGAATGAATTCTATAATTCTTTTAGATGCATCAATCCTGTAATTATTCTAGATATGTCACATCATACACTGATAAAGTTTTCTATATTTCTGCTAATTTCATATGACATATGCATTGAGAGGGGTAGCTATCCACTGTGAAGTTGACTACTTTTCACTGTTTCTGTTATGCTATTGTATGCACAAAATACAATTATATTTTCCTAGTAGATTGATCTTTTATATAATAAGTATGAAATGTGTATATTCAACAACACTTTTTTCTTATGGTATACTTTTCTAATGTTAATGTAACTATGTCAGCATTCTTTTATACAGTGTTTGTCTCTTCTATCTTGTTTGAACATCCTTTTATTTCAACATTTCTCTGTCTTTATATGTATGGTGTATCCCTTATAAGTGGTATACAATATAAGTTGTTATACAATAAGTATAATCAATATATACTTATGTTGTATATGTTATACAATAAGTATACAATATATAATATAAGTTGTTTTTTATCTTGATTTTCTTGGGTGATTTAGTCCACTTACAATTAATTATTAATTATGAATATGCTTGAGTTTATCTACTATCTTATCCTTTGTTTTATAATGACACAGTCTATTCTTTTTTCACTTTCTTATAGTCTTTTGAAGTAACCAGTCACATGTTGCTCCATTTTCACCCACCATTAGCTTTTTAGTTATACTTATTTTAATTATTTTTAATACATTATCCTAAGACACAACTTCCTAAAGGGACTATCTTTTCTCCATTGTCTCATCTTACCTCCTGTGTCAAAGATTAATCAATAGAAGTGTGGGTTTATTTCTGAACTCTCTATTCAGTTCCACTGACCCATATGTCTGTATTTGTGTCAATACCATACTGTTTTGATTACTGTAGCTTTGTAATACTATCTGAAGCCTAGAAGGGTTATGCCTCCTTCTTTGTTCTTTTTCCTCAGAATTGCTTTGACCATGTTGGGTCTTTTATGGTTACATATATATTTGTGGATTATTTGTTCTTGTTTGGGAAAAATGTCATGGGTAATCTGATAAAAATTGCATTAAATCTGTACATTGCTTTATGTAGTATGGCCATTTTAACTATATTAATTCTTCCAACCCAAAGAGCATGGGATATCTTTAGAGCATGGGATATCTTTCAATTTCTTTGAATAATCTTCAGTTTCCTTTATTAATGTTTTGTTGTTCTCAGAAAGTAAGTCTTTGACCTCCTTGGTGAGATTTATTCCAAAGTATTTTTTAATGTGATTTTAAAGGGGACTGTTTGCTTACATTCCCTTTCTGATATCTCATTATTAGTGAAAAGAAATGCAACTGATTTCTGTATGTTCATCTTATATCCTGCTACCTTGTTGAATGCATTTATCAGTTCTAGTAGTTTTTGTATGGAGTTTTTATGGTTTTATACATATAGTAATTTTTAAAAGATATTCCCTGTATCTTTGGTTAGACCATCATGAACCTAGATGTGTGAATGTGTGGGGGGTTTTTGGAGGGAGGAGGGGATTGTCTGCTTTTGCTGTTCCATGTGGCTTGAAAGTAAAAGTGTTAGTCACTCAGTGGTGTCTAACTCTACAGCCCCATGGACTGTAGTTCACCAGGCTCCTCTGTCCGTGGAATTCTCCAGGCAAGAATACTGTAGTGGATAGTCATTCCCTTCCCCAGGAATCTTCCTAACACAGGAATTTAACCTGGGTTTCCTGCATTGCAAGCGAATTCTTTACCATCTGATCCACCAATGTGGTTTGCAGGATTTTAGTTCCCCGACCATGGATTGAACTCTGCTCAAAACGAGGGAATTCCCTGTTTTTTATTTTGTATATTTATACTGCTAGGAGTTTAGAGGAAAACTTCCTAGATCCACACATGGAAGCAGTTCAGCAGCTATGGAAAAATTTTGGCCATTGTATCTTTAAAGTTTGTTTCTACCTTATTCAGTTCTCTCTTCTCCTTTTAGAACTTTACATATATGATTAACATTTTTTGTACTAGCCCATGTATGTCAAATGTTCTTTTATGATTTCCCTAATGGCTTTTATGTGAATATTTTCTACTGACCTGTCTGTAGTACATTAGTTTTCACTTTTGCTATTAAACCATGCTGGGTTTATAAATTCTACATAAATGTTCAGCTAGCAAATTTTCATTTGATTCTTTATTATTGATTGTAATGTTTATCAATTCTCCATATTCTTATCTATTTTCTTGAACACAATAATGAGCAATTCTACTAGAGTTAAAAAAATGAACTCCAATTTTTGTATTACTAAAATCAGGATTCCAGTAGAAACTTCACCTAGATTTTTAGCCTCCATTCCTTTCTGCTCGGCTTTTTAGCCTTCTGCCCTGCCCAGAATATGAATCAATAAATGCTTCAATTGGAAAGAACCACAGAATGCCAAATCCATCTGGTTTTTGTTGCTCCCTTCTCTCTAGAACCTTGGCCTCTGCACTCCTGACTTACTTCATAACCCTGAATTCTATCTTTCATCTAATCAACCTGAGGGAACAGTCAAAAGCTCTGAGCCACAGTTCTCTGCCCATCATGCTTATGAACCAGAGAACAATTTTAAAGAAAAGTTGGACAGAAGGTTAGGTTTACCTTACCCTTTCCTTCAGAATCTTTAACACCCAGGTACCTGATGCTTTGGGTGCTTTTCTATGCCTTTTGTATTTTTATTTATCCTTTATGATTGTTCTACCTTGTCGGCTTATTGAACACAAGCTATTCTATCAGAGCCAAAAAGAGAAACATCCTAACTCAGAGTTTTCAAAACTTCAAAGTTTGAAGCTGTAAGACAGACTGGAAGAAAACTCAGTGTATCTTTAGTCACTTCTCATAATATTTTTAAAGTGGCATTACAGACTTAAATATAAGTTGGAAAATTGCTAAGTCCAAACTGGTAATCAACTTATTAAATATAAATACAGGGAGAAGGGAGAAATTATAGGAGGTGAAATAAAAGGACCTATTTTTCAATCTTAATAATGAGATTAATTAGCTTTAGGACCAAAGCTGGTCACAAACTTTCTGATGGTTGGTTTTCATTTGTTAAAAGGAAAAATAATTAATGAGATTAAATGATATTTTAAGTTGAAAACTGTTTGTAATTTATGAGATAAAACCAGCTGTGATACAAAAAAAAAAAAACCAGAAAACTTCAGACATATTTACATTAAAGAGATCAGATTTTCAAGAACATAAACTGACACAAAGTAATATACTCCATACATAAAAGCCAAAATTTTATGGGTTCTGAGACATTATTCACCAATGAATTTTAATTTAATTTATTCAAAATACACCTAACTAAAATATGACCTCTATAAAAGGAAATAGGAAATATCAGCATACTATGACAAATACAAAAATTAAATCAGTAATCAAAAATACACCCACAAAGAAAAGCCCAAATATAGATGATTTCAGAGGCAAATTCTACAAAATATTTAAAGAACTGAGAAGACATAAGATAAGAAAACTATAGATCAGTGTCTCTTATGAATCAGTTCAACTCAGTCACTCAGTCATGTCCGACTCTTTGTGACCCCATGGACTGCAGCACGCCAGGCTTCCCTGTTCATCACCAACTCCTGGAGCTTATTCAAATTCATACCCATTGAGTCAGTGATGCCATCCAACCATCTCCTACTCTATTGTCCCCTTCTTCTCCTGCCTTCAATTTTCCCAGTATCAGGGTCTTTTCTAATGAGACAATTCTTCATATCAGGTGGCCAAATTATTGGACCTTCAGCTTCAGCATCAGTCCTTCCAAGGAATAATCAGGATTAATTTCCTTTACAATTGACTGTTTTGATCTGCTTGCAGTCCAAGGGACTCTCAAGAGTCTTCTCCAACACCACAGTTCAAAAGCATCAATTCTTCGGTGCTCAGCTTTCTTTATGGTCCTACTCTCACATCATACATGACTATTGGAAAAACCATAGCTTTGACTACATGGACCTTTGTTGGCAAAGTAATGTCTCTGCTTTTTAATATGCTGTCTAGGTTTGTCATAGCTTTTCTTCCAAGGAGCAAGTATCTTTTAATTTCATGGCTACTGACAAACAAATATTTATGCACCATGAACAATTGGGATCTATCCTAGAAAAGCAAGGATGGTTTAATATGCATAAAATCAGTTAATGTAATAGAACATATCAACCAATAAAATTAAAAACCAAAACAACATAATCATCACTAAATTGCAGAAAAGACACTCGACAAAACTTAATACCGTTTCATGACAAAAACAGTCAACAATCTAGGAACAGAAGAAAACTCGCTCAATGTGATAAAGTGCATCTGCTTCCCAGGTAGCTCAATGGTAAAGAATCTGCATGCCAATCACAGGAGACTTGGGTTTGACCCCTGGGTCAGGAAGATTCCCTGGAGAAGGAAATGGTAACCTGCTCTGGTATTCTTGCCTGGAAAATCCCATGGACAGAGGAACTTGGCAGGCTATATAGTTCATGGGGTCACAAAGAATGGGACATGACTGAGCAACTGAGTACACACACAGTGGTGAAAAATCCCACAGCTAACATCACTTGATTATGAAAGAGGATGCTTTTCTCTAAAGATAAGGAAGAAGATAAGAATGTTTACTTGCTTTACTTCTCTTTTAGTCAAAAATTAAGACAAGAAGATAAAATAAAAGACATCTAGATTGGAAAAGAAGAAACAAAATTATGTTCACAGATAACATGATCTTACACATAGAAAATTCTAAGGAATCTACTATTAAAACTACTAAATGAGTTCAGCAAGGTTATAGATACAAGATCAATTAAAAAAATCATATTTCTAGACTTTAAGCAATAAGCAACCTAAAAATGAAATTAAGAAATAATTCCATTTACTGATAGCATCAAGAAAAAAGTGCTGTTTAGAAATAAATTTAATAAAGAAGAGTAATGCCTACCAATGCAGGAGACATAAGAGATGCAGGTCAGGAAGATCTGGAAGAGGGCATGACAACCCAATCCAGTATTCTTGCCTGGAGAATCTCATGGACAGAGGAGCCTGGAGGGCTACAGTCCAGGAGGTCACGAAGAATTGTACATGACTCAAGCGATTTAGCATGCACACACGTTTACTAATATGTAATATTGCCTGGCATATAGAAGGTATGTCATAAAATCTGATGAATGATAAGAGCTTCTTACTTAGCTGTTAAGATTCAGCTCAAAAGTGATGTTTTTCCTTGTGCAGACTACCTCCTGTACTCCTTCCCAGCACCTTGCACAGGTCTTTCGCCTGCCACCCAGGACATTCTAGAGCCCCTCTCTGTTGAGAAGTCAGCTTCCCCAAGTAACAGACCTGCTTCAACAGTGCCTCACACAGAGGTAGGCATGATATCATTAATAGATGAATGTGTGGATGAATGAAGGCATATATGGACCTGAGCTGGATCGAGGTTGGTGGCTGTATGTGCTAACTCCCCAAGAGGATTTAAAAAAAAGGGGGGGGGGGTAAGATTCACACTTTGGAATCTATGAAACATTGTTGAAAGAAATTAAAGAAGCTCTACATGAATGGAAAGATATCCCATAATCATGACTGAGAAGGTTCAATATGGTTAAGATGGCAAAACTTTCCAAACTGATGTACAGGCTCACTGAAACTTCTACAGAATTTCAACTAGCTTCTTTGTAGAAACCGACAAGTTGATCCTTGTTGGAAATTACATGGAAAATCAAAGGATTCAAAATAGCCGAAACCATCTTGAGAAGGAAAAACAAAGTTGGAGAACTCATACTTCCTGATTTTAAAAGTTACAACAAAGCAGCTGTAACAAGACAGCATGGTACCAGCCTGAGATAAATATATAGACAGACTGGAGGGATGGAGTTGAGTATCCAGAAATCAGCTTTGGATTTGGTAGCAGTTTCTTGAGCATGACACTAAGCATAGCAACAAAATTTTTTAAAAGATAAATTGAACTTCATCAAAATTAAAAACATTTGTGCTTCAAAAAACACTATTAGGAAACTGAAAATATGGCCTACATGATGAGGGAAAACATTTGCAAATCATATATCTGACATGGTACTTGTATCTAAAATACATAAAGAGCTCTTACAACTCAATTACAAAAAGAATAGTAACCCAATTTCAAAATGAGCAAAAGATTCAATAGGTATTTTTCCAAAGAAGATTACAAACAAAAAATGAGCATGTGAAAAGATGCTCAACTGCATTAGTTATTTGGGAAATGTAAATCAAAACCACATTGAGAATCCACTTCACTCCCACTAGTATGGCTCAAATTAAAAAATCAGGTAACAATAAGAGTTCATAAAAATGCAGAAAACTTGGACCCACCACACACTGCTTCTGGGACTGTAAAATGGTACAACTGCTTCGCAAATCAGTTTGGCAAATCATCAAAAGGTTAAATGCAGAATTACTATTTAATCGATTGGTGCAATTTCACTACAAGGTTTATACTGAAAAGAAATAAGCATATACCTCCATAAAAAATAAATACAGCATTATTAATAAAAGGAAAAATGTGAAAACAACCTAAAGATTGGTTAATATGTGGTATAGGTGGATCAACAAAATGTGGTACACCTATGAGATGAAATATTATTTAGCAATAAAAACA
The DNA here is from genome assembly GCF_019320065.1 of Cervus canadensis. Classification (NCBI taxonomy): domain Eukaryota; kingdom Metazoa; phylum Chordata; class Mammalia; order Artiodactyla; family Cervidae; genus Cervus; species Cervus canadensis. The sequence continues at coordinate 34,043,535 of NC_057389.1, forward strand.
AATGAAATCCTGATACATGCTTCAATATGCATTAACCTTGTAAAGGTTATGCTAAGTGAAATAATACAGTTGCAAAAGACCACACATTATTTGATTCAGTTCTGTGAAATGTTCAGAAGGGGAAAATCTATAGAAACAAACTAAGGGATGAGGAGAGGTGTGATGATTGGCAACTAACAGATAAAGGGAATGGGGTTTCTTTTAGGAGGATGATAAAAGTGTTCTAAAGTTGTGTTTGTGATGCTTGCACAACTCTGTGAATATAATAAATACCACTGAATTATATAGTTTTAATAGGCAAATTGTACAGTATGTAAATCATATCCTAATAAAGCTGCTGTGATGCACTAAGTCACTTTGGTCATGTCCAACTCTTTGCAACCCCATGGACTGGAGTCCGCAGTCTTCTCTACTACCCCTCACCGCCCAAACAAGGGTACAAGTATTCAGTACAGGTAATTAGGTACTATAAGGGGCTAAAATATATTAATCTCTAATTCTGATAAATATAATAGTTCTGTAGGAAGAAGATATAGATACATTTTTAAAAGTTAAATGCCACTTGAACACACACATATTTGCCTCATTTTTTAGGTTCTAAGTTTCAGTGGTTTTAGAGATTATCACACGTCTAAAAGTAGGGTATATCTTAAAATCAAAGTGTGCAGGTTACCACTCTTAAAAGAACTAGGAGTTTTTCTTCTTAAATAACTTAGTATCCAATAAAAGTTGAGGGATGTAATGGAAAATGGAAAATAATTTGTATTATACAGGTATAATCTCATTGTGAATTCATGCAAGAAGTCCCATACTACTGAGATTTGAAATGGTCAGAGAGGCCTTTGTCAAGATTTGTGCTCAAAGAAGTCTTTGAAGACTGGGCAAGGCACAGATTCGGGGTGGGGGGGGGAGCAAGAAAGAACTTCTCAGGCACTTTTTATGGAATTTCTGCAGATGCCTTACACTTTCATTTCCTTTTGCTTCTAAGTCTATGCCCTTGCTTTTAACTATTTTGGACATACACATCTGCTACATATAATCATCCAAATAAAAAATGAGGCCCTTGTCATTTCCTTTCATAATGCACCTATTATTCATACAAACACCTCATACTATTCAAGATAAAACAGACAAAAGTAGAGCATTTTTTAAATAAAAGATGAGAAAATTACAATGATTCTCTGATAGTCTATTGTTTTATTCGTACACGAGCAGTGATTATATTTATAGCAAATCCAAATTCATATGGGGATTTTACATTTTGCATAACTTATTTCAGCCTCTTCAAATGTTCTATCACCAGCTATGCAACTGACTCACCCCACAAAACAATATAGGATAAGCCCAGGCATTATTTTCTTTAAAACATAGACAGAATAGTGGAATTGTTAAGAGTTCAAGCTGGTTTCAAAACCAAAGCTCTGGCATTACTATCTGTAAAACCTTGAGCATGTTCTCTAAAATCTGTCTCAATTTCCTCATCTTAAAGGGTGAATAATAATAATATACAGCTGTGAGAAATATTATGACTGTGTTTTCACAGTCTTCATCTGAACTGAGTATCAGAACCACTCAGATAAAAGATTATTAAACCTGGGGCTTCCCTGGTGGCTCATTGGTAAAGAATCCACCTGCCAATGCAGGAGACGATGTTCCTTCCATGGTCTGGGAAGATCCCACATGCCATGGGAAAACTAAGCCTGTGTGCCATGACTACTGAGCCTCTGCTCTAGGACCCAGGAGCCGCAACTGCTGAGCCCACCTGCAGCAACTGCTAAAGCCCAATGTCCGAGAGTCTGTGCTCTGCAATAAGAGAAGCTACTGCCACAAGACGCTTATTTGCTGAAAACTGAGAGGAGCCCCTGCTCGCGGCAACTAGAGAAAAGCCCATGCAGCAGTGAAGACCCCGCAGAGCCAAAAATAAATAAATTTTTTAAAAACACTATTAAACCAGAATTGAGGCAGACTTCAGGGAAATAGCTTTATGGAGTTCAAGAAAGCTGGAGGAAGCTATAAATCTACTTTCTGCCTCCAGATAAGGACTTAGATTTGGTATTACTAAGTTTGGTTTCAGAGTCATGAGGGTTGCATCATTGTAAAGATTCTCTTCAACAGGAACATAGCTTCTGAAGTTTCCTGAATAGCGATGCAAAACTGACTGTGGCACAGCAAAAATGATGATCTCAGGTCTGCCAAAATCTTATCAGTAGTTCTGGGTGACCTCCTGTTAGGGACTCTGGAACCCAGAGAAATTATGCTAAGATATGCTGAAACTGGTCCTGCTTTCTCTCAGCATCCACTTCTCTTACACACAGACTCTGCATCCTTGACTAATTAACTCAGGCTCATGAGCTAACCTACAGAGGATGTCTGTATTAAGTGCCAATCTCTTCCCAGGATCTGTAACCCCCTACGTTGCTGTGTGCACATTCATACAACACATTCAAAGTGCTTAGCAGGATGTTTGCTATAGAGTAAAGCCCTAAACAGATACAAGTTAGGACTGCAATGAAGGTGATGACGCTGATTATGAAATGAACAGACGCACAGATGATGTCAGCATTCTATTTTGGTGGATAATCAGTAAGACAGGAGTAGGGGAGATGGCTCCTTTACTCTCAGCTCCTGGCATAGAACAGAGATTTTAATTAGAATCTGATTCTCCTTATTTTCTGAGAATTTTAAACTAAGATAATTAAAAGTACATGATATAATCCAGAAATGACATCAAGGATAACTTTTTTCCCTTTGTATTCATATTTAAACTAAAAATGGAGTGATAGAAATTAAGTTGGAATTTGACATTCCAAGTGTGGTCATTTTTGTGATTCAGAGGGAGTCCATGTTAAGTTTAATACAATGGTTCGCTCACTTAGCAGACCACCCTGCAAGATCATCCAGAAGACACAGAGAAGATCTGAAGGCCCCTCAGAGTGAAAGTAATACACAGGGATGAATTACCATAGCCTCTGCCTCTGCCTTCTCTTCTATCAAAGCTTTGCTAATACAAGATTTGTGGCCTCAGGCAAAATACTTAACCTCTCTATAAGTCTCATTACACTCACTGCGAAATGGAAAAAGAGGAAAATACTTCATAAGTTGCATGGGTATTATTATCATTTCACCATTATAAGCTTTATCAAAATGTCTTGGTTAAAAAGATTGAAATAAAAGGAAACCAAGGTTGTTCAGAAGCCATGACACAGTATCCATCTTCCTTTCTAGTTTCATCTATAAATTAGCCCTCAACTCTCACTATATTTTAGATACATCACAATATTAATTGCTGCTATGAGGAGAAAAATGTTGCCTACTATTCCAGTTCTACAGGGATCAGCCATTAGCCACTGAAGTTGCTCACCAGCAGTGTACCTTGAGGGGGATTCAGGATGGAGAAAAACAGGATGTATCCTATGCTGTGAATATGCTGGCCCTTGGATGGTTAAGCTACATACCTAAGGAAAATTTTCAATGACTCCCAGATTTTTGCATGTAAAAACACTAAAATCATTAACTTGAAATGTTTGTTCTTTGTGATTAGCAGTAATCTTTATATGCTTGACCATATCTTTTTCCCAGGAAAAAAAAAAGTTCATATATAACAGGGCTCCTCCTTTCCCTCTTTGGAGTAGTTTCTCAAAGATATCTGAGAGGCTGTCTTCTGAGTTATCATCCTCAAAAGGTCCCCAAACAAAACCTATCTCACGGCTTTCATGTTGCACATTTTTATTTCAGTGGACAGTTCTTAATTAGACCAAATTCATTCATTCTCAAATGTTAGTTAAGCACCTACTATTTCAGGGCACTGAAATACAATAGTGAAACATCTTGGACCCTGTACTGAGGGAATTTACAATCTAGTAAAAGATCATTATTGGCATTGCTCTTAAACTAAACATAATTCTCTACCTCCGACTCTACTCAGGAAATATTTTCCAATACATTCTAACAGTCCGAATTGTCTGCCTTCTTCTCTTGTTACTTTTTTTTTTTTTTTAACTTTGAATATAGCACTTAAAACACTGGGTTACACAGAACATGCAGTACATACAGTAAATTCCATTATGGAAAAAATAGCATCTTTTTATATAGGGAGTGTATTTCTGTGTATCCAACAGCATGAGTAAGCTGCATCTATCAAGAGATAAACATTACATATAAATAAATATATATGCACACATATAATAACACCTTTATTCCTTTGGCTTTTTATATTTTCAAAACACTTTTTCACATACTTTCTTTTTTAACCTCATAGCTTCTACAGTGTATTAATGTGAAAAAAAATAAGCCTGCTTCAAGGAGGTGTCAAAAATCATCAAAAGTTAGAGCTGGGGAATCTAGAACAAAAGGCCTCCAACTCCTGTTCCAATGATTTTTATACGATTATCTTATTCCCGTATAAGAGCCATCCCACAATGATGGCTCAATAAGAATGAAATTGGGTCATTTGTAGTGATGTGGATGAACCTAGGTCTTGTACAGAGTAAAGTCAGTCAGAAAAACAAACATCATATATTAACACATATATGTAGAATCTAGAAAAATGAACTTATTTGCAGGGCTGGAATAGAGATACAGATGTAGAGAATGAACTTATGGACATGAGGGGTGCGGTAGGAGAGAGTGGAACAAGTTGGGAGGGTAGCATTGACATATACACGCTAGCAGGTATAACACAGTTAGCTAGCAGGCAGCTTCTGTATAGCACACGGAGCCCAGCTCGCGGCTCTGTGATGACCTAGGAGGGTGGGAAGGGGGAGCAGGGGCGAGGTTCAAGTGGGAGGGGATATATGTATAAATAGAGCTGATTCACTTCATTTTACAGCAGAAACTAACCCAACATTGTAAAGCAATTATCCTCCAATTAAAAAAAAATTCCTATGATACACTATAATGGAAAATAAGATTTTAAAAGAATGTGTATTTATATGTATAGCCAAATCACTTTGCTGTATAACAGGAATTAACAACATTGGAAACCAATTATACTTCAATAAAAATAAATTTAAAAAATAAGAACCATCCTACAATTTGTCAATTTTCGGATGGGCTTTAAGAAACATTTAGGCAGGAGACTGGAAGTCAGAAATGAGAAAGATTAGGAGAGTAAAAGATTTATGATCTTCTTAAAAAGGATGAAAAGCCATTGTCGGCAAATGGCAAAACTACATTTGAAATGCAGTTCTAAATAACTCCTGGCACTATTTACCTACTAGTATGTAACTGAAGTCAAAACCTTCTCACCTGTGGGAGCTACTAACCTTTTTGACTTCGTACCTGAAGCACTACAGGTCAAGACTGTGTTCAGCTCCCAGTAAAAAACCTTATGATATTGGTTACTGTATTTGTAAGACATGATTGATTTCCCGACATGTGTATATAAACATCAGAGGAAAAAAAAAAAAAAAACATCAGAGGAGGCAATGGCACCCCACTCCAGTACTCTTGCCTGGAAAATCCCATGGACGGAGGAGCCTGGTGGGCTGTGGTCCATGGGGTCGCTAAGAGTCGGACACGACTGAGCGACTTCACTTTCACTTTTCACTTTCATGCACTGGAGAAGGAAATGGCAACCCACTCCAGTGTTCTTGCCTGGAGAATCCCAGGGATGGGGGAGCCTGGTGGGCTGCCGTCCATGGGGTCACACAGGGTCGGACACGACTGAAGTGACTTAGCAGCAGCAGTATATAAACATGTGTGTGTGTGTGTGTGTGTGTGTGTGTAGAGCTCTGTCACTGCACAGAAGAACCACTAGGCAAGCTCCTAGTTCAGAGAGCTCTCTCACGAGTCTACAATTTAAACACTGTGATTCTTACTGCACTGAACAGAAATGACACCACTGAACAGAATCCAAGTGTCCTGAGCCTGGAATTCATGAACTATTAGCTTTGATACAAGCAATTCTTCCTGTCATTTAATCTTTTCATTTCTAGAAAATGAGTTGTGATTTAAATAGCTATTTTTCAACATGCATGATTTGCTGGTCCATGTTGGCACTAGAAATATATGCTTAAGGAGGCATTTGGGTCAGTCAAGGGAGGTATAATGAACTGAAACAGACTAGGTTGAAATCATCATGCTTCTACATTGTCAAAGATGAATAGGCCTGAGTCTCCTGAATTTCAGTGACCTCTGTCCTTTCACCTCACCATGACTTCTACCATCATTTGGAGGAGCCCATCCAAGGAAGCCAACTCTTGCCACTGATGCTGAGCTCGTCATTTTCTCCTAAATTTTCGAGTGACAGAGGGAATCTTATTTTATTGTCTAGAAAAAAAAAAATGGCTTTGAAGCTGGAGGAAAAAAAGGGACAGACAAAAATACAGATGTTTAAAGCAAGAAGATATCCCTACATCTTGAAAATTTGCAAGGTTCAAAATGTAGCCCACAAATGCACTCAGCATTGTTCTCTATCCTACCTGCATAATGTGGGACATACACTTTCTAAAAGGATTTTAGTCTCCAGCTGTTTTCCCCTAGCTCTCCCAAGTTTTAATGATCAATTCACATGATAGGTCTAAAATCAAGTTTGGAAACAGATTTATTGCTATGGAGATACGGCTCTATGCATAAAATATCAACCTTGTTGGCCAAATGGCAACTTTCTTTGTTTGCACACTCTTGCAATTACTTCCAGGTCATTAAGCCCATCTTGAGTAGATGTTTTACTGTCATGAAGAAAAGTGGCATAAAGACATTCAGTGATTTCATGATAATAGTCATAAAAGAGCAGGGGAAGCGATAACAACAAGGAAGAATTACAGGCACTGAACTTGAGCTCAATTTTATAATAAAAATATTAAGAAGAAAATCAGCACTATCATAAATTATCAACAGATTTGTTTTACCCAAAAAAAGTATACTGAGGGCCTACAGTTAGCCAGATGCCATTCTAGGTGCTAAAAGATGGAAAAAACAGACACTGTGCCAGAATGTATTAGCAGTAAGTGTAGTGAAGAAAATAAAACTAAATTATATAATAGAAAATGACCAGGGACCGAAAAATATAAGTTCTCCTTGAAGCATCACACAAACTTGGACCCAAATAACAGTCATCTGAAAATCAGGTAAAAGCTGGGATAGCTGGTACAAAACCTATGAGACAGGAATAAACTTTGCATGTTTTAGGAACAATAACAACAAAAAAATGAGTCTGGTTAGAGAATATTGACCTAGAGGAAAGGACTGGAGAAATAGACTAGATCATGTAAAGCCTCGTTGTTGAGTTGCTCAGTCGTGTCCAGCTCTTTTGTGATGCCATGGACCACAAACCACTGGGTTCTTCTGTACATGGGATTTTCCAGGCAAGAATACTGGAGTGGGTTGTCATTTCCTTCTCCAGGGGATCTTCCTGATTCAAGGATCAAACCCATGCCTCCTGCATTGAAGGTGGATTCTTTACTGTTGAGCCACTGAGAAAGCCCCGTAAGGCCTGGTAAGCCTATATAATTGGCCTAAATATTTACTGAAAACCTAGTATGCACTAGGCACTATTCTAAACTCCAAAGTTATATGAACAAAAGGGCAAATTCCTGACCTCAGGGAGCTCACTTTCTATTTATTAGAGACAGACAAAAAACAAATTTTTAAAAATATAATGCTATGGAAAACTATAAAATGGGCTAAAGAAATTAACTGGTACATGTTGAATAGAGACATGCTATATTATGCAGAGTACTACAGTACATGAAGGATGATGACAGATTCTTTGCCAGTCTGTATGTTGAGATGTTGAGTCTGATTCTCTTATCCTTGAACCTGGGCTAGCCCTGGTGACTTTTTTCAATAATAGGATCCAGTGAAAGTGATTTTCTGAGACTTTCTGTGCAGCTTAAACATAATAATCCTTGCTGCTACTACCCAGGTCTCTTAGAACCCTTTCTTGGAGCTCTGAGAGCATCACACTGAAGAAGTCACATGTAGGCACTCTGGTTGTGCTAGGCAGCATCTAAACTGCTACCCAATGATCCCAACTTCCTAACATTCATATGCTGTGTACTCCCCTCCCTTTGAGTATGCGCTGGACCTAGTGACTCAGTTCCAACAAAAAGAATACCACAAACATGTTGAAATGTCACATCTACTCTTTAGGTTCCAAAAACACATGTAGTCTGTCTTGCTTGATCAATCTCTCTCTCCCTACTCCAACTCCCACCCCCAACCAAGTCTCTCACTCCAGGGAATGCAACCTGCTATGTTGTGATGTTGTAGTCAACCTACAGAGGGGCCCACAAAGCAGGGAACTAATATGTTGCCGGAGGAGGCAATGGCACCCCACTGCAGTACTCTTGCCTGGAAAATCCCATGGACGGAGGAGCCTGGTAGGCTGCAGTCCATGGGGTTGTGAAGAGTCAGACACAACTGAGCGACTTCACTTGCACTCTTCACTTTCACACATTGGAGAAGGAAATGGCAACCCACTCCAGTGTTCTTGCCTGGAGAATCCCAGGGACAGTGGAGCCTGGTGGGCTGCTGTCTATGGGGTCGCACAGAGTCGGACACGACTGAAGCGACTTAGCAGCAGCAGCAACAGTATGTCTGACCAACAACCAGTGAAGTCTTGAGACCTGCCAACAGCTGCCTGAGTTTGGATTCTGCTTCTCCCCGGGCAAGACTAGATGACTTCAACCCCAGAAAACACCTTGAATGCCTGCCATGCAAAAAACCCTGAGACAGAGGACTTAGCTAAGTTCCACCTAGATTTCTGACCCAAAGGAACTTCAAGATAATAATTTTTGTTATTTTAAGCCACTATGTTTGGGGGTACTTTGTTATACAGCAACAGATTATCTATACAAAAGTAAAACAATCCTAAATTGAGACCAGCTTTCCATCACCACTTCCACAGTGCCAGGCATGTGAGTGAAGCCTCTCCCCAAGCCCATTCACCGACTAAGAAGCACTGAACGACCTCTATCAATATCAATTCCAATAGATGCTTCCAGCCAAGCCCTGCCCAACCTCCCTACCCACAAAATTGTGGGCTATATAAAACACTGCTTGAAGTCACTACATTTTGGGGTAATTTGATAGGCAACAATAGACAACTGGAATATGTGGTCAGGAATACCTCTTTGCTATGGTGACCTCTGAGCAAATATCTGAAGGGAAAAAGGGAGGAAGATATGCCAGTATCAGACCAAGGGAAAGTGAGTAAAGGACTAAGGTGAAAGCATGCTAACCATGTTCCGGGAACATGAAGGAAGTGTTCCTGTGGCTGGAGTGGAATAAGTAAAGAGCGGAGTGGTAGGAGATGCACTCGGAGAGGAAGCAGGACGGCATATCCATGACGGCAATTTCAAGGACTGGCACTTGCTGGGAGCACACCGCAGGGGTTCTGAATAGTGACTCAAACTTGGAGTAGAATATTGTCATAAAATTCCGTCTCTTAGTTCAACCCCCTACCCTTGTAAATGCTACACCCAAAGGGTGAGCACCGCACAAGCTTACAACAGACCCCCTTCACAGCATCAAGCACCCACCATCAACCAGTCGTTTTCTAACTTACCCTGAGGAATGGCTCATGGACCCTGGAGTCTGTGTGTGGCCTGTGCCCTTATTTCATCCCCTCCTTCTTCTTGGTCAGGCCATGTTTGCAAAGCAGCACCCGGTGCTTTCATTTTCAGAGTGTTTACATTAACTTGAAGTTGTTAACCTCGTTGTGGTGCAGAATGTTTCAGACAGTGCCAGAGGCTATAAATAAATAACAGTTATTTCAGGCTCTGGCAAACAAGCGCCTGGATTCTGCTGAGGCCCCAGAGACCATGACTGCTGCAGCACTAAATACCTCAAACAGGGCTAAAAGCAGGGATTCTCAAGGAATACTAAGCAGATGCACTCCAGGTGACACAGTTATGTCTTCCCATCGACATACATCTCCTGATCACCACGGAGACTAATAAATAGACCTCTCTGTCATACCCACTTGGAATAAACTACAGCTAACCTGAGCCCAATTATTACATATTACCAACCAGATTTCTTATCTCATTTCAAATTTTAGCAACTAACAAATGACCAAGACCAAGTCTTCCAAGAATTTTTTTAATGTATATTGTGATCTAGAACAGTAGATCCCGTTGTTCAATTAGGAAGAGCTATTTTTATAACATCTCATTAATGACCAATATATAACTACATGCACTCAGACCAAATAAGTCATCTCTCTATACTTTGGTTTCTCTCACTGTAAAGTGGAAATCAAACTACCTATATCACAGTGAATGGGGGCTTAAACGAGATACTACATGAAAAATGTTTAGAAAAGTATCTGTCCTGCAGTTAACAGTCAATAAATATCAGCTCATCATTATGTAAAAATACTATTGATTATTCTCTCCACATAACAGTAGTTATACTTCAAGCCAGTTTTTCTAAGGAAAACTGTAATGACCATGTTACAATGAATATGGTAGCACTTATAAATGAATTAAAAATTCATTTTTCATTAGAGAATTGTATATACTTAAACCATAGGATGTAGTGGGAAAGGAACATGTGGCCATTATAGATTTGGGGAATGGTACATTTATTCCCATTCGCTTTATCATTTATATCTTGAGCATTATACCATGAAAATTATTTTTCAGAATTAGGACACGTTGCACCAGCAAGAGTCTTACTTATCAAAGAATGCAATTAAAAATTGTGTCAGTGTATTTTAAGAGAAAGATGCAGGAAATTTGAATTTAGAACTCTTTAGCAACAAAACTGATACAAAAAAAAAAAAGCCCTGATTCATTTTACATTAAGCAGAAAATTCAACTAATTAGAATTCCTCTTTTTTTGGCAACCTAGCTGGTTAAGATTTTGTACTGATATCATTTTGTTGAAGTACCTCAGGATGCAAACTGGTGGTCAACTGCTTGGTCTATATACTTTTTATTTTATGTGACTCAATCTTTTGACAAAATGTCACAATGTATAGACCTCGGACCTTGGGAAATGACTAAAGGTGGTTAGTTTTCTCCTTTGGTAGATTTCTGATCTTCTCATAATCAAATATACTGTTTATGGAAAAATAATATCAATTTCATCAAAATGTTAGTTTACATACTAATTTCAAACAAAAATAGAAGTAAATACTTTTTTTCAATTTACTAAACATTTACTACATTTTGATGTGGGAGGGAAAGTAGAGATTAAAGAATTGAAAATGTCATTCAATTCATATTCACAAATTTAGCAATGAAATTACATTATATACTATGAATGTGAATTAAGGCAGTCTTAGTTACTAGGTGCGGAGAAGGCAATGGCACCCCACTCCACTACTCTTGCCTGGAAAATCCCACGGACAAATGAGCCTGGTAGGCTGCAGTCCGTGGGGTCGCTAAGAGTTGGACACGACTGAGCAACTTCACTTTCACTTTTCACTTTCATGCATTGGAGAAGGAAATGGCAACCCACTCCAGTGTTCTTGCCTGGAGAATCCCAGGGATGGGGGAGCCTGGTGGGCTGCCATCCATGGGGTCACACAGAGTCGGACACGACTGAAGTGACTTAGCAGCAGCAGTTACTAGGTAACAATTGTCTTCATCTAGGTTAACTTCACTAACGTTTTTGGATATAACTGGTAGTAGAGAGAAATACCAACCTTCCCCCTCACTCAATTAATTACAAGCTTATAAAGGAGCAAAATGCAGCATTTTTGAAAAAAGGGGAACGAGGACAAATTTTAGAGTGAGAAGTATTGATACTATTGATAGTATAATAAATGAATCTACCTATCTTTCATCTTTTTTCCTTCATACCCATTTTAACATTTGACATTTTAAAGAATATAAAAGACTGCTTATAGGTAAGCTGTAGTGCAAAATTAAATGCTATCATGACATCTAATTACTAAGAATAACTCTTGACAAAAACCACTACAATATTGTAAAGTAATTAGCCTCCAACTAATAAAAATAAATGGAAAAAAAAAATAACTCTGTCTTCTGAACAAGAGAATTTATTACTGATAGTCCAGAGTACTGACTTAGATCAAAACGTTGATTGTTTTTCCTTCCCCAAATTAGCTGACCACACCCATGTAAGTAAAGTCCCAGCCTTGTTCCCTTGCTTGTCTAGGGATTGATACGCCCCTAGTTGCTATTTGCAGGCTGGGGTTGGATCTGGAATGCTTCACCCAGGTCTTTAATCCTGAGAAACTCTTTACAGTATGGGTTAATTAACTCTCATCTCACCTCCCATTACATCTCACTCAATTAAATACAAATTTGAATGAAAAAAGCAGTTTTCATCCCACACAAATGTTTGTTTTTAGCCTAATGCACTAAGTAACTGGTTGCCATGGTGGCAGGCACTTTGGACAAAGTGTCTCAGAGTGAATAAAGATCATTAAAAATGACTAATTAGCCATTAGATAGGAAGCTGCTATTTTCATGCTCAGGTGAAAACCAGAATTATCCTTCATAAACATGCATGTAAAATAGAAGAGAGATAAAAGGTAAAGAAAACAAAGTTTTCTTTCATCCTTCTTTATTTCCAACCAGAACTCTACTTCAAAAACACAGGCTACAAAAACTGCTTGATCCTCTTGGCTACCTGATTACCCATCATGCTACCTTTCTAGAACATCTACCCAATATCCATCTTTTCACGGCTCACTTGTTTGTGATGTATATGAAAAGGACGTAGGCACTGGTACTTTAGCCATAATTAGATTCTGCTACTTCTCTCACCAATTCAAAACTCACGATTGTATTTCCAGAGAGATATTTCTTAGCACAAGGTCACAAAGACACTACCAATTTCATTTTAACCTGCCTCTTCAACTGACAACTTAACTGACAACTCTAATTGTCCACCAGTGGACACATTTATGCATTAAAATGTCTGGTTACATTGTTCTAAACCAAAGGATAATCTGACTTCAATAATCAGGTCTGAATTTAGAGGCTAATTGCATCTCATCCTTTAACCTTTAAAATGAGTTGCCCTTATAATTTAACAGAATTCTTTGCACATTTGTCTAAAGCTAAGGGTCCAAAGGGATGGAAATGAAGATTATTCTCTGTGCCTGAAAAGTGACAAAGCAATGACCCCTCCAAGTCTTCAATTTCAAAAGGGTTATGAAATCTATGTTCATATTGTGTACTTGGTGGGTTTATAATTTGTTCAACGTCCATTGATTTGATTTGCATGAAAAAAGGGAGGGAAAGGTTAACATGTTCCTTTCAAAGTGTCTAAACTTCAATCCCAGAAAGCACTGTTTAATGGAGGGTCTCTTTGCCTCTCTCACTCCATTTCTACATCTCTGTACAGAAGACAGAACCCCATAATGTAGACTTGTGTTTGGTTTCAGAAAAATCTGAGTTTTGATCCTACTACTACTTTTAAAAGTGGAATAACCCAGGGAAAACACACATCTTTTTTCAATACTGTTTGTCTCTGGACTATTAAGATTATATTTATAACCCACTCAGTTACTAGTGGTTTCCTGTATATGGTTAACTGACAGTCATTTGAGGTTTGTTTGTTGCCATATCATCAAGTATGTTTGTAAAAGCCTAAGTAGAAATGAAGCAAATTATATATGTTCATTAGGGACCATAGTTGCTGGCTGCCACCAAACAGATTATAACCATGCACCTACCCAGGTTAATGAAAGAATGAAAATATGACCTTAGAGAAGGATGAATCCATATTAAATGTCAGTTGTTACTACTTGTTGAGATTTCCCTATCACTTGTCTGCTGTGCTATACAAAAGAAATAATAACTTACAATTCATATGCTTTTCTTCTGATTCTTAAACTGACTCTAAATTTGTAGATTCTATCGTTCATTCTGATTCTTTCTACATGCAACACAACTTTCAAGCAGGTAATATTGGTTATATATATATGAAAGTACAAATGTCTTTGCTTATTTGACTGAACCACTGAATTAAATGTACTTTTGAATTTTTGACATTTCGCCTACATGAGTAGAATGAAGAAAATCCCTCTTCTCTGACCAGAGCTGTTTATTTACAAAGCAGAAATAGTTACCAACAGATAAAACAAATTTATGGTTACCAAAGGGGAAAGAGGTTGGGGAGGAATAAATTGGGAGCTAGGGACTGACATATACACCACTATGGATAAACAGATAACTAATAAGGACCTACTGTATAGCACAGGGAACTCTACTTGATACTCTACAATGGTCTCTATGGGGAAAGAATCTAAAAAAAGAGTGGACATATGTATATGTATAGCTGATTCACTCTGCTGTACATAAGAAACTAACACAATATTGTAAATCAAGTACATTCCAATAAAAATTAAAAAAAAAAAAGAACTGCTCTATCAAAAGTCTACAATCATCTGGGGTGGGGTGAGGGATGCCTGTTCAACAGGTATAAAGCCTCAGTCATTCAAGATGAAAAAGTTCTGATCTGCTGTCTAATGTGGTGCTGAGTTCACAATACTATCATGTACCCTTACATTTTTGTTAGGAGGGTAGGTCTTGTTTTATGTGTTTTCTAATATGATAAAAAATATTAAATGTCTAGAAAAGTCCTCATTCTACAGATGATTAAGAAACCACTGGGATTTGAAGAAAGCATTTGAAAATCAGCTATTTATAAACAACTGATGTAAAGATGATCTGCTGACCTCCGTAAATGAAAATGCTATTATTTTTGGTCTCCCACAGTAAGCAGTCAAGGCTATGGTTTTTCCAGTGGTCATGTATGGATGTGAGAGTTGGACTATAAAGAAAGCTGAGTGCAGAAGAATTGATGCTTTTTGAACTGTGGTGTTGGAGAAGACTCTTGAGAGTCCCTTGGACTGCAAGGAGATCCAAGCAGTCCATCCTAGAGGAAATCAGTTCTCAATATTCATTGGAAGAACTGATGTTGAAGCTGAAACTCCAATACTTTGGCCACCTGATGCGAAGAGCTGACTCATTTGAAAACACCCTGATGCTGGGAAAGATTGAAGGCAGAAGGAGAAGGGGATGACAGAGGATGAGGTGGCTGGATGGCATCACCGACTCAATGGACATGAGTTTGAGTAAACTCCGGAAGTTGGTGATGGACAGGGAGGCCTGGCGTGCTGCAGTCCATGGGGTCGCAAAGAGTCGGACACAGCTTAGCGACTGAACTGAACTGAAAAATAAACAGACTGCTGCTAAGTCGCTTCAGTCATGTCCGACTCTGTGCGACCCCATAGACGGCAGCCCACCAGGCTCCCCTGTCCCTGGGATTCTCCAGGCAAGAACACTGGAGTGGGTTGCCATTTCCTTTTCCAATGTGTGAAAGTGAAAAGTGAAAGTGAAAAGTGAAAGTGAAGGCGCTCAGTCGTGTCTGACTCTTCACAACCCCGTGGACTGCAGCCTACCAGGCTCTTTCGTCCATGGGATTTTCCAGGCAAGAGTACTGCAGTGGGGTGCCATTGCCTTCTCCGATAAACAGACTAGACTTGGTGTACTTGCTTGACACGTAGTTTCTAGGATTCCCAAAGATTCTAATTCAGTAGATCAGCGTAATGGTCTCCAAATCCACATTTTTAATAGCATTTCAAGGATTTATAGGTTAAGGTCTATAGTCCACACATTGAAAAGTCTGGGGGTGGCTGTGCCCCTTTACCCCAATACCAAGGTGTATTTGATGAATTCATTTACAACACCTTTCATGGTCTCTATTGAAACATACACTTGGAAAGCGCTGGCCTGGGTGCACCTAAAAATCTAAAATGGTGTAAAATTAAGGGGTCAATTCTGGGAATAAAATTCATGACTCTGGCACTATTAATACCAACAAACTGGTTGCCATGGTGATAGGAACTATGGTCAAAGTGCCTCACATAGAAAGAATTTCATTAAAAATGACTAATATACCATCAATAGGAAATTTACTAAAATAGCTATAATTCATAGGCAACTTAGCTTAATAAAGGAAGAAATAAAGAGGAAAGAAATGACTCTTGAGTCTTTCCAATCTCAGAGCCTTTTTTTTTTTTTTTTAAAAAGCTCCTTATAAATACAATGAGGTTTCTGAATCGTGATGCTGCAACTTCAGCTGTTCATTTGGCTCCTTTCAGTAGGGCACCAGAAAATTTGATTAGAATATTAAAATTCCAGGAGTTATTGCAATTTAAAAAGAAAACACATTAAGAAAGGCTGATGATAACAAAGACAGGGAAAAAAATATATCAGCAGGCCACAGGACATTTCCAGATTACAATTCTCTTTTCTTTGATTAGAATGAAAACCTTTTTCCACTCAAAAATCTTTAAATCATGTTCAAGACATCTTGGTATTCTTGGAAGATCCTTCTTTTCTATATAAGGTCCAATGAGTATAAATCAAAACCATCAAATAGAATCTTACTCCCAGACAATAATTTCCTGGATAACTAACCTTGTATATTTTAAGATGTCTTAGAATATGTAAAAATCCTCCTTCCCTAATCAGAGCTGCTTCACCAGAAGTCTAAGAAAGTCTTTCATACTACGGGTGATTAGGAAACCACTGGAATGTGAAGGAAGGATTTAAATAATGCAATCTCTATAATGCTGGAAAGTTGTCAAATCACTCATAGATTGCTTGCATTTGTATTCTACTTTCTTTGTACATAGGAGTTTCAAAAACACTCACAAGACCAAGTGATCAATTAAAAAAAATCAGGCTCAAGCAAAATTTACATCTAGATTTTGATGGATACCCTGGACAGATTAATTCATTTCTCTCAGCCTTTAAAAACTTTTCTACGGTTTTCTACTTGTCAAAAATATAATACTGACCACAAAAGAGAAGTTGCAAACCATATACTCTGTAAATGGAGTCCAAAACTCATGTTTCATCTTTGTAATTCAAAACAGGCTTTCAAATTAAAGACAGTATTGACTATTTTAAAAGATTTTGCTTCAATTAATGTATCAGACCCTAGTGAGGAGAATATGGGCCTCAAACCACATACAAGGTAATAGAGACAAAGCGAAAGTGAAAGTCACTCAGTCGTGTCCAACTCTTTGCGACCTCATGTTCTATACTGTCCATGGAATTCTCCAAGCCAGAATACTGGAATGGGTAGCCTTTCCCTTCACTAGGGGATCTTCCCAACCCAGGGATCAAACCCAGGTCCCCTGCATTGCAGGTGGATTCTTTACCAACTGTGCTATGAGGGAAGCAAAAAGATGAACAAAAATCTTAATGACCCAGAAAACCACAATGGTGTGGTCACTCACCTAGAGCCAGACATCCTGGAGTATGAAGTCAAGTGCGCCTTAGGAAGCATCACTATGAACAAAGCTAGTGGAGGTGAGGGAATACCAGCTGAGCTATTTTAAATCCTAAAAGATGCTGCTGTGAAAGTGCTGCTCTCAATATGTCAGCAAATTTGGAAAACTCAGCAGTGGCCACAGGACTGGAAAAGGTCAGTTTTCATTGCAATCCCAAAGAAGGGCAACACCAAAGAATATTCAAACTACCATACGTTTGGGCTCATTTCACATGCTAGCAAGGTAATGATCAAAATTCTTCAAGCTACGCTTCAATAATACATGAACTGAGAACTTCCAGAAGTACAAGCTGAATTGAGCAAAGGCAGAGGAACTAGAGATCAAATTGCCAACATCCCTTGGGATCATAGAAAAAGCAAGGGAATTCCAGAAAAACATCTACTTCTGCTTCATTGACTACGCTAAAGGCATTGACTATGTGGATCACAACAAACTGTGGAAAATTCTTAACGAGATGGGAATACCAGACTACCTTACCTGCCTTCTGAGAAATGTGTGTGCAGGTCAAGAAGCAACAGTTAGAATCAGACATAGAAAAATGGACTGGGTCAAAATCAGTAAAGGAGTATGTCAAAGATGTATATTATCATCGTGCTTATTTAATTTATATGCAGAGTACATCAAATGCCATGCTGGAAGAATCACAGGTGGAATCAAGACTGCTGGGAGAAATATCAGTAACTTCATATATGCAGATGATACCACCCTAATAGTAGAAAGTGAAGAGGAACTAAAGAGCCTCTTGATAAAGGTGAAAGAAGAGAGTGAAAAAGTTGGCTTAAAACTCAACATTCTGGAGAAGGAAATGGCAACCCACTCCAGTACTCTTGCCTGGAGAGTCCCATGGACCGAGGAGCGTGGTAGGCTGCAGTCCGTGGGGTTGCAAGGAGTCGGACACGACTGGGCAACTTCACTTTCACTTTCTTTTAGTGAATGGAGTGATACCCATCTGCAGTGTGCGCAGTGAGGTCTGTAACATGACTGTAATAAAGATGTTTCTAGGACACTAAAATAAAAAAAAATAAAAAAAAAAACTCAACATTCAAAAAACAAAGGTCATGGCATCAGTCTCATCACTTCACAGCAAATAGATGGGTAAAAAATGGAAACAGTGACAGACTTTATTTTCTTGGGCTCCAAAATCACTGCAGATGGTGACTACAGTCATGAAATTAAAAGACACTTGCTCCTTGGAAGAAAAGCTATGACACACCTAGACAGTATATTAAAAAGCAGAGACATCATTTGGCTGACAGAGGTCCATATAGCCAAAGCTATGTATGGATGTGAGAGTTGGACCATAATAAAGGCTGAGTGCCAAGAATTGATCCTTTTCAACTCTGGTGATGGATAAGACTCTTGAGAGTCCCCTGGACAGCACGGAGATCAAACCAGCTGAGGAAATCAAACCCTAAATACTCATTGGAAAAACTGATGCTGAAACAAGCACCAATACTTTGGTCATATGATGCAAAGAGCCAAATCATTGAAAAAGACCATGATGCTAGAAAAGATTCAGGGCAGGAGAAGAAGCAGGTGACAGAGAATGAGATGGTTGGAGGGCATCATCAACTCAATGGACATGAATTTGAGCAAACTCTGGGAGATAGTAAAGGACAGGGAAGCCTGGCGTGCTGCAGTCCATGGGGCTGCAAAGAGTCAGACACGACTGAGTGAACAACAACAACTTCACCTTGAAGGAGCTTGCATACCAGCAGGCCTGACCATCATAGGGCCAGTTTCTACCAAAGTGTTAAGAATCACAATCCAGGTATGCAAAAATTATGTGGGAGCATGGCTAAACTTTATTTTTTTTTTTTTTTACTGGAATATAATTGCTTTACAATGTTGTGTTACTTTCAGATTTACACAACAAAGTGAATCAGCTATATGTATACATATATCCCCTCCCTCTTTAGCCTCCCCCCCACGCCCTCCCCCTCAATCGCACCCTGTAGGTCATCACAGAGCACTGAGCTGAGCCCCCCTGTGCTAGACAGTAGCTTGCCACTAGCTGTCTGGTTTACACATGGCAGTGTTTATATGTCAATGCTACTCTCTCGATTCATCCCATCCTGACCTCCCCCCACCCCATGTCCACATGCCCATTCTCAATGTCTGCATCTCTATTCCTGACCTGCAAATAGGTTCATAAGTACCATTTTTCTAAATTCCACATATATGAGTTAATGTATGATATTTGGTTCTCTGACTTACTTCACTGTGCATGACAGGCTCTAGGTCTGTCCATGTCACTACAATGGTGCAGTTTTGTTCCTTTTGTGACTGAGTAACACTCCATTGCATATATGCACCACCTCTTCTTTATCCATTCCTCTGCTGACGGCCACTTAGGTTGCTTCCATGTCCTGGCCATTTTAAAATGTGTTGCTATGAACACTGGGGTGCATGACCCTCTCTGTCTAGGGGTAGAATCACTACTTAGTGAAATAGCTATTTTGCAAAGCCCACCCTGTCCCACAAGCAGGAGTAAATACTGGGAAGGTAGAAAAGAATCAAAAGGAAAGGGGCATAGGAGATGGATTTGTCACGGGCAAAGACTGCTTCATGGGGCTGGAGATAACACCCACAGGAGATGAGAATGGCAAAGTCTTTCCAATCAAAAATCTTTAAAACAAATTTACCTCTTTCTTCAGTTCACCAGCATCTTCTGAGGGCGTACCATTCTCCTTTCCCACTGTTTTATGTTCACAGTATAGACATACACCATACACACACACATAAAAATACTTGTAGGACACAGTGAAGTAAAAGTCCCTCCCAGGACTGAGGCAAACCCTTCACCACATCTGAAACTCCCCAGCCTAGTGATGGGAAGATCCAAGTCAGAGAAGAGCAGCCTGAGTAAGAATCAGATGTCTCAGAATTAAACTCTCAAGATTCAAATCGTGATTCAGTACCTTTGAGAGCTCGGAGAGGTTTCTTAACCCAGCTAGCCTTCTGTTTGTCTATCTGGAAAATGCAAGTGACAGTATTTACTTACCTATGGTGGAAGGATTGCAGTTAGGAGCAAAATTTACCTAACAGATCACCATATGACTGTTATTATTATCAACATTATTTGCTATGGGGAATACAGATGAAATAATAGTAGCTACTAGACACTGAATTTCTACCAAGATGCCAAAGCTATTTAATCTTCCTAACACTACAGTGAGGAAGGCACTACGATCATTTTCCTTTTACAGATGAGGAAACTAGGTATATAACTGCAGAAGGTGCATAGCTAACAAGTGTCATCTGAAATGTGTCAGAAGAATTGTCACTCCTGGGAGACCCTCTAGCTCATAGAATAAACTTCTGTAAAAGAAAAAATAACAGTCTATTCCCAGCCTCTTTTAAGAAGCATTGTGCCATGTCTAAGCTTGTCCAAACCCTCTTTGTATTTATGTATGTTTCCTGCCTCAGCTCTCTGCTAGTGATTCCATAGGACTTTCCTTTATTTTCCTGTATTTACTTTTTCCTGTTAATATCTCCCTGGGTTGATATATCCACATTGGACAGAAAGTCAATTTTCTCCTTAGGGTGATGTTTCTAACTCTGGCTTCATACAGTGATCCTTTGTCCCCAGTCCTTTACTGGACTGTGCTTAAGTGGTATTTTGTCTTTCTGAAGTGTGACTGCTAGAATTACACCCCACGTTTCTAGGTAATTTGAGAAGCTGTGTTTTTAAATAAGCCCCCCCCACCCCCAAGCTTAGAATACAGGTAAGAAGACTAATATGCTGATGTAACACTTATTTAACAATGCAGGTGTACTTTATCTCCTACCCACCATTCTTTATCTCATTATCTCTTCATTCTTTCTGGGAGTTATTTCTTCACTGAACTCCAATAGCATATTGGGCACCTACCGACCTGAGGAGTTCATCTTTCAGTGTCCTATCTTTTTGCCTTTGCATACTGTTCATGGGCTTCTCAAGGCAAGAATACTAAAGTGGTTTGCCATTCCCTTCTCCAGTGGACCACATTTTGTCAGAACTCTCCACCATGACCCTTGGGTGGCCCTACACAGCATGGCTCATAGTTTCATTGAGTTAGACAAGGCTGTGGTCCAAGTGATCAGATCGGTTAGTTCTGTGTGTGGTTTTCAGTAAGTCTGCCCTCTGATGGAGAAGGATAAGAGGTTTATGGAAGCTTCCTGATGGGAGAAACTGACTGAGGGGAAACTGGATCTTGTTTTGATGGGCAGGGCCACGTTCAAAATCTTTAATCCAATTTTCTGTTGAAGGGTGGGGCTGTGTTCCCCTACTGTTATTTGACCTAAAGCCAAACTATGGTGGAGGCAATGAATATAAGGAGACCTCTTCCAAAAGGTCCCATGCAGGCACTGCTACTGTTAGCGCCCCCAAGCCTGCAGGGTTCCACCACTGACCCAGGCCTCCACCGGAGACTCCTGGACACTCACGGGCAAGTCTGGGTCAACTATTACTTGGGGGCCCCGGGTCAGGGACCCTCAATAGGAGGGCTAGGAGAATTTGTTGCCTGAACAATTTAGGGACAGTGGCCCATCACAGAAGGAAGTAGTTATGGAATGAAAATGTTGCCCCTTTTCCTTGGCAACATAATTCTAAAAGAAAAGGGGAAATGAGAGAGTCAATTCCTAGGCAGGTTGATAAGAAGTCTGGAGTCCCTGAGGAGGAGAGAGGGGTCTGGAGGAGGAGATAGGGGTCTGAAATTCTCAAGGAGGAGGAAAGGACAAACATCTTTTTTTTCCCCTACATTCCTTAGTCTTTGTCATATAAAACATTTTTATCTTTAAGCCCTAAACTGATGATTACACAACAAACATCTCTAAACTATGTACTAAGGATGATATAACAACATGTATCCTGCTTGAAGACAGTTTCTCCTTCCTAAAAACCTTCTGGCTAATCCTATTATCTTAAAATGTAAATTATGGGAGTGGGTCTAGTAAGATCTTTACAACCTTGAGACATTCTTTTGATTATTGTAATAACTATTTTAAAAAGTATATAACTCCCTTGCTAACACTAGCGAGGGGGGCACTCTCCATCCCCCTTCTGATGTATATGTCAGAAACTTGCTCTGTCCCTTTTTATACTTTAATAAAACTCTGCTATACAAAAACAAAAACAAAAAACCCAACCTAGACAGCATATTAAAAAGCAGAGACATTACTTTGCCAACAAAGGTCCATCTAGTCAAAGCTATGGTTTTTCCAGTAGTCATGTATGGATGTGAGAGTTGGACTATAAAGAAAGCTGAGCGCCAAAGAATTGATGCTTTTGAACTGTGGTGTTGGAGAAGACTCTTGAAGAGTCCCCTGGATGGCAAGGAGATCCAACCAGTCCATCCTAAAGGAGATCAGTCCTGGGTGTTCATTGGAAGGACTGATGCTGAAGCTGAAATTCGAATACTTTAGCCACCTGATGCGAAGAGCTTACTAATTTGAAAACACCCTGATGCTGAGAAAGATTGAGGGCAGGAGGAGAAGGGGATGACAGAGGATGAGATGGTTGGATGGCATCACCGACTCAATGGACATGGGTTTGGGTAGGCTCCGGGAGTTGGTGATGGACAGGGAGGCCTGGCGTGCTGCAGTTCATGGGGTTGCAAGGAGTTGGACACAACTGAGCAACTGAACTGAACTGAGCACCAAAGAATTGATGCTTTTGAACTGGTATTCAAAAGTGGTGTTGGAGAAGATTCTTGAGAATCCCTTGGACTGCAAGGAGATCAAACCAGTCAATCCCAAAGGAAAACAGTCCTGAATATTCATTGGAAGGACTGATGCTAAAGCTGAAGCTCCAATACTTTGGCCACCTGATGTGAAGAACTGATTTATTTGAAAAGATCCTCATGCTGGGAAAGATTAAAGGCGGGAGGAGAAGGAGATGACAGAAGATGAGATGGTTAGATGGCATTACTGACTCAGGGACCTGAATTTGAGTAAGCTCTGGGAGCTGGTGATTAACAGGGAAGCCTGGCATGCTGTAGTCCATGGGGTTGCAAAGAGTTGGACATGACTGAGCTACTGAACTGAACTGCACAAATAAATTTTATAAATTGAATTGACACCAGAAAATATGGTTGTCAAATGGAAACTTACATTATGACTTTATTCAGAGAGGTTGAGGTATAAATTAATTTTTCAAATCATCAAATGAAAATTAGTTATTGTTTCCTGAAGACAGAACAAATAGACTTGCATGATAGAAAACTTTCCAAATTGTCATTCTTGGTGTAGCTATATCATTTAAAAAAAATAAAGTGTCCAGGATAATCTTGTTATTTAAAGGAGGTAAACCCAGATGAAACAGCTAAATTGGATTAAAATATTTTTTCTGGAAACAATATAGCAGCAGGAGGTTGGTAGGGAAGGATCAGGGTACAGCTGTTTTTAGCTATTAGATAGCTGAACACTTGCACAAATTACTTTATCAAAGAATTAAATACCTTTCGGAAAGTGTTTAATGCTCATTTGCTAAAATACACAAGTGCAGAAATAAATAATTAACCTGAGGATAATATAGCTATGATATATGAGATACAGGGCCAATTTAGAGTTTGACTACTAATGAAATATCCACTCTCTCTCTATCAAAAAGAGTTTAAAATAAAGTCAATGATGCAGTCTATTTGTTTAATCAGAAAACTTGTCGAACTTGAATCATTTAGAATGGAGTTTCCTCCCTTCAACTTGATGATATTATTTGCTTTCTTTTTTCCTACACATTTATTATCTGTGTTATTTATGAGACAATCAATCCTCTACAATCAATCCAAAAACTCTTGATGAAAGGTCTGTATTTTCTTCAATTCTTATCTGCTATAGTCACCACATACTGTAGATACATGATGAAGAAGAAAGAAAGGAGAGAGAGGGATCAGTTAAAAGAAACAAGTTGGGTAATTCCTATCTGGTGTTTACACAAACAAGTGTTTTAAAACCATCTTGAACTTTGGCAGCTTTTTCTTTTTTTTCGGTGGCTTTTCTATTCTTTGGATGTTTTTATTTAATTATACAATAATAATCTCAGAAGCTCACGGTTTCAATTTATCTGATAAAAAAAAAACTAGGCATTACCCTTCATAGTAATTAATTAAACATTTTTATCAATCACACTGAATAAATATACAGTCACAAGTACCACTGGTTGGTGTTTAAAAGCTGGCATATATTAAAGCCCCAGTTTGGGTATGCAACACATTAACTTTGGTTAGCAAACATAGCAATTGTTTTTCCTAAGAAAATTATTTCTTTTAATTAAAGCATTTGCTCTTCTCTTAGCACTCTATAATATGTGACGCAAAATAAACATAAAATAGTTACTGCAGATTTTTCCTTCAGCTTTCTCAGTCCAGATTTAGAATAAATTGATTCAGAATAATCTTTTAAGGGCTTATTTACTTGCAATGGGAGAAAAATATACTACTGGCAATTTTGGTAATCAGAAAAACTACTTTATCAATAAATCACACTGTCAATACTAAGAAAACTCCTATAGAAAACATAATGAGATATTAAGAAGTGGGAGAAGAAATCTCCAGCTATATATGGAGTGCCTGTTGAAAAAATTTAGTCACATGTGAACATGATTGTTTCAAACATTGAAGATCTGGTAGAAACAAAGAATATGGATCTTGAACCTAAGGTAATTTACCAGAGCTGGATGTTTTCTCTTTGAAATATTGCCATTAGCTAAGGGTGAACTCTTTACTTTTCATTTTTAAACTAATCTCTGGATCATAATATACATTGACTTACTTCAATTACAGTTTAGAAATGTTGCAATTCTTTAGTACCCCTTCTCTTTATTTCTCTCCACATATATTTAACACATGTCCCAGACCCACTTTTTAAACTTGAGTATTGGATGAAAGAATGATCATATAGTATGGCTGAACCATCAAAGAAAGTGTGATTCTGCTGGATTTTCTCTTCAAGTAATATTAGAGATTTTAGGAGCCCTGGAATCAATTCCTCTTACAGAACTACTTCCAGTGGAAAGTAAATATAGAATTGCCAGTCTGTACATTTACTTGTATGACTAAAGCTTTTAAAGAAAAATAATCAATGAAACCATTTTATGGCCCTATGTTCCACCAAATACTGGTATCATTTTTTCAATCAAGTGTTTAGAATTCACTGGGTTTTTTAGCTATGGTTGAAAGAAACAAAAACCCACCTTACCCCCCGCCCCAGCACCACATATGTGTGTGTGTATAAAACAGTAGGTCATAAAACAAAAGACACAAAGTTCATCTTTCCTTTTAAGAGCCCAGAATTAGAAATTAGAACCAAAAACTACACCCTCTGTCTACCTCTTTTAACATGGGCAAGTATACCCGCCACCTGCCTCACGTCTGTCCTTTCCCACATTCTTTGTGACTCTCCCTCTACTTAATAGATGGAGCATCTTTTCATTCTGCACCAAATCCTTACTCTCATTCTCTCATTTTGAAAAAACAAAACTGGAATGCCTAAGTTTGTTTTACCTACTAGTAGGAAAACCGCTGTTGAAAAGTCCAAAGAAATTGACTAAGTCATTGAGCATTGTGGGACCCAATCAAGAGTCACTTGAGGACTTCCCTGGTGATCCAATGGTTAAGAATCTGCCTGTCAATGCAGAGGACACAAGTTCCATCCTGTGGGTCCAGAAAGATCCCACAACTAAGCCCATGCATCACAATTAGTGAGCCCATGCTCTAGAGGAGCCTGCAAGACGCAACTCCTGAAGCCTGTGTGCCCTAGAAGCCGTACTCTGCAACGAGTGCTCTGTGCTGCAACTAGAAGCCTGAACCACAACTAAAGTGTAGCCTCCACTTGGCCACAACTCAAGAAAACCTGCGTGCAGCAGTGAAAACCCAGAGCAGCCATCAATAAATTTAAAAAATTTTAATAAGTGTCATAAGGAAGGAATGGGTGACATAAGATGGGCTTTTCATGATCGCATATCCTCCAGACAGCAGGCATACAGGAAAGGTCACCTGGTCCTCTTATTCACAGAGCAGAGCCTCCAAATATTATGAATAAATACACAACACAAGCAAAGAAATAAGAGCACTGCGGATCTAAAGCACTCTAATGCGAATAAAACAATCAGAATTCAGTGTGGGGTAAGAAAATTAGCTTTAAAGTTAAAATACCTAGGATTCAGTTTCTGACAGAACTAGTTAGCCAAGTAACCCTGGGAAAACAGCTTAACCTCTACAGGTGTCTATTTCAACATTTGTAAGACGGAGATAGTATTATCTACTCGGTAGGACCAGTGAAGCAAAGGCGATAATGCACGTAAAGCTTATGACACAGTGACAGCTCGTCTTTACCAAGTGTGTCTACGAGCTTGGTGATGGGAAAGTTACACCGTCAAGTGTAATTCAGAGAAGAATGCAGAACAGTATCTGTCATTCCCTAGTGTGATCAAGCCTTCTGGACTATCTGTCCCTGTAGTTTCTTCCTCAAAATGTAGAGTGCCAGAATAAAGGACACTTAATGGGCAGCTTGAAGACCGCATGGAACACCTGTCTTCAACATCCCCAAGACTGGTTAACTTCTATTTATCTTCTCATTCCAAGCTTGGGTGCTTCAGGAAGCATTAGCTTACATGATGGACTGCCTCCCAAAGGCTAGGTCAGGCCAGCAATCCCTCTAATTAGTCCAGAAGCTATGCCCTGTGCTCTAGTATAAATCACTACTTTGTCACATCTGTTTTTTTAATCACAGTGGGAGTCTTTAGAGCAGGGAACATTTTTTGGTAACTACTTCACCTCTAGCAATCCATAGAGAATCTGACAAATGAGTGGCCAGGGTTAACATCTACCATTTGTTTTTTAGTAACCCAGCACCAAAAAACCCTCTGACTTTGGATGAAAACTCCTGTGCATGAGTATTGGTAGTAATCAGAATGACAGAAGTCACATTGTACCAGAAATGACAACCTGGAAGTTAGGCCTCAAGCATGAGTCCTAGAGCTGGCAACTGGACTTCCTTGCCCAGGACTCTGAAGCCACAGGAATGAAACAAAGCATATGAGACAGAGATTGTTCACAGTGGCATCTAAGCAATTACATCATAAAAAGACCATGGACCGAAAAAAAAAAAAAAAGAAGACCATGGACAAGCTCTGGCACCTACCTTACCAAGGTCTCTGTTGTCATTCCCCTTACATCCTCAGTCCAGGTCCTTGATTCTATGCACTGTGCAGTTTTCTACAAATAAATCAAATTTCTGCTTAAATTGGTTGCTCATGACTTCTGTTGTTTACCACCAAGATACCTAAAGAAGGAAAGAATTTAAAATTTCAATAATGGGATAGTCATATGGATAGAATGATGCACAAATAATTAAATCAGCAAACTAAATCAGTAAAACAATAAAAGGAAGACTAGATTCAATCTCCATGGTGTTCGCTATTATTTCTCTCCTTCCTCCCATGAACTGGCCTGGCATCCCAAGCCTTTCCTTAATAACAAATAATTAAAAAATAAATAAACATTCCAGTTTCCTAGAAACCCTGAAGATTCTTACATAACTTATAATAATGATTCCTAAGATATTTAATTATATTCAACTAGACTAAACTGGGAAGCCTGGCATGCTACAGTCCATGGGGTCACAAAGGGTCAGACACTTCTGAATGACTGAACTGATACTGAACTGGCTGAAGTAGAAGACTTATACCCCACCTTGAAGCTCATTTATGTTTTTGAAACTAAGGAAGAGCTTCGAAGAAAGGAAATGAGCATCTTTTCATTTACAAAACTTATCTGAGCTTACTATGATGTTAAAGTTTGGGTTTCAATAAACAATTCTGTTCACGATTTTAAACAGCAATTAGAGATCTTCCTCTGAGTATCCCTCAGGTACCTTAAATTCAACAAGCCTTTAAAAATTAATTTACCTCTTTAACTGTAAACATGGTTTGAAACTTTATTTATTCTTCATGTTCCAGATGAAAACATGAGCATATGGATGGATGCCCCCAATTTTCACCTTCAAATTTCCTTAAAATCAGTTCAGAAATGTGGTAAAACAAGTCTGTTACTACTAGAAAACATTTTTTTTAACTGTCCCATACAAGTGCCAAATATTTGGAGGCATTCTATGAATACTGAAAAAAGGACTAGAGACTGGAATTTCCATTACACAAATAAAATGCCAAGATGAGGAGTAAGTGGAGGAGCCCCCAGCAGAACTATACTCAGACCTCATACTCAAGAGAAGCAAATGAACTTGGAAAAAGAAAAAAGAATTAATCCTATCAGAGAAGGTATTTTACAATGTGGGAATCTCATTTTAAATCAGAGGAAATTTGATGGCTTTGACTAACAGAGCACAGCAGATGCATTTCTGTGACTTTCAAGATTTTTTAAACGGCTAACAGATCATGCAGTCTGGGCTCTATTCAATGGAACACTCTCTAAGAGAGCCCTGGGCCTCCATGCTAAATGTCTTACTGCTCGGAGAAGCCCATGTTGGGGGAGCCAACATGGTCAACACTCCCAGCTAAGTCCTGCCTCCAGGCATCCATGCTAAAGTGCCAGATGTATAACTGAGGCCAAGTATGCCCAATGAGCCCTTCTACTAGCAGAATGTCATGGAGGGCCCTCCCATCAATATGCTCTTGATCAAGAGACAAATCAAGTCATGCCTTGCCTGAATGGCTGACTCAGAAATTTAAGACAAATAATAAAATGACTGGTGGTGTAAGTCCTTATATTTTGGGAGAGTTTCATATGCAGCTACAGAATTTGATCACAGAAATGGTGACACTAACGGTACAACACGTAGGAAACAGGCAATGAATAAAACCATGAGAGGACGCAAGCTAGCTGTCAAAGGGCTTGACGTGAGAAAAAATATTTTGGAGGCTAAATGAAAATAAATTATTATGCAATAGCAGAAAGTTTCCAACACTGTCCCCTGGACTATAACATATACTTAATGAACTCGATGACTTACTAAGGCAATTTCTGTGGACTGTGTTGAAGATATCATCTGACCTATCCTCAATGCCTATAAGACAATGAAAGCGGAAAGCAGTCAATCAGAAAATGGACTCTCCAGTGTTTTTTTTTTAACAGAATTGGAAGGAAATGTAAAGTATCCAGGAGAGTCTTTCCAAGCAACTCAATGTTCTCAAAGATTCAGCCTTAGGGAAAAGATCAAATTCAGAGCACTGCAAATAAAATACAGTCTCAAAGAATCCAAGCTTTGACTACAAAATCTTTCCTTAAGATGCGAGAAACTGTGACAACCTAGAGGGGTGGGATGGGGTGGAAGGTAGGAGGGAGGTTCAAGAGGGAAGAGACATATGTATACCTACAGCTGATTCATGTTGATGTATGGCAGAAACAAACACAATAACGTAAAGCAATTATCCTCCAATTAAAATTAAGTTTTTTAAAAAATAAAAAGCTCTGATTAAAAACATGTGAGAAAGATTTAAATCACTACCTCAAACACCCTTTCACTTCTACAGAGAAGCTTCTAAAGAATTCTAAGAGGATGCCTTACATTGTTAACTAAACAACAGTGCTTCTAAGAGGGATAAAAATGCCAAAATCTGTAGGCAGAGAACAGATGAAGAAAGTGGCTCAGTTGCAATATCGGCTGTGTTTTAGGGAAAGTACTACTCAGAAGACTGAACCAAGAGCAGTAGAGACTCATTCACAGAGAGCAAGAGTGAGCCCCATTCATGAAATTAACAATATGCACACAGCTGAATTTCGGAAGCGTTATACTAGGGACTGTCACTTACCTCCCATTTCCCTTCATTGCTGAACAAGACTGGCTAATGTAACCAGCTCTCATTATCTTACCTTGCCTGTATGTATGTTGAATGTGGGAAGGAGACAGGGCATTATTTAAGTTCACAACTCTCCAGAATAAGAATTATGCTCAAAAGAGTGAGTTGCAGAGTTAAACACTGGCAAGTGAGAGCTTTGACCTGGAAGTGATACATGTCATTTCTGCTTACATTTTATTTCCTGGGATCAGTCAGGTGTTTACACTTAGACTCCAAGGGCTGAGGGTTCATAATCCTCCCTGTGTTAAGAAGGAGGTAAGAACTAGATATTGAAGTGTATGAGTCACATCTACCACAGGGGTACAGAAATGCCAACACATTCCAATATACCTCCTCCAAGACTGAGATATGAAAAATTAATTCTAAATGGCTCAAGAGAAGACATTTTGCTATTTCTAATTACTGTTCTTGCATTCTCTAACACAGTAGCCACTAGCCACGTGCAGCTGTTAAAATCAAAGTAAACATTTAGTTCCTCAGTTGTATTAGCTATATTTTAAGTTGTCAGTAGCCACAGGTGGCTAGTAGCCCCCATAATACAAAGTGCAGCTATAGAAGATTTGCATCATTTCAGAAGATTCTATTGGAACTTGCTGTCTAGACCAAGGATCAATAGACTTCTTCTGCAAAAAAACCAAACAGCAAATAATTGGGGCTTTGCAGGACATATGGTCTCTGTAGCAACTACTCAAATTTGCTGTTGTAATGTGAAAGCAGCCACAACAATATGTGAGTGAATATGAATAGCTAGAATTATGTTCTAATAAATTTTTATTAAAAGAATTGTGCCCAAGTAGCTGAACTCAAAGAGTGTCATCTGGTCCGGGACATGACTTAAAATGAGATCCTGGATCTCAAGCCAAATTGAAGGCAGATTCTGGTAGTGAAAGTGGATACAAAATCTTTGATACTTCTCTCATCAAGAAGTAGGGCTTACATACTCTCCCTTGAAGTGAGGTAAGCTAGTAGATGCTTCAACTTATAAGCAGAAGTGATGCTGAATGACTTCTAGAGGGTAGCACATAAAAGGCAATGCCATCTTCTGCTTTATTGAATGGACGTCTGACCATCTCAAGGCTGCCATCATGAAGAGACCTCCATAAGCAATCTGGTTGACAATTCCAGCTGAGTCCAGCCTTACAGCCATTCCCACCCATCCATCCCCATCTGGAATATCAGTGAAACCATCCCAGAGGGGTCAGAGCAGCCCTCCACTATCTGGATGCTAGTGAGGTGACCACCATTCACACCACATAGAATCATGCAGCCAAGCCCTAGCTAAATACTCAACTCAGAGAAGCATAAGATGTAATAGAATGTTTGTTGTCTTAAACTAACAAGATTTAAGGTCATTTCTCATGTAGCCACAGATAAGTGGAACTCTTACTAAAGCTTTGAGAGTGTTTACCACGTACTCAAGGCCATGTATCAGAAGTCCCACTGTGAGGATGATAACTGGTGCCTGTTATAAATAATAAACCAAGTAATGTGGGAGCTGCTGCTGGCAATTCCACTAAAAGAAGGAGTTAGTCTCAGCTGATTTCAGCAAATCATAAGGTAAAACCCCTTTCTCCTTAAAGCATCACCCCTCCACAGATATATTCAGCCAGCCACAGTGTCTTCACTATTCTTCACCAAGCTTCCAGCTGGGAAAATTAAATTAGAGAATTCTTTCCCTCTCACCATTTTTTCTTTTTTTGGCCTTTCTATGAAATATACATACACACACACACACACACACACACACACAAGTACTCAAAAAACTAATAGAATTGAGTTTAAATCTAAATTCCTGACAAACGTCAATGTAAACAGACAACAATCGCTGGGTATACAGGAAAACTGAGAAACTGAAAACAAGGGGAATAACTTCCTCTCTGATCCTATTGGAAAAGCCCCCTTGCTTTAGAAAAGCCCTCCTGAGAACAACTAGAAATTTGGATAAAATTCTTTATCCAGAGTTCAACATTCTGGGTCACTTACCCAATCATCTCTGTGATTTGCCAAATACCTCAACTGAGAGGCTAAGAAACTGAAAATCTAAGCAGACATTTTTGAGTCCAACTCCTTTATTCATTCATATGAAAAATCTGAAGGATCACAAAACCAAATTGTAATCATTAAAAACAAAAAACTTTCAGAAAAGAATATAAAAGAATATTTGTTTCATTGTGGGAATTGTGAGATAGGCTTGGACAGACACAAAAGCACAAGTAGTACCCAAAAAGTGATCAACTGAACTTTAACAAAATGTTCACCTATCAAAAGACACCGAGTAAGAAATGAATAAACAAATCATAGACTTGGAAAAAGACTTACAAGAACCCTGTATTTGGAAGAAAGAACTCCCAAAAATTACTAACAAAAATACCCTAAAATTCCTAATTTATAACATGGATACAGATATTGACAAAAAAACAAATTTAATTATCCAAGAATAGCATTGAAACAAGTGTACTATCAAGGGTGAAACATATCACCAGCCCAGGTTGGATGCATGAGACAAGTGCTCAGGGCTGGTGCACTGGGAAGACCCAGAGGGATGGGGTGGGGAGGGAGGCGGGAGGGGGGATCGGGATGGGGAACACATGTAAATCCATGGCTGCTTCATGTCAATGTATGGCAAAAACCACTACAATATTGTAAAGTAATTAGCCCTCAACTAATAAAAATAAATGAAAAAAAAAAAGAAAATGTACTCAATATTATTAGTCACCAAGGAAAAACAAGTTAAAAACCACATTGAGACACTACTTCTAACGTGATGGATGGCTAAAAACATAATGTTGGTGAGGAAGTAGAACAATAGTCTCTCTTTGTTGGTAAGAATGTGAAAGATAAAACCATTTTGGAGGACTGCTGACATTTTCTGTGTAAAACACAGATCTACCTATGGCCCAGCATGTCCAGTCCTGGTTATCTATTCAAGATAAATGGAAACATGTATCTACACAAAAACTTGTACAAGAATGTTTACAACAACCTTCTTCATAATAGCCAAATGTTACAAAAGTCCAAACATTCATGAACAAGACAATGGATAAACCAATTGTGGCTTAGCCACACACTGGAAAACTACTCAGCAATAAAAAATAAAGTACTGATACACTTACATTATTTGTTCCACAAATTCCACTTCCAGAAATTACAGAGGTAATGAATTAAGAAGATGTGAAAAATTTAACTACAAGATAATCAGCACAGAACTTTTATAATATTAATAGTAAATAAATGAATCAATGAAGCTCCTCAAATTAAGAAGTAAATTAAATCAACCGTGGCTTATACGTGCAATGAGAAAACATAGAAAACTAAATCTGGGGATGCAGTTTTATAAAAAACTGGTCGCGCTATTTTATTTGAACAAGTCAACTTACAATATAGTATAAAGGATAATATGTTATAGACGTATATAATCTTATACTTACAATATTTATGTATTTGTACATATATATATGTATCCTTTTGTGTGATATGCTAGTATCCCAAGCATATGCATATGTGTATATACTCGTAGAGAGGATGAGAGGTGGAGATAAGAAAATCATGCTGGAATACTACTCTGGAGCATCTTTCTTCAATGACATTGCTAAATCTTGTTTTGTTTTTAACAGGTGTTAACTGCTAATATAATAAAAACCATAATCTAATAAAAATTCAGTCTACAGATCAACTAAAATATGCTCAACTATATGCCTTTTATGTAACCTGTTCATTAAAATGAATCAGAACTTTTCATCAGATGTTCTTCAGCAATCTAATTACAACTGCCGTTTCTCCTAAATCAGATGTCAAGTCAGCCCCTTTTTCTATTGGTAGGTCTAGCAGGAAGAAGGTACCATTTTCATTGACTGAACTCCTTCAGTTCAGTTCAGTCATTCAGTCGTGGCCTACTCTTTGCAACCCCATGAATCGCAGCACACCAGGCCTCTCTGTCCATCACCAACTCCCAGAGTTTACCCAAACCCATGCCCATCGAGTCGGTGATGCCATCCAACCATCTCATCCTCTGTCATCCCCTTCTCCTCCTGCCCCCAATCCCTCCTAGCATCAGGGGCTTTTCCAATGAGTCAGCTCTTTGCACCAGGTGGCCAAAGTATTGGAGTTTCAGCTTCAACCACAGTCCCTCCAATGAACACCCAGGACTGATCTCCTTTAGGATGGACTGGTTGGATCTCCTTGCAGTTCAAGGGACTCTCAAGAGTCTTCTCCAACACCACAGTTCAAAAGCATCAATTCTTTGGCGCTCAGCTTTCTTCACAGTCCAACTCTCACATCCATACATGACCACTGGAAAAACCATAGCCTTGACTAGACAGACCTTTGTTGGCAAAGTAATGTCTCTGCTTTTTGATATGCTATAGAATACCTTTTAAGTCCCTTTTCCCTTACACCAGGGTAAGCAAACTTTGTCTATAAATACAAAGACAGTAAATATTTTGGGCTTTGGAGGCTATTGGTCTCTATCCAATTTGGCATGGAGAACACAGTTTGCAGACCCTTGCCCTGTATAATGTAACTATAGTAATGATACAAAGAGTAATGAAAATATGGAATGAATAGAATAGAAATGGTATGGATAAGGCAAAAAAAAAGATACATAAGTAGATTTTTATACCTGAAGGCTCATTTTGTAAATGTTGCCAAAATGTTGGTACTGTGCTTTTTTCTTGTATTAATATGCAACCTCTCCAAATAGTTAAAATATTTTAGTCAAAGAAATATCTTGTACGAGGAAGAAGAATTATATCTTAAGACTTATATTAAATAAATATACACCTTTGGAAAGATACATATCAATTTGATAATAGCAACTATGTCTGAATGTTAAAATGATGAGATAAGTAGCCACATAATTGGGAAAATATGGGGAATGAAAACAGAACCAAGATAATTAAAATATATAGTTTTTTGAATATGTTGATTCATTCCTCCATCATCCCCTATTTAAGTCCCAAGGTAAGTAGAACAAACTCATGTAAATTGAGAATATTCTTGTTTCCAACATTTTCATACTGCACTTTGTAAATATTTCAACCCAATATATTTATAGATAGAGACTTTTTGCCTCAATTAAGAGAATCTTTCTACACAACCATTTTTACAAGATAAAAAACTTCAAATAGGTCTTCTCTATTTTAGATATTCTTAACATCTTTCACCAAATATTAATGCTGAAAACTCATAGTACTCCTCAAACTCAATTCATTCCAGCAAAGTAAAAAGGAAATTTATATTCCTATTCAGTTAAAAAGGGCTTCCCTCATAGCTCAGTTGGTAAAGAATCCGCCTGCAATGCAGGAGACCCTGGTCCAATTCCTGGGTCAGGAAGATCCCCTGGAGAAGGGATAGGCTACCCACTCCAGTATTTTTGGACTTCCCTTGTGGCTCAGCTGGTAAAGAATTCACCTGCAATGAGGGAGTCCTGGGCTGGGAAGATCCCCTAGAGAAGGGAAAGGCTACCCACTCCTGTATTTTGGCCTGGAGAATTCCATGGACTGTATAGTCCATGGGGTCGCAAAGAGTCCCAAAACAGAGACTTTCACTTTCAGTTAAAAATAGGAGCTCCATCAAAAACTGTTTCCTACAGTTTGAAATATTACAAAGTACAATTAAAATAGAATTTCAAAATGAAATCTTGTAAACCATTAGAAGAATAATATTTAATTTGCTCTGATCTTCCCTTGTTTTAAAAGAGGTGCTCTGCAATTTTGTGTTCATAAATTTTGTTTTGAACAATTATATTTTAATAAAAAGCAGTAAGAGCTTATGTTTCTTGGTGCTCCATTCACAAATACATTGATTAAATTATTTCAAACTGATTTTGGAAAAAAATGCAACAAAAATTTTAGATGACTCACTACCAAAATGTTCAATATCGTGGAAGAACATTTATGTTTATTTTCAAATATTTCAGAGTCTAAAGTATTTCTATCATCTGGTTAATTATGGGCAGCAAAGATAGATGGACAGCACCTCTGCTAGCTAAAATTACTTTTTTGTTCTTATTCAGAAGAGCTTCTCACATAAAAATTTTGTAGTTCAGTTACTCTAAGTTGCGTATGTATTTAAACTGTAAAAATTTGACAGCTCTTAATTCTGTTACCGTTGATAGACTAGGAACAATGAAAATTATGTGCTTACCCCAATGAATACTAAACACGTGGCTCCAAGTTTTCTTAATTTAGTAACAAGAGTGTTTTTCTGTGATGCTATGCTCCATAATTTTTAGTAATACAGCAAAACCAGATAATTTCATTTTGAATGGTGAGTCTTTTAACTAAATTACACAAAAGCATCCACCATATTATCAGATATTTCATATTTGACAGAATGGATGTCCAAAGCCTTTACTTTGATTCCATAAATTGGATTGGGGAAAAAAAAAAAGAAAAACAAACTGATCCACTGTTGGAATTAACCAGTTTTCTGTTTGAAGGATCTGAACAGTCTGGTATAAACCTGACATCATTTAATGATTGGAGATATTCTTCTGCTAAAAAAAAAAATTTACAGCTATTGTTTAAGTTTTCATACTTGCACAAGATAGCCCAGAATAAAAACTGAATAAAAGCTATTTTAAACAGCCATTTTATCTAAATGATAAATGATATTTCACAGAGTGACATGTAAACATCATTTGCAGCTGCACATTAAAT
This sequence comes from Cervus canadensis, assembly GCF_019320065.1. NCBI lineage: Eukaryota > Metazoa > Chordata > Mammalia > Artiodactyla > Cervidae > Cervus > Cervus canadensis. Next base: position 34,080,226 of record NC_057389.1, read on the forward strand.
CACAGTCTTCGGGCACATTCCTTTTAATATAATTATTAACTTTTGAAGTTAATTCTGATGTTCCTTAGCATATTTGTCTTCTGTTTCCTATGACAATTACTACCCACCATGGGAACCCCACAGTGATATTCAACAAGTATTTTGCATAAGCTAAATGCTCTTCATCAACTTTTTGGTAAAACAGAAATTTAGTACCTAATTTTTTCAAGTATGCACTTCCAACTTTTGAGCTTATTATACCCAAAAAGATTTATTCAAAACTTAATAAATACAAATAAAATACATATTTGTATATCCACCCATATAATAAACATCAATATGACTATAACAATAAATTCAGAATACTTTCAATATTCTCAGCCGCTGTTTCCTAAATATATTTCACATACACTTTACCAGTAAGTGTCATGTTATCCACTGATTCCTCCAACTAGTGATCTGGCAACTTCACCCACCTCACTGACCACAGTACAACCATCTGGCACACAAGGTAGAAAGAACAATGAAACTTTCTTCCATCAGTACCAAGAAATCAGTTAGCAGGCCCTAATTATTCTTGGGAGGTAGTTTTACAAGGTAAATGAAAAAGAAAAAAAAAAACATAAACAGATCATAGCTGAATATTTTGTCTTATCTTGCTATGTTCCCCGTATTTAATCATGTAATAAAACATAGCCTTGATGGCATGGCAGAAACTGGGTGGCGGTCTATAAAATCTTAATAGGTATACTTTTCCAAAAAATAGTTGGAAATTGGAATTAAAGAAATAACACCAAATATAACAGCATTAAAACATAAAACACAGGGTAAATTAAATGTGCAAGGTATGTGCAAGAGCTATACACCAAAATATACAAAGCACTGCTGAGATCGAATTTTAAAGACCTAAATAAAGGCACAAGAAATCACGATCATGATTAGAAAACCCATTATCAGTAGGATGGCAGTGCTTCTAAAGTTGGCCTATTGAAAAGTCAATCAAAATATCAGGAGATTCTTTGTAGACACTGGGGAGCTGATTCTAATTAATGTGGAAAGACAAAAAAAAAAAAAACTCCAAACAATTTTGAAAATAAAGCACAGAGTTGTAAAACTTACAAGACTAGATTTCAAGACATCCTAGTAAACAACAGAAATCAAGACAGTGTGGTACTGGACAGACTCAAAAATCAAGAAACAGAATGAAGGGGGGGTGGGATGCAGAATACATACATACACATATGTATAAATTCAATCTTGTGATACTCTGAGAAAGGCAAAACTACTGGTTCAGAAAACAGATTGCTAAGGAGCAGGGCTAAGACTAGAAGGCTGATTGCAAAGGGGTAAAAGAGAACAACTCTGTGATGATAGAAATATTTTACCTTGATTCTGCTGATGGTTATGCAACTCTATACATTTGTCAAGTCATGGAACTGAACACTCTTAAAAGGTGTATTTTATCATATATACATCTTACCTCAACAAAGGTAAAATTCTTACATTCAAAGAAGAATGAGAAAAAGGAAACCTCAGCTGAGTATCATTGCCTCTTGGAAATGCTTCTTGCCTTCATTATCTTCAGCCTGGCGTTTCACTCCAGCAGTTACATGGCCACTCTCCCTATGGCTCTCCTCACGCCTAGTATCTAGGTTAAACTCAAAGATGTTCCCGTCTGTTCTCCCACTGGATTGAGCTCCTTGAGAGGTTTTTGGGTTCTTTACCAGCTGAGTCATCTAGGAAGCCCGTTAAAGCCACATCTAACACATAAAGATAATCAAATATTGTTTGGAGAAGGAAAGAATTAATGAATGAACAGAAAAGACACACTTTTCATTACTATTTGCTCTCCTAACCATGCCCTGGATTTGGGGGTGGGTGTGGGGGAATGTTTTCTTTCATTGTTGACACCAAAGCTAACCTTAATGATTTTTTTTAGATGTCCTAAAATTATGTTTTAAAATGAACCTTGGATTTTGTTTTTCTTCAGGTCAACAGATCAGGAGTTGATTGCCACTGAAAAAATATTTTGTGACTCACAGCTCCTAAGAACAGGGGGCATGCCACGCCATGCAGGGCCACAAAGAGAAGTACCAGGGTCAGCCAGGAGGTAAAAGGAGTGAGCAGAACGAAGAGAAGGCTGGGTCACAGCCTTGACTGTGGTTTTCATGAGACAATGGACAAAGTATGCAGCTGAGTATGCTTAGCTAAGACTGGGTGGTTTCTGAGCAACTTCAGTGAGCTTCCAGCACCTGGTCGTGGGGTGATTCAGGGCAAGAGGGTTGTGCAGATTCCAGGAGCCTGAGAAAGGGAGGCCAATAAAGAGGTTGAACTCAGGAGTGATTGCCCTGAATATCAAAGGGATGCTGCCTGGCAGGTATTCCTTATCTCTAGGAAGGGGGCCGTCACTTTACCCTTCCTGCTCCCACAGCCTCCACCCCTATCGGTGAGACCCCATATGCCATACAAGAATAGAAAAAAATAAGAAAATAGAGCTAGTGAAATTTAATATAGGATCTTTCTTGTATACATTATAGTTTATTCTATAACTTTAGAATAAAAATGGAAGTGCGTTGTTGGTTATCTAGGTACTATCACTATTTTTAGTGTACAAAATCCATCACATCTTGCTAAATATCAAGTGAAAAATTGCTTAGATGATGTGCTAAGGCATATTTCTCTATATTCTGCAATAAGCACTACGCAAACACTGAAAGAGATATTTAATTTGTGTATGGAAAGATGGATTACACAGTCAACTTCTTTAACTTTTATTTCCTACTGTGAATCAACAAAAGCCGCGCTTTAGTGCCTCCTGGGATAAGTAATAGAAAATGCCACAGACGCAAACTGCTGAGTTATCTTCACCCTTGTTCTTTTATTTAATATTATGTCCATGTTATTTCATTTAATATGAGATACAAGGGCTGAGAAAACACAATAGTGTGTCTGCGCATGTAAAGATATAGGAGAAATCAATTACAATATAATAGAAAGCATTATATTTTCTTACATACACTTTGTTTAAAGTATTAGGAAAAGGCCACACTATATTAGACCCCAAAATATATTTACTTTAATATAAACTCCACTATAACAAGAAAATATTTATCACTGTTTGGTTTTCATTTCTGATGTCTCTGTTACACATCTGCTTTTGGCATTATTCAGGGTTAAAGTTCAAAACAACAATAATTAAATATAAGGTCAACAAACACTTTCATCATAAGGTTCTCAACTGCTGGGTAAAGGCATAAAATAACATTCACTTAGGAAATTGTGTTATGTGTCTCCAATGGCTCTCTCAATTGTCCTCTCATACCTAAAAATATAAATATAAACATTGGTGAACTCTAAAAAGTGTTTAAAACCTACAGTAACAATAGTAATATTAAATAAGTAATATTCAATATCTTACTATGTGCTTATCAAGTGTGATATTATTTCATTTATTCCTCCAAATGCTATACGAGGGATGTATTTATACTAGCCCCATTTGCAGACGGACAAACTGAAGGACAGAGAGACTGAGAAACTCACTCTGTCACTCAGCTACCAAATGGTAAATCCAGGATTTCAATGAAGGCTCCTCTGACTTCTGAACCTATACTTTTCACCACTCTATTAGGCTGGATCTCAAGTATAATCTGCTTGGTTGGAGGAATTCCCCCTAGAAACAGTGTTTACAGCCCCATGGGTACTCACAAAATTGTACCCATATGAAATCTGACCATAATGTGCAAAGTCAATTCTTTAAGACAACACACTGTAAGATTTTTATTCTTGGCATAGCATGAACAGATTTTTTTTTTGTATTTATGTAACTGGACAATGGAAGCTTTTCACTTTTCCTTGTGCCCTATTAAAGCTGAATACTGCTGATTATGTGGGATTTTGTGATATAATAAGAAAGTGAAATAAGAATCATTTTCAAGAGAACAGCATCGAAACATGTTTATCATCTATGGTGAAACAGATCACCAGTCCAGGTGGGATGCATGAGACAAGTGCTCGGGCCTGGTGCACTGGGAAGACCCAGAGGGATCGGGTGGAGAGGGAGGTGGGAGGGGGGATCGGGATGGGGAATACATGTAAATCCATGACTGATTCATGTCAATGTATGACAAAAACCACTGCAATACTGTAAAGTAATTAGCCTCCAACTAATAAAAATAAATGAAAAAAGAAAAAAAGAATCATTTTCACATTGAGGGCACAGAGATAAGTCATTCTAGAAAGACTCAAATAACTATAACAGGTACAGCAGAAGATGAGACCTTATTGTAAGTTTGAGAAAATACATTCCTATCATATATTAAGTACTTACAGTTCTCAATTTCTTGCCAGATATTTCACAGATATTACCTCTAATCAATCCTCAAAGCAATCTTGTAAGGTAGATATAGATATTTTTATTCTATACATTAGGGTTGGGTGAAAGGACCCTAACGTAAAGGTGGTTCCCATAGCCAGGGAAACAGAGAACCAGTCTCTCGAATTCCTAGTATGTGCAGGGTCTAAGTCTCTCCTACGGTGTGGTCACTGGTGATGAGAGATCTCTGACAAAAGCAGCTAACTGTCACAGCCTGAATGTCAAGATTGTTCCCCAGTCATGTTTTATTTGGTGCAACAAGTTTTTTTAGGGTTTCCCTGGTAGCTCAGCTGGTAAAGAATCCGCCTGTGATGTGGGAGACCTGGGTTCAAACCCCAGGTTGGGAAGATCCCCTGGAAAAGAGAATGGCTTACCCACTCCAGTATTCTGGTCTGGAGAATTTCATGGATTATACAGTCCATGGGGTTGCAAAGAGTTGGACAGAACTAAGCGACTTTCACTTTTCAAGTATTTTAAATAATTTTTAACTTAAGTTCCTTTGCTCACCAATTTGTTACAGTTTCTATACACACCATCTCTTACACTCAGCTTCCAATACAGTTACATTAATTTTGTGGCTCCTAGAAGAATTGAAGAAGCCTGGAGGGAGGTAATGATATCACATTATGTACAGTATCAAGATACTGTACATAAGCTGTTTACTAAATGCTTTATATGTATCATCCCACATTTAATCATCATAACTACCTAATGTGTTAGTATGGTTATTCCATTTTACAGATAAATATATTAATTTGCCTAAAGTCACACAGCTCTCTAGTGGGATTTGAATCCAACTCTGTATCACTCAAAATATATGTTCCTAATTTCTAGTTGTATTGCTTCTACTACATGACTGTGTTGTAAACTTTTTCATTAAAAACAACTCCTGAACAATAGCTAAAAGCATCAGAATATGCCCTAAGAAGTAGCAAAGGAACATGACTAGCTAATCAGTGGACTCCCTTTGGAAAAGAATCCATCAAAATTTCAATTCAACTAAATGTTATACAACTTCTGTTGAAAAAAACCTTCATCCTAGGAGGTGGACTTAATATTTTCTAGAGGATTTGAGGCTAAATATTCTGTCCTTTGATTTCACTCTTGAGTCATTGGCCCTCATGTCCTTCTGTCACTGTGAAGACTAGTCTCTCTTCTTCAGGCAGAAGAAGAGCAAGTGTGCTAGAAGGAAAGAGGCTGATGTATTAAAAAGAACTGCAACCTGGGCACACGATTGATGGTGGCTTCAAGAGAAGGCACTCTCCCATCCACTCACAAGTGTAATTTAAAGAGGATTTTTCAAGGCATGGATAGAAACCATTACTCACATCAACTCCCACTGCCTTCTCCCTCTATAACTCTTTACCAATTCTGGTCCACAGCTACTCTGCCCTGTGTAATCAACAACATGCATTTGAGAAGTATTCTCCAGCATCCCCAAATGAATTTCTTACAACGCAAATTGAATGAAGTGGTGAAAATGATAAATCTGTCTGGAGTGTAACAGATTTGTTTCAAGCTGTAGGATCTGCCTAAGGATAAAAGGGACTTCCCAAACAAACTGCCAACTTCAGGTTTGAAATGATCTATTTTGACCATCATCTTACTTTCACTTTATCTCCTATGAATTTTTTTTTTCTGTCAGAGTTTTTATCAAAATTTTTTTCTATTTTTTTTATATTGAGGTCAATTCCCTGCTTTGAAAGCAAAGTCATAAATAAGTTCAAGGACATCAGTTTAGGCACGACAAATATTTCATAAAGTAAAGTGCATTTGCAGTTCATGATGCTTTCTAACCCTTTCTTCATATGAAAATTCTGGTAGACAGAATAATACACCCCCAAAGATATTCACATCACTAGAACCTGAGAACATTTTATTAGCATGTTACATGTCAAGGGTATTAAAACTGCAGATGGCATTAAGTATGTCAATTATGTGACCTTGACATGGAGAGATTATCCTGTATTATCTAAAAGAGCACAATATAATCAGGAGAGTTCTTAAAAGTGAAAAAGCAAGCTAGGAAATTCAGGGTCAGAGGGAAGTGGGAAAGGAAGGGCCATGAATTGAAGAAGGTAGGTGGTCTGTAGAATCTGGAAAAGGCAAGAAAACAGATTCTTCCCCTAAAGTCTCCAGAAAACAATGCAGCCCTGCCAACACCTTGATTTTACCAGTGAGATCCTTTTAAGATTTCTGATCTTCAGAACCATAAGGTATTAATTTAAAATACTGCTTTTGACATAGGAGATGCAGGTTTGATCCCTGGATCAGGAAGATCCTCAGGAGAAGGAAATGGCAATCTACTCCAGTATTCTTGGCTAGGAAATTCCGTGGATAGAGGGGCCTGGCAGGCTCCAGTCCACGGGGTTGCAAAAAGTTGGACACAACTGAGCATACACGCATGCACATAACTCAATTCTACTGAGAGGCCAATAGGAATTGTGATGAAAACTTAGGAAAGAGAGGTAAAAAATCTTCACACAGTAAGTAACCTCAGGCATAATTTATTTTAAAGCAGGTCTGTTGCATTATAGAATTCCAATTGCTCTTAAAGAGAAGACTACCCTAGGCTCCAAATCCTAGGTTAAGAAGTACAGGTGGGGAAAAATATTTGAGAGAGAAGGAATACTCATACAGTTATGGGTGAAAATGTGTCAAAGATATAGATACCTCAGAGTATGGTCCAGCAGGATGGGAGAGGCCCTCTCTTGGCACAGAGGGGAAATCTGAGAAGCCTTGGGGCAGAAAGTCCAAAAGAGATTTCAGTAAATAAAAATACTGAATAATTGAAAACTTACATCTAAATAGTAAATACAAATGGGAAATGATTCTGGACCCCTCTAATCATCAGGAAAACGTAACTTAAAATCAGAGCTAAATACCATTGCACCACTAAAAAGATTGACAATTTAAAGGAGTAAGAAGAATGTGGAACCATGGAAATTCTCACAAGCTACTTTCAAAAACCAAATTGCAGGACTCTGACCTAGATATTTCACTTCAAAGTATATCTCCAAATCCAGCATTATATCTATGTCATAGCTCTAACCTGGAAACAACCAGAATGGTCATCAACAATGGAATAGATACATCATTTGTGTTATGTTCACACAATGCAATACTACATAGCAATAAAAATAAGCAAACTATAGCCACACATAAGAACTTAGATATGGAACATATACTCACAATATTATTATTGAGCCAAAGAACCTAGACACAAAAGAATATGTGGTGTGTGATTTTCCATATAAAGTTGGAAATTTTCCATTCAGGAATAGATACTTGAATATAACTTAAAAGCAAAAGCAGGACAGTAATTATCCTAAAAGTCAGGATGATGGCAATTTTGAGAAATATTGGAAAGGAAGGGGAGAGGGGCTCTGGCATGCTGGTGACAATCAATTCCTCAACCTGGGGACTGGTCACACAGATATTCATCTTTGTTTTAGGTACTTTTTTTCATGTGGCTTACAGCTTAAACAACAGGAATGACAAAGAGGAAATTCAAAGTAGCAAGGCAGAAAAACGTAGTAGTAAAGGTCTTCAAAATCACCATGGACAACTCTGCTTATGTTTCAGCGCCCTTTTCCCAAGACAATACAGTTTTAAACTCAAGTCGTGAATTTTACCCCATGGATGTATTTCACTACCATTGGGCATTACAGTGCATTTGAAATTACTTCCCATAAACGTGCATGCATGTCTCTTTGTCTCCTTTAAAAATCTTTAATTCAGAGAGCATTCAAGACGGAAACGGCAGTGCAGAATCACAGCATTCTAAAACATACCACTGTGTCAATTACCTCTGATAGCAGACCTGGTCACTGCCACTACAGATCCCTGCCTAAATAGAAAGGAAATGACTATGTTTCTTAAGCAACAGCTCTTCCGCATATAGGGTACATGAATAAATAAATAATTATAGACTAAAAAAAATCATACTTACTTGTCCTACAAGTTACTGCAATTAAATTCTTACATGTTTCAGCAAATGAACATTTTAAGATCATTTTTATCTCTAGTAGCAGTTTCAGGTGCCCAATGAATAAAGCCAAAAACCTAACACTCTGATGAGATCTCTAGATGTATTTCCTTGGTTCAGGGGAATGCAGTATCAGTATTCCATGTGTAAATAAGTTCAATTAACAACGAGTTATAATTGCAAAGGGAGATGAAAATTAGTTTAAACAAGTCAATTAAATCATAAACATTTCAGGAATAAGAAGATGTGTTTGTAATCCAATTAGTGTGTTAATATACTAATAAATTTACTGATTTGAATGGTATCTTAATTGTATAGTAAGACACCGGAAGAAAAAAATTGTATATCTTAATTGTCATAAAGGGAGCTTTGGCTGCAGTATGACTACATAAGTTTGGAGAAAATTATCTATGTTAATGAGATCAAAATGCTTCTATCTAGAATAATAAATAAGGTTACTTGATGGTTTGGCTAATAAAAATGCATCCAAGGGACAGGGGAAATGACTGAACACACTGTTGTCTGCCAGACGCTAATTACACTAAGTTCCTGACGAGAGAGAATGGGACATTTTATACTATGACCAAAAAAAACCGCGTCCATAGTTTAAACCCTCGTAAGATCATGGGAATAAAATATTCCAGGGGTAATTCTTTATTGCTACCTCAATTACCACAAATTAAGCTGATATTAATATACTTTACTGCTGCTCAGCCCTAAGTGGAATCAGTTGCACTTCACATATAACTCAAGGGAATGAGCTGATCTCCTATTTCTGCGTAATTACCTGTAATTTATGGAGCACAGAGACCTGTGAGCAGCCTAGCCAAGGTCACCTAAGAAGGCTGAACTGCGTCGGTTTCAATCACCATCTGTGATCTGGGTTGGAGTTGCCATCACCCCACCTGGCACTAGAGAAAAGGACCCTTACCCAGTACGGGGGTCACGGAACCAAACCCTCAGCCCAAGGGGCAGAGTTGATCATGAGCTGGTGTCTCTTGATGAGTAGATGGTGTTCCAATAAAAAAAGTAGAAGCAGATAAATAATGGGTTTTAGTGCTAATTGCAACATTTTAAATCAACTGGAAAGCCTGCAAGGAAGTTTGACAACCCATTCTGGATGAATTCCAACTTACTCCTGCAAATGTGGTCTCAAGCCTCCTACTTGACTGCAATACAAGGGCAGTGTCCCCTCCATATCTCCCCAACTTGGACAAACCTCCAGCCATTTTCAACATTACCTAAAGCCATTGTTACTCCACAGACATTTCTCAATGTTTTACCTCACTCTAATAAAATTCAATATAAGTATTTTCTATTTATTTATACGCCTGTTTAAAAAAAAATTAAAAGTCAAGTGGATAAGCAATTGGGAAATGATATGCAGGGTAAATCACTAAAACCAATGATGAACTAGGAGTAGCTGAAGGGGAAAAGACAATCTGGGGTTTCTTGATGAACACTGTGTGTAGAGCTTTAATAAAACAATAGCATTTTTGTATGCCAAAGTAAGGAAACCAAAATACAGAATGATCTCATATTAATTAATTTAGAAAACACAGAATAAGCACTTGCTTTGTGCTGGCCACTAAAACACAACAGGGCCCCTCACGACCTGGCATTTATAACTCCAAGTTTACTGCTTAGAAGGCAAATGGTATATACATCAGTGCTACTTTTTCAGTTTCTCCCAGCCTCTCCTTCCCCCGCTATGTCCACAAGTTCATTCTCTACATCTGCATTTCCATTTCCTCTATGTAAATAGGTCCATCAGTAGTACTTTTCTAGATTCAACATATATGCATTAACAAATGATATTTATTTTTCTCTTTCTGACTCACTTCACTCTGTATAACAGGCCCTAGGTACAGCCACCTCATTATAGCTGACTCAAATTTGTTCCTTTTAGTGGCTCAGTAACATTCCATTGTATATATGTACCACAACTTCTTTATTGATAACTAGTTGAAAGCTGCTATATAACACAGGGAGCCCAGTCTGGCACTCTGACAATCTAGAGAGGTAGAATGGGGGAGGGAGAGGGAAGCTCAAGAGAGACAGGCAATTATATATGTATGCATGTGTGTGTGTATATATACACACATATACATACATATATATATAATTATGACTAATTCATGTTGCTGCACAACAGAAACCACCACAAAATTATAAGGCAATTATCCTCCAATTAAAAAAATAAGAATTAGAATTTACAGTTCATCAGACTGAAGGAATTATATTGATTAAATTATCTGACTTATAGTAAAGAAACAAGAGTAAATATAAATGATACACAAGATAAGGCAAAATAAGGAAGAAAAGCAATAGAGGAGGGAGAATTTTTATTTATGATAAAAAAAAAGAAAGCTTATCTAATCAGCAATACCATAAGTAACAGAGAGAGAAGGCTATATTGACGACTGGGGAAGAAATGTTTCAGAAAGAAGGAAGAGAATGTGAGATTGGGCCATGACGTGGAAGTATGCTTGGTAAATTTGAGGAAGGGAAGAAGGTCAGTATGGCTAAAATTTAGGAAGGATAGGGGAAAACTGAAGGGCATGGTATCTAGGAGACAACAAAGGACCAGATATCAAAAGGTGCTGCAAACCATTTTAACAAAAATTTCTTTTTCTCTGAGTGGCATGCCCTGGTTATTGGAAACCACTGGAAGATGCTGTGATCTGACATGTTTCAAAAGAAACATTTGGACTACTGGATTGAAAATGGATGTCAACATAGGAAACAGAACAATTAGGAGGCTATTTCAACCATTCAAGTGAGAAATGATGGTTGTTAAATCAGGAAGATAGAAGTAAAGACAGTTAGAAAATATCACAATTCTGTACACAAATTAAACATACAGACAACTACATTTTATCATTGGAAGTAGGACTGGAGAAAAAGGCAAGAGTCATGGACACATCCAAGATTTTGGTATATTCAGTTGGAAGGATGAGGTTACTCTTTACTGAGATGAAGATGACAAGAAGCAACAGATTGGAATGGAGAGAGGATGGCGGTCAATCTGCAGACATACAAAGCTTCAGATGCTAATTTGTCATCCAAATTGAACTGTTAAGAGAGCAGCCAGATAGCTGAGTTCATACAGGTCCAAGTTGCAGGCATGGATTTAGAAATCATCAGTTTTTAAATAATGTTAAAAACATAAGTCCAGATAACATCACTCTGAAGTGAGAGTAAATAGAGAATGGAAGAGATTCAGGGACTAATATCAGCAAAGGAGCCAGAGAAATATCTAATCTCTCAGAGGAAAACAGCAGCCCAGAATCCGAGTGTCATATCCAAGGTCAAGAAAGATGAAGATTAAGATGCGGTCATTGGCTTTAGCCACGTGGAGGTCACTGGAAACTTCTGACATCTGCTTTCAGTGGAGTCAGATCTTACTTTGTCCTATAAGTCATGGAAGCACTCACAACTGCAACCCTGCACTCCACCCACAACTGTGGCACCCTGTTATATGAAAATCCCACACGTGGCAGCAGCACTTAAAATCTTAGCTCCTGCCCTACCCTCCATCCTAGCAGAAATGAAGTATGTGACGCAGGAGACCCTGGACAAGGCAGAAATACACACGATTCCAGTGCCCCACACAGCAATACCAATAACACCATCAGCAGCAAAGAACAATGATCCCAGAGAACAGGAGCCAACCACCAGAGCACTGAGTGATACCTCTTATGGAGGTAGAGAAGTACAGAAACTGCCAATTCTCAAATATAACCACAGGAAGGAGAAACCAGAAACTTGTGCTATAACAACCTACTGGGTGGTGGCGGCCGTGCGGGGGTGGGGATGCATCTAACTTCTAATTAGTTGAATCCTTAGAATCTACTGGGGGAAAAGAAGGGGAAGAAGGGAAAGACTTACCTAAAAAAGAAAAGAGTTTGCAACTGCAAATGGGCTGGCAGAGAAATAATGTGTCAAGCACCATAAAAAATCACAGTGAAACTATATCACAAAAGAAAACAAGCTTCCACAGAAACCAAATTTAAGTCACAGAATACTGTGGTCTAACTGATAAACAACTCAAAATAGCTGTCATGAAGAAACTCAACAAGCTGCAAGAAAATGCAGAAAGGCAGTTTAATGAACTCAGGAATAAAATTAATGAACACTTAATTAATAAAATTAATGAATACTTAACCAAAGAGATTTTAACTCTAAAAAAGATCCAAAAAATTAAGAAATATTCAAAGAATTATCCAATCCATTTAGGAAGGATAACACAATAATAAGCAGTATCCCAGAGGGAGCAGACAGTAAAGTTTACTTAAAGAAGTAATAGCTGAGAACTTCCCAAACCTGGGGAAGGAAGTGGATTTACAAGCCCATGAAGCTAAGAAAACAACTAGTAGTCTCAACACAAGAAGATCTTCTCCAAGAGCATCATATTAAAATGTCCAAAGTCAATGACAAAGAATTTTAAAGGTAGCCGAGGAAAATGTATGGTAACCTACAAAGGAACCCACATTAGGCATATCAGCATATTTCTCAGCAAGACCTCTATAGGCCAAGAGGGAGCAGAATGACGTGCCCAAAATACTGAAAGATAAAAGTTGCCAGCCAAGAATATTCTATCCAGCACAATTATCAATCAGCCTGTGAAGAAGACATAAAGGCTTTCCTAAACAAACGAAAGTTGGGGGAGTTCATCAACACTAGACCTGTTTTACAAGAAATGTTTAAAGGAGCTCTTCTAATGGAAACAAAATGGCAAGAGTACACAAAATTCTGAGCAAGATGATAAACAGAATCAGAAAAATATAACTCTATATCATAATAGGTGTTAAATATTTAATTAAAGGTTAAAGATTTAAAAAAAGTAAGAATAACTATGGCTACTTCAATTTGGTAACAAACTCAAAGCATAAAAATCAGTAATCCGAGACAACAGAAACATCAAAGAGGGAAAGGAAAATGATAGAAATCACATAGATAACTGAAGATAAGATGCTTTCAGGAGAAAAAGGACTGTTTTATTGATGAGACACTTTTAATACAAACCTCATAATAACCACAAAACATAAATGTAGAGCAGAAACACTAACATACATAATAAAAGGAAAATGAGAGAAACATCATAGAAAACCATGAAATCAACATGGCAGACAGAATCACAAAAAAAAGAAAAAAAATTGGAGACAGAGCAACCAAAAAAACAAAACATAAAATGGCAGTAGTAGGTTCTCATTTAACAATAAGCTCCCTAAATGTAAATGGATTGAACTCACCTATCAAAACATATAAAGTGGCTGAATGGATTTTAAAAAAACACAACTATATGGTGTGTCTAGGAGACTTACCCCAGCTCTAAAGACAAACATAGGCTCGAAGTGAAGGGACAGAATTTGATACGCCAAGCAAATGACAGCTACAAAGAAGTAGGTATAACCCATATTCATACCAGGTAAAATAGACTTCCAGCTAAAAAAGGTAACAGGAAACAAAGATGGATAGGATATAATGATAAAGGGAACAATTCATCAAGAAGATATAACAGGCATTATTTATATACGCACCTAACACAGGAGCACCAAAATATGTAAAGCAATTCTTTACAGACTTAAAGGGAGAAATTTATAGCAGGACAATAATATTAGGGGATTTTGACATCTCACCCTTATCAATGGACAGATCTTCCAGACAGAGAGTAAACAGGAAAACAGTGCCTTTAAATGAAATATTAGCCCAGTTAGATTTAATAAATTTATCCAGAAAATTCCATCCAAATGCAGCTGGATACACATTCTTCTCAAGTGCACAATGGAATACTCTCAAAGATGGACATATACTGTGGTATAAAAGAAGTACAATAAATTTAAGAATGAAATCATATCAATCATCTTTTCCAGTCACAATGGTAGCTAGAAACCAGCTACAAGAAGAAAACTAGAAAAATCATGAATATGTAGAGACTAAACATGTTATTCACAACTATTGTGTCAAAAATGAAATCAAAGAAAATTAAAAATATCTGAAGACAAGTGAAAGTGAAAATACAATATATGAAAATCTGTAAGTTGCAGCAAAATCATTACTAAGAGGGAAGTTTATAGTAACACAGGTCCACTTCAAACACAAGAAAAAGTTCAAATAAACAATTTAATCTTGCACCTAAAGGAACTGGAAAAAAAAAGAACAAATGAATGGAAAAAACAATACAGATAAGAGTGGAAATAAATGAAATAATACCAACAAGATAATAGAAAAGATTAACGAAAATAAGAGCATGTTCTTTGAAAAGATAAACAAAATTCACCCAGCATTATTAGCTGGACTCACTGAGACAAAAAGAGAGAGAGAGAAGGTGCTGATAAATAAAATCAAAAATGAAAGAGGAGAAATAACAATGGATACCAAAGAAACATGAAAGGTTAGAAAAGAATACAATCAACAAACTGGACAGTCAAGCAGAAATGGATAAATTCTCAGAATCACACAATTTAGCAAGACTAAATCAGGAAAAAATAGAAAAGGCTGAATGTACGAATTACTAGTAAGGAGACTGAACAGTAATCAAAGATCTCTGAAAAAAACAAAAGTTCAGAACCAGACAGCTTCTGAGAAAGCAGAACAAAGCTGGAGGTATCACACTTCTCGATTTCAAGCTGTGTTACAAAGTTATGCAATCAAAATAACATGGTATTGGCAGGAAAGCAGACATACAGATCAGTGGAACAATGTTGAGAGTGCATAAGTAAATCCACACATATATGGGCAATTAACTTATGACAAAGGGGCAAGGAACATACGTGAGAAAGGACCATCTCATCAATAAATGGTGCTGGGAAAACCAAACAGCTACATGCAAAAAAAAAAAAGAAGAAAGAAAGAAAGAAACTAGACCAAGCTAGACTCAAACCATACACAAAAATTTCTCGAAAATGGATTGAAAACTTGAGTGTAAGACGTGAAACCATGAAATTACTAGAAAAAAAACATAGGCAGTACACTCTTTGACATAAGTCTTAGCAAAATCTTTCTGGACCTGTCTCCTCAGACAAGGAAAACAAAAGCAAAATGAACAAGTGGACTATATCAAAGTAAAAAGCTTCTTCACAGGAAACAAAATGAAAAGATAACAAATTGAATGGTATAGGATATTTGCAAATCACATATCCAGTAAGGGAATAATATCCAAAATACATGAACAACTCGTACAACTCAACAACAAAAAAGCAACACAACTTAAAGACAGGCATAGGATCTGAATTTTTCCAAAGAGGATAAACAGATGGCCAAAAGGCACATGTAAAGATGGCTAACATAACTAATTTTTAGGGAAATGCAAATAAAAACCACAATTAGATAGCACCTTCACCCCTATTAGAATGACAATTACAAAAAAAAAGAAAGAAAGAAATAGCAAGTGTTGGTAGAGAAGTGGAAAAAAGGAAATCAGCATACACTGTTGGCAGGAACATAATAAACTGGTATAGCCATTGTGGAAAATAGAATGGACATGCTGCAAAAATTTACTAGAACTATCATATGATCTAGCTATTTCATTTCTGGGTATTTATTAGAGAATATGAAACACTAAGTTGAAAAGATTCTGCACCTCTACATTCATCATAGTATTACTTACAACAACCAAGAAATGGGAACAATCTATATGTCCATTAATGGATGAATGAATTTTAAAAATTGTGGTATACACATATATAAAATAGCATACTATTCAGCCATTTAAAAAAGACGAAATCTTGCCATCTGTAACAACATGAATGGACATTGAGAGTATTATTCTAAGTGAAATAAGTCATACTGGGAAATAATGTTTTTTCATCCCTATGAAAGTGAAAGTCACTCAGTCGTGTCCAACTCTTTGCAGTCCATGGAATTCTCCAGGCCAGAATACTGGAGTGAGTAGCCTTCCCCTTCTCCGGAGGATCTTCCCAACCCAGGGACTGAACCCAGTCTCCTGCGCTGCTGGCAGACTCTTTACCAGCAGAGCCACAAGGGAAGCCCAAGAATACTGGAGTGGATAGCCTATCCCTTCTCCGGTGGATCTTCCCGACCCAGGAATAGAACCGGGGTCTCCTGCATTGCAGGCAGATTCTTTACCAACTGAGCTATCAGGGAAGCCTCTTCATCTCTCTGTTGTTTTATGTTTTCATCCCTATATTGAATATAAAATAATAAAACAAAAAACAAAATAAACTTAAGGACCAAAACAAACACATAAATACAGAGAACAGAGTAGTTGTTACCAGAGGGGAAGGGAATGAGGGAAAGAAGTATACAAGCAGTCAATTGTACGGTGAGGGATGGAAACTAAAATTTTGGTGGTGATCATGCTCCAGTGTATACAGAAGTAGAAATATCAATGTTGCCCAGGAAACTTTTATAATATTATAAACCAATGTGGCTTTTTAAGAAATCTGAATGGAAACTGATAACAGAGGACATTAACCCAAATCCGAGTTTATATGATAACTCTTTCATTCATTCATTCATTCTTTCACTTATCTATTCAATATGTTAATAAACATGATTAAATAAGACCTACATAGTAGGCACTGAACAAGGTTCTGTCTAATGCCTAATGAGAATAAACCAGGGGACATTTCAGATGACCTGTCGTGCCCTCTTGGGAAAAATATCTCCAAATAGAAAGACATTGTGGGTAGGAAGTTTCACCTATCTTCTAGCAATTCATGAGAGAGGGAGAAGCAGCCTTGAAACATCAAATAAGAATACCTTATTTGAGGTCAGTCTGGAAATAAGGGGTCCTTGCCAGAGAGGACTCAGGGCCAGACTAAGGTTCTGCTCAGCAGTTTTCCCTTGTCTGATGTTAGGGTTTGACCCACAGAAAAAAAAATGCTATTTCGGATCTTTCACGCCATGGGCAGCGTGGGATTCTAGGTTTAAGGGCAGCAAGTAGTGAGAATTTCCACTGAAAAGATTTCAGTTTTTTCCCTGTAATTGGCACATACCAAAGTAAGACACATATGAAAGTAACACACATACCAAAGTAATAAGTGAACTTCCTGCTCTTAAATTCAATGAACCCTTTGCTTTTCTTTGCTGTTCTTGTTTTCTATAACCTCTTAGCTCGTACACCTCCTGTTTCTCACAAAGCTCTTCTGTCTTGGCTTCCCTGACACCTTACTCTGTTAGACATTTTGCTGCACTTTTTCAGTTCTTCAAAAAAAAATAGTGTGCCAATGAAAACTACAATGAAGTACGGATACACACACACATTAGAATGGATAAAGTTAAAAAGATGAACACAGTGAAGTGTTGGTGAGGATGTGGGACAGTTATAGTTCTCAGGCACCACGGGGTAGAATGTAAAACAGCACAGCCACTTGAAAAGCTCAACGGCAGCAACAACACGTGTGAGACTTAGCAACTCCACTCATGAGTATTTAACCCAACATTGGCTCCAAAAAATGAGTTGCAAACAGCAGTTTTACGCATAAGAGCCAAAAGCTGAAGAGGAGAAAAAAGATCAACACAGGCATGAAAAAATCAATCATGGTACATCCATACAACAGACCACCACCCAGCAACCAAAATAAATAACTCACCGATCTGTGATACACACAACAGTGTGGATGAATCTCAGAAATACTATATTGACCAAAGAAGCAATACACTAAAGAGTATTATTCCATTTATAGGAAATTCTAGAACAGGCAAAATTAACATACAGTAATAGAAAGCAAATCAATGGTGGTTTCAGTCCAAAGATCAGGGGTATGCAGAAGACACATGAAGGAACTTTGTGCGAGAATATATGATCAGTGCCATGCTAGTTAAGTGCTTAATAACCAGCTCTCTGTGAAAAAAAAAAAATATATATATATATTATATAATTTTTATGTTTTTATAAGTTTTATTGATAAAAATTATACCATACACAATTTACAAATAACAAAGTATACAATATACTTTATTACAAATTCCATTGAGCAATTAATTCTCACAAAATGCTTTCACTGGCTTTTACCAAACTCTGACATACATAAGCTACCTGTGATTCCAATTCAACCAAGTTTTCACAAATGATGTTGCATCCCAACTCCCTCATTCTTTTCCCAATAAATTTATTTTCATTACATCTGATAGGTCACATACTGTTAAATTCCTCCTCATCCTCTTATAAATTACATCTATTAAGCTTCCCTGGAACCTATCTTGTTTAATAAAGACATGAGTAGTTGCTTTCCTGAACCAAGTAATAGTTCTCAAATATAGGAGGAACATATCTTCAAATAGCCTCAATTTTTATGCTATTCATAAAGTAACAGCTATAGATATGTCACTTTCAAATTTAATCTTTATTATTAACATTTTACCCTTCACTGACTTACATCTAGACAATAAGCTAAAAAATGTCAAGCCCTGATCTATAAATGTTTGCCAAATTCCATGACATTAAATCTCTCACTATGGCCCATTTCCAGTCACCAACATGACATCACTGAACACTTACTAAGATACAGGACTTCATCCATTCAAATAAAACACATACGAATAACTCCAAAATCATACTGTTAAATACAGTAAATAACTAGGAAATAGGTTTCAAGTATATTTTGTTTTTAATAAAATTGATTTAACTGTAAGATCATATAATTTTCAACAATGTCTATACTTAATAACCAACATTCAGAACTCCTGAAAATTAAATAATTGGAACTCACAATCTAGATCCAGCACAACACTAGATATTTTCTGTATCTTGATTAGAGTTAGAGGGATGTATACACTTGTAAAATATGTACATTTGTGTGAGGGGCATGTACATTTGTAAAATGTGTACATTTGTAAAAATCATTAAAATGTTTACTTAAAATGGGTGTGTGTGTGTGTGTGTGCTCGGTCATGTCCAACTCTATGTGTCCCATGGACTGTAGCCTGCCAGGCGTCTCTGTCCATTGGATTTCCCAGGCAAGAATACTGGAGTGGGTTTCCATTTCCTACTTCAAGGGATCTTCCTGACCAGGCATGAAACCCACGTCTCTTGCATCTCCTGCACTGGCAGGCAGATTCTTACCACTAGCACCACCTTGGAAGCTCTAAAACAAGTGCACTCTGTGGTGTATAAATTAAACTTCAATAAAGATGAGTTAAAAGAAAATAATTGGTCATCTCTACAAGTTCTGTCCTAGGCTTCGTTTTTACTCCACTTGTACTCCCTAGGCCAGTTTATCTGCTCTCATTATTTCAATTAATATCCACATTTTGATACCTCTGAATTGTATATATCGGTTTAATAAGTTTCTCTATCTCTTGACTGCCACTTCCATTAATCTCCACTTGGATATGACAAAGACATTTCAAACTCAGTACATCTAACACTGTACTCAATATCTAATGACACCCAAACTATTCTCCTTCTTAGCTCCCCAGTTCAGAAAATAATACTTCTACCCACTAGGGTCCACAAGCCAAAAATGAACACAAAGCTTAAATCTGACCCCTCTCCCTAACTCCACATGTCTAATCAACACTGGTCAAGTCTACTCTTAAAGTGGAGTCGCTCAGTCGTGTCTGACTCTTGGCGACGCCATGGACTATAGCCTACCAGGGTCCTCCATCAATGGGATTTTCCAAGCAAGAATACTGGAGTGGGTTGCCACTTCCTTCTCCAGGAGATCTTCCCGACCCTGGGATTGAACCCAGGTCTCCCGCATTGTAGGCAGACACTTCGCCCTCTGAGCCACCAGGGAAGCTCTAAGTCTACTCTTAAATATCTCTTATGTTCATCTGCCTCTGAACCTACTCTCTCTCTGCTCAGACCACAACTATTGCTCACATGGATTATCCCAAAAACCTGTGACTTCTGTGTTTGTTTCCTTAAATCATCAAGCTGGCTACATAGAGAGGGGTTTTATTTCACATACACAATTCTGACCTTGTTATATAGCTTACAATTACCTACGTGATTTGGTCCTGATTACATCTACTACCTATTTCCTTGATATCTACCCTCCATGTTCATTGAATTTTACCCAACTTCATTGAAGTTTTTTTCACTGTTTCTGCACAAAACAGTTCTTTCTCTTATCTCTAGCTATTTTCTATTCATCCTTCAGACACCAGTTTATGGATCACATCTTTGAGGAAGTCTTCCCTGACTCTTTATACTAGATTAAACATCCCACCTGTGCAATCCCATAGCTCATATCACACTATAATATTGCCCATGTAATTTTCTGTCTCCCCTACAGACTGAATGCTTCTTTAGGTCAGGGATCATTTTTTTTCTGCTGTTGTTGTTGGAACACTAGCCCGTAGGAAGGTGCCTGAAAAGCAGCAGCTCATCACTGAGTGCTGAGGAAAGAGTCATTAATCCTACAGACGGAAAGGTTGTTCTTGGGTACTCCTAACCCTTCTCCTTGCCTCATAAACATCAGATTTCAAGCTTATCATCTCTAATGTTACTGAAGTTCCTTGATGGGTTTAGAGTTCTGCTTTAAATTGGTTTTAAAACCCACAACGTCTTCATATAACACTAATCATAATTCATTAAGTGCCTGATCAAGAATTCTTTTTATTTCCAAAACACAAATTCCTACCAACTTCTTCAAGGTGATATTGAAGATCCTATCAACAGAACACGTAATGTGATTTGAACTCTCTAAAACATAGACTGTATATTGCTTTTAGCCAATATTCCAAATATTTTCAAATTTCAAATACTTTTCCTCCTTGGATGAGTCCCTAGTTTACCTCCTTTTCTTCCTTCCTCCCCTATTCCTTCCTCTATTGCCACTATCTTAAATGTTTTCATCTCTTGCAATTACTTTCTCAGACTATCTTCTAAAAGAGCACTCTAGTTCTTCTTGACTTTTTCCTGCCTTCGATTCTTTGCTTTAGGAACATTTTTCAGCTCTCTCTCTCTCTGCTCCAAGAGGAGCAGTAGGTGCTGAGTAAACAAAATTAACTAACAGACTCTACCACGTAGGAGCTTGCATGCTGGGCAAAGGGTACGGCTGGTATTTATGTACACAGTTTTAATATAACACGATAAGGTACTGCAGAAGGCGCTGAGGCAGCAATGAGAAAGGAACATCTTCTCACCTGAGCGTGGGATGAAGAGGAATGGGAGAAGTCATTAAGAAAATTGTTGCATCTCCTGTCTCTGGATTCCTATAATAAAATACCATGCCCCGTTCATTCCAGCAGTTTCTGTGGCTAACATCTGTGGAGCACACCCATTATCTCATTTAATTTTCATTCCAACACTATGAGTTAGACTGACATAGATACTATTATGGTCAGCATTTTATAGCAGAGAAAACAGACTAAGAGACACTGGGTCAGTATCCAGGCTCTTAACCACCATGCTGCAAAATCCCAATCATCTGTGGGTGATATAAAATATACTGGGGGCAACAGAAGGGAGTGCAGGTGTCCCGTGAATCCTAAGGCAGTGCTAGGCACACAGTAAATTGTGTTGTGTTGTTTTGTTTTGCTCTTATAATATTTGGGCCAAGGACAATCTGTATATCCAGTTCAAGGGCAAAAATGAAATCCACAGCGTCTAACCTTCCACTCCAATATGTTCACACATCAGATCTTGATTTTTTTTTCTCTCTTGTTGTACATTTATTTGTTTTGTTTGAATTGGGGTTAGGCGTGTGTTTATTTAATGGACCAAAGTCTCTCAGGAAGAAGGAAGGAATACCACAATAGCTGCTCCTGTAGGAAATAACCCAGATAGGAGAGTTGCTGTTATTCCCCCCATTTTTATTACCAAAAAAAAGAGAAGTCAAATAGTCTGTCTCTTGCATTTCTCAGTGTAGATGATGAGGAAGTCAGGCCAGCCCATGGATTCCCCCATCCTCTTGTGATCACCAACCAGGCAAGGCTACTATCCAACTGCCCTTCTGATACTTCTCTCACTGTTTGCATGAAAGAAAAGCTTGAAATAAAATTTACTCTTTGCTCTCAGCAAGAACTAATACTTATCAAATGCCCTGGTCAAACACAATAAAATCATACTGTGTAAGGAAATTGCTTTTGTAATTGATTTACTAGTTTTCATAGAGGAAAAAGCATTTCAGTAGCATTTTCATTAAATTGCTTGTCTACAACAACCAAAAAAAAAAATCTAGTTTTCAATTTTTAAAGACCCAGTACCTCTGTCATTTAAGATTTTTTTTAAGTAATAGAATAAGGAAAAATACTAAACCTGGTGGTGTGTGCTGTATGGTAAATAAGATATCTAGACATGTCTTCATTGTGGAAAAGTGTAGAATTAAAGATTATTTCTAGGGAAGGAAGTGTTTTTGTCTTTGTTGTCTTAGGTTGGAAGACAGAAAAATAAAGTGATAAAAGAGTAGTCTGGCTTTATTTATATTTTTAAAAATGCCTTAACCCATTTCCCTGAGTCCCATAGGAAGGTCCAGCAATCAAAAACCAAATTCAAGTGCTCAAATTCTGCTCCTCAGGGCTCTGTATGTCACCCGAGGTACTGTGATGAGCCCATAAGCTCCAACAAAAAGATCAAGGTAATGAACTCGATCCAAGTTTCCTACTGGTGAAATGACTGTACTTGACATAAAACCAAACCACAGAGCCTTTAACTAAAAATCTTATGTAGTCATTTCCATATTATTGTAAGCACCCTAAAGACAAGGTTTGTATGTGAGTCCCCAGGGCCAAGCACAGAATGTGATTCACAATTAATATATGCCTTTTGAATAAGTAGGGCTTCCCTGATGGCTCAGTTGGTAAAGAATCCGCCTGCAATTCAAGAAACCCTGGTTCAATTCCTGAGTCAGGAAGATCCACTGGAGAAGAGATAGGCTACCCACTCCAGTATTCTTGGGCTTCTCTTGTGGCTCAGCTGGTAAAGAATCCACCTGCAATGAGGGGAGACCTGGATTCAATCCCTGGGTTGGGAAGATCCCCTGGAGAAGGGAAAGGCTATACACTCCAGTATTCTGGCCTGGAGAATTCCATGAACTGTATAGTTAAGGGGTCGCAAAGAGTCAGACACAACTGAGTGACTTTCATTTTTGAATACGTAAACACACTTCCCACTGAATCAAATAAAAAGTGTCTTTGAATGGACATCAAAACAATGTCTTTCACCATTAACCTTTCAAGGGGGAAGTCTTCCCAAGCTAAACTTGGATCTGCCATTTTTAGGGTGAGATCAAAGGAAAAGAAAGATTTAGGAGCCAGGGCAGAAAGAAACAGGAAGAATATAAAAGAAAAGCTATAGGAAATGGGAAGCGGCGGGGGGAGTCACTTGGTAGATCAGATCAAAACCTTGAGCTCCCAATACCAAATGGCAATCTTAGCTTACCTTTAAATATAAATACTGTTGGTGACTACATTTGGTAGGCACTGCAAGAAACCAGGCAAAGTACACAATGTTTTCTTTGGACAAACGAGAGTATTCCAGGAAACCCACTTGACATGTTGACACAACTTGAGAGCATTCATTTATCCAACAAATATTTAGAGACCTGCTCTTTGCTAAGCACTGTGAGAAGTGCTGAGGATTCAACAGTGAACACACAATGCGCATCTAAGATCTTTTTTTTAAAGGTCGTGAATCAATTTAAGAATCTGATATCCAGGCTCGCTCCCATGGGAAAAAAATAAAAGAAACAAATTCACACATGTACATGTTTTTCATACAATTTCAAGGGAGTTGTAGAAAACCAAAGCATACCCAGATGATACACACAGCAACCGACCAATTCCACTGCCCTCTGCCCAAGCAGTGATCTAACATGTTGCTGTATTTTGTTCTTTTGCATTTAAATTAAATTTAGGTTATGTTCTAGACAGAAGCCCCTTGACTAGAACAGAGTACAAAAGGAGGTTTAAAAAAGCAGGGCAAGATGGCAGGTGATGTCAGCCCCTTCCCAAAGTTAGAGAGGTTCCTAAAGCTTCTACAAATTAAGTAAATCATTTTAATATCATTTTTAGAAACCTCCCCTAACTTGATGGCTCAATTTAAGAGCACTTTCTTTTTCAAAGGTGTTACTCATTTAAAACACTTGCATTTTCAATATGTGGATAACAAACCAGATATGATGTAGAGAAAAATCAAGCAGAGGCATCCAATTCCACACAGAAAGAAAATGCCAGGTTTGGCATTTAAAAGACTTATTTGCACAAAAGACTCTTTGCCTTTTTTTTAAATTAATTATCGTGGACTCACTTGCTTTATGTATTATAATTCACGGATTACAGGAATTAGAAATTGAGTAACATGGAGATGTCACCTAGAAGTGCTAAACCAATTCTCCTCCTTGGAATTGCCTGTCTAAATAAGAATGACACTAACTTTAGCATTTTCTCTCTTATTAGAGACACTATAGATTTGCAGTCGCCTCCATGTAATATAAATCAATAAAGAATAATTTTCCAGGCAGTAAATCAATTGTCAGTTCACAGACCCTAATACCCCTGTGCAGGATTTATTGAAAAAATGAATGGCAGTCTTGTTAGGAGATGTACAGCATGCTTTATGGGGACATAATAGTGTACACCCCAGACTATTACATTCACTACAGTGAGGAATCCAAAAGATCTAACCCTTTCCTTTCCATGGAACACATACTTAAATGGATTTTCTAATGACAAAATGAAAAAAAAATCTTAAAAGACAATTGAAAGAAACACATGTCTGGAGTGGAAGGGCATGTCAGTCTTGGGGACACCATAATACCTTGGCTGGGACTTTCTGCATTTTGGGTGTGATAGAAAAGAAAAATTAACATTCTAAATCTTTGCCATCAAGAGATTATTCACTAGTCACATGGTTGGGGGGCGAGGGTGGGGGGGGTGTTTGCATTCTTATGATACAGCTAGTCCAAACTGAGATGTGCTGAAAGTAGAAAACAAATATTTAGACTTAGAACAAAACAAAAACCAAAGTATCTCATTAATCATGTTTATACTGATTATATGCTAAAATAGTAATAGTTTGGTAATATTAAATAAAATACATTAATTAATTTCAACTGTGTATCTTTTTATGGAGCAACAAGAAAATGTCGAAGTACATATGTGATCCGCACACTCTTGCTATCTTACATCACTGCTTCACACGGTGCATCCTCATTCACTTCAGTGGGGCCTGACTCTTTCCCGACCCCATGGACTATATCCCACCCGGCTCCTCTGTCCATGGGATTTTCCAGGTAAGAGAACTGGAGCAGGTTGCCATTTCCTACTCCAGGAGATCTTTCTGACCCAAGGATCGAACTCACATCTCTTGTGTCTCCTGCATTGGCAGGTGGAGTCTTTTCCACAAGCTCCACCTGGGAAGGCTGCTTCCACATAGCAACTGATTGAAACATTGTATCACTTTCAGTCAAGGACAAACCAGAAAACTTTCAGAGGATCAGATAGTTAAGTAAAGAAATGTGAGGAGAACAATATACCCGTTTTCTGAAGAAGCTGGCAGAAGATGGTAGCCAGAAGTTCAGGGGGAGGGACGGTCCCCACAGGTCGCTTGATAACTACCATTATTAAAGCACTTGGCCAATGATACTAAAGGACACGAAAGAAGAGAAATATCTACCTATTAATGGCAACGAAACCAGGTTTCAGCCAATCATAAGTCTAGGAAAGAGTAAGCCAAGAGAAGTTTGATTAACGCCCAATGAAGATACTGTCTTTTGTACCAAAAGTTATCTTTGGTTCAATAGCTACAAGCAGTCTCATTTATTAAATACCCGGAATCTTGCACAGGGCATGACTCTAAGACACACTCAATAAATATTAGGCAAATGAATGAAGAAAATGATTGAAAAGAGAAAAAAAAAACCCCAATGAACCTAAAGCATCATTCAAGTGGCAACAACAACCAAAAAAATTAGGTTAATTTTTCAATTTTTCTACTGCACTAAACTAGAAATACCCAGGGAGCAGAGTGGAGAGACTGGAATTCTAGACAATGACAAAGAATTACTGAGAAAAGGTGGATAAAGATGGAAATATTTCTAGACATAAGAGTAAGGAAGAATTAAAATGCATAGCAGCATTAGTGAATCATACAAGAGGGGAAGGTAAACAAAGATTAGAGATGTAAGGACTGATAGGATCCAGGATAATTTCAACCATTCTCTGGCTGGGTGAGGTTAAGTCACAGATTTTTGAATCTTGAATTTTGAATTTGTATAATGAAGCTTCAGAATTAATTCTATAATTCCAGTATTCTGTAATATCAGTGATAGGGGGAGGAAAATCAAAGAAGGCAACCAAAATTCCAAATCCTCAGGAAGTCCTCTGACAGATTTAACATCAGGGAGAAAACACACATAAACTTCACTGCTTCTCCGTTAGGGATAAGTTCGCTCCCCGGGGGGTGTTTGGCACTATCTGAAGATGTTTTAGTTTTGTCATTACTTAAGAAGTAAGTGCTTGGAGAAGGAACTGGCAATCCACTCCAGTATTCTTGCCTGGAGAATCCGATGAACAGAGGAGCCTGGCCGGCTTCAGCCCATGGAGTCCAGACGGGAACAAGATCTAGGGGCTAAACACCAGCAGCAGCAGAGAGTACCACTGACACCTAGTGGTTAAAACCAGAAATGCTACTAAATATCCTGTCGCTCAGACGGTAAAGAATCTGCCAGCAATGCAGGAGACCGTGGCTCGATCCCTGGGCCGGGAAGATCCTCTGGCTAATGGAATGGCAATCCACTCCAGTATTCTTTCCTGGAGAATCCCATGGACAGAGGAGCCTGGCGGGCCACAGTTCATGGGGTCGCAAAGAGTCAGATACGACTGAACACAGCACACAAATACATAGCTACACGAGATAGCACCTCAAGACAAAGAACTACCTGGCTCAAAATATCAATAGTGCAATGTCAAGAAGCCCCAATCTACTATAATATAGAAATAGTATTTACAGAACCAATGAAGGTGAGCCAAGAAAATATAAGAAGTTTCAAAGCACTGCAGTGATAGGACAAAAGAGCTTGTATAAGTCCTGGGCTTAAAAACATGAAATAACACCGATTCATCATTCACTCCTGGTTCTCCTCTCTCAATATCACTTCCACATTTGTGCAAAAATTCTTTTGATAGGAGTATAACTGCTTTAGAAGGTTGTGTTAGTTTTTGCTGCCTAACAAAGTGAATCAGTTACGTGTAGACACATATCCCTGTCTTGAGCCTCCCTTCCATCCCCCCACCCCCTCCCCCACCTCCGGGAACCCCTGATACCTCAGCTGGTAAAGAATCCACCTGCAATGCAGAAGATCCCAGTTCGAGTCCTGGATCAGGAAGATCCGCTGGAGAAGGGATAGGCTACCCACTCCAGTATTCTTGGGCTTCCCTTGTGGCTCAGCTGGAAAAGAATCTGCCTACAATGCAAGAGACCTTCCCTGGGTTGGGGAGATCCCCTGGGGAAGGGGAAGGCTACCCACTCCAGTATTCTTGCCTAGAGAATTCCACAGACTGTATAGTCCACGGGGTTGCAAAGAGTCGGACACGACTGAGCCACTTTCACCTCCATTCCCCTCATCCCACCCCCACTTGGTCATCACAGAGAACTGAGCTAGAGTTCTCTGTGTTATACAATAGCTACCCTCTTAAGAAATCATCAGCTCTAAGAAAACGAGAAAAATAATTCAAATTTATAGGGAAGATGTATGTGCATTTTATTCAGGGGGAATAAAAATTATGGTTTATTCTATTATGAATAAAAAGACTTGTCATAAATTTAGACTTGGTTTATTTCTTTATGCTTAATAAAGCCTGCACATGCGTACCTGAACTGAAAGTGTACCCTTTAAAATATTTACTCTTTCAATTAATCTGAAGTGGTAAGAAACACAGGCTTAATTATCATCTCGATTTTCAGCTAGCATATGAATTTTCAGTCCTACTAAAGTTGAAAAATAAAGAACACCTTCAGTATCAAATTTAAATCTACTGTTTTAAGAACACCTTCCATTGGGCTGCAAGCTATAATCAAGTATCTATATCACTATGCGTTTTAGTACATTAATATGACATAAAGTATGCTTTGAAGATATATTCATGATTTATAATAATTGCAACTCTCAGAAACTAAAAGCCAGAAGCATTTGACTTCTACCTTCAAACAGCCTCACTCAAATCCAGTTAAAACACTGTCTGAATCAGCATAAGAGCTTCTAGAGTAAGATATTAGAAACCATCATCATTTTTTAAAAGAATTCTGCTATTAAAGTTTGATATGTTACTTTTCCTGGGTAACATTTTTATTTTTCTAGGAATTCATTGGAAATACGTTTTAAAATAATTCTAGTGATGATATTTTCAGGAACCCAGAGCTAGAAAGCATACACACATTGGATTGGACAAAAGGTTCATTCAGGATACCCCAAATGAACCTTTTGGCCAACCCAAATATTAATATTACGTGTGGGTGGAAGTGGGAGGTGAGGAACAGGCAGACTTTTGGGAGTAATTCACCATATTCATTTCCAGAGGCTGATACAACCAACTGCCACAAAATTTATGGCTTAAAACAATGGAAATTTGTTATTTGCGGTTCTCTGTTATTTGGAGTCTAGAAGTCTAGATCAGGATGTCAGCAGGGTTGGCACCTTCTAGAGATTCTAAGTACAGTCTGCCTCCTGCCTCAACCCAGCTTCTGGAGGTCGGCTGGCACTCATCACTACTCCTTGGTTTATAGCATTAATGAACCCCAGTGTCTGCCTCCATTTTTACATGGTTTTCTTCTCTCATCTCTGCCTCCTCTGTGCCTGGGTATCTAGGTGTCCTCTCCTCTTCTGAAAGGAATGGTCATTGGATTTCAGATCCACTCTAATTTCAAGATGATTTCACTTCTAGATCCTTAACTAATTTTACCTGCAATTTCTAGGTCCTTTACTGATTATGGCTGTAAAAAACCCTATGTCCAAAGCCATTTTGAAGTCCTAAGTGGACCTGAATTTTGGGAGGATACTATTCACTCCACTGTTCTCACCATACCTCAGCTACGGTCAAGCATTTTGTCAAATAAAGATCTGACTCTGTCTGTATCACCCTCTCTCATTTTCCTTATGATGCCAAGCCTGAAATTATATACAGATAAACCTTCCCAAGGGGACCCACTGTAGCATCATTTAACAAACAGCACTGCCGTCGACATATGTCAATGAAAGAATCCCAAACTGACTTGGAATAAAATGGCCCAAGTATAAGTTTGGAACTGTTCAGAAAATAGCTGGGAATCTTAGGTAAGTGGTTTAACTTCTTAAGGTCTGCGTTATGAGGAAGATAAAATGAATGTGGGCTTTATTTTTTATTTGAATTTAAACAACTTTAAACAGAGAAGGCATTTTCCAATTTGCCATAGAACCACTCTCCACTGTCTCAACCTGGGTTTATCTGTCCTAGAAAGCCTTTGAATTTATTACTACAATGTAGACATATAGCAAATATTCAATAAATGAGAACAATATCAAAGGCTACCTATATCAATACTGATCATACAAAGCAATTGAGGAATTCACTACCAAGAGAGAGAGCCAATTCCATTCTTTAAAATAATTTCATTTTCTGGCAAATTCTTCCATCTATTATTTCTGTAAGCTTTTATTTACTGACCTTAGTTTTCACTCCTAAAACAATATTAATCTACTCAACTGTCTTTCATTTACATGAACACATTTATTGTGACTTCCCAATACATGAGATCAATTCTATAACAGTATTCAAAGGCATAATTATGAATTACAATTAGTATACATCATGAACCATTCCTCTCACTGCTGTCAAAAATTGCCCAAGGAAATTTTCAGGCTATGAGATGATTATACTTCAAGCTTATAAACAATCAACCCTCCTTTAGTTTTCTACCTTTGTAAGATAATGATGGGAAAACCCCAATTAATTACTCCCAATGTTTATAGACAAAAGGAAAGAAATACACCTTTGAGCATATTTACCAAGGGCTCTCCTTCTTCTATTTTTCTCCAGCCCAAAGATCATAAAATAAGATTAACAAGCAATTTTCGTTCTTACAAAAACAAACAGGAGACGGCAAGAGTGAACATCAACGTTTTACAGATCAGTGAACTAAAATGGACCAGAATGGGTGAATTTAATTCAGATGACCACTATATTGACTCTTGTGGGCAAGAATCCCTTAGAAGAAATGGAGCAGACCTCATAGTCAATACAAGGGTCCAAAATGCAGTACTTGGGTGCAGTCTCAAAAATGACAATTATCTGTCATTTCCGAGGCAAGCCATTCATATCACAGTAATACAAGTCTATGCCCCAACCACTAATGCCAGAGAAGCTGAAGTAGAACAGTTCTATGAAGACCTACAAGACCTTCTAGCACTAACCAAAAAAAAAAAAAGTCGCCTTTTCATCATAGGGGACTGGAATGCAAAGTAGGAAGTCAAAAGATACCCAGAGTAACAGGCATTTTACGCCTTGGAGTACAAAACAAAGCAGGTCAAAGACTAACAGTTTTGCCACGAGAACGCACTGGTCATAGTCAACACCCTCTTTCAACAACACAAGAGAAGACTCTACACATGGACATCACCAGATGGTCAATACCAAAATCAGATAGATTATATTCTTGCAGCCAAAGATGGAGAAGCTCTATACAGTCAGCAAAAACAAGACCGGGAGCTGACTGTGGCTCAGATCATGAACTCCTTATTGACAAATTCAGACTTAAATTGAATGAAGTAGGGAAAACCACTAAGCCATTCAGGCATGACCTAAATCACATCCCTTACTATTATATAGTGGAAGTGACAAATAAATTCCAGGGATTAGATCTGATAAACAGAGTACCTGAAGAACTATAAATGGAGGTTCATGACACTGTACAGGAGGCAGTGATCAAAAGCCTCCACAACAAAAACAAATGTGAAAAAGCAAAATGGCTGTCTGAGGAGGTCTTAAAAATAGCTGAGCAAAGAAGAGAAGTGAAAAGCAAAGGAGAAAAGGAAAGATATTCCCATTTGAATGCAGAGTTCCAAAGAATAGCAAAGAGAGAGAAAAAAAGCCTTCCTCAGTGATCAATGCAAAGAAATAGAGGAAAACAATAGAATGGGAAAGACTAGAGATCTCTTTAAGAAAATTAGAGATACCAAGGGGATATTTCATGCAAAGATGGGCACAATAAAGGACAGAAACAGTATGGACTTAACAGAAGCAGAAGATGTTAAGAAGAGGTGGCAAGAATACACAGAAGAACAATACAAAAAGACCTTAATGACGAAGATAATCATGATGGTGTGATCACTCACCTAGAGCCTGTCATCCTAGAGTGCAAAGTCAAGTGGGCCTTAGGAAGCATCACTATGAACAAAGCTAGTGGAGGTGATGGAATTCCAGCTGAGCTATTTCAAATACTAAAAGATGATGCTGTTGAAGTGCTGCACTCAATATGCCAGCAAATCTGGAAAACTCAGCAATAACCAGAGGACTACAAAAGGTCAGTTTTCATTCCAATCTGAAAGAAAGGCAATGCCAAAGAATGCTCAAACTACTGCTCAATTGCACTCATCTCACACACTAACAAAGTAATGCTCAAAATTCTCCAAGCCAGGTTTCAACAGTACATGAACTGAGAAATTCCAGATGTTCAAGTTGGATTTAAAAAGGCAGAGGAACCAGAGATCAAATTGCCAACATCTGCTGGATCATAGATAAAGCAAGAGAGTTCCAGAAAAACCTCTACTTCTGCCTTATTGACTACGCCAAAGCCTTTGACTGTGTGGATCACAACAAACTGGAAAATTCTGAAAGAGATGGGAATACCAGACCACCTTACCTACCTCCTGAGAAACCTCAATGCAGGTCAAGGTACAACAGTTAGAACTGGACATGGAACAATGGAAACTGGGAAAGGAGTACGTCAAGGCTGTATATTGTCATCCTGCTTATTTAACTTCTATGCAGAGTGCATCATGGGCAATGCTGGCTGGATGAAGCACAAGTTGGAATCAGGATTGCTGGGACAAATATCAATACTCTCAGATATGCAAATGATGCCACCCTGATAGCAGAAAGCAAAGAGGAAATAAAAAGCCTCGCGATGGAAGTAGAAGAGGAGAGTAAAAAAGTTGGCTAAACTCAACTTTCAAAAAACTGAGATCATGGCATCCAGTCCCATCACTTCATGTCAAATCGATGGGGAAACAATGCAAATGGTGACAGACTTTATTTATTGGGCTCTGAAATCACTGCAGATGGTGACTACAGCCTGAAATTAAAAAACGCCTGCTCCTTGGAAGAAAAGCTATGACTGACCTAGTAGTGTGAGTCACTCAGTCATGTGTGACTCTTTGCGACCCCATGGACTGTAGCCTGCCAGGCTTCCCTGTCCATGGAATTCTCCAGGCAAGAATACTGGAATGGGTTGCCATTTCACTCTCCAGACCAACCTAAACAACATACTAAAAACCAGAGACATCACTTTTCTGAGAAAGGTCCATGTGGTCAAAGCTATGGTTTTTCCAGTAGTCATATATGGATGTGAGAGTTGGACCATAAAGATGACTGAACACCAAAGAATTGATGCTTTTGAACTGTGGTGCTGAAGAAGACTGTTGAGAGTCACTTGGACTGCAAGGAGATCAAATCAGTCAATCCTAAAAGAAATCAGTCCTGAATATTTATTAGAAGGACTGATACTGAGACTGAAGCTCCAATACTTTGGCCACCTGATACAAAGAGCTGACTCATTAGAAAAGACCCTGATGCTGGGAAAGATTGAGGGCAGGAGTAGAAGGGGATGACAGAGGATGAGATGGTCGGATGGCATCACTGGCTCAATGGACATGAGTTTGAGAAAGCTCTGGGAGATGGTGAATGACAGGGAAGCCTGATGTGCTGCAATCCATGGGGTCGTGGAAAGTATCAGACACAACTGAGTGACTGAATAACAAAAATAATATTTAAAGCAATCTTAAACTTCAGATTTAGCAATTGGTTGT
This sequence comes from Cervus canadensis, assembly GCF_019320065.1. Classification (NCBI taxonomy): domain Eukaryota; kingdom Metazoa; phylum Chordata; class Mammalia; order Artiodactyla; family Cervidae; genus Cervus; species Cervus canadensis. The sequence continues at coordinate 34,113,482 of NC_057389.1, forward strand.
GGTTAGCTTCCCCCCATCCTTCACCGCCGGGCCTCTTTTCCAGTTCCAAGAACCCTACAGAAAAACTTGATTGTTTTTGGATGTATATTGAATATGCAGTTTTCATTCCAATCCCTAAGAAAGGCAATGCCAAAGAATACTCAAACTACTACACAACTGCACTCATCTCACACGCTAGTAAAGTAATGCTTAAAATTCTCCAAGCCAGGCTTCAGCAATACATGAACCGTGAACTTCCAGATGTTCAAGCTGGTTTTAGAAAAGGCAGAGGAACCAGAGATCAAATTGCCAACATCCAATGGACCATCGAAAAAGCAAGAGAGTTCCAGAAAAACATCTATTTCTGCTTTATTGACTATGCCAAAGCCTTTGTGTGGATCACAATAAACTGTGGAAAATTCTGAAAGAGATGGGAACACCAGACCACCTGACTTGCCTCTTGAGAAACCTGTATGCAGGTCAGGAAGCAACACTTAGAACTGGACATGGACTGGATCCAAATAGGAAAAGGAGTATGTCAAGGCTGTATGTTGTCACCCTGCTTATTTAACTTATATGCAGAGTACATCATGAGAAATGCTGGGCTGGAGGAAGCACAGGCTGGAATCAAGATGGCCGGGAGAAATATCAATAAACTCAGATATGCAGATGACACCACCCTTATGGCAGAAAGTGAAGAAGAACTAAAGAGCCTCTTGATGAAGGTTAAAGAGGAGAGTGAAAAAGTTGGCTTAAAGCTCAACATTCAGAAAACTAAGATCATGGCACATGGTCCCATCACTTCATGGCTAATAGACAGGGAAACAGTGGAAACAGAGGCTGACTTTATTTTTCTGGGCTCTAAAATCACTGCAGATGGTGATTGCAGGCATGAAATTAAAAGACACTTACACCTTGAAAGGAAAGTTATGACCAACCTAGACAGCATATTGAAAAGCAGAGACATTACTTTGTCAACAAAGGTACGTCTAGTCAAGGCTATGGTTTTTCCAGTGGTCATGTATAAATGTGAGAGTTGAACTATAAAGAAAACTGAGCACACTGTTTATAATAGCCAGGACATGGAAGCAACCTAGATGCTCATCAGTAGACAAATAGATAAGAAAGCTATGGTACATATACACGATGGAATATTACTCAGTGATTAAAAAGAATACATTGGAATCAGTTCTAATGAGATGGATGAAACTGGAGCCCATTATACAGAGTGAAGTAAGCCAGAAAGATAAACACAAATACAGTATGCTAATGCATATATATGGAATTTAGCAAGATGGTAATGATAACCCTATATGCAAGACAGAAAAAGAGACACAGATGTATAGAACAGACTTTTGGACTCTGTGGAAGAAGGCAAGGGTGGGATGATCTGAGAGAATAGCATCTAAACATGTATATTATCAAGTGTGAAACAGATCACCAGCCCAGGTTAGATGCATGAGACAAGTGCTCAGGGCTGGTGCACTGGGATGACCCAGAGGGATGGGATGGGGAGGGAGGCAGGACGGGGGATCGGGATGGGGAATACATGTAAATCCATGGCTGATTCATGTCAATGTATGGCAAAAACCACTACAATATTGTAAAGTAATTAGCCCTCAACTAATAAAAATAAATGAAAAAAAAAAAAAGAAAGCTGAGCACCGAAGAATTGATGCTTTTGAACTATAATGTTGGAGAAGACTCTTGAGAGTCCCTTGGACTGCAAGGAGATCCAACCAGTCAGTCATAGAAGAGATCAGTCCTAGGTGTTCATTGGAAGGACTCATGCTGAAGCTGAAACTCCAATGCTTTGCCAACCTAATGCGAAGAACTGACTCATTTGAAAAGACCCTTATGCAGGGAAAGATTGAGGGCGGGAGGAGAAGCGGACGACAGAGGAGAAGAGGGTTGGATGGCATCACCAACTCAATGGACATGGGTTTGGGTGAACTCCAGAAGTTGGTGATGGACAGGAAAGCCTGGTGCGCTGTGGTTCATGGAGTCGGCAAGAGTCAGACATGACTGAGCGACTGAACTGAACTGAACTGAATATGCTAGTTTAAAATTATTGACCAGGCTCATATGTCAGGACTCTGGAGAATTTGATAGGAACTCTGAATCAGCCCTGGTATTCCTGGTATTTAGAAAGAATGAGAAAAAAATACTGATCAACTTATACAGCAACTTCTCATGCACAGGCTGTAACTGCCAAGTGACCAGATGTCAATATAATCAGCTTTTTGCAATGGCTATAAGAATTCTATAGGATCTGGGATGCTGAGATACTTACTTATCTTGCTGATGGCAAAATAAACTTCTGTCACCAAGACCTTGATATTTAGGCTCTGTAGGAACTAATTCTCTTTAAAGTTATGGCAATCTGAAGTGCCCAAAACATTAACTACTAGGAGGGGGAAAGACAAGAATGTCACTGTCAGTAATTTCCAAAGTATATCATACCACCATTTATTTTCTAATCCTCTCTTCTAAGCCAATGCTAAACTTACCCAAATAATTCTCTGGTTAAGGAAATGGCTGTATTTAAATCCTTTAAAGCAAAAGTCTTTGAATTTAGGGTACACTAACATATCAATTACAAACTAAGAATATATTTTCTGGTATGCCAAAGGGCTTTTAATCAATTTTTCAGAAACCAACACATAAGCTACACATATATTGTATATAAATTCAGCAAAGCAGTGGGAAAAGAATAAAAGAATCACTCATAATCAATCTTGACCATAAGAGATAAGAGGTGATAAAATTTTGGATTTTGCATAGTACATTTCAGACAACCAGAGTTACTATTAATACGTGGAAAATAATATGACTATCAACCTCATGTGGCATGATTACAGTTCTATTCAAGGCATTTTCAACAATTGTTCTATCCAACTGGACACTGCCATCAGGTCAGCCTTAAGAATTTCTCCTGTATTCCTAAACTATACTCTCAAAACTTCCTGAATCTCACTTTCATTATTCTCATATATTTAGAATGGTTAATAAAATTAGCCTACCAAATAATCACATTACCTGTAGTAACTAAATCCATATAACTCAGATTTAAAACTTCTCATGTTCAAAAAATTCAGTTCAATAATGTAAATTTGGTCCAACTTAAAAATGTTTGATACTCTATACACTTACCTCATTTTTTAGAACAAGAGATCTTTATTAGGCAAATATAATCAATTACAGTTTATGATATTTTAAAAACACTAAAACAATAAATGCATAGTCATAGTAGCACTTCTCAAAGAAGAAAAAGATATATTTAAGCAAAATTATTCCTTGCTTCCAGTGTGCTGATGAGCAGTGAAAATGCCTGAGTGAAGTTAAAGGAATACAACAAAAGACTAAAAAAAACTTGCTAACTGTAATTAAGAAGTTATAGGTTTTTAGAAAAGTAAGCATCTTACAGTTCAAAACTTTCATTCCGTAATTTAAAGAGAAGATGAATCAACCCTAAAATGGTATTAAATAGCATGTAATAAATACCAACATTGGATAAGAGAGAGTAGAATAATCAAGGGCCCAAGTAGCAAGGTAGCAGGCAGGACTGGGGAAAAGTAGATCAAAGGTGAAAGATGGAGTGTCTCCTATAATGGTACGAAGACCGTCATACTCAAAGGAGTTGAAAATTTATGTCCTCACAAAAAAAGCTGCATACAAATGTTTATGGTTGCTTTATTCAAAACTTGGAAGCAACCAATATGTCTTTCAACAGATGAACAGATAAACTATTATACATCCAGACCACAGACTATTACTCTGCTAAAAAGAAATGAGTCATCAAGCAGTGGAAAGACATGGAGAACCTTATTAAATCCCTATTACTCGGTGAAAGAAGCTAGTCTACAAAAACTACATACTGTATGATTCCAACTATATGACATTCTGGAAAAGGCAAAACTATGGAGATTGTCTAAAAAAAAACTGGTTTTGGTGGCTGCCAGTGGTTAGGGGACAGAAGGATGAATATGCAAGAGACACAGAAGGTTTTTAAGGCAGTGAAACAATTTTTAGGAATACTGTAATGGTGGATATATGCCATTATACATTTAAACCCATAAAATTTGTCGAGACACAGACTTAAGAGATTATATGGATACCAAAAGAGAAGGGGGGCAGATAGGAAGAATTGGGAGATTCAGACTGACACATATACACTACTGATACTATGTGCAAAATTGATAATTAATGAGAACATATTGTGCAGCATAGGGAACTCTACTTAATGCACTCTGGAGGCCTGAGTGGGAAGGAAACCCTAAAGGAAGCGGACTACGTATATGGGTGGCTGGTTCATTTTACTGTGCAGCAGACACTAACACAACATTGTAAAGCAGCTGTCCACCAATAAAAGCTAATTTAAAAAATTAAATAAACCTATAGCATTTGCAACACCAGAGCAAATCCTAATGTAAACTGTGGATTCTGGGTGATAAGGATGTGTTCATGTAATTCAACTTTAAAACATGTACCACTCTGGTGGGAGATGTTAGCAACATCTGAAGATCAGTGGATTGGAAACAGCGAGGAATCAGAAGGCAAGAACAGCAGAGGTAATGCCTAGGACCGCACCCCTCCCCAGCACAATGATCCCAGAAAACCTTGTGGCGCCAGAGAGCCCAGAGGCAGCGCACACACCTCCAGTCTCCTGGCTGCAGCAGCACCCTCCGCTGCTGAGAACGGGGCGGGAGTGGCAGCGGGCCTCCGACTCCATTCCTCTAGCTGCAAACGCACACGTGACTCCAGCCCCTGCACCCAGGAGGTGGTGCCCCTGAACCTGACAAAACTGGACATAGTGCAGGCGCCCTTAGGCTCCTCGCTCCTCAGTAGCAGAGCCCATGACCCAGGCTATTCCTGAGGCAGCAAGGCGCCCCCATCCAGGTGCCCCAGGAAGCAGTGCCAACAACAGCACCAGCGTTGGCTACAGCAAAGCAGAGCAAGCCCGGAGGTGCAAGCAGCAACAGGAGGGGCAAAGGGCGAGAGCTCTGGCAGAGGCAGTGGAGGGTGAAATGCACAGTGCGGGTTCTCAAGCACCACCACAGACAACGCAGGTAGAAATACCAGAAACTTGGGCTATAGCACCACCTACTGAAAAACAAACGTTAAAAAGTGAAAGTGTGAGTCGCTCAGTCTGGTCGGACTCTTTATGACCCGGGCACTGTAGCCCACCAGGCTCCTCTGTTCATAGAATTCTCCAGGCAAGAATACTGAAGATCGGCAGGGGATCTTCCCAATACAGGGATCAAACCCAGGTCGCCTGCACTGCACAGATTCCTTACCATCTGAGCCACCAGGGAAACCCTACAAACAAAAGAAAGATTTCTAATTACTAATCTGTTGAATTTTTAGAATTGTTAGGTAGTTAGAATAGGAAACAGGAGTCCAACATGGCAGTGGCTAAAAGACAAGGAAGGGAAAAGCCAGCGAAAATAGAACAAAGGAAGGTCCAAGAACCAGAGTGAGGACCTCAGGTAGAACAAACAGCACTCCATGCTGGCCCAATTTACATAGGGCAGGCCTGGGGGGAGAAAAAATAATATAAAAAGAGGAGCCAAAGGGCCGGGGCTCTCGTTTCTTTTCACCTCTTTGGGTTGGCATGCCCTCACGCCTGGAGGATGTAGTTTCCTGCTACTTTCTAAATAAAACTGAGCTGTAAGCTGGAGCTGTAACGCTGATCTAAGAGCTATAACACGGTCTGTCCAAGAGCTGTGGTGTGCCAAGGGCTTTAATGTCTGTCGCTTCATATTTTTGTTGAGACAAGACAGAACCAAGGAGATTACACTTGCCTGACAGAATCAAGTAAAAAAAAACTTCACCTAAAGAAGCAAGGAATTTGCTTCTTCACATGTATCAGCCAAGGAACCACTCATAAAGCACCAGGAAAACCAGCGTAACATTGTATCACAAAAAGAATATGACAATTCTCCAGAAGCCAAAAGTCATGGAATTGAGTAATCTAATAAAGAATTCAAAACAGCTGTCATGAAGAAACACACAAGCTACCAAAAAAAAAAACCACAGAAAGGCAGTTCAAGGAGCTCAGGAATAAAATTAATAAACAGAAAAAATACTTTACCAAAGAGATTTAAATCTAAAAGGGAACTAATAGACATTCAGGAGCTGAAGGATGCAATAAATGAGACAAAGAACACAATAGAGCATGCTGAAAATAGAGCAGACCATATCTAAAACAGAATTAGCACCTTGAAGATACAAATCTAAAACTGACACTGGTAGAAGAGGAGAGAGAATTAAGATCTAAAATAATTGAGGAAATCCTAAGAGAACTCTGAAACTCTTTTAGGAAGGGCAACCTAAGGATAACAGGTATCCTAGAAGGAGAAAAGGGAGAAGGGAGTAGAGAGTTTACCTAAGGAAATAATAGCTGAGAACTTTGCAAACCTGGGGGAAGGAACTGCATTTACAAATCAATGAAGCTAAGAGGAAAACCTACATAAGAAATCTCAAGGCAAAAAGACCTTTTCCAAAACATATTATATGAAAACTGCCAAAACTCAATGACAAAGACAGAATCTTAAAGGCAGCCACAGAAAAAAGGAAGGTAACATACAAAGTTACCCCCATTATACTATCAGCAGATTTCTCAATAGAAACTCTGTATAGGCCACTATGGAGTGGAATAACATTCTCCAAATACAGGCAAGTGCAGATCAGAGGCTATATGCAAGAAAAGGACTATTTTATCTAGGAAATGATTTATATAAACCCATGGTAACCACAATACATAAATCTAGACCAGAGACACATTTGGAAAAAGGAAGTTGAGAAACACACATCATAGAAAACCACCAAACCAAAACGGCAGACAGAAACACCAGGAAAATGAAACATAGAGATACGGAATAACAGACCACAAAAGATAAAATGGCAGTATTAAGTCTTCATTTATCAATAATCATTTACATTTAGTAAATGAATAGAATTCACCAATCAAAAGACAGAGTAAGTGGACAGATTAATAAGTAAAAAGACTCACCTCAGTTCTTAAGATAAACATAGGCTCAAAGTGAAGAGACAGAAGACAATTCTATAAGCTAACAGTAGCCAAAAGCAAAAAAATGTAGCCATATTCATGTCAGAGAAAATACTTCAAGCCAAAACAGGTAACAAGAGATAAAGATGGACAGTGTACAATAATTAAAGATAATTTATCAAGAAGACATAACAGGGATTAATATATATACCTAACATACATAGAACTATATGAACAGACAAAGGGGAAAATTGACAGCAAAGTAATAGTAGGGCACTGTAACACTACACTTACATAAATGGATGGCTTACCTAGAAAGAAAGTCAACAAGGTTAAGAGCAGACTTACATGAAATGTTAGATCGCATAGGTTTGGTAACATGTACACAACATCCATCCAAATGCAGCAGAATGCTCACTTGTCTCAAGTGCCCATGGAACTTTGCCAAGGATAGACCAAATGCTGGGCTTCAAGTCTCATTTAATTTAAGAAGATTTAAATCATATCAAGTGTCTTTTCAACCACAATGGTATGAACCTGGAAATCTACTGTAACATGAAAGCCAGAAAAAACTGACAATATGTGGAGACTGAACAAGTTATTGAAAAACTACTGAGTCAACAAAAAGTTAAGACAGAAAGAGAAAAAATATCTGAAGATAAATGAAAAGGAAAAATCCAAAATCTGTGGGATGCAACACAATGAACACTAACAGGGAAGTTTATAGCAATATATGTCTAGCTGAAGCTCAAATAATCTATCCATACATCTAAAGTAACTAGAAAATGAAGAAAAATGAAGCTCAAAGTTCGAAGAAAAGAAATAACAAAATCAGAGCAGAAGCAAATTAAATAGACTGAAAAGATAATAGAAAAGATCAATAAAAATAAGAGCTCATTCTTTGAAAGCAGACAAAATTGACAACTTTAGACCGACTCAGAAAAAAAAAAAAAGATCAGATAAAATCAGAAATGAAAGAGACAAAATTAAAATAGATAATACAGAACTATAAAGGGTAGGAAGGATTATATGAGAATACTATGAATAACTATACACCAACAAACTGGACAACATAGAAGAAATGGGTAAATTCTGAGAATCATACAAATTTCCAAGACTGAATCAAGATGAAAGAGAAAAGTCAATACACTGATCACTAATAAGAAGACTGAAACAGTAATCAAAATCCTCTGAAAAAAAGGAAGGCCAGGACCAGACAGCTTCACAGGTGAATTCTATCAAATATTCAAAGATATAATACCTACTTTTAAACACTCCCAAAAAACTGAAAAGAAACAGCTTCTAACTCACTTAGAAGGCCAACATTACCCTGATACTAACACACATAGAGATAACACAAAAATTGAAAATTACAGGCCAATGTCACTGATAAACATAGATGGGAAAATTCTCAACAAAATATTAACAAACCAAAAACAACAAGGGGGCACTGGTGGTAGAGAATCTGCCTGATAATGCGTGAGACTCGGGTTCAATCTCCGGGCTGAGAAGGTTCCCTGGAGGAGGAAATGGCAACCCACTCCAGTATTCCTGCCTGGAGAATCCCGCGGATAGAGGAGCCTGGCGGGCTAAAGTCCATTGGGTTGCAAAGAGTCAGACACGACTGAGCACACACACACAGAACATGATCAAGTAGGATTTATTATAGGATGCAGGGAATGGTTCAACATTCACAAATCATCAACACAAAGCACCACATTAACAAAGTGAAGGGTGAAGGATAAAAACCAGATCAACATCTCAGTAGATGCAGAAAAAGCATTTGACAAGATTCAACACCTATTTATCACAAAAACTCTCAAAGTGCACATAAAATAAATCAACATAATAAAAGCCATATATGACAAACCCACAGCTAACTTCACACTCAATGGTGAAAACCTGAAAGCAATCCCTGTAAGATCAGGAACAAGACAGGGATATCACTGTCACCACTGGAAGTTCCAGTCAGAACAAAAGGAGAGAAGCAAAAAGTAAAACCATTACTATTTATAGATGACATGATTTTATATATGGAGTGGGTTGCCATTTCCTTCTCCAGGAGATCTTCCCAATCCAGGGGTTGAACCCAGGCCTCCCGCATTATAGGCAGACGCTTTACCATCTGAGCCATCAGGGAAGTCATATATATATATATATATATATATATCTTTTCAACCACATATATATATGGTTTTCAACCATATATATATAAAACCCTAAAGGCCCTACCAATATACTATTGGAAATAGTAAAGTTTCAAGGTACAAAAAATATACAAAACAATTTGTATATTTTTCAATACAAAAATTTGTTGCATTTCTATATGCTAACAATGAGCTAGCAGAAGGAAAAATTATGAAAACAATCCTATTTACAATTGCAACAAAAAGAATAAAATGCCTAGAAATAAATTTGACCAAGGAGGTAAAAAATGAAGACAGTACTGGCATTTATCTTCTTTTTTCTCATTGCTTCACATCTCCATGCTTCTTTTTACTTGTGTTTCAGTCTGCCATTTTGGTTTGATTAACCTGATTAAAAACAAGCAGAACACTTAACAGATATTTATCCAAAGAATACATACAAATGTCCATTAGGCATAACTAATTTAATCTGCATGTTTAAATCTATCACTCAATGTAGACTGAGTACAAACAAATCTCACCTTCTCTGTCATCACATTTCTGTATTTTATGTCAACAGAGAAATAATTATGCAGTGCAGAGGGAAGTGTAAAGTATAACCCTCTTACAAACTGCCAGATATTTAATAAGTGCTTTTTATATGAAACATAGCAGGCGAGAGGCTATAGAGTATAATCAATGGTATAAAAAGTATTTCCTCCCCTCAAGTAGTTTATAATACAATAGAGGAAATGAAATTAACACAAAATAGTAAAATCAGTAAGTGAACAGATAAAAATAAGCAATGTAATTAAGTGGCCAATGAGTAATCTCCACGAGTTCAGAGGAACCAAAGTGGTTTGGGATGGATTTCACGTGATGATGAGATGGAAGTTCATCACATGGTACCATAAATGCCTATTTATTTTTCAGATTCCCCAGTTTATAAAATAAACTCCATGAAATGAGATCCTGTCTTGTTATGAGCTGAGCACTAAGGACATAGGCATCTAGTTCAATGCCAGTACATAGCATACACCAATAAACAGCTGATGAACAGTGTATAAATAAACCTTAAAAGTTTTAGGCATATAGGATTTGAAAACACAAATAAGATGAATCGATTTTTGGCAGAGCTATTAGCATTAAGCAAAAGCATGTAGTTGAAAAAGCCAGAGTGATTCAACAAGTGTGGACAAGCCAATGTACTTGGAAGGTAAGATGCATGCAGAACAGTCAGATGAGATAGAATGGAGTGGTTAGTACAACTTCAACTGAGAGTGAAGGTAACAACACCAAGTAGGAGCTGAGAAAAGTATGCCAGGCTGTGGACAGTGGAAAAGGAAACTCATTGTAACCCAACATCCACTAGAAAGGAAGAACTCTCCTGGCATCAGCAGTACATGCTAAAATTCTTATAACATGGGGGAAATTGGTATGGCCCCTCAGCAAGGGGAACACACAAATTCACAAACCATTCCATGTTTTATAGAAATGAACTGCCACCGGGTGTTGATTGAATTGAGAGGGAGGAGCATAAAAATATGTTAAAAGTCAAAAAAGACCAAGTTCTTCAACTCGGGTAACAAGAAATACAGTGTTACATTTCAACATAGGATAGGGGATTCATTTTGATAGGAAAATTATGAGCTATGTTTGATATTAAACTTACGTGCTTGCACATCAAACAAGAAACTTAAAGTAGGAAGTGTGGCATTTTAAAGCCAGTCATTGAAGGGATCAGAATTAGCTATATTTTCTCACCAAAGACATCAGTTGAGTCGCTCAGTCATGTCCAACTCTTTGTGACCCCATGGACTACAGCATGCCAGGCTTCCCTGTCCATCACCAACTCCCAGAGCTTGTTCAAACTCATTCCATCAAGTTGGTGATGCCATCCAACCACTTCATTCTCTGTCATCCCCTTCTCCTGCCTTCAATCTTTCCTAGCATCAGGGTCTTTTACAATGAGTCGCCTCTTCACATCAGGTGGCCAAAGTACTGGAGCTTCAGCATCAGTCCTTCCAATGAACAGTCAGGACCGATTTCCTTTAGGATTGACTGCTTTGATCTCTTTGCAGTCCAAGGGACTCTCAAGAGTCTTCTCCAACACCACAGTTCAAAACCATCAATTCTTCGGCGCTAAGCTTTCTTTATGGTCCAACTCTCACATCCATACATGACTACTGGAAAAACTATAGCTTTGACTAGACAGAGCTTTGTCAGCAAAGTAATGTCTCTGCTTTTTAATATGCTGTCTAGGTTGGTCATAGTTTTTCTTCCAAGGAGCAAGTGTCTTTTAATTTCATGGCTACAGTCAACATCTGCAGTGATTCTGGAACCCAAGAAAGTAAAGTCTGTCACTGTTTCCATTGTTTCCCCATCTATTGCCATAAAGTGATGGGACTAGATGCCCTTATCTTAGTTTTCTGAATGTTGAGTTTAAAGCAGCTTTTTTCACTCTCCTCCTTCACGTTCTTCAAGAGGCTCTTTAGCTCTTCTTCACTTTCTGCCATAAGGTGGTATCATCTGCACATCTGAGGTTATTGATATTTCTCCCGGGAATCTTGATTCTGGCTTGTGCTTCATCCAGCCCAGCATTCTCATGATCAACTCTGTATAGAAGTTAAATAAGCAAGATGACAATATATAGCCTTGACATACTCCTTTCCCAATTTGGAACCAGTCTGTTGTTCCATGTCCAATTCTAACTATTGCTTCTTGACCTGCACACATGTTTCTCAGAAGGCATGTAAGGTGGTCTGGTACTCCCATCTCTTTAAAAATTTCCCACAGTGTGTTGTGATCCACACAGAGGTTTCAGCGTACTCAATGAAGCAGAGTAGATATTTTCCTTGAATTCTCTTACTTTTCCTATGAACCAATGGATTTTGGCAATTTGATCTCTGGTTCCTCTGCCTTTTTAAAATCCAGCTTGAACATCTGGAAGTTCCTGATTCACATATTGTTGAAGCCTGGCTTGGAGAAGTTTGAGCATTACTTTGCTAGCATGTGAAATGAGTGCAATTGTGCAGTAGTTTGAACATTCTTTGGCATTGCCCTTCTTTGGGATTGGAATGAAACTGACCTTTTCCAGTCCTGTGGCCACTGCTGAGTTTTCCGTATTTGCTGGCATTTTGAGTGCAGCACTTTCACAGCATCATCTTTCAGGATTTGAAATAGCTCAACTGGAATTTCATCACATTCACTAGCTTTGTTCATAATGAAGCTTCCTAAGGCCCACTTGACTTTGCACTCTAGGATGTCTGGCTCTAGGTGAATGATCAGACCATCATGGTTATCTGGGTCATGAAGATCTTTTTTGTATAGTTCTTCTATGTATTCTTGCCACCTCTTAATATCTTCTGCTTCTGTTAGATCCGTACTGTTTCTGTCCTTTATTGAGCCCATCTTTGCATGAAATGTTCCCTTGGTATCTCTAATTTTCTTGAAGAGATCTCTAGTCTTTCCCATTCTATTGCTTTCCTCGCTTTCTTTGCATTGATCACTGAGGAAGGCTTTCTTTTCTCTCCTTGCTATTTTTTGGAACTCTGCATTCAAATGGGAATATCTTTCCTTTTCTCCTTTGTCTTTCACTTCTCTTCTTTTCTCAGCTATCTGTAGGCCTCCTCAGACAGTTATTTTGCCTTTTTGCATTTTTTTTTCTGGGGGAAGGTTTTGATCACAGGTTTTGAATGTTACAAACCTTCATTCATAGTTCTTCAGGCACTCTGTCTATCATATATAATCCCTTTAATCTATTTGTCACTTCCACTGTACAGTCATAAGGGATTTGATTTAGGTCATACCTGAATGGCCTAGTGGTATTCCCTACTTTCTTCAATTTAAGTCTGAATTTGACAATAAGGAGTTCATGATCTGAGCCACAGTTACCTCCCAGTCTTGTTTTTGTTGACTGTATAGAGCTTCTCCTTCAACTGCAAAGAATATAATCAATCTGATTTCAGTATTGACCATATGGTGATTTCCATGTGGAGAGTCATCTCTTGTGTTGTTGGAAGAGGATGTTTTCTATGACCAGTGCATTCTCTTGGTAAAACTCTGTTAGACTTTGCCCTGCTTCATTCTGTACTCCAAGGCCAAACTTGCCTGTTACTCCAGGTATTTCTTGTCTTCCTACATTTGCCTTCCAGTCCCCTATAATGAAAAGGACATCTTTTTGGGGTGTTGGTTCTAGAAGGTCTTGTAGGTCTTCATAGAACTCTTCCACTTCAGTTTCTCTGACATTAGTGGTTGGGGCATAGACTTTGATTACTGTGATATGAATGGTTTGCCTTGGAAATGAATAGAGACCATTCTGTCATTTTTGAGACTACACCCAAGTACTGCATTTCAGACTCTTTTGTTGACTATGAGGGCTACTCCATTTCTTCTAAGAGATTCTTAGCCACAGTAGTAGATATAATGGTCATCTGAATTAAATTCACTCATTCCAGTCCATTTCAGCTCACTGATTCCTTAAATGTTCACTCTTGCCACCTCCTGCTTGACCACTTCCAATTTACCTTGATTTGTGGACCTAACAGTCCAGGTTCCTATGCAATAATGTCATCATCAGTCACATCCACAACTGGTTGTTGTTTTCACTTTGGCTCTGCTCTTCATTCTTTCTGGAGTTATTTCTCCACTCTTCTCTAGGAGCATCTTGGGCACCTACCAACCTGGGGAATTTATCTTTCACTGTCTTGTCTTCTTGCCTTTTCATACTGTTCATCAAGTGCTCAAGGCAAGCATACTGAAATGGTTTACTATTCCCTTCTCCAGTGGACCATGTTTTGTCAGAACTCTCCACCATGACCAGCCCATCTTGGGGGGGGCCCTGCATGGTATGGCTCATCGTTCACTGAGTTAGACAAGGCTGTGATCCATGTGATCAGTTTGGTTAATTTTCTGTGATTGTGGTTTTCATTCTGTCTTCCTTCTGATGAATAAGAGGCCTGTGGAAGTTTCTGGATGGGAGGGACTTTCTATGGGGGAATATGGGTCTTATTCTGATGGGCAGTAAATCTTTAATTTTCTGCTGATGCGTGGGGCTGTGTTCCTTCCCTGTAATCTGGCCTGAGGCCAAGAAACTTTGAGGAGAAAAGCGTCATTTTAAAACTCTCCGTTGAAGAGATCAGAATTAGCTATATTTCCTTACCAAAGACATAAATCAGAACATTTGGCTTAATCTAGAAGAGCAAATTTGAGCTGGAAAGAAGAGAAAAGGACTACTGGTAGAAGAAACTCAGAATGTTGCAGCACTGAAGAGGCTACAGAGAGGTCTTAAGGCAGGGGCTGATAATAGCGGAAATACTATGAGACAGTTGGGCTTCCCAGATGGTGCTAGTGGTAAAGAATCTGCCTAAAATGCAGGAGACAGAAGAGACATAGGTGCTATCCCTGGGTCAGGAAGATCCCCTGGAGGAGGGCACGCAACCACTCCAGTATTCTTGCCTGGAGAATCTCATGGAGAGAGGAACCTGGTGGACTACAGTCCATAGGGTTATAAAGAGTCAGACGTGACTGAAGCGACTTAGCAAACACACACAATATGCAGAGAGTACTGCCTCAAGAAGCCTGGATATAAAAGAAAATTTTAGTACTTAGCAATAATAGCAGAGTAAAATAGGGAATTGTGTGTGTATGTTTAAGACCAGTAAGGGGAAGGGGGTGTCAGGGGAGTGGGAATCGGTGTGCATTTTAAACACAAGAAAATATACTAGCAATCAGAAGCCCAGAATAAAATAATTTAATTGGCAGACTACCTATCCAGATGTCAACTTTTTTTTTTTTTCAAGCTCAACCTATGTCTTTTCAACTTTTTATTTTGTATAGCAGTATAACCGATGAACAATGTTTTGATAGTTTCAGGTGAATAGCAACGGGACTCGGCCATACACATACGTATATCCATTCTCCCCCACACTGCCCTCCATCCAGGCTGCCACATGGCACTGAGCAGAGCTCCATGTGCTACACAGCATGTCCTTGTTGGTAACCCATTTTAAAAGTATTAGTGCGTACATGTCCATCCCAACTCTCTAGCTATCCCTTCCCCTCAACCTTTCCCCAGCACAGATGTTGACTTTTTTAAAGTCTGTCTTCCACATCTCTTTAGACCTGCTCTGTCCAAAATGGTAGTCACCAACCACATATGGCTATCTAAACTTAATCAAGTCAAAATTTTAGTTCCTTATTCACACCAGCTACATTTCAAGTGCTCGGCAGTGACTCGTCACTAGTGACTACATATTTATAATAGTCTCCTAGCCTCAGAAATTTCTATTGAAAAGACCACAGTCTTTCAAAAGCATGCAATCAACTATGAATGTTCCGAAGTGCTTTAGTATTATAATGAAATATCGTATTCATCCTCTTTGGTCCTCCTTCTCCAGAGTAAGCACAAGTACATGAGCACATGTGCGTGCACACACAGTATTTTACCATGAAAGACATAAATCATAAACAGACTCTAACTGGCACAGAACCACAAGCTTGATTACAAATCCCTAGAAGTACTACATGACTGGCAGGGGGTGGGGGGAATGTTTTCTTTTTTAGCTGTTTTTCCTGACACATCAATAGTTCAAGCATTTTCAATGAACACACTTCACAGATGGGTTTCACAGATGGGCAGACTGAGGCCTAAAATGAGGAACAGTTATGAGGAACGGCAGTTGCTCCAACGTGTTTCTCTCTCTGAGGATTCTCTTCTTAGCAGCCAGACCTCAGTCTGCTCTGTCTCCAGGTACTCCGAGAGGTAGTGTTTCCTCCACTCTCTGACAGGTGTCAAAACCTCACCCACGGGCTCTGTCAGGTCCTAGAGAAATCAACCACCACATGTACCTCCTACTAGATTTGTGCTTTGTATGGAGGTGGTATTTCATCTGACACAGTCACCCAGCACATTATTATGGCACGCAAATGCACTTGAATGTCCAGGTTTATGTTGTTTTCCTGCCAAGGAGCCAAATAAAAACTCTTTAAAGAAGCATCCTCTTCAGTCTCTCCTCTGTTTTCACTACAAATACCATTACTCATATTTACATGCATGTGTATTTACATGCACTTACATGTGTTTAATAAAGTTACATTCATACATGCATCCAGAGTACATGAGCAAGTCATAAAAACAGACCAGAATAATAAAAGGACACACATTTTTAAGGGATGGGAAGGACAAAAACATGGCAAAAAAAAAACCACTATGAGTAACTAACTCCACTTTCCCAAGTGTCCCAGTGGAAGACTGAATCTTTCTGGCATATGACTCCCAATCAAATTCTGCTTGGCATTTTAGGGACTTGTGAGAATAGAGAGAGTCAATAGTACTTGACAACTCTGAATTATAATTCTTGATGATTACTTTAGGCTTTCACCTTTTTGTTCATGGTATTGACATCATTGTACCCACCCAGGAAAAAATATGGGCAGCTACCAACACAAAGGAACAGTCTCCATGATACATTGGAATTATTATCTGATTGATCAAGGCTGTTCCCACCAAACCCTGTCCAGTAATTCTCATGATTATTCTCCTCAAATTCTTAAGCACTTCCGGGATCTCCCCTCCTTCATTCAAGAGACTCATGATCCCCTAAGAAGTCTTTGTTTCAGTCAGCAAGTTTAGTAAATAATTTTTTTCACCCATATCCCCTACTGCCTGTCACTTCTATTCAGACCACAGCTCAAATATCTTCACAATGAGGGGGGAAGTTATCCTTATATAGGTATATGTTATGTTTGCTTACTGTGTTATCTTCCCTAGATATAATTTTATATTACCCCTATACATTCCTCATAAGAGCAAGAATGCATCTATTTTGCTTATTACACTGTGACTGCCACATTCTGGGCACTCAAATAGGTATTTAATAAAATCCAGTTGAGCCTCTAGATCTAAGTTCTAGTGCACAGTGAATTCAAGGGATTGAGATATACATTAAGTGACACCAAAAGGAAATAATCAAGCAAATAAAAAATGTGGGAAATTATACACAGTAATTGACTTGAACTCTTCATGGTGAAAGCAAAGTGGAGAGATTATCTGAGGAAGATTTAGATGTTCAATGACTTATGGAACTGTTATTTTCTTAGAAACAACGACATTGTCATAACTTAGCCAAATGTCCTTATTCTTAAGAGATTCACACTGAATTATTAATGGATGAAATTTTTACATACCTGGAATTTAACTTTCAAATGGAATGCTGAAACTCAGTGTATATGTCAACAAAGAGAGAGAATGAGGAAAGGTAGATAGTAATTATATAGGTCTTTATTGTGCTTGTCTTTTGACTTACTTTGCTTTTTTATGAAAATTTTCTAAGTTGGAAAAAACAAAATCTGAATAAGTGACCAGCAAGATAAACGGTAGCAAGTTCCTATTGATTCTAGCCTACCTAATATAAAGTAATCAAGATGCAAAACTGCTCCAATTTTTCATAATAAGAATGTTCCTTTATGCTTATTTAAGAGTCTAAGCCACTGGTTTTTCAACTTTTAAAAAACTGTGTGTCCTTTATACCACTTGATTCAGTGATAATCCTTACAGAATGAAAGCCCAGATATCAGCAATCATGTCAACCAATTCATTTCCAATGCCCACACTACAGTATCAAACACAGAATGATGATTAATAAGTTACTGAAAGCGAAAGTGTTAGTCACTTAGTTGTGTCCAACTCTTCGCAACCCCATGGACTACAGCCCACCAGGCCTCTGTCCACAGTATTCTCCAGACAAGAATACTGGAGTGGGTTGCCATTCCCTTCTCCAGGGGATCTTCCTGACCCAGGGATTGAACCCAAGTCTCCTACATTGCAGATGAAGTCTTTAAGGTCTGAGCCACCAGCGAAGCCCAATAAATTACTGGAAGAACAAAAATATATGCAGAACAGCTGCCCACTGAGGTAAGTTATGGATCTTGAGCATCTAGATAGAGATCTTGGAACCAGTCCCAGGAGAGCTGGCCATGAAAGGGAAAGTAACTAACTATGCAAAGTGGAGTAAGTCTGGTTCAGTTCTCAAATGTTTACAGTGCAACTTACGTGAAGCCCATCTCAAACACCATGGTCACAGAAAAGGGCATCCTGCAGTGCCCAAAAAGGCATAAAGCAAACTAACGAATTTCTATTTCCTTTGACTTTCCCAGATTGCTCACTGGAATATAAAATACAGGACAGCCAGAGTTTGACTATCTGTTCACAATGCTGTACTATGGTGCCGAAAAAGAGTGCTTAGAATTTGTTAGCTACCCAATAAATATCTGTTGAATGAATTAGTGAGTTCTGGTAAAACAAGGGTTCTCTGATTTAAGCGTGCATCAGAATCACCTGAAACATTTGCTAAAACGCAGGTTTGCTGGACCTCACTCCCAGAATTTTTGATTTGGTACTTCTGGAGTATGGGACAAGAGTGCATCCCTAACAAACTGCTATGTAATGCTAAAGCTACTGGCCTGGGGACCATGTTTTGAGAAACATGATACCTGTAGGATACCTCTCTTTTAGCTTTCCCCTTGCTTCACAAAGCTCCTGCTTCAGAAATAAAAACAGTACTATGCAGTTCTTTTGTATAAGATACTTAATGTACCTCATTGTTTATTTGACCAATAATCTTCTTATGGTATTACAGAAACATTTGAGTTTAGATTAGTCAAAATTCAGACACTTTCCCATCAATCAAGCCAAATATTTACCATAGGTATTTTTCTCCCTGCCAGGGAAGCTAGAATTCGGTATTAGCAGCTCAGCATACTACTCCTCCAGCTCATATTTGTGTATTTGGGAGAAGGCTGGGAAAATACACACTATCTCTTTGCAGCATGATTGCGCTGCCAAGCATGTCTGCCCCCAGAGAAATCAGGTGCCTTGCGCACAGCAGAAATTTATGTAAAAGAAAGTCTGTTTATGAGAGGCGAACGTGGAACCCAAATTTATCTCCCAGTGACAACTTCAGAATCTGAAAATTTCCAACTTCTCCCCTTGTGAGTTGCTTGAAATTGCTGTTTTTCAAGTCAAGAACACCTGTTTAGTGTTTTTTTCCTCGCCCTCCCTGGTAAATGAAGCCGCTAGGAAAACAGCATCTGAAGGTTTTAATGAATAAGACACACAAAGTACTGACAGATTTCAGCACATTATACAACCCTTACCCTGTCCTCCTAATGAGGGAAGATCAAAAAGGAAGAAAACAGTTGTGATACTGGGCTCTGGAGTTTGTTTTTAAACTGCTGCAAATGAGCTCAGATCGAGCACCGCTCTACTGGGTACAGTCGTAAGCAATTTGCACATTGCTGTGAAGTAACATACACAGACATGACTTTGGTAAGTGAACAACAACTACAGGTTTGATGTTCAGCATCAGGCACCCTTCCAAAGAACTTTCCATCTCAACTATACAACACTGTGGCAATCAAAATTTCACTTGGGCCTCTACCACCAGGTCAGACGCAACTACAGAGCAGAAAGCCACAAAAACAGACAACCAGAAAGCCTCTTACTGATCTTATTCTTCTAATTCAAGAGTTACTGAGTAGGAACTGAGTACCTACTCTGTACAAAGCACAGATTTTGAGAATATAAAAGGAAAACATTAGTTATGGCTGGGTGGGTGGAAAACTCAGTGAAAGCTTCAGGGTGATTAACTTTTATTCACTGGATATACTACAATAAAGCACCTACTTTGTGTGAGTTACAGACCTAGGTACGAATATTTATTTGATGATCACAGTCCCCATGTGCATCTGGTCTAGTCACAGTAACAAACAGGTCAACAAATAAATGGATATGTAACCACAAGTGAAGAAAAATACATCAAAAGAAATGAACAGAAGGCCCTTCATTCAACCCATATTTGCTATACAACTGCAGTAAGTCAGGTCCTGTGGCTTGCAGGATAGATGAAATTCTGAGAATCAGATAAGGAAAAATTGAGGAAAGAAAGATGAATGGTAGTCTATGAAAAACTAATAACATGAGGAAATACACAGAATAGAAAATTACAAAAGAATCAAACAGAAGATCTTAGGTTTTGAACTCCATACAAGGGGATATGGATTTTATTTTCTAGTACATGAGTGCTAAGTCACTTCAGTCGTGTCCAGCTCTATGTGATCCAATGGACCACAGCCTGCCAGGCTCCTCTGTCCATGGGATTCTTCAGGCAAGAATACTGAGGTGGGTTCCCGTGCCCTCCTCTAGGGGATCTTCCCAACCCAGGGATTGAACCCACTTCTCTTACGTCTCCTGCATTGGCAGTGGGTTCTTTACCCTTAGTGCCACCTGGGAAGCCAAGGTTTATAAATCGGGTTTTACAAATAATTAAACCATTAAAGGTAGGAAGAACAAATTAAAATATCTATTGATCCTTGGTTCCCAGGTGGCACTAATGGTAAAGAATCTGCTTGCCGATGCAGGAGATGCAAGAGATGCCAGTTCGATCCCTGAGTGAGAAAGAGCCCCTGGAGGAGGAAATGGCAATCCACTCCAGTATTCTTGCCTGAAAAATTCCATGGACAGAGGAGACTGGCAGGCTACAGTCTATGCAGTCACAAAGAGTCAGACACGACTGAGTGAGCACACACACTGACATTTCTTATCTAAAAGTTTTAAGACAAAGATCACCATAGATTCCATATTTGACCTGTATGTTGGATACACATGAATCTTGAAAGAAACTTTGATAGAGCAGGTCACTTCTTTCCATCTTGCCCTCACCTGCAGTATTTACAGAGCTGCCCTGAGATGTTAAGAGACATGAATATGTTTAACTAGCAAAGTTCTTATAATATTTTATAATGAGATAAGGACTCATCAAGAACATCTATATCACTCAGATGTTTGTTAGATATCTTAATGGAGAGTACTTAAAAGAGTTGTAATGTTGCCCAATTAAAGATGAATTATACATTTTTTAGAGAAATAAATTCCAATTTTTCAGGCCTCTTATATGATTATAGATTTAAAATATCATACATGCCTTGACTGTCCCTTCAAGGTAAATATTAATATTTTAATACCTAAGAAAAAACTTACTTAGGGAGATAAACAAAGCTAAGGAAAAATTTAGGATATTAATATATGGGAATTTTCCCATTTAAAAATTTCTGTTACCTAAGTGACTGAAGTATGTCATATAGTTAAAGATCTATCAATACATTTAAATTTGGAAATGGAATTTTCTAGCTTGTACACGAATCTTCTAAATGAGTTTCAGATGATTTGGAGTCATTTGTTAATATAAAAATGTTTGATTACTTTGCAAGATTAACTAATCTGCAAGTAAAACTGACTAATATTAAAGAAGGCAGAAATTTACATGTCATATTTCAGGGAAAAAATAAACTTTCATATAATTGGCAAAGCAGATTGAAAATTAGTATCATGACAGTGTAGTAAACACTATATCCTCTCCTATGTATATATGTATATTATGAGGAAACTTTTTTAGTTAATGGCATCTATAACAAGTATCAGGCTTCCTTGGTGGCTTAGATGGTAAAGAAACTGCCTGCAATGCAGGAGATCCAGGTTCCCTGGGTCAGAAAGAACCCTTGGAGAAGGGAATGGCTACCCACTTCAGTATTCTTGCCTGTAGAATTAAATGGACAGAGGAGCCTTTACAGTCCATGGGGTCGTAAAGAGTCTGGCACACCTGAGTGACTAACACTTTCCCTTTTTCATAATAAGTATCACAATAATCTGGATGTAGTCCAAGACAGTGAATACATTAAAGTGTTAAACCAAGACTTCCATATAGTTATGATGCACAATTTCACATTTATTACTGATATATTAAATATTTTACTAAGAAATAGGAATTTTGTATTATACACAAAATTGTAACTACCTCAAAACCATGCTTATTTCATCTTTTGCACATACTTTTAAAAAATTTTACATATGTTAACAAGTTTATAAAATACTAGTATAATATCATATGAACAAAATTATAATTAAATAAAAACATATTAATGTGTACACAAATTTGTATAGACTGGCTGCATAATCAAAAGAGTTTGGTGAACACTGCCTTACTGAAAGTACTACCAATGAAGCTTTTTGAGGATAGATGGAATATCTACACTAGACTTTATGGAGATGAGTCTGCCTGTAGAGATTAGGATGTCTGGAGAGACGGAAAACTAATGGCAGAGAAGAAAGTCAAAGGCTACTGCAATGATCATAATAAATGGGCCTGAAATAAAAGATTCATTTAATACTCATAAAAGAAGGAATGAATATGACAGTTATTGGGACAGGCAGAATAATATCTCCTCATATATAGCAAAATCTTAATCCCCTTACCTGTTTATATATTATATTAAATGGCCAGAGAGAATTAGTTAGCACTAATACCAATCATTGTTTTTATCTTTGATTCCTTTTTTTCTCCCACTTTTAATTCCTTTAAAGGAATGCTGTATTCCTATAAATAACAAGGTGCTTCTGTACCTAAATCCAGTGCACTAATATCTTGATATTGCTTTGGAATAGAAACAAGCAATTATTGCATGTGTGCTCGGCCCTGTGTGACTCTTCTGTGACCCCCATGGACTGTAGCCCACCAGGCTCCTCTGTCCATGGGATTATCCTGACAACACTAGTGGTGTAGGTTGCCATTTCCTCCCCCAGGGGACCTGCCTGACCCAGGGATGAAACCTGCACCTCCTGTGGCTACTGCATTGGCAGGCAGATATTTTACCACTAGCACCACCTGGGAAGCCACAAGAAAATACTAGGAGAGTTGAAATGGATTAGTCCAGTAAATGTACAGCAGATGCCTCCTTTCTGTTTTTTGTCTCATGTACTCTGAGCTACTCAGTGAACTGCCTGGTTAGAGGATCAGAGACGTGACTGGAACCCAACAAGCAAGTTCAACTTTGGATGAGATCACGGGACAAGACACAGGGTTTTTAGATGTTGACAGAACACTTGCTGTTAAATAAATACAGACTTGAGGAGAGAACTAAAGTGAACAGTCACTGTGCTGTAGAACTCTCCATGTTACTTCTTGGCTGGCAAACTTGGGTAGCGTTCAACTCAAAGAATCTCCATATGCTAGTAGTTTGGCAAGATGTTATAAGAGCATTTAAATGCATATACTTTCTGACCCTGTAATCATACTTCTAGCACTCTATACTAAAGAACTAACCAGGTATAGGGGTGTGTGTGTGTGTGTGTGTGTATGAGAATAATTTCTACAAAGGTTCATTCACTTTGGTCTTTCTCTATTTCCTTCACCCTCTTCTAGTTTCAAGCAATGGCCAGGCTACTGTTTGCTTCCTCAACTCAAGGTATTTTTCAGGTCAAAAAGCAAAAGAAGCACAAGTCTAAAGTTCTTTCCATAGGTGACAGATTCATAGAAGAAAAATTGTTAGACTCGGGAAGTGAGAAACAGAACGAAAGTAAAAAGCAAAGAAGTAACAGAAGTTTTCTCAGACCAGAGCAAGGAATGAGTATGGTGAGTATATATTCATGTATGCACATCTCAGGTTTTATCCACCCAAAGATTTTAGGCTGGATTTTCAACTCCAGCTCTGCCACAGACAGGGTGGGTAAACCTTAGTTTAAACCCTATTCCCATGTCTCAAGCTACGGCAGTGAACAAGAAAGACAAGCCCTCTACTCATGGAACTTACATCCTCCTAAACGACAAAATAAAATAAATAACTCATTCTGCTCTGGTAATGATGTTACCCAATACTTAGAGAAAAATCAGTTTTAAAAAACCCTCAGTTCCAAAAAAAAAAAAAAAAAAAACCCTCAGAAATGACACAGATGATGAAACTAGTTGACATACATTAAGTCAGCTAATATAACTGTGTTCAAGTATTTAGAGAAAACCACAACATAATCAGGAGAAAAACAGATGATGTAAGATCCAAATGGAACTTCTAGACATCAAAAATGCAATATCTGAAATGAAAAATTCACTGGAAATTCTCAATAGCAAATTGCATTCTGCAAGTGAAAAAAAAAAAAAAAAGGGAACCTGCAAAGAGCAGTAAGAGGTATCAAAATAAAGCACAGAGGTAAAAGAGCAAAAGCAAAACAAAAAAATCAGAACCATAGTAAACTGTAGGAAAATATCAAACAGAAGAATGGCAGCAAAAAGCAGAAAAATCATTTGAAGAAATAATGGCCACAATTTTTCCAAATTTGGTAAAAACTTTCAACAGATTGAAAAGGATCACCAAAAATCAAGCAAGATAAACATAACACCATATCGATACAATTAATTATCAAATTTCTTTAAACAAAAAACAGTGATAAAAATCTCAAAAGCCATCAGCAAAAAACAAGGACAGATTACGTAGAGAGGAGAAATATAAATGACTTCTCATCAGAAACTATGTAAACATAAAATAAATGGAAAGACATCTTTAAAGAAAATAACCTAACAATAAAGCTAGGCAATCATTATCGAGGCTACAAGCATCACAAAAAGGCAAACAACTTACTTATCTCCTTTGGAGGTACACAAACCACATATGTGTGTATTTTTGCCACAAAATAAGAACCTGAATCAAATCAAAATTCTAGATGCAAAATACAAGGGACATGGGAACATATCAAATGAAGTTGAAATGCAAACCAAAACAAGTATATCCAAAATCAAATTCTTAGTAAGAGTTTAAGCAAATTATGTCTTCCCTTTATTTAGAGTTGATGAATAAAGGGATAATCCAGAAATACTGAGTCACAATATCCATGTCTCTACTACGACATCTCTTCCAGGTAAACGTAACCCTTTCTTTCACTGTTTTCTGACAGCACGTTGCATGTCTCTTTTTTATTGCTTCTTTATTTCATTACATCATCATGTTTAAGAACCTCTCTTTCTTCTCTTGCTTAAATGCAGAACTTTAGAGACCAGAGACTATATTTTATTAATCTCTGTATCACAGAACTGACACACAGATGTTCACTAAAGATATATTAGATAAATGAATGAGTTACTAATATTTTTGATAAAATAACAGAATGAAATTAATAGAAACTACAGAAAATATGAAGAGTAACTACAGAAAATATGACCAAAACAGAGATTCTTTTACCGAAAGATCTTTTGATGAGATCTATGAATCAATTGCCATCCACTCCAGTACTCTTGCCTGGAAAGTCCCATGGACGGAGGAGCCTGGAAGGCTGCAGTCCATGGGGTCACTACAAGTCGGACACGACTGAGTGACTTCACTTTCAGTTTTCACTTTCATGCATTGGAGAAGGAAATGGCAACCCACTCCAGTGTTCTTGCCTGGAGAATCCCAGGGATGGGGGAGCCTGGTGGGCTGCCATCTATGGGGTCGCACAGAGTTGGACACGACTGAAGAGACTTAGCAGCAACAGCAGCATGAATCAATTGTTTAGTCTTTTAAATAAACATTTATTAAGCTTCAATCCTATGCTAGGTAGCTGAACAAATTTTTTTTAGTTAGATTAGTTTCTCTCAAAGAGATTAGAATCCCACAAAGGAACAGAGAGACTCATATATTGCAGCACTAACAAGCTCATAGAAGGAAAGGGGCATGGAAGGTACCAAGAGTCCCTATCACCTAATAACACAGAATATTTACATCCTAAAGGGAATACAAGGGAAAGCTCTGTGGAAAAGAAAGTTCCGGTATTATCTTGAAAGATGCTTGGGAAAAAATATGTGGTAAAGAATAGTATGAGTAAAAGACGCAGACATACGCATACTGTGAGACCATCAGTAAAAATCAAACAGGCAGGGACTTCCTTGGTGGCCCAGTGGTCAGCAATCACCTGTCAATGCAGTGGACACAGGTTCGATCCCTGGTCCGGGAAGACCCTACATGCTGTGTGACAACTAAGCCCAAGTGTCACGACTACCAAGGCTATTAACCCTAGAGCCTGTGCCCTGCAACAAAAGAAGCCACCACGGTGAGAAGCCTGAGCACCACAACAGAGAGCAGCCCCCCACTTGCCACAATCAAAGAAAGCCCACACACAGCAGCGAAGACTCAGCACAGCCAAAAATTAAAAAAAAAAAAAAAAAAGGCAGAAAGTGACTAGATGGACCTTTAATTTAACAACTAAAAGCCAACAAAAGCAATTTACAGACCCTAAAATATAAATAAATATCAACAACTGGCCAAATATGCATTAATTCTTCCAATGCTGCTGCTGCTGCTAAGTCACTTCGGTCGTGTCCGACTCTGTGCGACCCCATAGACAGCAGCCCACCAGGCTCCCCAGTCCCTGGGATTCTCCAGGCAAGAACACTGGAGTGGATTGCCATTTCCTTCTCCAATGCATGAAAGTGAAAGTGAAGTCACTCATTCATGTCTGACTCTTAGCGACCCCATGGACTGCAGCCTACCAGGCTCCTCCATCCATGGGACTTTCCAAGCAAGAGTACTGGAGTGGGGTGCCATTGCCTCCTCCGAATTCTTCCAATAAATATTCATTAAAAGATTCTGAGTATCAGGCACCATGTCCACCACACTTTATGGTCTGACCTCCACTTACCCATCCCCTTCAATGTTTTCTTTCCCCACTACACATGCAATATCTTTCCCCCTTCATCCCTTTCTCCTCATCCGTCTATGCCTATACAACTCACCCAAGGAAACTCCCCTTCAAAGTCACTCTTTCAGGTCCATTAAAACACCGGCCATCTAGGATGTTCCGGGTGTGCTCTCCTTTACCCCACCGCCATCACTACCACCACCATGACTCTCATCATTTTGTTGCTGTTGCCGTTGTTTAGTCCTAAAGTCATGTGGAACTCTTTGTGACCCCGTGGACTGTAGCCCACCAGGCTCCTCTGTCCATGGGATTTGCCAGGCAAGAATCCTGGAGTGGGTTGCCATTTCCTTCTCCAGGGGACTTTCCCAGCCCAGAGATCAAATCCTCATCTCCTGCCTTGCAGGTGGATTCTTTATCACTGAGCCACCAGGCAAAGCCAGACCATTACTACATGTATCACAATTAGAGACTAACCAAGAACATCACTGGGCTTCCCTGATAGCTCAGTTGGTAAAGAATCCGCCTGAAATGCAGAAGACCCAGGTTTGATTCCTGGGTTGGGAAGATCCACTGGAGAAGGGATAGGCTACCCACTCCAGTATTCTGGCCTGGAGAATTCCATGGACTATATAGTCCAGGGGGTCACAAAGAGTCGGACATGACTGAGTGACTTTCACTTTCACAAGAACATCAATACCATCTGATATTAGTGACTAATATTTGATGCATCCATAGTACATCAACTAAACGTCAGTAATAAGTTAATAGTCAGGAGAACAATGTTATTAATGGCAGGTGGGTTTGGTAAAGAAGTTTGGTAAATGGAGTCCCAGATGGTTTAGACTATGTGACACTTTTCAGCTCAGCTTGACGTCATGAAGACTGAGCAAAGAATGCACACAAGACAAATGTAATACTGTGTGAGGTTTTTTTATTTCCTACTTTCTTTCTATTTGTAGACATGGGTAAAGGAGGGGAGGCATCTGAAAGTATCCCATCACACTAGAAGTTTTTCTTGCAGAACTCCCACCCATAACAAATCTCAGCAAACACAGGAACAATTTTCTCCAGGCATGAATCAGGTCATTGGTACCGAGCTTCTTTTTACAACAAGGTATTCTAATGGCATTTTGTTCTTTCCTTCACAAAGGCAGCCAGAATATCTGCCTCATTCTCTCCAAACTATTCCCATCTCAGCTAGTGTCAGATTATTTCTTGCTCTCATGCTTGACTACCTCCATGTTGTTGACTGAATAAATCAGACTTACCGAATGTCCCCAGATGTGGCCAGGAAGGAGAGCCTGATTTTTAAACAAAATAAAAATAAGCACACACTCAACAATCATTTAGACTCCTTTGCACTTCTGAAGCTAAGGAGACATTCCCATTACCTCACAATGTCCCCTGTTAGTTCTCTCTGGTTTTATTAAAACCTTTTCTTTTTCATTAAAATAAAAAGCCTCTAAAAAACTACAGTTACAGATTTTCTGCAACCCACAATTTATGGCTGCTACTCGCAACCTTCAAAAGCTTTAAAAAATAGTATCGGCTCTATTATTCTATATTATGGTAATTGTAGTAAAGATTTAAGAGGCACTTTAAGACTTTTTAGCTCCACAGTATATTTCTGTTCCAATTTCTTGCTTAGGCATTTGGGAAAGAAGCCTTATTTAAAAGCTTTACCCTCTGCCCTCTGATATACAGTTTCCCTCTTAACTACAGTAACTAGACCTCACCACACAATTAGGAAAGCTAGGTCTCCAATTAGAGCTCAGCAAAACATGGGGCAAAGCACATCTTTCCAGAAGCCCATTCCATTTATATGCACCTGATGATAATCAACATTTTTCTCGCATGTGCTAGGTACCTCTGACCCCTTTGTTATGCTTCACATCCCCTTGTTAACTTCCTACCCCTCCTCCACTCCCACAGGAAATCAGCGAAGATAATCACAAGATTAAATAACTCCAATGCCATTGCTAAAACGTTCAAAGCCATTAATATAACAAACATCCAAGTGGCCACAGGGAATTTATGTAGTACTGAAATTAAACTGACCTCACCCTACCTTCAACAGAGATCTGTTCTCCCCAGTTAACCTGTGTTTTTCTCTTGTTGCCTAGTCTAGGATGGTGGCAATTCAAAATAACCAAGGAAATAGCTAATGGAATTTCCATGACTGTGAGCACACATAAAATACCAATCCAAAGGTTGCCCAGGCATTGTCCTTTGTATTCACTGCATCCAATGAGATGAGCATTTTAAACACAATACCCTCCACACACCACATCGCTAAGGCACTTTTCTTGGGCACACACCATATGGAAAAACCACACATTCCCTGCTCCTTCCCTTCCCTCCTTTAGGATTTCAGGAGCATCTGACAGCACAAATCTGTAATAGTCCCCAACTCTGCAAAGGACAGAGCCAAGTTCCAGACTTTCCCTGTTCTGACTCAAGCCTTCCCACTACAGAGCCACAATTTTTTAATATGTCAACAGTTATCAGCTGGGGAGCTTTTCACATGCACTTCCTCACTGAGTGCATTTTCCTCCAACTGCCAACTTTCTTCCAAAGCAAAGGATAACTCTATTCCATACCCACAGTAAATAATCTTAAGTGTTTCCGCTTTGTTTCACCCCGCTCCAAGTTTCCATGTAAATTTCAGTATAGTGAAACAAACAGTGATTCCTGCCCACTGGTATTTTATGATTTTAATTTGCTCAAAAGCTCTGAATTTCATTATATTTTCCCATTTGGTGCATGGGATTTTTACAGTTAACAGATGTTCACTTAATAGAGCCTCCTAGTGAGCAAATCAGTTTTTTCCCCTCTGGTATTCATGTAACTTTCAAGTCCTGCAGTAGCTGTTTCTGGCGCCTGCCAACTTATCTGGCAGTGGAAGCTCAAATCGCAAAATGCAGCAGCTCTTTGCAAATGTACATTCTCCTCCCTTCAGTCCCACTCATCCCAACTTGATGCCTTCCTCATCAACACCATGTGAGAAAGGTCCCAGGGGAGACACCTGCCTGACACTAGACAGGGTTCACTCACAGAGGCACAGATGCTCTGCACCCAATAAATATTTTCTCAGCCTGGCTATGGCCACGGCAAATGCCAAAAATGTTAATACATCCAAAATACTAAATGAAGAGTTTTCGAAACAAGTATCCCAGGTCAATTTCCAGCTCATGAGTGGTTTGGAGGTTTTTACTCAAATATATCTCAGGTTACAAATATATATCAAGTTACAACACTGAAGAAATTGTCTACCCCAGAAATCCTGACATGTCTGTTTATAGTTTCTTACTTAAATAGGAGAGGTTCTAAGAAGTTCTTACTTAATAGGAGAAGTTCTGCAGAGACTGAATTACGAGTCTCCTTCAGGGCTTTCCTGGTGGCTCAGAGGTAATGAAGAATCTGTCTGCAATGCAGGAGACCCAGGTCCAATCCCTGAGTTGGGAAGATCCTCTGGTGAAGGGAATGGCTACCCACTCCAGTATTCTTGTCTGGAGAATTCATGGACAGAGGAGTCTGGTGGGCTACAGTCCATGGGGTAGCAAAGAGTCGGACACAACTGAGCGACTAACACTCTCACTTTTCAGATTACACGACCTAAAGAGTTTGAATATCCAATGGCTACCAACCTCTTGTTTGATTCAGGATATCAAGAATGATCTCTCTCTTTTTTTAATTGAAGTATAGCTGATTTACAATGTTGGGTTAGTTTCTGCTGTACAACAAAGTGAGTTAAATACATACACACACACACACACACACACTTTTGCATGTTCTTTTCCATTATGATTTATCAGGGGATACTGAATACAGTTCCCTGTGCTGTACAGTAGGACCATGCTGTTTATCCAGCCTATATATAAGAGCTTGCATCTGCCAGTCCTCAACTCCCAATCCATTCCTCCCCCATACCTGTTCCCCTCTGGCAACCACGAATTTGTTCTCTACGTCTGTGACTGTTTTGTAGATTAGTTCATGTGCATCATAGATTCCACATATACGTGATATCATGTGGTACCTGTCTTTCTCTTTCTGACTTCACTTAGTATGATGATCTTTAGGTCCATGGAATGACCTCTTCTGAGAGTCTGTTTGAAACTCCAAATTATCCATTAAATAGGAGATGCAGAGGACAAACTTCTTTATAAAGAAACCAAAGCTCTCAACTTGTGAAAAGTCCTGTTGGTCATTTCTTAATAGGATTCCTAAGATTAGAGCTTGTAACAAGTGAAAGATAAAGAAAAGAAAATGGGAGGAATTTGGGAACATCATCCAACTTTATTTCTCCTCTCCTAATTGAGGATGTCTAAATATCTGCAAAGGACTTGCTCCTGTTTGGTCAGAAGTATTGTCTGGCTTTCCAATGTTGGTTTTTTTTTTTTTTTTTTTAATAGTTGTAATGCATTTTCCTCATCCTTTTATTATTTTTAAATTAATGTTACTGGAGTATAATTGCTTTACAATGTTATTGGTTTCTCCTATGGGACACTGTAAAAGCAGTGCTAAGGGGAAGGTTCATAGCAATACAGGCTTACCTCAAGAAACAAGAAAAAAGTCAAATAAATAACCTAACTCTACACCTAAAGCAACTAGAGAAGGAAGAAATGAATAACCCCAGGGTTAGTAGAAGGAAGAAATCTTAAAAATTAGGGCAGAAATAAATGCAAAAGAAACTAAAGAGACCATAGCAAAGATCAACAAAGCTAAAAGCTGGTTTTCTGAAAAGGTAAACAAACTTGACAATCCGTTAGCCAGACTCATCAAGAAACAAATAGAGAAGAACCAAGTCAACAAAATTAGAAATGAAAATGGAGAGATCACAACAGACAACACTGAAATACAAAGGATCATAAGAGACTACTACCAGCCCCTATATGCCAATAAAATGGACAACTTGGAAGAAATGGACAAATTCTTAGAAAAGTATAACTTTCCAAAACTGAACCAGGAAGAAATAGAAGAACTTAACAGACCCATCACAAGCAAGGAAATTGAAACTGTAATCAGAAATCTTCCAGCAAACAAAAGCCCAAGACCAGATGGCTTCATGGCTGAATTCTACCAAAAATTTAGAGAAGAGCTAACATCTATCTTACTCAAACTCTTTCAGAAAATTGCAGAAGAAGGTAAACTTCCAAACTCATTTTATGAGGCCACCATCACCCTAATTCCAAAACCAGACAAAGATGCCACACACAAAAAAAAAAAAAACTACAGGCCAATATCACTGTTGAACATAGATGCAAAAATTCTTAACAAAATTCTAGCAAACAGAATCCAATAACATATTAAAAAGATCATACATCATGACCAAGTGGGCTTTATCCCAGGAATGTAAGGATTCTTTAATATCTGCAAATCAATCAATGTAATACACCACATTAACAAATTGAAAGATAAAAACCATATGATTATCTCAATAGATGCATAAAAAGCCTTTGACAAAATTCAACACTCATTTATGATTAAAATTCTCCAGAAAGCAGGAATAGAAGGAACATACCTCAACATAATAAAAGCTATATATGACAAACCCACAGCAAGCATCACCCTCAATGGTGAAAAACTGAAAGCATTTCCCCTAAAATCAGGAACAAGACAAGGGTGCCCACTCTCACCACTACTATTCAACATAGTTTTGGAAGTGTTGGCCACAGCAATCAGAACAGAAAAAGAAATAAAAGAAATCCAGATAGGAAAAGAAGTAAAACTCTCACTGTTTGCAGATGACATGATCCTCTACATAGAAAACCCTAGACTCTACCAGAAAATTACTAGAGCTAATCAATGAATATAGTAAAGTTGCAGGATATAAAATTAACAGAGAAATCCCTTGCATACACTAACAATAAGAAAACAGAAAGAGAAATTAAACAATACCATTCACCATTGCAACAAAAAGAATAAAATACTTAGGAGTACACCTACCTAAAGAAACAAAAGACCTATATACAGAAAACTATAAAACACTGATGAAAGAAATCAAAGAGGACCTAAATAGATGGAGAAATATACCGTGTTCATGGATTGGAAGAATCAATATTGTGAAAATGAATATACTATCCAAAGCAATCTATAGATTCAATGCAATCCCTAGCAAGCTACCAATGGTATTTTTCACAGAACTAGACCAAAGAATTTCACAATTTGTATGGAAATACAAAAAACCTTGAATAGCCAAAGCAATCTTAAGAAAGAAGAATGGAATTGGAGGAATCAACCTGCCTGACTTCAGACTATACTACAAAGCCACAGACATCAAGACAGTATGGTACTGGCACGAAGACAGAAATATAGATCAATGGAACGAAATAGAAAGCCCTGAGAGAAATCCACATACCTATGGACACCATATCTTCGACAAAGGAGGCAAGAATATACAATGGAAAAAAGACAACCTCTTTAACAAGTGGTGCTCGGAAAACTGGTCAACCACTTGTAAAAGAATGAAACTAGAAAACTTTCTAATACCATACACAAAAATAAACTCAAAATGGATTAAAGATCTAAATGTAAGACCAGAAACTATAAAACTCCTAGAGGAGAACATAGGCAAAACTCTCTCCAACATAAATCACAGCTGGATCCTCTATGACCCACCTCCCAGAATATTGGAAATAAAAGCAAAACTAAACAAATGGGACCTAATGAAACTTAAAAGCTTTTGCACAACAAAGGAAACTATAAGCAAAGTGAAAAGAAAGCCTTCAGAATGGGAGAAAATAATAGCAAATGAAGCAACAGACAAAGGATTAATCTCAAAAATATACAAGCAACACCTGCAGCTCAATTCCAGAAAAATAAACGATCCAATCAAAAAATGAGCCAAAGATCTCAATAGACATTTCTCCAAAGAAGACATACAGAAGGCTAACAAACACATGAAAAGATGCTCAACATCACTCATTATCAGAGAAATGCAAATCAAAACCACAATGAGGTACCACTACATACCAGTCAGGATGGCTGCTATCCAAAAGTCTACAAGCAATAAATGCTGGAGAGGGTGTGGAGAAAAGGGAACCCTCTTACACTGTTGGTGGGAATGCAAACTAGTACAGCCGCTATGGAGAACAGTGTGGAGATTTCTTAAAAAACTGGAAATAGAACTGCCATATGACCCAGCAATCCCCCCTGCTGGGCATACACACTGAGGAAACCAGATCTGAAAGAGACACGTGCACCCCAATGTTCATCACAGCACTGTTTATAATAGCCAGGACATGGAAGCAACCTAGATGCCCATCAGCAGACAAATGGAGAAGGAAGCTGTGGTACATATACACCATGGAATATTACTCAGCCATTAAAAAGAATACATTTGAATCAGTTCTAATGAAATGGATGAAACTGGAGCCCATTATACAGAGTGAAGTAAGCCAGAAAGATAAACACCAATACAGTATACTAACACATATATATAGAATTTGGAAAGATGGTAACAATAACCTTATATGCAGGACAGAAAATGAGACACAGATGTACAGAACAGACTTTTGGACTCTGGGAGAAGGCGAGGGTGGGATGATCTGAGAGAATAGCACTGAAATATGTATATTATCAAGTGTGAAACAGATCACCAACGCAGGTTGGATGCATTAGACAAGTGCTCAGGGCTGATGCACTGGGAAGACCCAGAGGGATGGGATGGGGCGGGAGGTGGGAGGGGGGATCAGGATGGGGAACACATGTAAATCCATGGCTGATTCATGTCAATGTATGGCAAAAACCACTACAATATTGTAAAGTAATTAGCCTCCAACTAATAAGAATAAATGAAAAAATAAAACTGATCAATATACAAGAAAAAAAATGTTATTGGCTTCTATTCTACAACAAAATGAATCAGCCATACATATACATACACATATATCCCCTCCGTTTTGGATGCAGACAAGAATGCAGAAAAGAAATACATGGACACCAAAGGGGAAGTAGGGCAGGGAGTGGGAGATTGGGATTGATACGCTATTGATACCATGTGTAAAAAGATAACTAATGAGAACATACTGTATAGCAGAGGGAACTCTATTTAATGTGGTGGCTTCCAATACCCTTATCTAGAATGCTTATACCCTCACCAGATTTCCAGTCAGCCTGTGACATCAACAGTCTCTGAGTCAATCATCCTTCAGGACTCAGGCCAATTTCCCTTCCTTCATGAAGTTCTTCCGGATCCCCACCATTTGTCCCCAACCAAATGAATGTCTATCACTGAGTAGCTGAGAAATATATTATTTTATACATGTCTTACTGAACAGGTAGGTAAGGTCCTTAATACTTAAGGCACTAACCTAATTTCTCTTAGTTGACTTAAGCCAGAGGCAGAAATTAAACCCAAGTGTCCAGCACTTTGGACCCCAAGCACTTTCTACTATCTCACTTACAATCTACTTTATCATCATTCTTTAATGTTTGCCTTTCTCATTATCCCTGATCTCTGACCATTTGGAGGCTTATTGAGTATCTCTTATATGTTGGGAGCTTTAAATGCATTCTTTACTTAATCCTGAAAGATCACATCACAGTCTAATTAAGAAAACAGAAAACACTCTTGGTGTTCCAAAACAAGAGCAGTTCATGTAGGAAATCTGTCACAAAGGTGACAGGAGAGTTAAGAAGCCTAACAGGGATAAAAAGGCTACTCAGAATTGAGCCAAAAAAGGAAACTGCTACCTCGGGGCTGGAGAGATAAAGGAAAGGGCACATCACCAGAGCCAATGAGTCAACCTCAGTGATGAAAGCTGAAGCCCTCACTGGCTTGTCTGCAGGGAGCTGGAGCCCTGGGAGACATGCAGCTGCTGCCAGAGAGGCTGCAGGAGCAACCAGAGGGAGAGATCATAATAACTTCTGTTCCTTCAGCCTGCCACTCTCCCACCAGCGGATCCCATTGGCCAAATCCAGCACAAGTCAGCTGACAAGGGAGTTTGCAGGGATGGGTACCCCCTGGCATTTGGAGCAGAACAGCAAAGTGAAGAATGGCTGAGAGCAAATAGCACAATAATTACCATCAACCCTATTTACCAGTTCAGGAAACAGGCTAAAGGTGAAGATACTTATCCAAAGTTAGATACCTAATAAGCAATGGACTCTCCATTCCAACTCTGACACCATGCAGTTGATTCCAATGCCCATTGTCCTACACTGCCCCTAATCAAGGCAAAGCCCATGATCTCTCCCTGCCCTGCCTTCACCCTCACACACGAACTCACAGTTGGTGTTCAATGGGAGAGCAAGGGATTACATATAATGCCAGAAAAGCAGCCAGGCTCTGTTCCCATGTGAAGGCCTCCCTGTGTGAATTTCCGGAGGCTGCTGATTCAGATTAGGCTTTGAGAACTCCTGCCTGCTTCCCCTTTGTAGAAAAGAGAGACGCCATTAATGGACACTCCCTCAATCATAAACTTCCATGGGAGATGGCTTCAGAGCCAGTCTTAAGTGACTCATGTCTTAAATAATATAGTATAAATTGTGTTTAATGACCAAGGGCTTTGAAATTAGACTGAGCTGGACACAAATCTTTGCTGTGCTATTCATAAGCTGTATACCCTTGTCAAATACATTTCCCTCTCTGAGTATCAGTTTTCCCATGAGTCAAATGAAAATAGTAACCCCTACCATATAGGGTTGTCAGATGGACTGTTAGGCCAGTTACATAAAAGAAATAGTATGGTATCTGAGTCCCTTGAACAATAAGGAGATCAAACCAGTCAATCCTAAAGGAAATCAGTCCTGAATATTCATTGGAAGGACTGATGCTGAAGCTTAAACTCCAATACTTTGGCCACCTGATGTGAAGGGTTGACTCACTGGAAAAGAACCTGATGCTGGGAAAGATTGAAGGCAGGAGGAAAAGGGGACAACAGAGGATGAGATGGCTACCTACTGTCAACAACTCAATGGACATGAGTTTGAGCAAACTCCAGGAGATGGTGAAGGACGGGGAAGCCTGACATGCTGCAGTTCACAGAGTCGCAAAGAGACAAGACTGAGCGACTGAACAACAATAACAACATGCTTCAAGTGCTCAATAAATAATAGAAAAGATAATAATAAATGTTCAGAAAAACATCCCTGGGGGGGGATACAGCTTTACACAGATAGACCAAAGAGTAAAGCATCTCCCAGGTACTCTCACAGTAACTTGTGGTTCTGTGGTGATTAAAAAATAAGTTGGCAATAATGAGCCAGTATCTCTGGGCATCAGCAAACCCCAGGGTCCATACTACTACTGTGAGGGGCACTTAAATGTTTTTTTTTTAGCTCTTAATTGGCAACAAGTTAGTAACCCAAGAATTGTAAAAACAAAATAAAACAAAAAACTGTATTTATCTGCATCCAACTGATCAATATTCACTCAGCATGCTTCAGCTCCTAGCATCTCAGAGGAATAAATTGTCAGTCAGTAGCACAATTCTGTTGCGACGCTGGTCGTAATTTTTTTTTTGCTAAATTATTCACCTTCTCGAAAAGCAATTTGATAAATGTTTATTTCTTCATAATACATTCTAACAACTGCTGATTTGTGACCCTCGCTGTGGACGGAATTTAAATTGGAGACGAGGTAAGGACTGCATGAAAATGCCAGGACAGGGCCACAGACAAGCTCAGGGGCTCTTTATTTCTTGCTCTCAGAGAGCACACTGGCCTCCACAGCAAGAGGGCACTAATTGAATTTAAGAAAGTAATAAGTGAGAAGCGAAAACAAACACAACCTGCAGTGCGAACGCCAATGTCGCAGGCTTAGCAGGAGACTTGGTGGTGGGAAGCAACCCCATTGCCAAGCCAGGGTCCAAGGCTTAGAGACAAGCTGACGAGTGACCTGGGAGACCAGAGGACAGGTAGGGGACAGGGAAGATGGGATTCTGTGTGCTTCTGGTATCAGCAAGCATTCTGGCCAGGAAAGCACAACTAAACCCCGGATAGAACACACATAACGTTTGCTTCCAGTTGCCTCTTTTGAATAATCTCTCTCCACCGACCCGTGCTGGACCATTTAGATGGTTCCCCAGGTTGAGAAAAAGGAAATGCTTCTTGCCAGCTGCAGAGTAGGAAGGTAGTTCACTCAAGGAATCCTGCTCCACTTAGCGTTTCCCTATCATCTTGATATTCTTGATGGCAGATGACTGAGGGTTTCCAAAGTCTTTCCTCCCAACACTTAAGAGGATTGAAATTAAGAAGAATGGAAGCTCAGTGTGCCAGAGCAGCAGGACACAGTGTTATTTTCCTTCATGCAGGAAAAGAACACATGCTGCTTGGTAGCTGTCCCTGCCATGGATCACACCATGGAAATTCCCTCTCGGTGAAGGCCCATGGCAAGCACCCTGACTTGTGTCCTGTCTGCACCGTGAGGCAGATTGCTCAGGTTAAGCTTGGTTGGGACTGGGCACTAGAGAATCCATGCTTGCCAATACAGGAGACACAAGAGATGCAGGTTTGATCCCTAGGTCAGGAAGATCCTCTGGAGCAGGAAATGGCAACCCACTCCAGTATTCTTGCCTGGAAAACCCCAAGGACAGAGGAACCTGGAGGGCTACAGTCCATGGGGTCTCGATATTCAGACACGACTGGGCACACAAGCACATCAGGAAGATGGGAGCAAAAGATGAAACTCTATTTTTCGCCTGATGCAACATTTTCTATTATGGATATGGGATGGGGGGGACAAGGTTAGTCTAGGGGAATCTGCAGAAAAGCTGGTATCTTATGCCAGGGTTCCTTCTGGTCTTTCAAAGCAATAGATGAAAGATTTATGGTATCTGAAAGTTTGCCAAGGCATACATACACCATTGTCCCTTGTCAGATGGAAAAAGAGACAAAGTTAATAGTGATTGCCAATAATGGGCATTATTTCGTGAACATCACAGCATTAGAGCTGGAAGATCTATTTATTAATAAATTTAAAAGATTGATCCCAGCCTCCTCAACTGAAAGAAAAGAGCTTATTGATGGTCACATAGCTCATGTGAGGCAGACAATTAGAAAAATCCCAAACCACTCTTTTCTCTACTACGTTATGTTTATTCCACACTGTTCAAGCTACAGTATAGATCACTTTCCCACATAGTTTAAAGGAATATTATTGTAAGATGGTCCATCTTTAATAGATTTCAAAAGCCAATAGTAAAATAAAAAGGCAGAGGGAATGTGGTGGACATCGGTCATTTTTTTGCCATCCTAATATCCTTTCTCTCTTCTTCTGGCAACAGCACCCTGCTTTTCTGTGGAGGAACAACCTGTCCCCTATTGCCTAATGTTATCTGACCCTCCTCTTCTCCCCAGCTCCTTGAATAGGCAGGTGCCCCCAACCTGACCAAGCAGAATACTCCTACTGTGTCCATGGTGTTTGATTCAGAGATTAACATATGTTCCAAGAAAAGTCAAGATTCAGTTCAGGAGCATTTGCTAGATTGCTTGGGAAAAAGAAAAATACAATTTCTGCTGAATTTGAAGATTAAAAACAGGGTGTAAAGCCAGAAACTATGGACCTAGAGAGTAAAAAAAATCCTGCTGAATCATGAAGCTAAGACAGAGGAAAATAGTTTCCTGACAGAAAGGTCTCCATCCTCTAACATCAATGGAAACTCTGGCTCTGGTTGTATGTAACATCAATCCCTTTTTTTCTTTTTTTTTTTTTTGGCTCAAGTCAATTTGAGCTGAGTGATAAAAAGTCCTGCTAACAGAAAAAAGTATTACACAGAAATCAGATACCATACCCAATGGGGAAAAGTCAAAATTGACAACTTAGTTACTGTTTGTGAGGAAAGTTTCTTTCAGGAGGAAGACACAAAGATACAATGATAAACAACACTCACAGCAGTAAGTTCTCAATAAATGTGAGCTGTCAAGGGCTGCCCCCTCAAATTTTACATCAATTAACTTATATTAATTTCACAAGCCTATGAGATAGGTGTTATCAAGATCCCCATTTAACAAAGAACTTAAGGCTCATAGAGGTAACTTCCTAAGGTCTAAAATTAGGAAGCGGCAGAGCTAGAAATCCAATCATTTTATAAAATTCAAAGACATATTCCTCATTCCTGCTGTTGTAATACCTTAGGAGATATCTCCTCACAGAGGACACGGGTTCAAGAGAAGGGCAAGAGTCCCTATAAGACACTGAACAGAACATAAGTACTTGCTCCACCTATCTTAAAGATAATACTCTTCCTAAAAAACAAATACCATATATTAACACATACACATGGAATCTAGAGAAAGGGTACCAGTGAAACTATTTGCAGGGCAGCAATGGGGCCTCAGACACAGAGAACAGACATGTGAACACAGGGGCGGAAGGGGAGGGTGGGACGATGGGAAAGTCGCACTGACATATATAAACCACCATGTATAAAAGAGATGGCTCCTGGGAGGCTGCCGCATAGCACAGGGAGCTCAGCTAGGTACTCTGTGATGACCCAGGAGGATGGGATGGGGGGTGGGTGGGAGGGAGGCCCCAGATGGAGGGGACACATGTATACATACGGCTGATCACTCTGTCGTACAGTGGAAACTAACATAACACTGTAAAGCAATTAGACTCCAATAACAGAAATAAAACATCATACTCTTCCCCACTGACAATTTTACCTAGGCTGAAAATAAGAAGACTAAAGTCAGAGCCCCTGTGAGCCTATACGCACCTTGGATAAATGCAGCCTCATTTTAGAGCTAATCATCACAATCACCCTCTCTGCCCAGGGCCTGTGTGCCGGGCACCAACTGCAGAAACAGGCAGACCTCCCCTTCGCAAATTCAAGGCCAAACTGAATGCTAACATTAGGTAGTTAGAATAGGAAAAAGGAGTCCAAAATGGCAGTGGCTAAAAGACAAAGACAGGGAAAAGCCCACAAAAAAGGGACAAAAGAAAATCCAGGGACCGGAGTGAGAAGTTCAGGTGAAACAAACACGCCCCCTTCTTGGCCAGCCTTTGGCAAGGCATGAGGGCAGGCTGACCCAAAAGGGGAGGCCTCAATCTGTCTTGGCTTCCTCTTTTTATACGTCTTGTCTCCTCCCAACCTTGAACCTGCCCTATGCAAACTGGGCTGGCCACTGTTATTCATCTCCTTATATATGGATTATTCCTGTTCATCCTTTTGGATTCAGTTTTGGATGCCATCATCTCCTCCACAAAGCCCTCTCTGATCCATCACACAGACCTACAGGAAGAGAGTTTGCATCCCACCGAAGAGATTCCCCAGAATGCTAAATTTACCCTAATCATAATGTTAGAGGAACCACTGACCCAAACCACCTGCCCCAGCCAGACGTGACAGGAACTACATGCATGAGTTACCTTACAACAGGAGGTCCTGGTAAAGCACACAGAACTCACAGGCTACCACCAACCAGAAAAATTCGGGAAAGGTCAAAAGGTGAGAGGAGATTGTCAGTCCATATGTCCTACCAACCTCCCAGAATTCTTCTCCTTAGAATCCATCCTGACTGAGCCATACACATCACCAGAAAAGACCCTGAGTCAAAATGACTGACCAGAGACAACCCAGAAACGAATCCCATTACCATAAAACCTGAGACTGAGCAGCTCTCCTGGGTTCCCTTACCCTGTTGCTCTCCACCCAGGCGCCTCTTTCCAATAAAGTCTATTGCTTTGTCAGCATGTGTGTCTCTTCAGACAGTTCATTTCTGAGTGCTAGACAACAGCCCACTCTCAGGCCCCGGACCAGTGGTAAGGAATCTACCTGCCAACGCAGGAGATGCAGGAAACATGGGTTCAATCCCCGGGTCAGGAAGATCCCCTGGAGGAGGAAGTGGCAACCCCCTCCAGCATTCTTGCCAGGAAAATTTCAATCCGTGCGGTTGCAAAAAGTTGGACAAGACTGAGAGCAAACACAAACACACACACAACAGATATTAGGCACTCAGAAAATACTTGTTAAATAAGTAAATGGATAGCATTACTGAGGAAGATATTACTAAATCAGCTTCAGGGAAATGTAAATGTATAATACAGAATGAAGAGGACTTTTCAATGGTTTGTATCTTCATCAGAGCATAATAACACTCACATATCCATAATGGTTGGCACCAAAAGTATTAATTACCACCAAACATGTTCCAATTTAAAGCTAGGCTCTTTATACAAGGCAGAATATTGGAGGAGAAAAAACTTTTGGAGAATAGAAAGTTAAGAAAACAAAATTCAACTAAGTAGATTTGAAGATCTAATTGGCTTTAATTAATGGTTCACGTGGAGAAGGAAATGGCAAACCACTCCAGTATTCTTGCCTGGAGAATTCCACGGACAGAGGAACCTGGCAGGCCACAGTCCATGGGGTCGCAAAGAGACACAACTGAGCGACTATCACTCAACGGTTCACGAATCAACAGCATCTCATTTAGTAAACAGAAGGGCACTAAAGGGGTTGTATAAAATGGAAGGTTTTTTATAAGCAGAAGGAAGGTGGGGCAAGAAGAAAAGGAAGGATTTTATGGCCAGGCCATCCTCCTCTGGGGGAAGGAAACAGGAGGAGTCTTCATCATGTAGATTACCTCTTTAGTGTTTTGACAATTTCAGATTGACTATTGCAAAGGTCATTTTTCTGGAAGGGGCTGAAACTGGGTCTTTGTTGTGCTTTTTTGGGGGTGGGGGAGAGGAAAACTACTCTTTTATTCTTTTTTTTTTTTTTTTTTTAATTAGTTGGAGGCTAATTACTTCACAACATTTCAGTGGGTTTTTGTCATACATTGATATGACTCAGCCATGGATTTACACGTATTCCCCATCCCGATCCCCGCTCCCACCTCCCTCTCCACCCGATTCCTCTGGGTTTTCCCAGTGCACCAGGCCCGAGCGCTTGTCTCATGCATCCCACCTGGGTTGGTGATCTGTTTCACCATAGATAGTATACATGCTGTTCTTTTGAAATATCCCACCCTCACATTCTCCCACAAAGTTCAAAAGTCTGTTCTGTATTT
This sequence comes from Cervus canadensis, assembly GCF_019320065.1. Classification (NCBI taxonomy): domain Eukaryota; kingdom Metazoa; phylum Chordata; class Mammalia; order Artiodactyla; family Cervidae; genus Cervus; species Cervus canadensis. The sequence continues at coordinate 34,156,053 of NC_057389.1, forward strand.
CTGTGTCTCTTTTTCTGTTTTGCATATAGGGTTATCGTTATCACCTTTCTAAATTCCATATATATGTGTTAGTATGCTGTAATGTTCTTTGTCTTTCTGGCTTACTTCACTCTGTATAAGGGGCTCCAGCTTCATCCATCTCATTAGGATGGTTCAAATGAATTCTTTTTAATGGCTGAGTAATATTCCATGGTGTATATGTACCACAGCTTCCTTATCCATTCATCTGCTGATGGGCATCTAGGTTGCTTCCATGTCCTGGCTATTATAAACAGTGCTGCTATGAACATTGGGGTACACGTGTCTCTTTCAGATCTGGTTTCCTCAGTGTGCGGCATGAGATTTTAACAGATGGTTTTTAAGCACCATGAGAACACTGCAGAGTAAGGGGAGATTGGCAAACTTCATAAAGGACTTCATATTGAAGTTGATC